>NC_067408.1:1947027-2547027 GCF_009764475.1 Pristis pectinata | reverse complement strand
CATGTGCCCATCCAAGCCCCTCTTAAGAGCCCCCAATGAATCTGCCTCCACCACCCTATCAGGCTTTATAACATTATAATTCCCAAGGGCTGATCCATGCTCCGAGCTCGTCTGACTTACCTGTGAGGCTCCTGGCATTAAAGTAAATGCAGTGGACCCTGCCAGCCCTCCCAAGCTCCCTCACCTGCCTCTCTGCTCTGCCCACAGGACTTACTTGATTTACCCTCTACGTTGTTCTCCCCACCTGCTGCACTGCTACTCTGCTTTCCATCCCCCTGTGAAATTGGCTTAAACCCTCCTGAGCAGCGTGAGAAAACCCGCCAGCAGGGACATTGCTCCCCTTCCAGTTTAGGTACTCCCTGTCCTTCTTGTACAGGTCCCACCTAACCCAGAAGTGATCCCAATGATCTGAAAGAGTAGAGGGGAGATAGCCAGTGTGTGAGGGGAAGGGATGGTGCAAGCGATAGGTGGGTCCAGGTGAGGAGGGGTTGATGGGCAGATGGAGTCTGACGGGAGAGGGAAGGGTGGAGACAGCGAGGCTGGGAGGTGGTAGGTGGAGGCAACAGAGGGCTGCAGAATATGGAGACACAAGAGACTGCAGGTGTCCGCCAGTTCTTTCTCCAACTCTTCCCCCCCCCCACCCCAACCCCCACCATTCTCCTGGATCACAGCTATTCTGTACCCCACCTTCCTCTATATACCAGCCCTCTCCCCTCACCTTTCAGTCCAGATGAAGGCTCTCGACTTGAAACGTTGACCATCCATCTCCCTCCACAGATGCTGCCCGACCTGCTGAGTTCCTCCCACAGTTTGTGTGTTGCTGCAGATTACGGAATCTGATAAGAAAGGAAGATGCAGATTTTTTTTGCTCAAGGTTCCAGCATCTGCAGTATTTTGTGTCCCCAGCCTGTCCAATCTCTCCGCAGAACTAAAGTCCACCAGTCCAGGCAAGGTTGGTGGCATTTTCTTCAAAGCCAGAAACACAAAAGCAAAAGGAAGAGGCAATTCGGCCCCTACATAACAGGCATCCTCCATTTCCTGGGGCTTGACTGGCCTCTTCCTATTCCCATTTAACAGGCTCAGGAGGCTGAATGGCCTCCCCCATTCTTGTATCGACTTAGGGGGTGAATGAGCTCCTGTTATCCCCCTGTACCAGCCTTGAGGGGCTGAAGGGCCTCTCCTGTTCTTGTGTAACAACCTCAGTGCTTAACAGCCTCCAGTTCCTGTGGAGACACCAGAGACGGCAGATGCTGGTATCTGGAGCAACGCACAATCTGCTGGAGGAACTCAGCGGGTCGAGCAGCATCTGTGGGGGGAGAAGGGATCGTTGACATTTCGGGATGGAACCCCGCATCAGGACTGAGAGTGGAGAGGAGACAGCTGGCATAGAGAGGAGAAGGGGAGGGCTGAGAAAGGAGTCCCAAGTGATTGGTGGACTGAGGAGGGGTGTAAGTGACGGACGGCTAGATCCTGTGGTTCAACGCAGAGAATCTCTGACCAGTAGGGGGTGATGTTGCTGCAGTTTGGGCCTGCTGGTGGGCAATGCTACCTGCTGTGAGCTCTGGTACACTTCCCCCTGGGTACTGGTTGTTGAAGTCCAAACCACTTCTTCAATGTGGATGCAAACCAACTAAAGAGAAAGTGTGAGAGTGATTGAGTCATGAATGGATTTCACACGGCACAGCACAGGCCATGAAGTCCATGCCAGCCCCTGGTAGACCCATCACATCATTTCATTGCCCACCCTTTCCATGTAACCCTGTAAGTGATGGCCTTTTGATCCAATGATCCAATTCTCTCCAGATCGACTGACTCCGCCGGCAGGGAGATTTGGATCACCACCACTCTCTGAGTAGAGGAACATTGTCTTCCCAATGTCCATGCTTTAAATCTGTGCGCACGGTCCACGAACCTTTAGTGGGGACGGCTGCTCTATGTTTACTCAGTCTAAATCAGTCATGGCCTTAAACGTTCCATTCCCAGTTAACACAGGCTCAGTACAGAGTGACATTTCCCATATTAACAACAGATGAGCTCAGCCTCCAAGTACAGATCCCACTCTCATCGTTATGTCTCTCCACACCCTCCCTTCCTCTCCCCCCTCTTTCCCTCTTCTTCCTCTTCCCTCTCCCTCCTTCCTCCCTCCTTCTCACACTCCTTCCTCACTCATTCCATCTCCCTCCACCTCCCCTCTCCCTCCAGCACAGATTTGTTGATGGGAGATCCTGTCTGACTAAATTAATTAAGTTTTTTGAAGAGTTAACTAAATATATTGATGAGGGGCATGAAGTTGATGTTGTGTACATGGACCAGTAAGGCCTCGACAAGGTCCCACATGAAAAGCTAGTTCCAAAAGGCTAGAGCCCATGGGATCCAAGGCAAGGTGGCAGACTGGGTCCAAAATTGGCTTGGTAATAGGAGAGGGTGAAGGTAGGTGTGTTGCCTTTGTGGTTGGAAGCCAGTGTACCAGAGGGATTGTTATATACAGAACAACTCAGATGTGAATGTAGGAGGTTTAGTTTTTAAGTTTGCAGATAACATGAAAATTGGTGGCATTGTTGATGGTGAGGAAGATGGCAGGCTGCAAAATGATTCTGAGCAACTGGTAAGTTGGTCAGGGCACTGGCAGGTGGAATTTAATCCTGATAAGTATGAGGTGATGTACGTTTTAGGGTTCAAGTAGGGTAGGACATACACCATGACTGGTAGGGCCCTAGGGAGCATTGAGGAATAGAGGGCCCTTGGTGTCTAAGTCCATAGATCCCTGAAGATGACGACACAGGGAGATAGAGTGGTGAAGAAGGCATGCGGGGATGCTTGTCTTCACGAGCTGGGGCATAAGAGAAGGGGGTGATATGGTACAACATTGGCTCGGCCAGAGATGGAATAGTCTGTGCCGTTCTGGTCGACACATTATAGGAAGGATGTGAAGAGGGTGCAGAGCCTGGGATGGAGTACTTCGGTTATGAGGACAGAATGGATCAGCTGGGTTTGTTTTTCCTTGGAGTGGAGAAGACTGAGGGGGAGGTGACATTCCCCACGGCAGAGGTGTCTAAAACCAGAAGGCGTGGGCTTCAGGTGAGGAGTAGGAGGTTTAGAGGGGACCTGAGGAAGAATGTTTTCATCCAGAGGGAGGTTGGAATCTGGAACGCACTGCCCGAGGGGTGGTGGGGGCAGAGACTCTCACAGCACAAGGCGTATTTCGATGTGCTCTTCAGTGGCCAAGGCATGTTTGGTGCTGGAAAATGGGATTAGTACAGAGAAGTACCTGCTGGTCAGCATGGATATGGTGGGCCAAAGGGCGTGTTTCTGTGCTGTACGACCCTGTGAGTGTGATAATATTGTTCTGTGTGGGTTGTAAAACAAGATGGTCATTCTCTCTTCTCTCCTCTTCCATCGGGTAGAAGATACAGGAGCCTGAGGGCACGTACCACCAGACTTAAGGACAGCTTCTACCCCACTGTGATGAGACTATTGAACAGTTCCCTTATACGATAAGATGGACTCTGACCTCACAATCTACCTTGTTGTGACCTTGCACCTTATTGCACTGCACTTTCTCTGTAGCTGTGACACTTTACTCTGTACTGTTGTTTTTACCTGTACTGCCTCAATGCACTCTGTACTAACCCAATGTAACTGCACTGTGTAATGAATCGACCTGTATGATCGGTATGCAAAGACAAGTTTTTCACTGTACCTCGGTACAAGTGACAATAATAAACCAATACCAATACCAATGAGATATCAAACCATTGACCACAACCTTCTCCAGTCAATAAGCTCACAACTGGCTCACAGCCCTCAGGCATCTCCACAGCTTCTCTCTGCAGGCCCCTTTCACTGTTAAAGCTCAGCAGCCAACATTTGCAAAGAAAGACTCTATAAATAGTAATGGCGATGGTTCGACAAGAACCAGAGGGAGTGAGTGGGAGGGAACTTGGGACTGAGAGCCTGAGTGAGAGAGTGCATTGGCTAGAGTCCAGCAGCAAGTGGTAGGTGTAAAAACAAACAGCTGGAAGAGCTCAGCAGCCGCGCAGCGTCCGTGAGAAAAGCAGACGGCCAACGTTTCCGGTCAAAACCCTTCTTCAGAATTGAAGACAGGAGAGTGGGAAGCCCAATAAATGGGGGTGGGAGTAGGGGGGGAATCAGAGCAGTGATAGGTGGACGGGAAAGAGGGTGGGCACAAGGCAGCGACGGGTAGAAGCAGGTGAGAGACAGCGATGGGTAGGTGGGGAGATAAAGAAGGGGGGGAAGGGGTGATAGGCAGAAGGGGAGATATGGGTGGAGAGCAGATCTCCCAGGGGATAGGTCCGAGAGCTGTGGGGACAGACAGGAGGAGAGCAGATCAGGAAGGCGATGAGCCTGTCGGGATAGAGAAGAAAGTGGGGGAGAGGAGCTCCATGGGTAGAAGGAGAGGAAAAGCAAGAAAACAGCTGGGAGAGGGGAGAGGCACGGAGGTATTGGAATTGGTTTATTATTGTCACTTGTACCGAGGTCCAGTGAAAAACTTGACTTGCACACCGATCGTACAAGTCGATTCATTACACAGTGCAGATACAATGGGGGGGTGGGGTTTGTTACCTAAAATTAAGGAAAATTAGAGAGCGTAGAAGGTTGCTGTAGCTTACAACAGGATATTGATAGGATGCAGAGCTGGGCTGAGAAGTGGCAGATGGAGTTCAACCCGGATAAGTGTGAAGTGATACGCTTCGGGAGATCGAATTTGAAGGCAGAATACAAGGTTAATGGCAGGACTCTTAGCAGTGTGGAGGAACAGGGGGATCTTGGGGTCCACGTCCATAGATCCCTCAAGGTTGCTGCACAGGTCGATAGGGTTGTTAAGAAGGCGTATAGTGTGTTGGCCTTCATTAGTCGGAGTATTGAGTTCAAGAGGTGTGAGGTGATGTTGCAGCTCTATAGAACTCTGGTCAGACCACACTTGGAGTATTGCGTTTAGTTCTGGTCACCTCATTATAGGAAGGATGTGGAAGCTTTAGAGAGGGTGCAGAGGAGATTTACCAGGATGCTGCCTGGATTGGAGAGCATGTCTTATGAGGATAGGTTGAGTGAGCTGGGGCTTTTCTCTTTGGAGAGGAGGAGGATGAGAGGTGACTTGATAGAGGTGTACAAGATGATAAGAGGCATAGATCGAGTGGACAGTCAGAGACTTTTTCCCAGGGCGACAATGGCTAACACGAGGGGACATAATTTTAAGATGATTGGAGGAAGGTACAAGGGGGATGTCAGGGGTAAGATTTTACACAGAGAGTGGTGGGTGTGTGGAAGGCACTGCCGGCAGAGGTTGTGGGGGCAGATACATTAGGGACAGAGTCTCTTACTTAGATAGACACATGAATGATAAAAAAATAGGGGGCTATGTGGGAGAGAAAGGTTGGATAGATCTTAGAGCAGGATAAAATGTCGGCACAACATTGTAGGCTGAAGGGCCTGTACTGTGCTGTAATGTTCTATGTTCTATGTGATGTTCATGCCACTGCCCTTTCCTACAGCATGTCCCAGATCGCCGCAGCTCACTGTGCAGAAACACTCTCGTCCTCTCCCCTGTGGACTTCTTTACAAGTTTTCCTGAACCTGCTTCCTTTGGCTAATGATGCTTCTATTAACTTTAGAGGGAATAGGTTTAAGGTGAGAGGGGAAAGGTTTAAAAGGGACCTGAGGGCAGGTGCATATATGGAATGAGCTGCCAGAGGAAGTGGGTGAGGCAGGTACATTAACAATATTTAAAAGGAACAGGAACATGGATAGGAGTTGTTTGGAGGGATATGGGCCAAACGCGGGCAAATGGGACTGGCTTAGATGGGCAACGGTCAGTATGGATGAGTTGGGCTGAAGGGCCTGTTTCCGTGCTGTATGACTATGTGACTAAACAAAGACCTTCTTATTTCAAAAGTCCCTGTTAAATGCCCCTTAATTACCTTAGGTTGGGGAAAATGAGAAAACTTAGTATCTCTAGGCTTTTATTGTCTCACCAGTAACTTAGAGGGCAGGTGTCAATATTGGGTTTCCCAAGGTTTAGATCCTGGATCGCCGTTTCAAGGGACAAGTTCCATTTGTTTCTTCAGCCAGCTTGGGTTTTGGTTTCGGCCGACGTCTCCGGGGAGTTCTGGGCTTTGGCTCCTCTTCCAGCTTGCGTCTGCAAACCTTCGGCGAGGACCTGGACTTTGGTGACTTTGGGAGCCCATGTGCCAAGGGCGGGAGACTGTACAAACTCTCCCTCAGTTTGGCCCTCGCTTGTCCTGCCCTTCTCATTGGACAGACTTTGGGCTTAGCCTCACCTTGACGCTTCTTAGTGACGAACTTTGGGCTTGCCTCCACAGAGAGGTCAGTCTCATCCTCTGAAGTGAACAGAACTAAATACTTCTTCGTCTGCCGGGTAGGAGTCAGCAAGTCATCGTTTTCTAGTTCACTATAATCCAAGTCCACTTCCTGTTGGTGCGGCTGCTTTGGAATTTTCTTTAAACTTGCCTTCTTCTCCTCTTCCTCCACCAGCTCCTCCTCTTCTGTTATCTCCACCTTCTTTGATTCCTCTTCCCTCTTCTTTCCATTCACCTGCTCTTCCTCGGTCTTCTCCTCGTCCTCCTCCTCGTCTTCCAGCATCATGAGGTTGGCTGTGGTCTCAGTCAGCATGTCCATGGCCAGTTCCAGTTTCAGCTGCAGCAAGTTGTTCTGGTCCTGGAGCACCTTGTTCTTCTCCCTGATGCTCCTCACCAGTTCACTCTGGCTGGAGGGGAAGAGACCCTGGTTGAGCTGAGGGCCCCACCTCCCCTTCCTGAAGGTCAGCCGCTGGCCAGTGATTTGCAGGATTGGGGGCTCGTGTTCCAGCCCCAGCTCAGCGATCCTGCGGTCATAATCCAACAGGTAAAGGGAGGAGACGGGAGCGTGGCTCCGAGGGGGGCTCTTCTTGGGGTTAAATTTACATCTGCAGGGCAGTGGGTGTTGCTCAAAGAAAGTTTTAATTTTTCTATGGAAGCTTTTAATTTTGTACAGCAGCTGTTCCATTCAACAGAACTAAATCATAAACATTGGAGAATTTTAAATTTTATGTATAATTTATGTATAATGGTATAATTTTACGTAGAGTTTATGTTCTGCCTGTTGTCTGTACCCACGTGCCTGTGATGCTGCTGCAAGCAAGTTTTTCATTCAAAGTCAAAGTCGAGTTCACTGTCGGGTGCACAAGTCCATGTGTACACAGGTACATGTGTGCACAGGTGCAATGAAATACTTACCTGCAGCAGCATCACAGGCACAGAGCATCAGATAAGCAGCATTCACAAGAAAAATATAAATTAAACATAAATTATACACAATTTTTACAAGAAAGAACACAATTAGAACAGAAAAAAAGTCTATTTTAGTGCAAAGTGGTCAAAGTGGTCATGGTGTCTCTAAGTGTAGTGTAGGCAGGCACGGTAGTGTAGCAGTTAGTGTAATGCTTTACAGCGCCAGTGACCCAGGACTCCGGCCACTGTCTGTAAGGAGTTTGTATGTTCTCCCTGTGTCTGTGTGGGTTTCCTCCGGGTTCTCCGGTTTCCTCCCACATTCCAAAGACGTACGGGTTAGGAAGTTGTGGGCGTGCTATGTTGGCACCGGAAGCGTGGCGACACTTGCGGGCTGCCCCCAGAACACTCTACACAAAAGATGCATTTCACTGTGTGTTTCAATGTACATGTGACTAATAAAGAAATCTTATTAAGGTTTTGCCAGTTGGTTCAAGAACCGAATGGTATATTGGTATAAATTTATGTTCTGTGTGTTGTCTGTACCTACATTCCTGTGATGCTGCTGCAAGTTTTTCATTGTACCTGTACCTCGCCGCACTTGTGCCCATGACAATAAACTCGACTTGACATTGAGGAAATATTTAGGCCAAGGAATGTTCCAAATAAATCCCCAGCCAGAGTAAGCTATTTTACACTGTGGGGTGATGCAGTGGTAGACCCACTGCCTCACAGTTCCAGGGACCCAGGTTCAATCCCAGCCTCTGGTGCTGTGTGTGTAGAGTTTCCACATTCTCCCTGTGACCGCGTGGCTTTCCCCCGGGTGCTCCAGTTTCCTCCCACATCCCAAAGACAGATTGCAAGGTTAATTGGCTGCTGTTACTTACCCCTAGTGTGTAGGTGAGGGGCAGAATCTGGGGGGAGGTGATGGGAATGTGGGGAGGAGAGGTCACAGAGAAATTCAGTGGAGGAATGGGATTGCACCATGAGTTGGCGAGGCCTTAATGGGCTGAATGGCCTCCTTCTATGTTGTAAGTAAATATAGAATGCAGAGGGAGGTACGCTAAGCAGCAAAGGTCAGGGGACAGAGAAAACATGCTCTAACACACCAACTCGCACACACACACGCGCGCACGCACACACACACATATACATGCACACACACGCACACACACACACACGCACGCACGCACGCACGCACGCACGCACACACACACACACACACACACAATATACAGTTCCAGTGGGAGTAACTGTGGAGGGAACCTCGTTTGTTATTCACTGTTGTTATAGGGGCCCCTTTAAGTCTGCCTCTGCTGTCCGGTCCCTGGGAGTGTGTGACAGGACAGTGCGGAGGGAACTTCACTCTATATCTGTTATGGTGTGGAGGGGGCCCCTTTCAGATGGGTTAATTGCACACAGTGCTCTCAAGTGTATAACATATAAACTGGGCAGCACACTGGTGCTGCAGTCTCCCAGCTCCAGATACCCGAGTTTGATCCCGACCTCCGGCGCTGTCTGTGTGGAGTTTGCACGTTCTCCCTGTGACTGTGTGGGTTTCCCATGGGTGCTCCGGTTTCCTCCCACATCTCAAGGATGTGCGGGTCAGCAGGGTATAGTGATTGTAAATTAACCCTGGGGTAGAGCTGAGGGGTAAAAGGGTGGTGGGGTGTTGATGGATATTTGTGAGAAAATAGGACTCAGGGAAATGAGGGGGGGATGGTATCGATGGGATGGTTCTGGGAGCATGTATAAACACAAGGGCCAAATGGCTTCCCTCTATGTCATAATGAAATGTGGTGTGTGGTGTCCCTGCCCTGGGAGTATGTGATGAGACAGTGTAGAGGGAGCTTCACCCTGTGTCTGACCCCGGGAGTGTGTGATGGGACAGTGTAGAGGGAGGTTCACTCTGTGTCTGACCCCAGGAGTGTGTGATGGGACAGTGTAGAGGGAGGTTCACTCTGTGTCTGACCTGGGAGTGTGTGATGGGACGGTGTAGAGGGAGGTTCACTCTGTGTCTGACCCCGGGAGTGTGTGATTAGGTTACCAGATTCTAAAAGGACAATATGTAAAGGCACGTTATCTGAATGCCCATAGTATTCGAAACAAGGTCAGTGAACTTGTGGCACAAATCAGTACAAAGGGGTATGATTTAGTGGCCATTACAGAAGCATGGTTGCAGGGTGGAGATGAGAGGGAATTAAATATCCAAGGGTATCAGGTAATACAGAAGGATAGGCAGGGAGGTAAGGGAGGTGGGGTAGCGTTCTTAATTAAGAATGAGATCAGGGCGATAATGAGAGATGATATAAGATCTAAGGAGCAGAATGTTGCGTCCATCTAGGTAGAGATTAGGAACAGTAAAGGGAAAAATCACTGGTGGGAGTTGTCTCTAGGCCACCGAATAATAACATTACAGTGGCACAGGCAATAAACCAAGAAATGTTTGATGAATGTAAGAATGGAACGGCAGTTGTCATGGGGGACCTTAACTTCCACATAGGTTGGGTGAATCAAGTTGGTCGAGGCAGTCTTGAGGAGGACTTCATAGAATGCATCCGTGATAGCTTTCTTGACCAGCATGTTAGTGAACCTACAAGGGAAAATGTGATCTTAGATCTGGTCCTGTGCAATGAGACAGGGAAAATTAGCAACATTGTAGATAGGGATCCTCTTGGAAAGAGTGATCACAGTATATGACTGAATTTCTCATACCAATGGAGGCTTATACAATTCGATCTAAAACCAGTGTAGTATGCCTAAACAAAGGAGACTACAACGGGATGAGGGAGGAGTTGGCCAGCGTAGACTGGGAACACAGGCTGTGTGGTGGGACAGTTGAGGAACAGTGGAAGACTTTCAAAGAGATTTATTATGGTGCTCAACAAAAGTATATTCCAGTTAAAAGCAAGGACAGTAAGGGTGGGGAGAGCCAGCCGCGGATAACTAAGGAAATAAAAGAAGGCATCAAGCTATAAGCTCATGAATACAAAGTCGCCAAGAGTAGTGGGAAACTGGAAGATTGGGAAAACTTTAAAAAGCAACAAAGAACCACTAAGCAAGCAATAAGGAAAGGGAAGATAGATTATGAAAGTAAACTAGCACAAAATAGAAAAACAGATTGTAAAAGTTTTTATAATTATCTAAAGCAGAAATCACTGTCACTAAAGAGGTAGTGATGAGCAAACTAGTGGGTCTAAAGGTAGACAAGTCCCCTGGTCCTGATAGGATGCATCCCAGGGTATGGAAAGAAATGACGGAAGTTAGAGTAGAGGCATTTGTGATAATTTACCTAAATTCTCTGGACTCTGGGCAGGTCCCGGCGGATTGGAAGACAGCGAATGTCACGCCACTGTTTAAACAAGGATGTAGGCAAAAGGCAGGTAACTACAGGCCAGTTATCTTAATGACTGTAGTCAGGAAAATGCTTGAAGCTATCATTAAGGAAGAAACAGCAAGACATCTGGAATGAAGTGGTTCCATCAGGCAGACACAGCATGGATTCAGGAAGGGCAGGTCCTGTTTGACAAACTTACTGGAGTTCTTTGAGGATATAATGAGTGCAGTGGATAGAGGGGAACAGGTGGATGTTGTATACTTGGATTTCCAGAAGGCATTTGATAAAATGCAGCATCAACGACTTATCCATAAGATAAGGATGCATGGAGTTGGGGGTAATGTTTTAGCATGGATAGAGGATTGGTTAACCAATAGAAGGCAGAGAGTTGGGATAAATAGGTGTTTCTCTGGTTGGCAATCAGCGGTGAGTGGGGTGCCGCAGGGGTCGGTGCTGGGCCCATAACTATTCACGATATACATTAACGATTTGGAAGAGGGGACCGAGTGTAGTGGATCTAAGTTTGCTGATGACACTAAGTTGAGTGGGAAAGCAAATTGTGCAGCGGATGCAGAGAGTCTGCAGAGGGATATAGATCGGTTAAGTGAGTGGGCAAGGGTCTGGCAGATGGAGTACAATGTTGGTAAATGCGAGGTCATCCACTTTGGAAGGGAAAATAGAAGATCAGATTATTATTTAAATGGCGACAGATTGCAGCATGCTGTTGTGCAGAGGGACTTGGGAGCGCTTGTGCATGAATCGCAAAAGGTTGGTTTGCAGGTGCAACAGGTGATCTAGAAGGCAAATAGAATGTTGGCCTTCACTGCTGGAGGGATTGAATTTAAGAGCTAGAAGGATATGCTGCAACTGTACAGGGTACTGGTGAGGCCACACCTGGAGTACTGCGTGCAGTTCTGGTCTCCTTACTTGAGGAAAGATATACTGGCTTTGGAGGTGGTGCAGAGGAGGTTCACCAGGTTGATTCCGGAGGTGAGGGGGTTAGCCTATGAGGAGAGATTGAGTCACCTGGGACTATACTCGCTGGAATTCAGAAGAATGAGAGAGGATTTTATAGATACATATAAAATTATGAAAAGGATAGATTAGATAGAGGCAGGAAGGTTGTTTCCACTGGTAGGTGAGACCAGAACTACACAGCCTCAAGATTCGGGGGAATAGATTTAGGACGGAGATGAGGAGAAACTGCTTTTCCCAGAGAGTAGTGAATCTGTGGAATTCTCTGCCCAGGGAAGCAGTAGAGGCTACCTCATTAAATATATTTAAGGCACAGTTAGATAGATTTTTGGGGAATTAAGGGTTATGGGGAAAAGACAGTTTGGTGGATCTGAGTCCATGGCCAGATCAGCCATCATCTTATCAAATGGCAGAGCAGGCTCGACAGGCCAGATGGCCTCCTCCTGCTCCTATTTCTTATGTTCTTATGTGTTTGGATGGTGTAGAAGGAGCTTCGCTCGGTGTCTGACCTGTTCTGTATCTGTGCTCCTCAGACTGAATTCTCAAACACACAAACACATTTAAAGTATGAAGATAAAGTCTCTACCTGCAGCTTCCTGTGGTGTGCTGAAGGAGCACTGACCAAACCTGACAACAGTCAGTGCCAGTAAGTCATGATTGGCATGACAGTGACTGTGAGAGAGGTGACCCAGAGAGGTGAGGGAGGGGTGGGGGAAGACATTGGGGGAGGTCACTGATTCATTGCTACAGGTATATCTGACATCATGTATGACATCACACAGCTGCCTCATGACAGCTTCAACCCACCTCATGACCTAACCAATGGGTGTCTTACCCACAGTGTTAGGCACTGGGGAGGGAGTTCCAGGATTTCAACCATGAGACAATGAAGGGCTGGTGATAAATCTCAATCAGGATAGAACATAGAACATGGAACAGTACAGCACAGGAACAGGCCCTTCGGCCCACAATGTTGTGCCGAACCTATTACATTAGTAATAAAATGCCCAACTAAAGTAACCCCTTCTGCCTACACAGTGTCCATATCTCCCGGAACTTGTTCTCCAGGATCCCTCTGTGCATCAATGGTTTTCATTATTACCATTAAAGCTGCTGCCTCACAGAGACCCAGGTTCAATCCTGACCTTGGGAGCTGTCCATGTAGAGCTGGTACGTTCTATCTGTGAATGCATCAGTTTTCCCCCACATCTCAATGTTGGTGGGTTAATTGGCCTCTGTAAATTGCCCCTAGTGTGTAGGTGAGGGGTAGAATCTGGGGGGAGTTGATGGAAATGTAGAAAGGATAAAATATACCATTAGTGTAGGCACAAGAGATTCTGCAGATGCTGGGATCTGGAGCAACACACACATAATGCTAGAAGAACTCAGCAGGTCAGGCAGCATCTGTGGAGGGAAATAAACAGTTGACGTTTCGGGTCGAGACCCTACATCAGGATTTACCACTAGTGTAGGACTGGTATGTGGGTGGTTAATGATCAGCATGGACTTGGTGGGCCAAAGGGTCTGTCCTTTTGTTATATCTCTCTCTATATATTAACCTTTTTAATTCCAGAATTTGAATTCAAATTTATCACCATCTTCCATAGTGAGATTTGAACCCAGGGCCCAAAGGTATTGCCCTGGGTATCTAGATTATTAATCCAGTGATAATACCACTGCGTAGTTGTATAAAACTTTGGCTAGGCCACACTTGGAGTATTGTGTGCAGTTCTGGTCGTCCCATTACAGGAAGGATGTGAAGGCTTTGGAGAGGGTGCAGAAGAGGTTCACCAGGATGCTGCCTAGATTAGAGGGCATGAGCTACAAGGAGAGGTTGGACAGACTTGGGTTGTTTACTCTGGAGCGCTGGAGGCTGTGGGGAGATCTGATAGAGGTTTATAAAATTATGAGAGGCATAGATAGGATAGACAGTAAGAATCTTTCTCGCAGGGTAGAAATGTTGAATATTAGAGGGCATAGCTTTAAGGTGAGAGGGGGGCAAGTTTAAAGGAGATGTGCGGGGCAAGTTTTTTTACACAGGGAGTAGTGGGTGCCTGGAACAGGCTGCCAGAGGTGGTGGTGGAGGCAGATACAATAGAGGTGTTTAAGAGGCTTTTAGATACACACATGAATATGCAGGGAACAGAGGGATGTGGACCATGTGCAGGCAGAAGAGATTTAGTTTAATTTAGCATCGTGTTTGGCACAACATGGTGGGCCAAAGGGCCTGTTCCTGTGCTGTACTGTGCTGTGTTCAATCACCTCCTTATAATAATCAGGGCACACTCATGAAACAAGAGCCCTGACCTGCCAAGTTAGTAACCGTGACAGACCTGGTCAGATTATGACTGGGTTACCGAGGATGTGGTGTTCATTCACACAACTTCTCTGCCATCTATTAAAAAGGACCTTTGTTAATTCACAGAAAAGGTGTGTGGTTTCCTGCCTTGTTATTGCTGAGTTCACAGTTCCTGAACACAATCGCATTCAACACGGAGGTAGGTTTTTTGGGGGTGAGTAGAAAGAGTTATTTTTACACAGAGTCTGGCGTCACCTCAGAGTGACCCTAAATGCTCCACAGAGACAATGAAGTACTCTTGAAGCAAAGTCACTGAGACGATGGAGGAAACACAAAGCATTTTATGGGCAGGAAGCTGCCACAAGCAGCAGATAGGCAACCATGGAGACACAGGAGGCTGCAGATGCTGGAATCTGGAGTAAAAACAATCTGCTGGAGGAACTCTTGATGTCCTGATGCAGGGCTTTGACCCAAAACGTCAACAGTTCCTTTCCCCCCACAGATGCTGCTCGACCTGCTGAGTTCCTCCAGCATTGCTTGTTGAGGGAGACAACTGCCGCACTTTAATGGTTAGGCGTACATCGTCAGTTCCCCACAGAGAGAGTTCTGAGAGAGCATGGAGGACCTGATGACCTCATCCAAGTACGTCACCTCTGACAGTTCAGTATCCCATCAGTACTGCACCAAAGTGTCAGTCTCACAGTCAAACAAATACGTTACAACTGTACAAGTCATTGGTTAGACCAACACTCGGAGTATTGTGTTCAGCTCTGGTCACACCACAGGAAGGATGTGATTCAGCTAGAGAGGTTGCGGAAAAGATTCACAAGGATGTTATCTGAAGAGCTTTGACAGGCTGGGACTGTTTTCCCTGGAGTGAAGGAGGCTGAGGGGTGACCTTATAGAGGTTTAGAAAATTATGAGGGGTGGAGATAGGATGGATGGTCACAGTGCCAAGGTAAGGGAGTTTAAACTAGAGGGCACAGGTTTAAGGTGATGGGAAAAATTCAAAGGGGATCTGAGGGGCAGCTTTTTCACACAGAGGGTGGTGGGTGTATGCAACGAGCTGCCAGAGGAGGTGCCAGAGGTGGGTACAATTACAACATTTAAAAGACATTTGGATACCTTGATAGGAAAGGTTTAGAGGGATATGGGCCAAACAGCAAATGGCACCTCAGTCGGCATGGTTGAGTTGGGCTGAAGGGCCTGTTTCCATGCTGTATAACTATGTCACCTCAGACAGTTCAGCAACCCCTCAGTAATCCTCCAAAGTGCCAGTCTCATGGTTTCACCGAAATGCCTTCCAAACCCATGACCTTTACACCTGGAAGGTCAAGGGCAGCAGCTTCATGGAATCTCTAAGTCACACACAAATAAGAAAGATGCAGTCACTCTGATAGGATTGTACTACAACCCTGCAGACCCCCCCCCCCCCCCCCCCACCCAGCGGATCATTGAGGAACAGATATGCAGGCAGATTAGGGAAAGGTGTAAAACTAACAGGGTGATTGTCGTGGGGGTCTTCAACTTCCCTAATGTAAACTGGGACCGCCTTAGTGTAGGAGGTTTAGACGGGGCAGAATTTGTTAGGTGCATCCAGGAGGGTTTCTTAAATCAATATGTCAATAGTCCAACGAGAGGAGGGGCCATACTGGACCTGGTGTTAGGTAATGAGCCTAGCCAGGTGACTGACCTTTCAGTGGGAGAACAGTTCGGGAACAGTGACCACAACTCCTTAAGTTTTAAGATGGCCATAGATAAATATGGACCTTGTGCAAAGTGTTAAGTTGGAGCAGGGCAAATTACAGGAGCATTCGGCAAGAACTAGGGAGAGTTAATTGGGAACAGCTGTTTTTAGACAAGTCCACATCTGAAATGTGGAGGGTGTTTAAAGACCAACTGCACAGAGTACAGGATGGGTTTGTTCCAGTAAGAAGGACGGACAAGGATGGCAGGGTAAGAGAACCTTGGACATCGAGAGAGGAGGTGAATTTCGTCCAGAAGAAAAAGGACAAGTACATAAAGCTTAGGAAGCTAGGATCAAACGGAGCACTTGAGGATTATAAAGAAGCTGCAAGTCAGCCTCCTTCATCGGACGAGCATGTGCCTGGACTTGAACTCAAGAAGGGAATTAGGAAAGCCAGGAGGGGCCATGAAAAGTCCTTGACAAGTAGGATTAAAGAGAATCCCAAGGCATTCCATAAATACACCAAGAGCAAGAGGATAACTAGGGAGAGGGTAGGACCACTTGAGGATAAAGGAGGGAACATGTGCTTGGAAGTGGAGGATGTGGGTGAGGTCCTTAATGAGTACTTTGCATCAGTATTTACCAAGGAGAAGAACATGGAGGACAGGGAGATCAGTGCGGAGCGTACTAATATGCTGGGGCATTTCAAGATAAAAGAGGAGGTAGCGTTGGGTCTCTTAAAGAACATTAAGGTGGATAAGCCCCCAGTGCCTGATGGGATATACCCCAGGTTATTGAGAGAGGCAAGAGATGAGATTGCTGGGGCCTTGACCAAGATCTTCGTGTCCTCTCTAGCCACAGGCCAAGTCCCGGAGGACTGGCGAGTAGCTAATGTTGTTCCTTTATTCAAGAAGGGAAACAGGGATAATCCTGATAACTATAGACTGGTGAGTCTCATGTCAGTGGTAGGGAAGTTACTGGAGAGGATTCTTAGGGACAGGATTTATGAGCATTTGGAAAACCACAGCCTAATTAGGGACAGTCAGCATGGCTTTGTGCAGGGCAAGTCGTGCCTTTCTAACTTGATTGAGCTTTTTGACGAGGTGACGAGGGTGATTGATGAAGGTGGAGCTGTGGATGTCATCTACATGGATTTCAGTAAGGCGTTTGACAAGGTCCCTCATGGGAGGCTCATCCAGAAGATTAAGATCCATGGGATCCACAGTGAATTGGCCATTTGGATTCAGAACTGGCTTGCCATAGAAGACAGCGGTTAGTGGTCGATGGGACTTATTCTGGCTGGAGGTCTGTGAGTAGTGGTGTTCCTCAGGGATCCATACTGGGACCTCTGCTGTTTCTGATGTATAAAGATGGCCTGGATGAAAATGTACATGGGTGGGTTTGTAAGTTTGCAGATGATACAAAGACTGGTGGTGCTGTGGATAGTGTAGCAGACCGGCAAAGGATAGCGCGAGATGCAGAGTTTCAGATATGGGCGGAGAAATGGCAGATGGAGTTCAACCCGGCCAAATGTGAAGTGTTGGACCTTGGGAGATCAAATGTAAAGAGACAGTACACTGCTAATGGCAGGATTCTTAACAGTGTTGATAAGTAGCGGGATCTTGGGATCCAAGTTCATATCTCCCTGAAAGTGGGTATACAGGTTGATAGGGCGGTAAAGAAGGCGTACGGCATGCTTGCCTTCATTAGTTGAGGCACTGAGTTCAAGAATCAGGAAGCTATGTTGCAGCTTTATAAAACTTTAGTTAGGCTACATCTAGAGTATTGCATTCAATTCAATGGTCGCCCCATTGTAGGAAGGATGTTGAGGCTTTGGAGAGGGTGCAGAAGAGGTTTACTAAGTTACTGCCTGGATTAGAGGGCATGTGCTATGAGGAGAGTTTGGACACACTTGGGTTATTCTCTCTGGAGCGGCGGAGGCTGAGGGGAGATCTGATAGAGGTTTATAAGATTATGAGAGGCATAGATAGAGTAGACAGCCAGAGTCTTTACCCCAGGATGGAATACTAGAGGGCACAGCTTTAAGGTGAGAGGGGGAGAATTTAAGGGAGATGTGTGGGGCAAGCTTTTACAAACAGAGTGGTAGGCGCCTGGAACGGGCTGCCAGGGGTGGGGGTGGAAGCAGATACAACACCAGTGTTTAAGAGGTATTTAGACAGACACATGAACAGGGAATGGGGGGGAATGGGATTAGTTTAGTCGGACATAATGGTCACCACAGACATGATGGGCCAAAGGGCCTGTTCCTGTGCTGTACTGTTTATATGTTCTATGTTCCATGTTCACAGCTGATTGTTGTAAAGACCCATCAGGTTCACAAATATCCTTTAGGGGAGGAAATCTGCCATCCTTTCCTGGTCTGGTCTACATGAGACTCCAGACCCACCAACGTGGTTGGCTCTTAACTGCCCTCTGAAATGCCATTCACAAACCACCAGGAGACCATAGGGGTGCAGTGGTTCTAGAAAGCAGCTCACCACCACCTTCTCAAGGGCAGCTAGGGATGGACAATTAAATGCTGGCTCAGCCTGTGAAGCCCACACCCCTTGAATAAGTAATAATAAAAAACATCAATAATTAAACATGAGAAGCTATTAGAACCACAACTGTTTTTCCATGGTTAAACTGTCAATTAATTCACCAGTATTCCTTCAGCAGAGTCCAGACAACAATCTGGCACTCAAGACATTCCCCTCCTCTGCCCACTGGTCAGTCAATCCCCTTCACCCCGTCACCTCTGGGCACTGACCCTCCCACATCTGGAAACAGGCTCCCTGCATTTGCTTCTCTGCATCATTTTCGATGTCCTGTTTAAACCTTCCCTTAATCTCTGCTGTGAGGAGAAAAGGCCCAGCACCAACCAAAGTCCCTCGGTCCCGCTGTCATGAATCTCCTCCACACCTGCTCCAGCTCTCCCAGTCAACATTCCTACAATAATGAGGAGCATATGTAGCGTAGATGGTAGGAAAGTCTTTCCAGAGCAGAGGGGTCTAAAAGCAGATGGTATGGGTTTAGGGTAAGGAGCAAAGGGTTGGAGGGGATCTGAGGAAGAAATTTTTAAGGTGAAGAGTAAGCAGTTTAGTGGGGATCTGAGGAAGGAGTTATTCCTCCAGGGAGTGGTTGGAATCTGGAACACACTGCCTGATGGGGTGGTGGTGGAGTTAGAGACTCACGATATTTAATAATTGTCCAGACAAGCACTTGAGTCTCCAAGGCATAGAAGGCTATGGATCAAGTGCTGGCAGATAGGATTAATATAGATGGGTACTTGATGGTTGGCATGGACACGGTGGGTCAAAGGGCCTACCTCTATGGTGTACGACTCTGTAAGTCTAAAAAGATTCTTCAGTCATTATCAGAATGCCATTTGTGGGATCTTGCTGTATGTAGTTTATCAGCCACATTGCCATAATACACTGGGATGTCCTGAGGTCAACTTGATGAATTTTTGATGAACTTCCTCTATTACAAGTAAATTCTTCCTCAGGTAGGAAGGCCGGCCCTGGACACCATCTGATGGCAAACTGTGACCCAGATTCCACTGGTCTTATGAATCTCCTGTTTTCTAGAGAGGTTAAACTCCCACTCCCAAGATACAAGCATAAAATTCTAGACCACCATTCCTTCTGGTACAACAATGATCACAATACTAACATACGTCGTTGGGTGTGTGGACCTTTGGCATGTCCCAAGATGGGGAAGGACACTGGAGGAATGCAAGGCTTTTCCTGATTCATGAGGGGAAGGGGGTTCTGCCTGAGGTGGACACCCAACATATCCAACAACATATTTAATCAAATTAATGAGTTGGGAAGAAGATACTTACAGAATTTTTTTCTCTAATGTGGCCCAAGGATTTCAGCGAGTTAAATCTGCATCCTTCCCGCCCTGGTGACCTGACTATTGTTCCCAATTCCTTTCCAGATCTTGGATACCATCTACATGAGGTTCAGCATTTCCAGGGATTGAGCAATCCAGCTCCCCGCACATTTTTATCACATCCACAGTAAATCAGTTTCCTGCCTAATCAACACAACCGGGTATGCTGCCAATTTCTCCCAAGAGAACTAAGGATTTATCTTCCTGCCTCTGACCTTAAAATTGCTCAGAGAAAACTAAGATCTCTTAACTCCCTCACCACCCAACCCTTTGTAAAGTCCGTCTTCGAGCTTTCTTGCAAGAACTTTCTCACTCAGAGACTGCAGGAGCACTGGGAGCTATTCAGCACCATTCTCCTGGATCACAGGTATTCTTTACCCCTGCTCTTCAACCTGCCTTTGCTCCATATCCCTCGATACCTCATTTCCAACAAAAACAGATTGATGAAGATAAAGAAACGGCAGATGCTAGAAATCTGAAATAAAAGCAGAATCTGCTGGAAACACTCAGCAAGTCAGTCAGCATGTGTGGGGAAAGAAACAGAGTCAATATTTCAGAGATTCATAGAGTAATAGAGCAGGCAAATAGGCCTTTCAGCCCAACCCATCTATGCTAATCCCTTTCGCCTGCATTTGACCAATATCCCTCTAAACCTTTCCTATCCAGGTCAGGCACCCTTCATCAGAGAAGGTGGTGGGAGGGATGGATAGGACAGAGGAAATATCTGTGATAAAGTGAGACCAGGTCAAATGGGGCAATTAGAGAGTGATTATACTTCTTTGTTGGTAGTTAAGTGTTGCTAATAGCAGGGCTGTGGGACATGCCCAACAAGTCTCAGAGAGAAAAACTGATCCAGTATCACAGGTGGACAAGCTACAGCAGAAATGGTTCAACTCTGAAAATTATATTGATCCCTGTTTTGAAGATATTGATTAACACATCTTATCTCTTTACGTGGTGAGGGCGGGCAATGGGAAGAGGTTGAATCCCCTTCCTATGAAGGAAATCTTCACCAAGGTGCCTGGTACAGGTTTTGGGAGAACTGAACTGGGGAAAATAAATCCACCCCAAAGAAGTCAACACCTCTGTACCTCCCTCTGCAACTAGACCCTCGACTTCCTTATCGGGAGACCATCTATAAATTGGCCGATGACAGCACTGTCATTGGCAGAATCTCAGATGGCGATGAGGAGGCGTACAGGAGTGAGATAGATCAGCTGGTTGAGTGGCATCACAACAACAAGCTCACACTCGATGTCAGCAAGACAATTGATTGGGGACTTCAGGAAGGGGAAGTCAGGAGAACACACTCTAGTCCTCATTGAGGGATCAGCGGTGGAAAAGGTGAGCAGCTTCAAGTTCCTGGATATCAACTTCTCAGAGGATCTATCCTGGGTCCAACACATTGATGCAATCACAAAGAAGGCACACCAGTGGCTCTACTTCGTTAGGAGTTTGAGGAGATTTGGTCTGTCATCAAAGACTCTTGCAAATTTCTACAGATGTACATTGGAGATCATTCTGACTGGTTGCATCACCACCTGGTATGGAGGCTCCAATGTGCAGGATCGCAAGAGGCTGCAGAGGGTTGTAGACTCAGCCAGCTCCATCATGGGCACAACCCTCCCCACCATCGAGGACATCTTCAAGAGGCGGTCCCTCAAGAAGGCCGTGTCCATCACTAAGGACCCTCACCATCAGGAACATGCCCTCCTCTCATTACTACCATTGGGGAGGAGGTACAGGGGCCTGAGGACCCGCACTCAATGATTCAGGAACAGCTCCTTCCCCTCCGCCATCCTTGAACCCATGAACACGACCTCGTTGGTCCTCTTTTCCACCATTTATTTATTTTTGCAACTTACAGTAATTTTTATGTCTTTATGTCTTGCACTGTACTGTCACAAAACAACAAATTTCCCAACAAATGTCAGTGATAATAAACCTGATTCTGATTCTGATTCTGACCTCAGTTGTCTCACTGCTCAAGCTACAAGACACTACCTTCTCGGGGGTAATTGTGAAGGGCAAAACGATTGGTGTCTGCAACTCCCAACTGAATGAATAAGCTTGATGGAATCCTCCTGAGCCTCGTCATTTGACCCTCTAGATCCCATTATCATTCAGGTAGCATTCCCCTCGGTGAGACCAGGCACAGAAGAGGAGACCACTTTGCTGAGTACCTGCACTCCATCCATCATGGTCTTCTGGAGCTCCCAGTTTCCAGCCGGCTTAATCCCCCTCCTCATTCCCACACCAACCTGTCTGTCCTCGGCCTCCTCCACTGCCGGGCTGAGGCCAAACACAAACTCGAGGAACAGCCCCTCATATTCCCCCCGGGGAGTCTACACCCTGACGGCACGGACATTGAATTCTCCAACTTCAGGTAACCTGCTCCCCCTCTGACCCTTTCCCCTCTCCCCCTGATCTACCCAGTTCCTCCTACACCCTCCCCGGCCCCCAGCACCCTGTTCCTTCCCCCCCCCACCCACGCCATCTGCCCGTCACCCACACACCCCTCCCACTGGGTCCCCTCCCCCCCACTGTTCCCATCTGCCCTCCCCATCATTTGTTTCCAGGCTCCACCTTCCTCTCCCATCAGATCCCACCATCTGCAGCCCTCTGTCACCTCCACCTGTCCCCTCCCAGCCTCTGTCCCTGTCACCAACCTCCCCTCCCCCATCTGCCGATCCCCCCTCCTCACCTGGATCCACCCATCACCTGCCAGCTCTTTCCCCACCCCGTCCCCTCACCTCCTTATACCGGCCATCTCCCCTGTACTCGTTCAGTCCAGATAAAGGGTCTCAACCCAAAACGTCATCTGTGCTTTTCCCTCCACAGATGCTGCCTGACCCGCTGAGTTCCTTCAGCAGATTGTTGCTTCCCCTTGAGATGTCCAATGGACCTGTGAATATCTCAAATCTTCTTCCCTCAAGATATCAAACAAGCAAAAACTCTTCTCTGGACTTCTCCTCTAGAACCAGGCCCTTCGGCCCACCATCTTCATGTCAACCATTGGACTTATCTATACTGGTCCCATCCAACAGCATTTGGTCCATAGCCTTCATGTATTTGTCTAGATGCTTCCGAAAAGTTGTGAGAGTCTCTGCCTCTCCTCCTCAGGCAGCTCGTTCCAGATTCCAACTGCTCTGGTTGTGGGAAAATTCCTCCGCGGATCTCTTCTAAACTTTCTCCCAATCACCTTAAACCTGTACCCTCTTGTTTTAGACTCCCCCCCCCACTAGGGAAAAAGATTTTTATCTACCCTATCTACCCCTCTCATAATTTTGTACGCCTCCATCAGGACCCCCTCAGTCCACTCCAGGGAGAACAGACCCAGCCTCTCTGATCCCCCCTGTAACCTAAACCCTCCATCCCAGCAACGTCCTGGAGAACCTTCTCTGCACTCTCTCCACTGCAATCACATCCTTCCTGTAGCGTGGTGACCAGAACTGCACACAACGCTCCAGCTGTGGCCTAAATAATTAAGTTGTAATTGTTCAGGCCACAGAAAATTCCCAACACAGAAGGAGGCCATTCAACCCATCATAACCTGCTGGTCAGAAGGTTATCCAAGAACAGCTATTTCTTCAATTATTCGGTTCTTGAACCAACCTGCACAACAGTTTAGTTAATCACCAGTTTAGCAGCACAATGACCATTTTGCACTAAAATTGACTTTTTTTGTTCTAATTGTGTTCTTTTTTGTAAAAAAAAAGTATAATTTATGTTTTTCCTGTGAATGCTGCTTATCTGACACTATGTGCCTGTGATGCTGCTGCAAGTAAGTTTTTCATTGCACCTGTGCACATACGGACTTGTGCAGATGACAATAAGCTTGACTTTGACTTTGAAGCCTATTGGCACCTTCCAGCACTAGCTCTGTAGCCCTGCAGATCAGATGTATAAAGTCAGAGGGAGAAAGTTGTTTCCCCCAGAGAGTGGTGGGGGTCTGGAACCCACCCTTTCAAGCAGGTTGTTCCCCTCTCTGGGGGAAATAACTTTCCTCATCTCCCATCTAATCTTTATACCATTAACTTTAACTCCCTTGCCAAAGAAATTTGACATGTCCCTGTTGAACCTCACCAATTTTTTATCGATGCGCCACAGAAAGCATCCTATCTGGATGCCTCACCGCTTGGTACGGCAACTGCTCTGCCCAGGACCGCAAGAAACTGCAGAGAGTTGTGGACACAGCCCAGCACGTCACAGAAACCAGCCTCCCCTCCGTGGACTCTGCCTACACTTCTCGTTGCCTCGGTAAAGCAGCCAACATAATCAAAGACCCCACCCACCCCAGACATTCTTTCTTCTCCCCCCTCCCATCGGGCAGAAGATACAAAAGCCTGAAAGCACGTCCCACCAGGCTCAAGGACAGCTTCTATCCCGCTGTTATAAGACTATTGAATGGTAGTACAATAAGACGGACACTTGACCTCACAATCTACCTCGTTATGACCTTGCGCTTTATTGTCTGCCTGCACTGCACTTTCTCTGTAGCTGTAACACTTTATTCTGCATTCTGTGATTGTTTTACCTTGTACGACCTCGATGCACTGTTGTAATGAATTGATCTGTATGGACGGTTTGCAAGACAAGTTTTTCACTGGACCTCGGTACAAGTGACAATAATAAACCAATTCTAATTCCAGTTGCCTGCCCCTTGTCTCTGACCCTCTCCAAAGGAAACAGATGCCTCTATTTAGGCGCCTTACACACCTCAATGAAGTCTCCCCCGGATACCTCTGTTCCAAAGGAAACAGCCCCAGCCATTTCTCACATCTACAACTTTCGCCAGTTGTTCTTTCTTTTCTCTCTCCGACCACCAACACTGAAAGAAACAAGATTGCTTGGACAACCTTGGACTCCATTCAATCACAGATATTCCCTCTCCAACCCTTTCCCCTTCAACTTGAATCTGAATCAGGTTTATTGTCACTGACATGTAGTGAAATGTGTTGTGTTGCGGCAGCAGTACAGTGCAAGACATAACGACATAAAAATTACTGTAAGTTACAAAAATAAATAAATAGTGCAAAAGAGGAATAACAAGGCAGTGTTCATGGGTTCATGGACCGTTCAGAAATCTGATGGCGGAGGGGAAGAAGCTGTTCCTGAATCGTTGAGTGTGGGTCTTCAGGCTCCTGTACCTCCTCTCCGATGGTAGTAACAAGAAGAGGGCATAAGGGTGGTGGTGAGGGTCCTTATGATGGATGCCGCTTTCTTGAGGGACTGCCTCTTGAAGATGTCCTCGATGGCAGGGAGGATTGTGCCCGTGATGGAGCTGGCTGAGTCTACAACCCTCTGCAGCCTCTTTCGATCCTGCACATTGGAGCCTCCATACCAGGCTGTGATGTAACCAGTCAGAATGCTCTCCACCGTACATCTGTAGAAATTTGCAAGAGTCTTTGGTGACGTACCGAATCTCCTCAAGCTCCTAATAGAGCCACTGGTGTGCCTTCGTCATGTTTGCAGCAATGTTGGGCCCAAAATAGATCCTCTGAGATGCTGAGGCCCAGGAACTTGAAGCTGCTCACCCTTTCCACCGCTGACCCCTCAATGAGGACTGGTGTGAGTTCTCACGACCTCCCCTTCCTGAAGTCTACAATCAATTCCTTGGTCTTGCTGACATTGAGTGCAAGGTTGTTGTTGCGACACCACTCAACCAGCCGATCTATCTCACTCCTGTACGCCATTCTAGTCTGTGCCGAAACATTAGTTAGAAGTGACTGGGAGCAGCCGCTCAAGGGGAAAACCGTATCTGATAAACGGGAAGCATTCAAAAGGGAGATAGTGAGAGCTCAGGGTCAACGGTGGTTGAAGGTGGTGGCAGAGGCTGATACAACAAGGACATTTAAGAAACTCTGAGAACATAGAACATAGAACATTACAGCACAGTACGGGTTCTTCAGCCCATGATGTTGTGCTGACATTTTATCCTGCTCTAAGATCCATCTAACCCTTCCCTCCCACATAGCCCCCCATTTCTCTATCATTCATGTGTCTATCTAAGAATCTCTTAAATGTCCCTGATGTATCTCCCCCCCCACCACCTCTGCCAGCAGTGCGTTCCACGCACCCACCATTCTCTGTGTAAAAAAACTTACCCCTGACATCCCACTTTTACCTTCCTCGGATCACCTTAAAATTATGTCCCCTCGTGTTAGCCATTGTCGCTCTGGGAAAAAGTCTCTGACTGACCACTCAATCTATGCCTCTTATCATCTTGTACACCTCTATCAAGTCACTTCTCATCCTCCTTTGCTCCAAAGAGAAAACCCCTAGCTCACTCAACCTATCCTCATAAGACATGCTCTCCAATCCAGGCAGCATCCTGGTAAATCTCCTCTGCACCCTCTCTAAAGCTTCCACATCCTTCCTATAATGAGGCGACCAGAACTGAACACAATACTCCAAGTGTGGTCTGACCAGAGTTCTATAGAGCTGCAACATCACCTTATGGCTCTTGAACTCAATAGGCCGACTAATGAAGGCCAACACTCCATACGCCTTCTTAACAACCCTATCGACCTGCGCGGCAACCTTGAGGGATCCATGAACATGGATCCCAAGATCCCTCAGTTCCTCCACACTGCTAAGAGTCCTGCCATAAAACATGTATTCTGCCTTCAAATTCGATCTTTCAAAGTGTGTCACTTCACACTTTTCCAGGTTGAACTCCATCTGCCACTTCTCAGCCCAGCTCTGCATTCTATCAATGTCCTGTTGTAATCTACAGCAACCTTCTACACTATCCACTACAAAACCAACCTTTGTGTCATCTGCAAACTTACTAACCCACCCTTCCACATCCTCATCCAAGTCATTTATAAAAATGATGAAGAGCGGGGGTCCCAGATCAAATCCCTGCGGAACACCACTGGTCACCGACCTCCAGGCAGAATATGCTCCATCTACCACCACCCTCTGTCTTCTATGGGCGAGCCAATTCTGAATCCACACAGCCAAGTTTCCCTGGATCCCATGCCCCCTGACTTTCTGAATGAGGCTTCTATGAGGAACCTTATCAAACACCTTACTAAAATCCATGTACACCATACCCACTGCTCTACCTTCATCAATGTGCTTTGTCACATCCTCAAAGAATTCAGTCAGGCTCGTGATGCATGACCTGCCCCTCACAAAGCCATGCTGACTGTCCCTAATCAGCCTATGCTTCTCCAAATGCCCAGAAATCCTGTCTCTAAGAATCTTCTCCAGTAATTTGCCCACCACTGAAGTAAGACTCACTGGTCTGTAAGTCCCAGGGTTATACCTACTCCCTTTCTTAAACAAAGGAACAACATTTGCCACCCTCCAATCATCCAGCACTACTCCTGTCACCAGTGAGGACTCAAAGATCATGCCAAAGGCGCAGCAATCTCTTCCCTTGCTTCCCGTAATAACCTTGGATATATCCCATCTGGCCCCGGTGACTTATCTATCCTAATGTTTTTCAAAAGTTCCAGCACATCCTCTTTCCTCACGTCAACATATCAGCCTGTCGTACACCATCCTCACAAATGCCAAGGTCTCCCTCTCTGGTGAATACTGAAGCAAGGTATTCATTAAGGACCTCCCCTACCTCTTCCAACTCCAGGCACATGGTTCCTCTTTTATCCCTGATCGGTCCTACCCTCACTCTAGTCATCCTCCTATTCTTCACATACGTGTAGAACGCCTTGGGGTTTTCCTTGATCCTACTCGCCAAGGATTTCTCATCCCCCCTTCTAGCTCTCCTAAGTCCACCCTTAAGCTCCCTCCTGGCTACCCTGTAACTCTCCAGAGCCCTGTCTGATCCTTGCTTTCTAAACCTCAGGCAGGCTTCTTTCTTCCTCTTGACAAGATATTCTACATCTCGTGTCAACCACAGTTCCTTCACTCTACCACCCTTACCCTGCCTCAAGTGGGACAAACCTATTCAGAGCCCCATGCAAATACTCCCTGAGCATCCTCCATATTTCCATTGTGCACTTCCCCAAGAACATCTGTTCCCAATTTACGCTCCCAAGTTCCTACCTACTAGCATCATAATTCCCCCTCCCCTCTTCGATAGGCATACGGAAGTAAGAAAAATGGAGGGTTATGGGCTGTGTAGGAGGGAAGGGTTAGATTGATCGTGGAGTAGGTTTATATAGGTCAGCACAACATTCGTGGGCCGAAGGGCCTGTACTGTACTGTGCTGTACTGTTCTATGTGCTATGTTCTAATGTGTCCTTGTAAGGGTAAGAGGCAAAGATGGCAAGTTTAGGGAACCCTGGTTAATGTAGGATCCTGAAGGTTTGATCAGGGAAAAGAAGGAAGCATGTGTCAGGTACAGGAACTTGTCAAGTGAGTCACTTGAGGTTTATCAGGGATATGGGAGGAAATTTAAGAGAGAAATTAGGAAAGCAGCTGACCTTGGCCACTAGGATTAAGGAGAATCCTAAAACCTTTAATAAGTATATTAGAAGGTAGCTCGGGAAGGAATAGGTCCACTCGGGAACACATCTATCTGTGGAGCCAAGGGAATGGACACTTCTCATTGGTGTTCACCAGGGAGGCCGTGGAGGCTGGAGTGTTAGGGGAGGGGCATGCTGATATTCTGGGGTCAGGAAGGAGGAAATGATAGTCACAGAGATTTATAATTTTATTACCTTATAGAAATTTATAAAATTATGAGGGACATAGATAGGATAAAGGGTCAAAATCTTTATTTCCCAGAGCCGGGGAGTCTCGAACTGGAGGGCCCAGGCTTAAGGTGAGAGGGGAGAAACTTAAAGGAGATCTGAGGGGCAAGTTTTTCACACAGAGGATGGTGGGTATCTGGAACAAGCTGCCAGAGGAGGTGGTGGAGGCAGGTTCAATTACAATGTTTAAAAGATTTTTGAACTGGGATTTAGGTCAGTAAGGAATAGAGAGATATGGGCCTAATTTAGGCAAATGGGATTAAATTGGTAACTTTGTTGATTATTGGCAAAGTGACATACTTTGTTTTGCCTGCCATCCATACAAATCAATTCATTATATCAGTATCTTAAGGGAGTACAAGGGAAAGATAACAGATTGTAAAATAAAGTGTCACAGTTACAGAGAAAGTGCAGTGCAGGCAGACAATAAGGTGCAAGGCCATAACGAGGTAGATTGTGAGGTCAAGAGTTCACTTTATCGTCTAGGTGACTGTTCAATAGTCTGATAACAGTGGGATAGAAGCCGTCCTTGAGCCTGGTGGTACATGCTTTCAGGCTTTTGTATCTTCTGCCCGATGGGAGGGGGGAGAAGAGAGAATGGGTGGGTGGGGTCTTTGATTATGCTGGCTGCTTTACCAAGACAGCGAGAACTATAGACAGAGTCCACGGAGGGGAGGCTGGTTTCTGTGTCCACAACTCTCTGCAGTTTCTTGCGGTCCCGGGCAGAGCAGTTGCCGTACCAAGCAGTGGGGCATTCGGATAGATAGGCACCTTGGTTGGCATGGACATTTCTGTGCTGTGTGTTTCTATGTGGTCCCCGTATAATTCACCAAGTTGGTTCTGCTTTTACATTCAAATCCTCTTGCAATAAAGACGTCAGTTGGAGCTGGGCCTTTTGCCAGAGCAGAGATTAAGGGAAGGTTTAAACAGGACATCAAAAACGACGCAGAGAAGCAAATGCAGGGAGACTGTTTCCAGATGTGGGAGGGTCGGTGCCCAGAGGTGACGGGGTGAAGGGGATTGACTGACCAGTGGGCAGAGGAGGGGAATGTCTTGAGTGCCAGATTGTTGTCTGGACTCTGCCGAAGGAATACTGGTGAACTGATTGACAGTGTAACGGCAATCATTGTTCTGATAGCTTCACACTTTTATCACTGATTAGTCAGGGAGACATTTCTGTGGTACAGGAGTCCTGGCCTTCTGTGTTAACGTGAAATAGCCATGTTAGTAGTGTGACAGCCCTGGTCAAATTATGAACCACAGTCATACACCACGGAAACAGGCCCTTCGGCCCAACTCATCCATGCTGACCAATGTTCTATGCCAATGTTTCCATTTTCCCACATTTGGCCCATGTCCCTCTAAAACTTTCCTATCCATGTACCTGTCCTTTTAAATGTTGTTATTGTACCTGCCTCAACCACTTCCTCTGACAGCTTGTTCCATGTACTGACTACCCTCTGGGTGAAGAAGTTCCTCAGATTCCTTTTAAATCTTTCATCTCTCACCTTGAACCTATGTCCTCTAGTTTTTAGTTCCCCATCCCTGGGGAAAAGACCGTGCGCATTCACCCTATCTGTGCCCCTCACTATTTTATACACCTCTATAAGGTCACCCCTCAGTCTCCTACGCTCCAAAGAATGAAGTCCTAGCCTGTCCAAACTCTCCCGATAACTCAGTCCCTGAAGTTCTGGCAACAGCCTCGTAAATCTTTGAAGCAGAATCGGAAATGAACAGCCCCGTTATTCCTGTGCTCTCCCCCACACAGTGTGATGCTCCCTCAGTACCGCCCCTTTTTTTAGACCATTTTACTATTTATTTTCAGTTTATCTACAGCCTTGCTTCAAATTCTTGATGGGCACTGCATCACATGAACCCTGTGCCCAATAGTCTTTGCACACAGGTTACTTCTGAACTTGGCATGGACCGTGCCACTGTTACCATGGGAACGGGTCACTTTATCCCAAATAATAGGGGGTTTATTTGGTTTACCACGGGATTGACGGTATTGTCCTTTGCCTCGTGTACAGAAGCACATCTTTGACCCAGGTAGTACGGCAGTAACCGCCCTCAGTCTTCAGTCGAGCTGCCTGCTCTCTGTGGTTTCCGAGGCCACATCTACAGCTGGTGAATACAGCTTTGCACCACAGTCTCCCCAACGCTGCGAGTGCGCACCAGGCAGCCGGAGCAGTCTGCCCCAGAACCCAAGGTGGAGGAAGAGCTCAGTACCCCCACCCACAGTGTGACCCTCCCTCAGTACCGCCCCTTTTTTTAATAATAAACGTTTATTTGCTAAAAGCACTACAAAAGACAACCAGTGTCAATACACTACATCTAATACAGAAAAGAAGAAACTACGCAACGACATACTACGATAGAGAATGCAACTAATACTAACAAAACACACACGCGACGCTACACCCGTCAACGCAACACGCAACACTTCAAATAAGAATCACGTTTGTACTGTCCACCACACACGCGATCCCCTGAGGGGCCCACCGAGCGTGGAACTCGGCTAGGGTGCCTGCGGAGACCGCGTGCTCCCTCTCTAAACGCACCCGCGCGTGCACGTAAGCGCGGAAGACGGGCAGGCAGGCCGACCTGCCGGGACCCTCGGCCGCCCGCCGCCGCATCCCATGAATGGCCAGCTTGGCCAGGCCCAGCAGGAGACCCACCAGGAGATCCGCCGCGCGCCCCTCCCCGCGCCGCACTGGGTGCCCGTAGACCAACAGCGTCAGGCTGAAGTGTAACCAGAACTTCAGCAGCAGCCCCCGCAGATACTCGAAGAGGGGCTGCAACCTCTCGCACTCCGCGTATGCGTGGTACACCATCTCCTCCCGGCCGCAGAAGTGACAGGCGGCCAGGGTGTCGGTGAACCGGCTCAGGAACCGGTTGCACGGCACGGCCCGGTGCAACACCCTCCACCCCAGGTCTCCGATGTACAGCGGGAGGACTCCCGCGTAGAGAGACCCCCACCGGGGTCCGCCCTCGCCGCCCACTGGCAAGACGGACCGCCACAGCGTGTCCAGCCGGCAGACCAGGGCGAGGAAGTGAAAGGTGTGCAGGAGCAGCCCGTACAAGAACGGCCTCGGCGCCTCGCGGAACAGCACCGTCGGCGTGTCCGCCAGGCGGCTCAGGTTGTGCCGAGCCGCCTCCCGCGAGAGACGCCGGGCCCTGGGCCCGACCAGCAACTCTGGAGGGGCCAGGACCCCCCCGGCGCCTCAGTACTGCCCCTCCCACAGTGTGACCCTCCCTCTGTACTACCCCTCCCACAGTGTGACTCTCCCTCAGTACCACCCATCCCACAGTGCGGTGTTCCATCAGTACGGCACAGAATTTCGGTTTCTGCTCAAGGCTCTGGGTAACTGCTCGATCCCAATCCTCATGTCCCAGCTGGAAACTCCATACCCCTGACCCCGTGTTTAAACAGTTGGAGATCCGATCGGTGCCTCTGCAGCCAAGCCGGGTTCCTGGCCCAGTGTCCAGGCCGCAATCACTCACCCGGACATTGGGGAATAGAGCTGTCCCAAAAGTCTCTGAATTTCCAAGCCCATCAGGAAGGGCAGCCAACATGAGTGAGTTCTTCTGGAACATTCCGACCTGCCAAGACTGCACTGAGGATTTGAGCTGAGGATTATAGCAGTGATAGCTGTGCCAACAATTTAATGTGGCAGAATGTTTCTCTCTCCCCCTCTCTCTCCCACTCCCTCCCTCTCTCGTTCTCCCTCTCTGACTCCTCTCTCTTCCCTGCTCCCTCTCTCCTTCTCTCTCCTACTCTCTCCCACTCCCTGCCTCTCTCGTTCTTCCTCTCTCCTCCCTCCTCTCTTTCTGCTCCCCCCTCTCCTCCCTCTCTTCCCTGCCTCTCCCCCTCCCTCCCTCACTCCCTCTCTCTCTCCCTCTCTCTCACATTATTTCTCTCTTTCGCTCTCTCTCTCTGTCTCTCCCCCCCTCTCTCTCTCCCTCTCCCTCTCTCTCCCTGATGCTTTTTGCATCTTGAAATTTATCTCTATCTCCTGTCTGGAAACCCACAATAAAAGAGAGTGCTGGTAAACCACCCCAGGTCAGGCAGGGTCTGTGGAGAGGGTAAGCTGAGTGAATATTACAGGTGGGTGACCCTGAAACAGCACTGGCAGTTCACAAACAGGAGAGGCTGGTTATCTGAAACTGGTGCTATATCTGAGGGTTGCAATGTGCCCAGAAGGTGTTGTTCCTCAAGCTTCACATTGCTATTGTTAGTACGGTGTAAGAGGTCAAGGACAAAGGTCAGAGTGGATGGAGAATTAGACAGGTCACCCCTGTGGACTAAAAAGGAGGTTGTTCTGGAAGGGTTAATCTCTGGGATGGCAGGTTTATTCTATGAGGAGAGAGACTGGGCCTGATCCCTCTCGGGTTCAGGAGAACGAGGAGTGACCTCATTGCAATGTCTACGTTTACTGTGGACAGTTTTGGTCGCCCTGTTATAGGAAGGACATGGTTAAAATGGAAAGAGGGCAGAAATGATTTACGAGGATGTTGCCAGGACTAGGGGGCCCGAGTTATAGGGATAGGTTGGCCAGGCTGGGTCTTTATTCCTTGGAACGTAGGAGAATGAGGGACGACCTTATAGAAATGTTTAAAATTATGAGAGGCATAGATAAGGTGGACGGTAACAGTCTTTTCCCCAGGGTAGGGGAGTCCAAAACTAGGGGGCATAGGTTTAAGGTGAGAAGGGAAAGATTTAAAAGGGATCTGAGGGGCAATTTTTTCATGCAGAGGGTGGTGAGTATATAGAACGAGCTGCCAGAGGAAGTGGGTGAGGGAGGTACAACAGGATCATTTAAGAAGCACTTGGATAGGTACATGGAGGTGCGGGGCTTGGAGGGATATGGGCCAAATGCAGGAAATTGGGACTAGCTGGGTGGGCACCATGGTCGGCATGGACTGGTTGGGCTGAAGGGCCTGTATCCATGCTGTATTGCTGTACAACTATATACAAAATTCTTACAGGTCTTGGCAGGGTAGATGTGTTGGGTGGAGTGTCTGGAACCAGAGGTCACACTGCATCACAAAACAAGGCGTCGGCCAACCAGGACCAAGATGAGAAGAGATTTCTTCACTCAGAGGGTGGAGAGTCTTTAGAATTGTCTCCCCAGAAGGACTGAAGTGAAAGATCGGCCATGATCTTGGGGCTGAACAGGGATGAGGGGCCAAATGGCCTACTCCTGCTTGTTTCTTTTGTTCTAGTTTCCCTTCTCCTTGTTTCACACCTTGAAGTGACACAGGTCTTCCAAACGTTTCAGTGTAGTACCTCCCATAAACACTAAGCCACTCCCGGGAATCCCCTGTAAATACCGACACACTCCCCGGGACCCCTGTAAATACTGACACACTCCCCGGGACCCCCTGTAAATACTGACTCACTCCCGGGGACCCCCTGTAAATGCTGACACACATCCTGGGGACCCCCTGTAAATACTGACACACACCCGGGGACCCCCTGTAGATACCGACACACTCCCCAAGACCTCTGTAAATACTGACACACTCGTGGGACCCCTGTAAATACCGACACACTCCCGGGGACCCCCTGTAAATGCTGACACACTCCCCAGGGACCCCCCTGTAAATACCAACACACTCCCCAGGACCCCCTGTAAATACTGACACACTCGTGGGACCCCCTGTAAATACTGACACGCTCCCGGGACCCCTGTAGATACTGACACACTCGCCAGGACCCCCTATAAATACCGACACACTCCCCGGGACCCCCTATAAATACCAACACACTCCCCGGGACCCCTGTAAATGCTGACATACACCCGGGGACGCCCTGTAAATACCGACACACTCCCCAGTGCAGTTGGGCAAATAACGTGGAAGAGCCATTTTATTTTTTTTCATCCAGCAGGGATGTGACGGAGAGAGAGATGGGAAAGGTGAAAGGAGGTTGGTCTCAGACTTGTTGATTTGACCCAGCAGGACTCCACAATTTGCACATCTGTAAATTGTTAGTTAATAGCTGACTAGCTTATTGACACAGCCAATAAAAAGAAGTCAGGGTCAATCTGAGTGGCCATGGTGTGAGTGGGTCAGTGTTAGAGCTGAGCCTTTGGTGTGAAGAGGTGGAGTAAGTGGCCCAAGTTTGCAGAGTGAAAGCAACTCTTTAGGAGAAAAGGCTTCAGAGAGAAGGTGTTGGTAAGAACAAGCAAGGTTTTTATTTTATCTTGTTATCATTGATTCAGCTTTGGTTCAGGAGGCTTTAGTGGGTGATGACTGAGGTGAGGTTCATGTGAGGCTTTTTTCCCTCTTATTCCACAGTTAGAGCAGTGAGACTGCAGTCAGGGTAGTGGTATTCTCTCGTAAGATGTGGGGTTGGTTAATGTAATGCTGTGCTATAATAATGTTATGAGGGGTATAGACAGTTAATGTGAATAGGCTTTTTCCACCTAGATTAGGAGAGATGAGTATGAGGGCATGGCTTTAAGGGGAAAGGTTTAGGGGGAACTTCTTCACTCAAAGTGGTGGAAGTATGGAATGGGCTGCCATCTGATGTAGTAAATGTGGGCTCACTCTTGAGTTTTAAGAATAAATTGGACAGATACATGGATGGGTGTGGTCTGGAGGGTTATGGACTGGGTGCAGGTAAATGGGACTAGTGGGATAATGTTTTGGCACAGACTAGAAGGGTCAAATGGCCTGTTTTCTGTGCTGCAGTGTTCTATGGCTATCACAGCACCAGTGACCTTGGTTCAATTCTGGCCACTGTCTGTGAAGAGTTTGCATGTTCTCCTTGTGTCCGTGTGGGTTTCCTCCCATGTTCCAAAGACGTATGAGTTAGGAAGTTGTGGGCATGCTATGTTGGTGCTGGAAGTGTAGTGACATTTGCAGGCTACCCCCCCCACCCACCCCACCAGAATGCTCTATGCAAAAGATGTATTTCTGCGTTTTAATGTACATGTGACTAATAAACATCAAAGTCAGGGAGCCCTCCAGTGTACCTGATGACTACACCTGTAGATAGTACATCTGGCTGCAGCTCCTTACTGACTGTGTTAGGGAACTGGAGCTGGATGAACTGTCTCATCTGGAAACTGAGATGATAAACCAGCATTACAGGGAGGCAGTCGTGCCTGGGTTGCAGGATGTAGGTGGCTGGGTGACTGCCAGGAGCGGGAAAGGAGATGAGCAGTCAGTGCAGGGTAGCCCTGTGACCAAGATTCCCACCTAAGCTAGCCCCCTTCACTGTGTTTGGCCCATACCCCTCTGCCATCAGATTTCTGAATGGTCCATGAGTCCTACCTTGTTATTCCTTTGTGCTATTTATTTTAGTGACTTGTAATTTTTATGTCTTTGTCTTACACTGTACTACCAACAAACAATAAATTTCATGACATTGTCAGTGATTCTGATAAACCTTTCCTCTGCATGTACCTGTCAGAGTACCTTTTGAATTTTGTTGATGTACCTGCCTCAACCACTTCCTCCAGCAACTCGTTCCATATACCCACCACCCTCTGGCTGGAAAAAGTTGCCCCTCGGGTCCCTTTTAAATCTCTCCCCTCTCAACCTTAAACCTAGGCTCTCTACTACTTAATTCCCCAACACTGGAAAAAGACTGTGTACATTCATCCCATGATCTTGTACACCTCTAACGTTATCCCTCATTCTCCTACACTCCAATGGAATGTCCCATCTGCTCAACCTCACTCCATAACTCAATCCCTCGATTCCCAGCAATATCCTCGTAAATCTCCTCTGCACTCTTTCCATCTTAGTAGCATGTTTCCTATAGCAGGGTGAGCAAAATGGAACACAATACTCCAAATGTCTGGGCTTGCAACAAACAAAACTAATTTACTTGGCAAACAATCTATTTAAAGAACAAAGGAACAGAAGTGAAGCTATGGCAACTTCTCCCAATAAAAGCAAATTGCATTGAATTAAGTAGTGTTTCTCACAGAATGTGTTTCACCAGAATTATCCAGTTACTCTATTCTGACTTGGAACTTTGTTGTGGTACATGGTACTGGGTTTGAGCAATCAGATTTCTTTGTGAGCCCTCATTCTGCACAGACACCCACCTTATCAGCATCACTGGAACAGCAGATTGAAGAGTCTGTAGTTGGGCTTGTGGGTTGTCAGAGCAGATAAAGGATAAGTGTTGAAATAAATAGTCACACAAAGAATTTACTTCAAAAGTTTTGTCTTGCAGCTCCCTTGCAAAATTGTTTTCTGTTATTGCAAGAGTTTAGAAATAGGGAAGTATTGTTTCATTTGTGCAGGATGTTGGCGAGGCCGCACCTGGAGTACTGGCACAGTTTCCTTTCCCTTATTCAAGATTAGAGGCACTAATCCAATCCTGTACTACATCAATGCACTCTGTACTGACTCAATGTAACTGCACTGTGGAATGAAATGATCTGTACGATTAGTTTGTAAGACAAGCCTCGGTACAAGTGACAATGTGCCTGGAGTTGGAAGAGGTAGGGAAGGTCCCTAATGAATACTTTGCTTCAGTAGTCACCAGAGAGACCTTGACACTTGTGAGGATGGCTTACGACAGATATGCTAGGGCATGTCTATGTGAGGAAAGAGGGTGTGCTGGAACTATTGAAAAACATTAGGATCGATAAGTCACTGAGGCTGGATGGGATATATCCAAGGTTATTACAGGAAGCTAGATTGCTGCGCCTTTTGTAACAACCCTTGTGTCCTCACTGGCCAAAGGAGTAGTGTCAACTGATTGGAGGGTAGCAGATGTTGTTCCTTAAGAAAGGGAGTAGGGATAACCCTAGGAATTACAGACCGGTGAGTCTTACTTCAGTGGTGGGCAAATTACTGGAGAAGATTCTTAGATGGGATTTATGGGCATTCGGAGAAGCATAGGCTGATTAGGGACAGTCAGCATAGCTTTGAGGGGCAGGTTGTGCCTCACGAGCCTGATTGAATTCTTTGAGGATGTGACAAAGCACGTTGAAGGTAGAGCAGTGGATGTGGTGTAGATGGATTTTAGTAAGGTGTTTGATAAGGTTCCTCATGGAAGGCTCATTCAGAAAGTCAGGAGGCATGGGATCCAGGGAAACTGGGCTGTGTGGATTCAGAATTGGCTCGTCCATAGAAGACTGTGGTGGTAGCTGGAGCATATTCTGCCTGGAGGTCGGTGACCAGTGGTGTTCCACAGGGATCTGTTCTGGGACCCCTGCTCTTTGTGATTTTTATAAATGACTTGGAGAGGATGTGGAGGGGTGGGTTAATAAGTTTACTGATAATACAAAGGTTGGTGGTGTTGTGGATAGTGTAGAAAGTTGCTGTAGATTACAACAGGATATTGATAGAATGCAGAGCTGGGCTGAGAAGTGACAGGTGGAGTTCAATCTGGATAAGTGTGAAGTGATACACTTCAGGCGATTGAATTTGAAGGCAGAATACAAGGTTAATGGCAGGACTCTTAACAGTGTGGAGGAAAAGAGGGATCTTGGGGTCCATGTCCATAGATCCCTCAAGGTTGCCACGCAGGTTGATAGGGTTGTTAAGAAGGCATATGGAGTGTTGGCCTTTGTTAGATGGGGTATTGAATTCAAGAGCTGCGAGGTGATGTTGCAGCTCTATAGAACCCTGGTCAGACCACACTTGCAGTATTGTGTTCCGTTCTGGTCACCTCATTATAGGAAGGATGTGGAAGCTTTAGAGAGGGTGCAGAGGAGATTTACCAGGATGCTGCCTGGATTGGAGATCATGTCTTATGAGGATAGGTTGAGCGAGCTCGGGCTTTTCTCTTTGGAGGAGGATGAGAGGTGTCTTGATAGAGGTGCACAAGATGATGAGGCATAGATCGAGTGGACAGTCAGACTTTCCCAGGGTGACAATGGCTAACACGAGGGGACATAATTTTAAGGTGATTGGAGGAAGGTATAAGGGGGATGTTGGGTAAATTTTTTTTAAGAGTGGTGGGTGCATGGAACAGTGCTGGCAAAGGTTGTGGGGGCAGATACATTAGGGACATTTAAGGGACTCTTAGTTACATTAATGATAGAAAAATAGGAGGCTATGTGGGAGGGAAGGGTTAGATAGATCTTAGAGCAGGATAAAATGTTGGTACAACATTATGGGCCAAAGGGCCTGTACTGTGCTGTTACGTTTACATATTCTTTGGAGTTTAGAAGAATGAGCGGTGATCTTATTGAAACATGAGATCCTTGCGGGGTTTGACGGTGGATGTTGAGATGTCTCCACCAGTGGGAGAATCCTGGATGAGGGCACATAGTTACAAGATCGGGGGCAGTCATTGAAAACTGGGATACATAGGAATTTCTCCTCACAGTGGGAGGTGAATCTCTGGAATTCTCCAGCCCAGAGGTTTGTGGAGACTGGATCATTGGGGTATTTACAGAGGAAGTGGAAAAAGATTAGGAATTGAAGGTTGTGGGGAACTAGCACAGAAGAGAAGTTGAGGCCAGCCATTTGAATGATGGAACTGGCTTGAGGGGCTGTGGCCTACCCTTGCCCCTATTTACTTGTGTTCTAATATTCTTGTGAAGCATCTATCATTAAGAAAGAGTGTGATGTCAGGAAGAGGTTCTTGCACAGCTTGAGGCTCCTATCTATGCACCTTGTAATCTTTTAAACCTCCATAGGGCCACTCCACAGCCCCCTATCTTCTGTTGAGAATAAACCCAGCCCATTCCAATCTCTCTTTATAATCCCAGCAAATTTGCAGAGAAGATTTACTAGAATGTTGCCAGGTCTTCAGAAGTTGAGTTACAGGGAAAGATTGAACAGGTTAGGACTTTATTCCTTGGAGCGTAGAAGAATGAGGGGAGACTTGATAGAGGCTTACAAAATTGAGGGATATGTACAGTAAACGAGAGTAGGCTCTTTCCACCTAGATTAGGAGAGAAATACAAGAGGACATGGCTTTAGGATGAAAGGGGAAAGGTTTAGGGGGAACATTAGGGGGAACTTCTTCACTCAAGAGTGAGTCTGCATTTACCATGTCAGATGGCAGCTCATTCCACACTCCCACCACTCTAAGTTTTAAGAATAAATTGGATAGCTACATTGGGAGAGGTCTGGAGGGTTATAGACTGGGTGCAGGTCAATGGGACTAGCAGAATAAAATTGCAGCACAGACTAGAAGGGCCAAATGGCCTGTTTTCTGTGCTGTAGTGTTCTATGGTTCTATCATTCTAAATCCTTGCAAGGAAGACCAATGCACCATTTGCCTTCCCAAACTGCCTGGCACTGCCTTTCCTAGGGGTCAGATTGACGTTAGCAGGCATTGTGGCATCAGCAGGGTGGATGTATGGGACGTGTTGGAGGCCAGACAGTGGTATACACAGGAACTCCTGCTCTGCCACTGGGCTGAGAACAGAGTCTGGGATAGGTTCCTGGTTGTGCTCAGCTGAAGGCAGGATACACTTCGTACGTGACCCCTCACCAAACAACTGAGGTCACCCACTTGAAAGAGGAAGTCAAGCAAACCAGGTTTGTCCCTTGCCCCATGATTTTAAAAAGAAATAATTTACACCCAGTAAGTGTTTTAAAAATAAATGTTAGTCTTTAATAGGTTTTAACTGTTTTTCCACTGATCACTGAGGTGTGTAGCTTCAGTAGAGGAGACCTGTGATGGCAAGAGCTGGGTGGGAGCTTCTCATGGTTCCCCCATGTTCCACGGGACAGTTTCACAGCCACAACCCCCCAGACACGGGGTCAGGGAAGGAGAGACAACACAAGGCTGAGGCTGGATTAAACTGTCCCGTTAGTGCGAAGAGGCCACCGTGAGACCTCCAGCCCCAAACGGTTTTAACAGAAGCAGGAATCACAAAACATTGCTGGCTTTTGTGGCACCTTGAGTAACCCCAGTGGGAGGCTGTGTGCTGGTCAGAATGGGAAGAGAGACTTTGCTGACTGCATGGGGTTGTAGCCCAGGTATTGAGATGAGAGCTGGCCCAGGACACCAACTGAAGACATACCAACCAGAATCCACAGCATCTTGGCACTGAAGTACAGTGGTGGCAACCTGAGGAGAGAAGAGGAATCTGCCATTATTTGGATAAAGACAGAGCAGAACAGACCTTTCGTACTTGTAATTCAAGCCTCTTGCACATTCCACCACTAACTCCTGGCCCTTCAGCTGCCTGAGCCCCAAGCTCTGGAAATCCCTTCCGGAACCTCTCTGCCTCTCCCTTCCTTGAAACCTCCCTCATTGGCTAAGTCTCTGGTCAACTGCTCTGACATCTTGTCACCACATCCTAAAGATATTTGGGTTGGTAGATTAACTGTGTGCACTTCTGGTTGCTCCATTACGGGAAGGATGTGGCGGCTTTGAAAAGGGTGCAGATAAGGTCCACCAGGAATATTGCCTGGATTAGAGGGTATGAGCTATAAGGGAAGGTTAGAAAAACTTGGGTTGTTTTCTCTGGAGTGTCAGGGGCTGAGGGGAGACCTGATGGAGGTTTATAAACTTATGAGAGGCATAGATAAACATATTTTTCCCAGGGTAGACATGTCAATAACTAAAGGACATGGATTTAAGGTGGGAGGGGGAAAGTTTAAAAGATGTAGGGGGGGGTAGTTTTTTTTTTTGAGTGGTGGGTGTCTGGAACGGGCTGCCAGGGGTGGGGGTGGAGGCAAGTACACTAGTGGTGTTTAAGAGACTGTTAGACATATGGAGGGATGTGGATCATGTGATCACTATAAGGTCACCCCTCTGTCTCCTACACTCCAATGAATCAAGTCTTGCGTGTCCAACCTCTCCCTATAACTCAGTGCCTTGAGTACTGGCAACATTCTTGTAAATCTTCTTTGCAAATCTTTGGAAAATTGTGTACACACTCCTGTCTGTCTCTGTCTGTGTCGATATTTTCTTACAGGATAGGAGGCCATCTAGTCCATTGATCTACACAATCCCATTCTGGCTCTTATTTCCCCACAGCCCATTCTCTCTCTCATGCCCATCAGCTCCTCCAATCACCTACATTTCCAGCTTTCCTCTCAGATTCCTCCCACTGAGTTTGTTCTTGCATCCCTGGTTCTGTGCTGCCTTTTCCTGCCGTGTGCTGTTGATACGGCACAGCTACATTTTACTCACAACACATCAGTGCTGATGTTCCCCTTGAACTTCTTCCCCTCACCCCATCACCGAGTGCATTAAACTGCACCTGCCCCCTGTTCACTTTCCAACAACCTGTGCCTTTGGACAGTTAAAGGATTAGTTGGTTTAACAGCTGGGAGAAAACCAGAGCATCTGGAGGAAATCCACACAGACAGGGTTTCAGCATAACACTGATCAACACCCACACTCCGTGTACAATGGAGTGGTGAGCGGTGTCTGCAGTAAGCTTTCTGCACTCTATCACAACTCTATCCTTCCCCAGTCAGGGAGACCTGCGCACAATTTTCCTCCAGGGCTCTACAATTGGAGCAAGACATCTCTACTCTTATATCAAATCCTCTTGCAGTAAAGATCAACATACCACATTTATGCTAAAAGACAAATGCTTAGAACATTGATATGACTTATTTTAGTCACATGTACATTGAAACAGTGAAATGTGTCATTTTGTGTTAATGAGAATGTTCTGGGGGCAGTCCGCAAGTGTCACCACACTTCCGGTGCCAACATAGCATGCCCACACCTGTACGCCTTTGGAATGTGGGAGGAAACCAGGGTGCCCAGAGGAAACCCACGCAGACACGGGGAGAACGTACAAACTCCTTACAGACAGCAGTAGTAATTGAACCCAGGTCACTGTACACTAACCACTACACTACTGTGCAGTACAGCACAGGAACAGGCCCTTCAGCCCACAATGTCTGCACTGAACACAATGCCAAATTAAACTAGATCCCTTCTGCCTGCACATGATCCACATCCCTCCATTCCCTGCACATTCATCTGCTTATATAAAAGCCACTTGAATGCCACAGTTGTATCTGCTTCCACCACCACCCCTGGCAGCACATTCCAGGCATCCATCACTTTTTTTTACAAAATTGGCCCTGCACATCTCCTTTCAACTTCCTTCTCTCACCTTAAATACATGTCCTCTAGTGTTCAGCATTTTTATGCTGGGGAGAAGACTCTGACACTCTACTCCATCAATGCTTCTCATAATTCTATAATCACCTATCAGGTCTTCAACTCTCGATCTTCCAATCTACCGCATTGTGGCCCTTGCATTTTGTGTGTCTGCCTACGCTGCACTTTCTCTGTAACTGGAACACAATATTCTGCATTGTTTCCTTTTACTACCTTGATGTCATTATGTATGGAATGATCTGGCTAGATGGTACACAAAGCTTTTCACTGTATTGTTGGCTAACCACTGATAGGGTTGTTAAGGGGGCATATGGTGTGTTGGCCTTCATTAGTTGGGGGATTGAATTCAAGAGCCGTGAGGTAATGTTGCAGCTCTATAACACTCCTGTTAGACCACACTTGGAGTATTGTGTTCAGTTCTGGTCACCTCATTATAGAAAGAATGTGGAAGCTTTTGAGAAGGTGCAGAGGAGATTTACCAGGATGCTGCCTGGATTAGAGAACACATCTTATGAGGAAAGGTTGAGTGAGCTAGAGCTTTTCTCTTTGGAGCGACAGAGGATGAGAGGAGACTTGATAGAGATGTATAAGATTGAGGGGCATAGACAGTGGACAGCCAGCACCTTTTCCCCAGGGCGGCAATGGCCGATACTGGAGGACATCAGTTTAAGGTCAGGAGGAAAGTTTAGGGGAGATGTCAGGTAGGTTTTTTACACAGTGGTGGATGGATGCCAGGAACACTGCCAGGGGTGGTGGTAGAGGCAGTGTTCCAGTCACCCACCACCCTGTGTAAAAAGGCTCTTAGGCACATGGATGTAAGAAAAATGGAGGGTTATGGGCTGTGTAGGAGGGAAGGATTAGATTGATCAAGGAGTAGGTTTATATAGGTCAGCACAACTTCATGGGCCGAAGGGCCTGTACTGTGCTGTACTGTTCGATGTATTTTGGTACATGTGACAATAATAAACCAATACCTTGCAGTCCCTGTGCAGTAACCTTCAATGCCTTGTGTACAAGGACCCTCGGAGTACCAGCATGTTTCCATCTGTCACCATTTAACTAATACTCTGTCTTTATATTACTGGTCGACTAAAAGTGGATGCCCTGATTTTTTTCTCCCCCATGGTGCTTGAATGCTATTGATTAGTCAAGAGGTGGGGGAGGGGTGACATTAAATGTGTCCAAAGACAGATCTTGCTGTTCTGTCAAATAACATTTCAACCATTCCTTTAAGAGTGAGAGAAACATCTGGACACAGTTAATGTGCCAGTGAAAGTGTTTTCCCATCCCACCAACCTCACGGTGGTCAGTGGAATGTGTTGGGGTGGACTCCCTCAAAGGAAGTGTGCCTCAATGGTGGAAGGGAGAACTACCTCCTTCCCCTCCACCTGCTCCCACTCACTGGAAGTCGACTACAACGCACAGACTGAAGTGGGAGGTACTGAGCACTCATTACTGTGTAAATCCCATGTTTTCTCATGTATGACATAGGAGACCATTCAACCCATGAGTCTAGAGCAATCCCATTCCCCCACCTCTATAACCCATTCTCCCCACATCTTCAACTTCCCCAGATTCTACCCCTTATCCGCACACCCAAGACAATTTACAGCAGCCAACTAACCTGCCAACCCACATGCCTTTGGCACATGGGAGGAAACCAGATCACCCAGAGGGAAGCCCACAGGGAGAATGTGCAAACTCCACACAGACAGCACCCGAGGTCAAGATTGAACCTGGGTCTCTGGTGCCCCAAGTCAGTAGCTCTACCAGTTGTGCTACTGTGCTGTCCTTGGTTCTACCTGGAGAACTTTGCAGTTGTCAGCAACTCCCCAACATTTCTTCCATGGATCCCTCATGACCAGTCTCAGACCTGGTCACTGCAGGCAGACTTTCTCTCTCTGTGCCATCTTACCCAATGGCCATCAAGAATCCTTGGTCAGGCCCCACTTTTGAGCTCCTCTGTTCCAAGGAAAACTTCTCCAACTTTTGCCAGCCTCTCATCCTGGGATGATCTCGGCCATTCCCCCTTCAGCCCCTCACTTTCCTGGTGGGTCAGGTGACCTGTCAATTCCAGTGCACTCCAGCTAATGCCCAATCAGTGTGCAGGATGGCTCACCTGGCAGGTTCTGGTTTCTGATTGGCCCATTCAATAAATTGGGGGGGTGGAGTCAGTGCCCCAGCAAGAAAGGCCCTCTATTGTTAATTTTTTTTACCTGTTTTGAGCTGATTCAGCATAGCCTTTGAAGTATTTGTACCTGCCGCCCAGGTAGAGGACTCCAATACACACTGCCAGCGCTGGAGGAAGAAAATGAGAGGATTATTGTCCCTGTACACGCCAACTGAGTGTCTCACCAATGATGTCTGATGGGTTGTTGACCTGAAACACCAGTGCTGTTTCTCCCTCCACAGCTGCTGCCTGACCAGCCGAGCATTTTCTGTTTTTATTTCAGACTTGGTTTTCGATCAGAATCACACCAAACATTTGTTCCAAACTTCAGCAACACTCAACCCAACCCAAAGGAGAAAGGAACTAGAGGTTAGCCAACAGTTGTCCAAACCCCCACCCACCACACCCCCCCCCCCAATCCTTTTGTCATCAGTGCCTCCACCAAGACAGAACACCACCATCTGCAGATTCCCCTCCAAGTCCCACACCACCCTGACTTGGAAATCTATCACTGCTCCTTCATTGTCACTGGGTCTAAATCCTGGAAACCACCCCCACCCCCCTTCTCAAAGGCAATTCAAGGTGGTTCCTCACCCCCACCTTCTCAAGGATAATTAGGGATGGACAATAAATTCTGGTATTACCAACAACACCCAAAATCTGGGAATGAAATACAAAAGGCCTTGCATGGTAGGTGTGGTCAGTGAGTTCTAAACCTCTAAGTCGGTGCTGAGTGTACAGACTGATACCTGTGAATGTGAGGAGCTCAGTGTGTGCAGTTTTTTCACTTCGAAGAATGAATGGTGACCTTATTCAGACATGAGGTCCCAAGGGGGCCTGACGGGAGATGTTGGGATGTTCCCACTAGTGGGAGAGTCACGCAAGGGGATATAACTACACAGTAATTGGTTTATTATCATCACATGTACAGTGGAAAGCTTTTGTCTGTGCCATCCAGACAGAACATTCTGTATGTAAGTACAGCGAGGGAGTACAAAAAAAGAAAATAACAATGTAGAATATAGTGTTAAAGGCCAGACATTTAAAACTGAGCTCTGTAGAAATGTCTTCTCTCAGAGGGAGGTGAATCCATAGAAAATACAGCACAATACAGGCCCTTCAGCCCATCATGTTGTGCTGACCCTTAAACCATGCCTAAGACTAACTAACCCCTTCCTCCCTATTTTAAATTCCTCCATATGCTTATCTAACAATCTCTTGAACTTGACCAATGTACCTGCCTCCACCACCACCCCAGGCAGCACATTCCATGCGCCAACCACTCTGTGGGTGAAAAACCTCCGATATCTCCCTTGAACTTCCCACCCATTACCTTAAAGACATGCCCTCTTGTATTGAGCATCGATGCCCTAGGAAAGAGGCGCTGGCTGTCTACTCTATCTATTCCTCTTAATATTTTGTACTATTCCTCTTAATATTTTGTACACCTCTAGTATGTCTCCCCTCATCCTCCTCCTCTCCAATGAGTAAAGCCCTAGCTCCCTTAGTCTCTCCTCATAATGCATACTCAATAAACCAGGCAGCATCCTGGTAAATCTCCTCTGCATCCTTTCCAATGCTTCCACATCCTTCGTATAATTAGGTGACCAGAACTAGACACAGTACTCCAAGTGTGGTCTAACCAGAGTTTTGTAGAGCTGCATCATTACCTCGTGGCTCTTAAACTCGATCCCATGACTTAAGAAAGCTTATGGGATGTTAGCTTTCATAACTACCCTATTCACCTGTGAGGCAACTTTCAGTGATCTGTGGATATGAACCCCCAGATCCCTCTGCTCCTCTACACTCTCCAGAATCTTGTACTCCACCTTGGAGTTTTTCCTTCCAAAGTGTACCACCTCACACTTCTCCGGATTGAACTCCATCTGCCACTTCTCAGCCCAGCTCTGCATCCTATCAATATCCCTCTGTAAGCTTCGACAGCCCTCCACACTATCCACAACACCACCAACCTTTGTGTCATCTGCAAACTTGCTAACCCGCCGTTCTACCCCCTCATCCAAGTCATTAATAAATATCACAATAAGTAGAGGTCCCAGAAATGATCCCTTTGGGACACCGCTAGTCACAGCCCTCCAATCTGAATGCACTCCCTCCACCACAACCCTCTGCTTTCTACAGGCAAGCCAATTCTGAATCGACACGGCCAAGCCTCCCTGGATCCCTTGCTCTCTGACCTTCTGAAGAAGCCTACCCTGTGAAACCTTGTCAAACGCCTTACTAAGATCCCATGTAGACCATATCTACTGCACTACCTTCATCAATCTTCCTGGTCACCTCCTCAAAGAACCCTATCAGGCTTGTGAGGCAAGATCTTCCCTTCACAAAGCTATGCTGGCTGTCCTAATCAGTCCATGATTCTCTAAATGCTCATAGGTCTTTATCTCTTAGAATCCTTTCTAACAGCTTACCCACCACAGACGTAAGGTTCACCGGCCTGTAATTCCCTGGACTATCCCTACTACCTTTTTTGAATAAGGGGACAACGTTTTCCACACCCTCCTAATCCTTCAGTACCATTCCCGTGGACAACAAGGACTCAAAGATCCTAGCCAACGGTTCAGCAATCTCCTTCCTCGCCTTGTGGAGCAGCCTGGGGAATATTCTGTCAGGCCCTGAGGACTTATCTGTCCTAATATTTTCTAACAGCTCCAATGCATCCTCTCTCTTGATATCTACATGCTCCAGAATATTACCCTACCAACACTGTCCTCAGTGTCATCAAGACCCCTCTCCTTGGTGAATACTGACAAGAAGTATTCATTAAGAACCTCAACCCACTTCCACAGCTTCCAGGCACATCCTCCCACCTTTGTCTCTAATCGGACCCTACCTCTACTATCGTCATCCTGCTGCTCTTCACATACGAGAAAAAAGCCTTGGGATTCTCCTTAATTCTACTCGCCAAATCCTTTCATGTCCCGTTCTCGCTCTCCTCAGCCCCTTCTTACTCTATCCCTGGAATTCTCTGCCTCTGCGGGTGGTGGAGGCCAGATCTTTGGATATATTTAGGGTGGAGATGGATAAATATTTGAAAGATCAAGGAATTGAGGATTAGAGGAAACTGGTACAGAATAGGAGTTGAGGTCTGGGGTAGATCAGCCACGGTGATAGTAAATGGTGGGGTAGGCTTGAGAGGCCGAGTGGTCTACTCCTGCTCCTATTTTCTTGTGTTTATAGGGTCAACACAGAAGCAGCCCTTCGGCCCAACTTGTCCATGCCGACCAAGGTGCCTACCTGAGCTGGTCCCATTGCCCTGCATTTGGCCCATGTTCCTCTAAACCTTTCTATCCATGTACCCTGTCCAAATGTCTTTTAAACATTGTCATTGTACCCGCTTCAACCACTTCCTCTGGCAGCTTGTTTCCACACACCCACCACCTTCTGTGTGGGGAAAAAAATTGCCCCTCAGGTCCCTTTTAAATCTTTTCCCTCTCACCTTAAACCTGTGCACTCTAGTTTGAGACTCCCCTACCCTGGGGAAAAGGCTGTGCATCTAAATGTCCCATTTCAACTAATGCCTGCACGTTGAGCTCCGTGCACTCAGCACCACATCCCAAATTCCCTGTGCTATCCCAAATACTGAAGTGGACACATATCAGGTTTATCCTAACGTCTGTTTAGTTTCCAGTGAAGCGAAAATCCAGAGCAAGGAGGAATGACTTTTTAATAATTAAAAAAAAGATATTGACTTCTTCATCCAGCCACAAAATGGAGGGTGTTTCCTGGAAAAGGGGCAGTTCATAGGAACGAAGGGGATGGCACAGTGGGTAGAGCCACTGCCTCACGCACTGGAGACGCGGGTTCAATCCTGACCTCGGGTGCTGTCTGTGCAGAGTTTGCCGGTTCTCTCTGTGACTGCATGGATTTCTCCCCTGGGTGCTCTAGTTTCCTCCCACATCCTAAAGACGTGTGGGGGTCAGTGGGTTAATTGGCCACTGTGAATCGTCCACAGTGTGTGGGTGAGGAGTAGAATTTGGGGGGGGGGGGGGGGGCGAACTGATGGGAATGTAGGAGAATAAAACAGGATTGTTGTAGGATTGGCGTAGATGGTCAGCATTAGATTCAGTGGGCCGAAGGTCCTATTTCCGTGCTGTCTCTCTACCCCCTGGATGTCCCGCAGAAGGCACTAATGTTACCTCCCGTGCCAGGGACACTCACGTGCACACACCTGGGTGTCCATGTGCAATTAGAAAGGGTACATTTAGTGAGGCAGTCACCAAGTGAACAGGTCAGTGGGCAGAGGACAGATTACCATGGTCCCTTATAATGACGCCAAAACAGGCCATTCAGCCCATCAGGGAACCCCATCAGTCTCATTCTCCCCTCTCCCTACAACTTGTCCTCTTACACATACGATACCTTTATTAGTCACATGTACATTGAAACACACAGTGAAATGCATCTTTTGCGTAGAGTGTTCTGGGGGCAGCCGCAAGTGTCGCCACGCTTCCGCACCAACATAGCATGTCCACAACTTCCTAACCCATACGTCTTTGGAATGTGGGAGGAAACCGGAGCACCCGGAGGAAACCCACGCAGTCACGGGGAAGAACGTACAACTCCTTACAGACAGCGGCCAGAATTGAACCTAGGTCTCTGGTGCTTTGCAGCGTTAACACTAACTGCTACACTACCTCCTTTGATCCCTTTTGCCATTAACCTGCACACTAGGGGGCATTTACAGCTGCCAATTAACATAAAACAAAACAGTACAGCGCAGGAACAGGCCCTTCAGCCCACAGTGTCTGCCCCAAACATGGCACATGGTGCCTGCACATCTCCCTCCACTCCCAGTTCATGTGTCTATCTAACAGCCTCTTAAACCCCTCTATCGTATCTGCCTACACCACCCCTGGCAGCCCGTTCCAGGCACCCACCACTCTCTGTGTCTATATTTTGAAAAAAACTTGCCCTGTACATCTCCTTTTAAACTTTCCCCCTCTCACCTTAAATGCATGTCCTCTAGCATTTGACATTTCTGCCCGGGGGAGAAAGACTGTCTGTGTCTCTCATAATTCTATAAACTTCCATCAGATCTCCCCTCTGGATGAGAAACATATAGTTCTGTAGGAATAACAACTAGGAATAGTTAGTAAGTTTGTAGATTCAGAGCACAGTAGTAGTTATCGTAACACTATTACAGCACCAGCGACCCGGGTTCAATTCCGGCCGCTGTCTGTAAGGAGTCTGTACGTTCTCCCCGTGACTGCGTGGGTTTCCTCCGGGTGCTCCGGTTTCCTCCCACATTCCAAAGACGTACAGGTTAGGAAGTTGTGGGCATGCTGTGTTGGTGCTGGAAGCGTGGCGACACTTGCGGGCTGACCCCCCAGAACACTCTACGCAACAGGTGCATTTCACTGTGTGTTTTGCTGTATATGTGACTAATAAGAAATCTTATCTTATGATGATGCTAGAATAGCCAGTGTCATAGACAGTGAGGAGGCGTACCAAGAATTGCAGCTGTATCTTGATCGGCGTGGGTAGGGTGAGCCAATGAGTGGGAAATGGAGTTTAATTCAGATAAGTGCGAAGTGTTACATTCTGGAAGGACAAATCAAGGTCGGACTTTTACATTGAAGGGAAGCACCCTGGGGTACTGTTGTAGAACACGGACCTTGGAGTACAGGTGCATCGTTCCCTTAAAGTGAAGTCACAGATAGACAGGGCAGTGAAGAAGGCTTTTGGCACGCTGGCCTTCAGTCAGAGCACTGAATATAAAAGTTGGGAGGTTATGTTGTGATTGTACAAGATGGTCACCCTGTTATAGGAAGGATGTGATTAAATGGAAAGGGTGCAAGAAAGATTTACAAGGTTGTTGCCCGGACTCGCGGGACTGAGTTATAGGGAGAGGTTGGACAGGCCAGGCCTTTTGCTCCTTGGAAGCGTAGGAGACTGAGGGTGATCTCATAGAGGTGTATAACATCATGAGGGGTATAGGTAGAGTGAGCGGTCTTTTTTCCCCGTTGGGGAAATGAAAACCAGAATCATAGTTTCTAAGGTTAGGGGTGAAGGGTTTAATAAGAACCTGAGGGACCTTTTTGTACACAAGCTGCCAGAGGAAGTGGGTGAGGCAGGTACATTAGATGCATTTAAGTATGTGGACAGGTATATGGATGACAGGAGTTTAGAGTGACATGGGCCTAGTGCTGGAAATGGGATTAACTTGAATATACATCTTGGTTGGCATGGACACAGGTGGGCCGAATGGAGGGCCTATTTCTGTGCTGTACTCTCCTTATAGCTCCATACCCTCTAATCCAGGCAGCACCCTGGTGAACCCTCTCCAAAGCCTCCCACATCCTTCCTGTATTGGGGTGACCAGAATTGCACACAATTAACCCACCAACCCAGCACATCTTTGGACCGTGGGACGAAACTGGAGCACCCAGGGAAAACCCACATGGCCACAGGGAGAACGTGCAAACTCCACACAGACAGCACTGGAGGTCAGGATCGAGCCAGGGTCCCTGGAGCTGTGAGGCAGCAGCACTGACCACTGCACAACCCTAGCCCAATGGGCTGAATGGCCAAAGACCACAAGGTATTTAGAGATCCGAGGCGAGGAAAGAGTTAAAGGGTCTTGGCCAGAGCTGTTCTGCAAACTTCACTGTTGCAGACAGGCTGCTAACCTCAAGCACATATAACATCACGCTACTGTAAAACTGGGCATACTGACAACAGCAGAACGAGAATGGGCCCGCCTGCAGAGGAACCTGCTGTTTCCAGACAGACCTGTCATGAAACCGCTGAAAGTTGTAGCAATATAATCTATTTAATCTCTGAAACTACTTAAACTGTAACTTAATTAAGCATAAACTTAATAGTAACATTAAGTTAATGGGGCAGGCACGGTAGTGTAGCGGTTAGCACAACACTATTACAGAGCCAGCGACCCCAGTTCAATTCCTGCCACTGTCTGTAAAGAGTTTGTATGGTTCTCCCCATGTCCTCCAGTTTCCTCCAACATTCCAAAGGAACGTATGGGTTAGGAAGTTGTGGGCGTGCTATGTTGGCACCGGAAGCATGGCGACACTTGCGGGCTGCCCCCAGAACACTCTACGCAAAAGATGCATTTCACTGTGTTTTGGACGTACATGTGACTAATAAAGATATCTTATCTAAGTTCACAAGTCTACAGTTTCATTAATTTAGTTTTATCTCTTCTTTCAGATCTATGGAAATGTTCAAGTCAAGCCTTTGGTATCAGGTTAGGAATGTTTTTGTCCTTTCAGAGGCAGCAGATTGTCTTTGGAGTGAGAGCAAACAAGGATCGAGCTCATATTAACCCTCAGATTAACATCACCACCTGGGACATGCCCTCTTCTCGTTACTACCATCGGGCAGGAGGTACGGGAGCCTGAAGACCCACACTCAACGATTCAGGAACAACTTCTTCCCCTCCGCCATCAGCTTTCTGAATGGCCCATGAACACTACCTCGTTATTCCTCTTTCTTGCACTATTTATTTTGTAATTTATAGTAATTTTATACTGCAAAACAACAAATTTCATGACATACAAGTGATGATAAACCTGATTCTGATGTAAAGGAGACACCCAGTCTCTGGATTTCTGTGGCTCTGCTAGAACATGGGAACAGGCCCTTCAGCCCACAATGTTGTGCTGAACTAACTAAATTAGTCATCAAATGCCCAACTAAACTAATTCCTTCTGCCTACACAATGTGCATATCCCTCCATTCTCTGCACATTCATGTACCTATCTAAGAGCCTATTGAACACCTCTATCATATCTGCCTCCACCACCACCCCAGGCAGCACATTCCAGGCACCCACCACTCTCTGTGTAAAAAAAAAACTTGCCCTGCCAATCTTTGAACTTCCCCCTCTCATCTTAAATGCATGCCCTCTGGTATTAGATATTTCAACCTTGGGAAAAATATACGGGCTGTCTACTCTATCTATGCCTCTCATAATCTTATAAACCTCCATCAGGTCTCCCCTCAGTCTCCGACACTCCAGAGAAAACAACACAAGTTTGTCCAAACTCTAATCCAGTCAGCATCCTGGAAAACCTCTTCTGCACCCCCTGCAAAGCCTCCGTGTCCTTCCCCAGATGTGGCCTCTGCTCTCTGCGGATTTTTGTTTCATCCAATGATTTTAGGATCTGAGCCCTTTGGTGTTATCCTTCCCAAATGTAAATTTTAAACTTCCCGCAAATGCAATAATGACTTTCTTTACTAGAGAAACAAAGGACTGCAGATGCTGGAATCTAGATGAAAAACACTATGATGCTGGAGGAACTCAGCAGGCCAGGCAGCATCCGTGGAGAAAAGCAGGCGGTCAACGTTTCGGGTCAGGACCCTTCTTCAGGACTGAAGATAGGAAAAGGGGAAGCCCAATATATAGGAGGGAAAAGTATCTTTAGTAATATAGGCTGAGGGGTAAACATTGCAATTTTCATCCAATAGAGACCATCAGATCTTTTATCTTCCTCTGGGTGAGCAGACTCTGCCTCAGATTAACGTCTCATTGGGAATTCGGGTGATGAAAATAGGGAACACAAGAAACTTCTTACCCTGACTGAAGAAGACTCCAGCAATCCAAAGAACACTCAGGAACATTGGGAAATACTCCGTGGAATTGGTTTCTACGGGAGAAAATGAAACACAACACATTTTTTGAAACAAAATCAACCAAACCTCAAATGTATTAGGATTGCCAAAGGAAAGTTTCAGACTTGGAGAGATAAGCTGACTGTGAGATCCAACTATTTTGGAACCCCCTAAGAGATTTTTAAACACATTTTTCCCTGTTTTATTTCCCCCAGTGGTGCTGCTGTGGGCATGTCCTGTGTCAACAAGGCATCACACCACCACCTTCTCAAGGCAATTGGGTTGGGTGATAAAGTATTGCCAGTTAAGTGTTATTCAGCTGTGGGAGGGAAATCACTGGACAATTGGACAGGGTGAAACGGATGTTAGGAATCCAGAAAAATGAAAAGTCATAAGAACATAAGGAATAGGAGCAGGAGGCGGCCATCTGGCCCGTCGAGCCTGCTCTGCCATTCAATAAGATCATGGCTGATCTGGCCGTGGACTCAGATCCACCTGCCTGCCTTTTCCCCAGATTACAACAGGATATTAATAAAATGCAGAGCTGGGCTGAGAAGTGGCAGATGGAGTTCAACCCGGAAAAGTGTGAAGTGATACACTTCAGGAGGTCGAATTTGAATACAAGGTTAATGGCAGGACTCTTAGCAGTGTAGAGGAACAGAGTTGATCTGGGGGTCCACGTCCATAGATCCCTCAAAGTTGCCACACATATCGATAGGGTTGTTAAGAAGGCGTATGGTGTGTTGGCCTTCATTAGTCGGGGGAATGAGTTCAAGGGCCACGAGGTGACGTTGCAGCTCTATAGAACTCTGGTCAGACCACACTTGGAGTATTGTGTTCAGTTCTGGTCACCTCATTATAGGAAGGATGTGGAAGCTTTAGAGAAGTGCAAAGGAGATTTAACAGGATGTTGCCTTCTGGTATTAGACATTTCAACCCTGGGAAAAATATACAGGCAGTCTACTCTATCTATATCTCTCATAATTTTATAAACCTCCATCAGGTCTCCCCTCAGCCTCTGACACTCCAGAGAAAACAACCCAAGTTTTTCCAACCTTTCCTTATAGCTCATACTCTCTCATCTCTCTGCAGACTCTCCGCATCATCTGCACAATTTGCTTTTCCACTCAATTTAGTATCATCAGCAAACTTAGATATGCTACACTCGGTCCCCTAGGTTAACATAACACTATTACAGCGCCAGCGACCTGGGTTCAATTCCGGCCACTGTCTGTAAGGAGTTTGTACGTTCTCCCCGTGTCTGCGTGGGTTTCCTCCGGGTGCTCTGGTTTCCTCCCACATTCCAAAGACGCATGGGTTAGGAAGTTGTGGGCATGCTATGTTGGTGCCAGAAGTGTGGCGACACTTGCGGGCTGCCCCAGAACACTCTACGCAAAAGATGCATTTCACTGTGTGTTTCGATGTACATGTGACTAATAAAGAAATCTTACCTTATCTTAATGTATCTTGTGAACAGTTACGGGCCCAGCACCAAACCCTGTGGCACCCCACTCACCACCGATGTCAATCAGAGAAACATCCATTTATCCCAACTCTCTGTCTTCTATTGGTTAACCAATCCTCTATCCATGCTAAACATTACCCCCCAACTCATGCATTCTTACCTTATGGATAAGTCTTTGATGCTGCACCTTATCGAATGCCTTCTGGAAATCCAAGTATACAACATTCACCTGTTCCCCTCTATCCACTGCGCTCATTATATCCTCAAAGAACTCCAGTAAGTTTGTCAAACAGGACCTGCCCTTCCTGAATCCATGCTGTGTCTGCCTGATGGAACCACTTCTACCCAGATGTCTCGCTATTTCTTCCTTAATGATAGCTTCAAGCATTTTCCCAACTACAGACGTTAAGCTAACTGGCCTATGGTTACCTGCCTTTTGTCTACATCCTTTTTTAAACAGTGGCGTGACATTCACTGTCTTCCAATCTGCCAGGTGGAATGTTGGTAAATTATCACAAATGCCTCTACTATAACTTCTGCCATTTCTTTCAGTACCCTGGGATGCATCCCATTAGGACCAGGGGACTTGTCTAACTTTAGACCCACTAGTTTGCTCATCACTACCTCTTTAGTGACAGCGATTGTATCGAGGTCCTCACCTCCCATCACATCCATAACATCTCTTTGGCATGTTAGACGTATCCTCCACCATGAAGACCGACACAAAATAGTCGTTTAAAGCCTCGGCCATTTCCACATTACCCAGTATTAATTCCCCCGTCTCATCTTCCAAGACCCCTACGTTCACTTTAGCCACCCTTTTCCGCTTTATATAATTATAAAACTTTTACTATCTGTTTTTATATTTTGTGCTGGTTTACTTTCATAATCTACCTTCCCTTTCCTTATTGCGTGCTTAGTGGTTCTTCGTTGCTTTTAAAATTTTCCCAATCTTCCAGTTTCCCACTATTCTTGGCAACTTTGTATTCATGAGCTTTTAGCTTGATGCCTTCTTTTATTTCCTTAGTTATCCGCGGCTGGCTCTCTCCACCCTTACTGTCCTTGCTTTTAACTGGAATATACTTTTGTTGAGCACCGTAATAAATCTCTTTGAAAGTCTTCCACTGTTCCTCAACTGTCCCACCACACAGCCTGTGTTCCCAGTCTGCGCTGGCCAACTCCTCCCTCATCCCGTTGTAGTCTCCCTTGTTTAGGCATAATACACTGGTTTTAGATCAAACTATTGCACCCTCCATTTGTATGAGAAATTCAATCTTTCCAAGAGGATCCCTAACTACAATGTTGTTAATTTTCCCTGTCTCATTGCACAGGACCAGATCTAAGATCGCATTTTCCCTTGTAGGTTCACTAACATGCTGGACAAGAAAGCTATCACGGATGCATTCTATGGAGCCCTCCACAAGACTGCCTCGACCGACTTGATTCACCCAATCTATGTGGAAGTTAAAGTCCCCAATGACAACCTGCCGTTCCATTCTTACATTCATCAAACATTTCTTGGTTTATTGCCTGTGCCACTGTAATGTTATTATTCGGTGGCCTAGAGACAACTCCCACCAGTGATTTTTCCCTTTACTGTTCCTAATCTCTACCTAGATGGACGCAACATTCTGCTCCCTAGATCTTATATCATCTCTCATTATCGCCCTGATCTCATCCTTAAGAGCGCTACCCCACCTCCCTTACCTCCCTGCCTATCCTTCCGTATTACCTGATACCCTTGGATATTTAATTCCCTCTCATCTCCACCCTGAAACCATGCTTCTGTAATGGCCACTAAATCATACCCTTTGTACTGATTTGTGCCACAAGTTCACTGACCTTGTTTGTAATACTACAGGCATTCAGATAACGTGCCCTTACACATTGTCCTTTTAGAATCTAGTAACCTAATCACACACTCCCGGGGTCAGACATAGAGTGAAGCTCCCATGCTGTTCTGTGTTAAAATGCCTTTACACTCATTGTGATTTTAGAATCCAGTGACCTTTGTGTCCTGTGCGTTTGACTGTCTCACTGCGTGGATTCCCATCCTCCTGCCACGTTAGTTTAAACCCTCCCCAACTAGCAAACAATCACCTGAGGACATTGGTCAATTGTAGTTATAAAGTTACATAGCAACAGGAAGAGGCCACTGGTCAATCTGTATCTTTCATCTGTATCTTCTTTGCAAAAACTCCTAATCCACTAACAAAAGGATCCATCTATTCCTCCTTGGAAAGTCCCAACCAGCCCCAGTGTTCTGGTGCCCCTGCCCTCTGTGTGAGGAACTGCCTTTTACCATCATCCTGGCTCCAGTTCCAAGATCCTGCTTCCTCCTTTATGGGCTCCTCCCAGCAGGAAATGGCTTCTCACTAACTACTTATCAGATCCATTAATTGTTCTAAATGCTACAGTTAGATCACACGCAAATCTCCAATATCCAAGAGAACATTCTTTTGTTGGTGGATTAGGAGGTTTTTGCAAAGAAGATACAGATCAACCAGTGGCCCCTTCCTGTTGTTATGCAATTTTACAACTACAATTTGACCAACGTCCAAGATGGATTGTTTGCTAGTGCTGTTGGGGAGGGTTTAAACTAATAAACTGGTCTGGGTCGATCATCTGCTCCTTATTCAAGCCTTAAAGCCCTGGTATCATTCTGCATTATTGATATCCACCATCGATAATCTCCCTTCTGAGGAGTGGTACTTTCAATGCCATTGGAGTGTATTAAGGACAGGAATAACACAGGTGGCCCACCCAATCTTAAATTGGACAGGTGTGGCTAAAACTCCCCCCATTCCCCTTAAGCATGTCTACAACAGAGAGACAGATTGAGTGGCCTGCCAAACAGAACAAGGGTTTGTTGGGAACTTTAACCATGCCTTGCCCTTTACAGGAAGACTAGTTCACATTTGGATGTGTTGGTCTCACTCACTCGCACCCTGTGCTGCATCAGGGTCATGGATCAGGGGACACAGTTCACCTACTGTGCTCGGTAGACTCTCTCAAAGTCCTCATTGCCGCTAACTCTGGGTGGTGCGACGTGGAACCTCCTCCTTGCATAGATGACTTGAAGCGAAAAGTATGCTGGAACAGAAGGTGAGAGGTGATGAACACTTTGCAGATCCTGTTTAAAGCCTAACCTTGCTCCGACCAGAACCTGTGTCAATGGAGAGTTCATGGGTCAGGTAATGGAGGATGGAAGGTTGTTGCATTGACTGATCTTCCAGCCTCCCATAGCTGACTCACTGGTAGAGCTGAAGAGTTCCGCTGTCTCAACAACATGTGTAGCTGAGAGAGTTCTGTACTGGCCTTTCAGATGGGAGCTGAAAGAAAGATACAAAATTCTGACACTGGTACACTTGGCACTAAAATGGACATTGTTTTTTCGTTCTATTTGTGTTTTCTTGTAAAAGCTGTGTAAAATTTATGTTTTTCTTGTGAATGCTGCTTATCTGATGCTCTGTGCCTGTGATGCTGCTGCAAGTAAGTTTTTCATTGCACCTGTGCACACACGGACTTGTGCAGATGACAATAAACTCGACTTTGACTTTGAGTTTGATTTACAAACCTTTATCAAGTGCTAAACACTTTACTGTCGATGAGGTCCCTTTGATGTGAGGTCACGGTTGTAATTCTGGTACTAAGACACCCAATTTAGGCACAGCACAAACAGCAATGAGATACTGAGCACTTGGTTTGCTTTGAGATGCAAGTTCAGGATGTTGCAGGACTCGAGGGACTGATTTACAGAGAGAGGTTGAGCAGGCAAGGAGTGTAGGAGACCAAGGGGTGTACAAAATCATGAGGGGCGTAGATAGGGTGAATGCACTCAGTCTTTTTCCCAGGGTTGGGGAATCAAGAACTAGAGGCATGGGTTTAAGGTGAGAGGGGAGAGATTTAATAGGAACCTGAGGGGCAACTTATTCTCCCAGAGGGTGGTCCGTAGATGGAACGAGCTGCCAGAGGAAGTGGTTGAGGCAGGTACATTAATAACATTTGAAAGACACTTGGACAGGTACATGGATAGGAAAGGTTTAGAGGGGTATGGGCCAAACTTGGGCAAATGGGACCGGCTTAGATGGGAATCTTGGTCCTGAACGAGTTGGGCCAAAGGCCTGTTTCTGTGCTGGATGACTCCATGACTCCATGAGCCAGGAACCAGGGAGGAGTCCTCTGCTCTTGTTTACACTGGGGCCATGAAGTCGTTTCCATCCACCTGAGAGGGCAAACTGGGTCTCAGTTTAACAGCCCACCTGACAGAGATTTCCAGCTGTGTGGTCCTACCCCTCCCACAGTGTGATCCTCCCTCAGTACTGCCCGTCACAAAGTGACAGTCCCTCAGTTCGACACTCCCTCGGTACTGCCCCTCCCACAGTGCGACACTCCCTTAGTACTGCCCCTCTGATAGAAATGTTAATGCAGAGAAGACCAAGTGTAGTTCAGCCAAAGAGAGCGGAAAGGCAGCAGAATCAATATCACATCACCGTGTGCAGGCTAGAGGTTCAGATTTGATGATAAGATTCAAGTGCTTGAAACCTCCAGACGAGTAAGAGACAAGGAAATGGGATCTGAGAGAGATGGTGGAGATACACGATTCTATGAATTATCTCACAGAATTGGTGAGAGATGCAGAAAGTTTATTGGAACCATTTGATCTCAATGCAAGATAGCCAAGAGAGGAAGGTTGCAAGCTTCAATATCTTCTAAAGTGAGTCCTACGGTTGTTGAAAAGCTGACCAGAAACACATTGTAAGAAAGCCAAAAAGTGGCTGCAGATATAGTTGCTACCTCAACATCTCTTGAATCTCCAAAGTCAGCATGAGCAATGTTGTTAGTTGCAGAATTGGATGAGAATTCAAAACCCAATTAATCAATTAAACTTTTCAATGCTGTTAAACTATTCTCACACGTGGTTTACAGGAGTGAAAACAATGTGGTGTCTCACTGTGTGAGATCAGTGCACAGTGTGGGATCACCTGTGTACCACTGAGCACGTGTGCAATCTCAGTAGAACCTTAGATAAAGCAGATGCAGGGTCCCCTCAGTGCTGGCCTTCTGACAATGCAGTGCAGAGGGGCTAATGGAGCCGCCATGGGTTCAATCCCGACCTCCAGCGCTGTCTGTGTGGAGTTTTCACGTTCTCCCTGTGACCACATGGGTTTCCGCCGGGTGCTCCAGTTTCCTCCCACAAGTTTTAAGTGGTAGAGCGGGGGCTGGACTGCGCAGCCACGGCACGGGCAGTTTAAAAAGCCAACCACCATATCCAGTGGGCAGCATCAGAGCAGGCAGCAGAGCGAGAGGGAGCAGAGTGTTCTGGGCTTTGGCTCGAGGGGCTTCGGCGTAAAGGGGTGAGGAAAGGGAGGTGACTTGAGTTAAGGAAGGAGTATGAGTGCAGTTTCCCGTACTCAGTGTCAGATGTGGGAATTCCCGGAGTCTCCCTGCCTCCGGGAAGGCTATGTCTGCGCCCGGTGTGTCGAGCTGCAGCTCCTGAGGGACCGAGTTAGGGAACTGGAGATGCAGCTCGATGGCCTGCGTCTGGTCAGGGAGAGTGAGGAGGTGATAGAGAGGAGTTATAGGCAGGTGGTCGCACCGGGGCCACGGGAGTCAGGCAAGTGGGTCACAGTCAGGAGGGGGAAGGGGAAGAGTCAGGTACTAGAGAGTACCCCTGTGGCTGTACCCCTTGACAATAAGTACTCCTGCTTGAGTACTGTTGGGGGAGGCAGCCTACCTGGGGGAAGCAACAGTGGCAGTGTCTCTGGCACAGAGCCCGGCCCTGTGGCTCAGATGGGTAGGGAAGGAGTGAGGAGGGCACTAGTGATAGGGGACTCTATAGTTAGGTGGGCAGACAAGCGATTCTGTGGACGCAGGAAAGAAACTCGGAAGGTAGTTTGCCTCCCAGGTGCCAGAGTCCGGGAGGTTTCAGATCGCGTCCAAGATATCCTGAAGGGGGAGGGAGAACAGCCAGAGGTCGTGGTACATATTGGTACCAACGACATAGCTAAGGAAGGGAATGAGGTCCTGAAAAGAGACTATAGAGAATTAGGAAGGAAGTTGAGAAGCAGGACCTCAAAAGGTAGTAATTTCCGGATTACTGCCTGTGCTAAGCGACAGTGGGTATAGGAACAGAATGAGGAGGAGGTTAAATGCGTGGCTGAGGGATTGGAGTAAGGAACAGGGATTCAGATTTCTGGATCATTGGGGCCTCTTTTGGGGCAGGTATGACCTGTTCAAAGAGGACGGGTTGCACTTGAATCCCAGGGGGACCAACATACTGGCGGGGAGGTTTGCTAAGGCTACTGGGGAGAGTTTAAACTAGAATTGTTGGGGGGTGGGATCCATACTGGAGAGACTGGGGAGGAGGTGTTTGGCTCTCGAGTGGAGGAGGCTAGGAGTGGGTGCCGTGGGAAGGTGATAGAGAAGGGACATGTTCAGACAGGCTTGAGATGTGTCTATTTTAACGCAAGGAGTATCGTGAACAAGGCAGATGAGCTTAGAGCTTGGATCGATACTTGGAGCTATGATGTGGTGGCCATTACGGAGACTTGGATGGCTCCGGGGCTGGAATGGTTGATTCAAGTGCCGGGTTTTAGATGTTTCAGGAAGGACAGGGAGGGAGGCAAGAGAGGTGGGGGAGCGGCACTGTTGATCAGAGATAGTGTCACGGCTGCGGAAAAGGTGGATGTTGTGGAGGGATTGTCTACGGAGTCTCTGTGGGTGGAGGTTAGGAACAGGAAGGGGTCGATAACGGTGCTGGGTGTTTTTTTATAGGCCGCCCAATAGTGACGGTTATTGAGGAGCAGATAGGGAAGCAGATCCTAGAAAGGTGTGAGAATAACAGAGTTGTTGTGATGGGGGATTTTAATTTCCCAAACATTGACTGGCATCTCCAGACAGTGAGGGGTTTAGATGGGGTGGAGATTGTTAGGTGTGTTCAGGAAGGGTTCTTGATACAGTATGTAGATAGACCTACAAGAGGAGAGGCTGTGCTTGATTTGATATTGGGAAATGAACCTGGTCAGGTGTCAGATCTCTCAGTGGGTGAACATTTTGGTGATAGTGATCATAATTCTATCTCCTTTACGTTAGCACTGGAGGGAGATAGGAACAGACAGGCTAGAAAGGCGTTTACTTGGAGTAAAAGGAATTATGAGGCTCTCAGGCAGGAAATTGGAAGATTAAATTGGGAACAGATGTTCTCTGGGAAAGGTACGGAAGATATGTGGCAAATATTCAAGGGATATTTGTGTGGAGCTCTGAACAGACATGTTCTGATGAGACAGTAGGATACAGGAACCGTGGTGTACAAAGGCTATAACAAATCTAGTCAAAAGGAAAAGAAAAGCTTACAAAAGGTACAGAGAGCTCGGTAATGTTAGAGATCTGGAGGAGTACAAGGCTAAAAGGAAGGAACTTAAGAAAGAGATTAGGAGAGCCAGAAGGGGACATGAGAAGGCCTTGGCAGGCAGGATCAAGGAAAACCCCAAGGCGTTCTACAAGTATGTGAAGAGTAAGAGGATGAGATGCGAAAGGATAGGGCCTATCAAGTGCAGCAGTGGGAAAGTGTGTATGGATCCGGAAGAAATAGCGGAGGTACTTAATGAATACTTAATGTCAGCACTCACCATGGAAAAAGATCTAGGGGATTGTAGTGGGTACTTGCAGTGGCCTGAAAAGCTTGAGCATGTAGATATTAGGAAAGAGGAGGTGCTGAAACCTTTGGAAAGCATCAAGTTAGATAAGTCGCCGGGACCGGATGAGATGTACCCCAGGCTGCTGTGGGAGGTGAGGGAGGAGATTGCGGAACCTCTGACGATGATCTTTGTGTCGTCCTTGGAGACGGGAGAGGTTCCAGAAGATTGGAGGGTTGCAGATGTTGTTCCCTTATTCAAGATGGGGAGTAGGGATAGCCCAGGAAATTATAGACCGGTGAGTCTCACAGTGGTTGGTAAGCTGATGGAGAAGATCCTGAGAGGCAGGATTTATGAACATTTGGAGAGGTATAATATGATCAGGAATAATCAGCATGGTTTTGTCAAGGGCAGGTCCTGCCTCACGAGCCTGATTGAATTTTTTGAGGATATGACTAAGCACATCGATGAAGGGAGAGCAGTAGATGTAGTGTATATGGATTTCAGCAAGGTGTTTGATAAGGTACCCCATGCAAGGCTTATGGAGAAGGTGAGGAGACATGGGATCCAAGGGGGCATTGCAGTGTGGATCCAGAACTGGCTGGCCCACAGAAGGCAAAGAGTGGTTGTTGAGGGGTCGTATTCTGAGTGGAGGTCGGTGACCAGTGGTGTACCTCAGGGATCTGTACTGGGACCCTTGCTCTTTGTGATTTTTATAAATGACCTGGATGAGGAAGTGGAGGGGTGGGTTAGTAAGTTTGCGGATGACATGAAGGTTGGGGGTGTTGTGGATAGTTTGGAGGACTGTCAGAGGTTACAGAGGGACATAGACAGGATGCAAAGTTGGGCTGAGAAGTGGCAGATGCAGTTCAACCCAGATAAGTGTGAAGTGGTTCATTTTGGTAGGTCAAATATGATGGCAGAATATAGTATTAATGGTAGGACTCTTGGCAGTGTGGAGGATCAGAGGGATCTTGGGGTCTGAGTCCATAGGACGCTCAAAATGGCAGCGCAGGTTGACTCTGTGGTTAAGAAGGCATATGGTGTATTGTCCTGCATCAATCGGGGAATTGAATTTAGGAGCCGTGAGGTATTGTTGCAGCTATATAGGACCCTGGTCAGACCCCACTTGGAGTATTGTGCTCAGTTCTGGTCACCTCACTACGGGAAAGATGTGGACGCTATAGATGCGGAGCATGCCTTATGAAAGCAGGTTGAGGGAATTCGGCCTTTTCTTCTTGGAGAGACAGAGGATGAGGGGGGACCTGATAGAGGTGTATAAGATGATGGGAGGTATTGATAGGGTAGATAGACAGAGGCTTTTCCCCAGGGCTGAATTTGTGGCCACAAGAGGACATAGGTTTAAGGTGCTGGGGAGTAGGTATAGAGGAGATGTCAGGGGTAAGTTTTTTACTCAGAGAGTGGTGAGTGTGTGGAGCGGGCTGCCAGAAATGGTGGTGGAGGCTGATACGATAGGGTCTTTCAAGAGACTGTTAGATAGGTACCTGGAGCTGAGTAAAATAGACGGCTATGGGTAAGCCTAGTAATTTCTAGGGTAGGGACATGTTCGACACAGCTTTGTGGCTGAAGGGCCTGAATTGTGTTGTAATTGTTCTATGTTCTATGTTCTATCCCAAGCCATGCAGGCTGGAAGGTTAATTGGCTGCTGAAATTTACCCCCAGTGTGTGGGTGAGGGGTAGAATCTGGGGTGAGTTGATCAGAATGTGGGGAGAATGAAATGGGATTGCTGCTGGATTAGAATAAGTGGGTGGTTGATGGTTGACACGAACTAAATGGGCCAAATGGCCTGTCTTTATGCTGTATTTCTGTGTGACGGTATTCCTGCAGTATTACCCCTCTGCAACGCAGCACTCCCTCAGTACTGCCCCTTTTTTTGTGTACAAAACGTTTATTCGTTAAAAAACACTACAAAAACAACCAACAGCAAACACGCTACATCTAGTACAGAAGAAACAACCTGGCCGAAACCAATACCCACGCAACACTACGCCCGCAATCGCAAAACGCACGACATTTCATATCAGAATCGCATCCGTCTCGTCCACCACACACGCAATCCCCTGAGGGGCCCACTGAGCACGGAACTCGGCCAGGGCGCCCGAGGAGACCGCGTGCTCCCGTTCCAACGACACCCGCGCGCGCATGTAAGCGTGGAAGACGGGCAGGCAGGCTGACCTGCCGGAACCCTCGGCCGCCCGCCGCCGTGTCCCGTGGATGGCCAGCTCGGCCAGGCCCAGCAGGAGACCCACCAGGAGATCCGCCGCACGCCCCTCCCTGCGCTGCACCGGGTGCCCGTAAACCAACAGCGCCGGGCTGAAGTGCAACCAGAACTTCAGCAGCAGCCCCCGCAGATACTCGAAGAGGGGCTGCAACCCCTTGCACTCTGCGTACGCGTGGTACACCGTCTCCTCCCGGCCGCAGAAGTGACAGGCGGCCGGGGTGTCGGTGAAACAGCTCAGGAAACAGTTGCACGGCACGGCCCGGTGCAACACCCTCCACCCCAGGTCTCCGATGTACAGTGGGAGGACTCCCGCGTAGAGAGACCTCCACCGGGGATGCCCCCTGCCACCCGCCGGCAAGACGGACCGCCACGGCGTGTCTGGCTGGCAGACCAGGGTGAGGAAGTGAAAGGTGTGCAGGAGCAGCCCGTACAAGAACCGCCTCGGCGCCTCGCGAAACGGCACCTTCGGCCTGTCCTCCAGGCGGCTCAGGTTGTGCCGCGCCGCCTCCCGCAAGAGACGCTGGGCCCTGGGCCCGACCAGCAACTCCGGCGGGGCGGGGCCGGTGTGGCCGGGACCCGCCCGGCATCTCCCCCAGCGCCCGCCACGACCGGAGGGGGAGCGGCCGTGTGCTCACCGCACGACACCGCGCCCCACACCTGCATCAGATCCCAGTAGAACCCGGGCAGCCCCTGCACGGTGGCACGGCCGACGCCCGCTGCCGGGAGATGCACCCCCTCCCGGAGGCAGCGTCCCCAGCGGAGGAAAAAGGTGGCCAGCGCGTGCCACCGCGGGGGGGCGCTCGGTGTACAGGTATCTCTGCAGTGCCCGGAGGCGGAGGGCCGCCAGCTGGGTGCACACGCGCACCAGCGACTGACCCCCCTCCGCCGACGGCAGACTCAGGACCGCCGTGGAGACCCAGTGCCTCCGGCCGCCCCAGAAGAAGTCCGTCAACCACCTCTGGGTGGTGGCGACGAAGACGTTGGGCGGCACTAGCGTGGCCAGCCGGTACCACAGCATGGAGGCCACCAGCTGGTTGATGACCAGCGCCCTGCCCCGGTATGAGATCGCTCAGGACAGCCCCGACCAGCGCCCCAGCCGGGCGGAGACTTTCGCCCCCAATTCCTGCCAGTTCGCTGGCCAGGACCCCTCGGCCGGGGACAGGTAGACCCCCAGGTAGAGGAGGTGCGAGGTGCTCCACTCGAAGGGCTGCAACTCCTCCGGCAGGGAGTCCGCCCGCCACGGACCCACCAGCAGACCCAAACACTTCGCCCAGTTGATCCTGGCAGAGGACGCGGCCGAGTAGACCCGCTGGCACTCGCGCATCCTCCGCAGGTCCGCCGGGTCGGTGACCGCCAGGAGGACGTCGTCAGTGTAAGTCGAGAGGACGACCTCCGTCGCCGGCTCGCGCAGGACCAGCCCCATCAGCCGCTTCCAAAGAAGGCACAGGAACGGCTTGACGCAGACCGAGTACAACTGCCCCGACATGGGGCACCCCTGACGCACCCTCCTCCCGAAGTGAAAAGGCGCCGTCAAGGACCCGTTGACCCTGACGAGGCTCTCCGTGGCGGTGTACAGCAGCCGGACGCGGGCCGCGAATTGCGGCCGAGCCCGAACGCGCGCAGGGTCCCGAACAGGTACCCGTGATCCACCCTGTCGATCGCCTTCTCCTGGTCGAGGGAGAGAAAGGCGGCTGACACCCTGGCCTCCCGACACAGGCACAGCAGGTCCCGGACGAGGTGGACATTGTCCTGGATGGACCGGCCCGGGAAAGTGTACGACTGGTCGGGGTAGATCACCTGGGCCAGCACGGAGCCCAGACGATTGGCCATCGCCCGGGCGAACACCTTGTACTCGGCGCAGAGGAGGGACACCGGGCGCCAGTTCCGCAGACTGCGGAGATCCCCCTTCTTGGGCAGCAGGACCACGACCGCCCTGCGCCAAGAGAGGGGCATCTCACCCGTCACCATGCTCTCCCCCAGCACCCTCACGTAGTCCTCCCCCAGGACGTCCCAGAAGGCACGGAGGAACTCGACCGTCAGCCCATCCAGCCCTGGGGCCTTGCCCCGCCGCAGCTGGTCCAGGGTGCCGGTCAGCTCCTCCAGACTCAAGGGAGCCTCCAGCCGCTCGACAGCCTCGGGGCCGACTCGCAGCAGACCCTCCCACAGAGTCGCGCACGCCTCCTCACTGGACGGATCAGGCGAGAACAGGGCCGCGTAAAACGCGCGGACGTCCCGGACGATACTCGCCTGATCCGCGACCGAGGTACCGTCCGCCGCCAGCAGCTCCACGAGCCGCCTGCGGACACCCCGCCAGCGCTCCAGAGAGTAGAAGAAAGGCGAGGCATGGTCCAGGCCGTGGAGCATCTGGACCCGTGATCGCACGTACACGCCGGGGGACCCCTCGAGCTGTAGGCCCCGCAGCGCCTCCTTCACCTCCTGGTACCTGTGCCAAAGGGGCGAGTCCTTGGCAGATGGCTCCAGCCAAGACTCCAGGTCGAGCAGCTCCCTCTCGAGCCACTCGATCTCAGACGCCCGCCCCCTGGTCGCCCCCCTCGCGTACTCTTGGCAGAAAGCCTGGACGTGGGCCTTGCCCACGTCCCACCAGAGCTGGAGGGAGGGGAAGCCCCGCGACTCCCTGCGCCAAGCCGTCCAAAACAGGCGGAACGAGTCCCGGAATCGCCAGTCGTCCAGCAGCCGGTTGTTGAAGTGCCAGTGCGCGGACCCCGCCCTCGCGGGCACCGGACTGAGTGCCACCCACACCAGCCAGTGGTCCGAGCACGCCACCGGCCGCATGGAGGCCGCCGACACGCAGGAGACGTGCGCCTCGGACACATATAGCCGATCGATCTGCGAACCCCCGCCCCTCCCGCACCTCCGTGAGAAGGCGCGGGAGTCCGGGTGAAGGTTCCGCCGGACGTCGACTAGGGCAAAGGACTCGACCAGGTCCCGCAGCAGCCGCATGGACGCGCGGCTACTTTGGGGCCCGGAGCGATCCCTCTCCTCGAGGGTGCAATTGAAATCGCCCCCAAGGATGACACACTCGCCACTTTCGAAGGAGCCTACCAAAGCGGACACCTCCCGAAAGAAGTGAGCTTGCGTCGGGCCGAGCTTGGGGGGTGTACACGTTGACCGAGTGCAACGGCACACCGTCCACGCGCACGGCCAGATGAAGCAGACGGCCCGGCACCAGTTCCTGAACCCGCAATATCTCCGGCTGGAAGGTCAGGGCCAACAAGATCGCCACCCCGCTCGAAGTGGAGCTGAGGTGGCTCATGTAGACCCCCCCCCCCCCCCCCCCGCGCCGCTCCAGGAGCCAGGCGGACTCATCTCCTGGAACGGTGCGGGTCTCCTGCAGGAAGCTCACCATGTACCTCCCGTCCTGCAGGACCGAGAGGTGGTGGAACCTGCGGAGAGACCCCCTGCCGCCATTGATGTTCAGGCTGGCAACGGTGACCGGCATGATGGCTACAGTGCATTCCCCTCCCCAGCGCTACAGGCAGAAGGAGCAGGGCTCCCCACTGAGCACCCCTGCACCCTGCACTCCACCTCCAGGAGCAGCTTCAGATCTCTGAACCAGCGCTTCTCTGGCCGGTCCAGGCCCGATCCCTTCCCCTGGTTGAGGATGCCCTGGAGGAACTACACGACGGCCGGCAGATTCCCCCATCGGGCGGCGGCCAGTTTGGCCTTGTTCTGCTTCCTCCAGCTGTCCTCCAGGATCTCCCAGATCCCCTCCACAGTGACGGGCTGCAACAGGGCACCGGGGACAAGGTAGTCCTCCAGCTCATCATTGGAGGCACCCTCGCCCTCATCGCCGGTCCCCAGGCTCTCGTCGACCTCCGGGCAGGTGCCGCCACTGGTCGACGCGCCCGCCCGAAGACGGGGAATGACCCCCCTCGGACAATTCCGCCCCAGGGACGACCACCCCCCTAGGATCAGCGACGGGAGGAGACCGGTGGGGCAGGACCAGAACCTCGCGCACCGACACCGCCCTCCCCCGCACGAGCCGCCCCCACGGTGGGCGGCTCGCAGGCCCTTGCGGAGCTCGAACGGAGGACGCGAGTCGACGGGGCCACGTCCCCAGATGCGCCCCGCTCTTCCCCCCCTCCGGCAGCACCGGGAGGGTCTCCACCCTCCCCACTCACAGGGGCACCTCCGCACGGCGTAACCGAGTGGGCAGGCGACCCAGGGGCACTCCGCCTCCCCTCAGATACGGGGGCAGAACACACCCTCTCGGGACTCCTGGCCTCGATGGCGGCCACGAGCTGGGAGACCACCACCCTGGCCACTACTCGCCCCTCAGGCAACCCCAGATCTGCGGGGCCCTCGTCGGGGCTGAACCCCTCCCCGGCAGGTGCACAGTCCAGGCACACAGCCTCGACCGAGGGTGGGACCTCACCCTCCGACGGTCCCCCCTGCACCACAGGACCGCCCACCGACACAGGGGGCGCGACCCCGACAGAAACCAAGTCGGCCCCCTCAGCGACGCCCACCGGCTCCAGGGGGTCGCCAGCCGCGCACACGGCCTTCACCGGGAGCAGATCCCCCCTCTCGGGCGACCCCGCTCCCTCCGACCCCTCAGACACGTGCCGGCGCCGCTTCATCCCGCTGGGGTGCGGAGGCACGGTGACCTCCATCTCGGGGGGAACCTCGGCCTCCGGCACCTCCCCCTCCCCCTCGACCTCCCCCGGCACCCGCGGACCCCCAGAAACCACAGGGACCCCCATGTCCGGACTGGAGGAGGCCTCCGGCACCTGCCCCTCCAGGGGTGAGGCCTGGAGGTGCTTCTGCTTCCGCTGCACTTTCCGACTCCGAACAGTTGCCCACCCTTCCCCACCGCCCGCACCGCGCTCACCCCCACCCCCCTCCCCCACTGGCACGGGGGGGCAGCGGGGGGAGTGGCCACGGCGGGAGCAGCAACGGCATCCACCCGTGCCGCCGAGGCAGAGCCAGCAGTCTGGCGGCCGGGACTATGCTGACGGACATGCCCAAACGCCTTGCACGCGTGGCACCGCGGACGGCCGGTGGCCCAGAAAACCTGGTAATGCTGCCCCTTGTGCGTGATCCGGAAACACCCTTCAGCATCCCCTCCCCGCGCCAGCTGCATGAACAGCGAGTGCTTGAAAGAGTACACGTCCTCAGAGCCAGGTACGGCCGGCTTGAGTAGCATCGGGTGATGCTCGACCGCACCTCACCCAGAGACCACAAATGAGGGAGGAGGACCTCGTCAGGGATATGGGCCCCCACTGGCTCCACCGGCATAAAGATCCCCCAACATCAGCCCCCTGCCCAAGGCCAAGGACACCTCCTTCTCCGAGCGCAATACAAACACCAGACCCCCGTACATCCTTGTGACCGCGACTACGCCCACCCTGCTCCCCACCGCCTCAGACATGGCCGGCAGGCCACCCCCCAGTCCGATCAACGGAGGCACAGAGCAATGCACCGCATTGTCCAAAGTCAACAGTCTGAAGGGTGATGGCTTCCCAGTAGCCACGCCTCCAGGAGCAGCGACGGCTGCATAGGACCGAGGCTGCGTCACGCCCGAGGCACAGGCAGCCATGATAAGTCCCTACGCAGTCAGAAATCCAAAACAAAAACAACACACACACTGCCTGCCGGATAAGCAGCAGCACAGTAATTAGGTCCACAGGAGCAGTTCAGAGCACAGAAGGTGGGAGGCGTCTCCAGATAAGCAGTCTGTGAGCCGAAAACCCCAGTGCCGTCCCTCCCGCACGCAGCGAAGCGTCCGCCGGCAGCCCGGCCCGACGTTTCCCCAGCCGCACGAAAGTCCAGGAGTCGCTGAGAAACTCTTCACCCAGGCACCCTGGGCCGAGTTCTCCAGTGGGAGGAAGCTGGCCGATACCACAGGCCAGATGAAAACCAGGTCCAGCTCCCTCAAGGTCCAAAACGAACCCTGGCAACTCGCCAGCCACTGCCGCTCCCACAGCACCTGGAGGTCAGCTCCAAAAGCAGGGAGAAAGCCTCTCTCGAAGGGAAGCTGCCTCAGCCCCTCCTCCAGACGAAGGACACACACTCCCACAACTTCCAAAGCACTCCAAACTCACACTTGCAGATTCTTCGCCAAGAAATCAACAGTCCAACGGAGAGCACACTCAGTACTGCCCCTTTTTTTTAATAATAAACGTTTATTCACTAAAAGCACTACAAAAGACAACCAGTGTCAATACACTACTCCCAATACAGAAAAGAAGAAACTACGCAACGACATACTACGGTAGAGAATGCAAACTAATACTACCGAAACACACACGCGACTCTACACCCGTCAACGCGACAGTTCAAATAAGAATCGCGTCCGTACCATCCACGACACACGCGATCCTGAAGGGCCCACCGAGCGAGGAACTTGGCTAGGGTGCCCACGGAAACCACATGCTCCCTCTCTAGATGTACCCGCACGCGCACGTAAGCGCGGAAGACAGGCAGGCCGACCTGCCGGGACCCTCGGCCACCCGCCGACGCGTCCCATGGATGGCCAGCTTGGCCAGGCCCAGCAGGAGACCCACCAGGAGATCCGCCGCGCGCCCCTCCCCGTGCCACACTGGGTGCCCGTAGACCAACAGCGTCGGGCTGAAGTGCAACCAGAACTTCAGCAGCAGCCCCCGCAGATACTCGAAGAGGGGCTGCAACCTCTCGCACTCCGCATACGTGTGGTACACCGTCTCCTCCCGGCCGCAGAAGTGACGGGCGGCCGGGGTGTCGGTGAACCGGCTCGAGAATCGGTTGCACGGCACGGCCCGGTGCAACACCCTCCACCCCAGGTCCCCGATGTACAGCGGGAGGACTCCCGCGTAGAGAGACCCCCACCGGGGACCACCCTCGCCGCCCGCCGGCAAGACGGACCGCCACGGCGTGTCCGGCCATCAGTACTGCCCCTCCCACAGTGTGACCCTCCCTCAGTACCACCCCTCCCATGGTGTGATCCTCCCTCAGTACTGCCCCTCCCACAGTGCGGTATCTGTGTTGACCCCATTTCCTTTTCTCTCTGCACTCTGACTGTTCACATTACAACACTCAGACGCACCTCCATGGGACAGGTCACATCACCCTCACACCAGACTCCGGAAACAATCCTGAGCTCCTTCACAACAAATCATTCCCTCCAGGACAGAGAACACACTGAGCAACGTTGTCAAAATACATGGAAAACCGTACCACCCTTCCCAATTCCAGGAAGCACCCAATCCATGACTGCTCCAACTGGGAAGCCACAGGGCACCTCAAGCCTCCCCAATGGAAGCAGTGGCAACCAGCATACAATACCCCAAACTATCCCCCAGTCAGGCAGCTCCTGTGAAATGGGAGTCCTGGAGTTAAAAAGCGCAGAAACAGGCCCTTCAGCCCATCATGCCCATGCTGACCGCCAACCACCCACCCACCCACCTACACTAATCCCGTTCACCAGCATTTGGTCTGTACCTTCGCTGCCTTGGTGACTCAAGTGCTCGTCCAGATACTTCTTCAATGTGGTGAGAGTCTCTGCCTCCTCCACCCCCTCAGGCAGTGCGTTCCAGGCTCCCACTCCTCTCTGGGGGAGTAAATTCTTTCTCAGATCCCTTCTAAACCTCACTTCAAACCTATGCCCCTTGGTCTGAGATGTCTCTGTTATGGGTCAAGTTTCCCACTATCTACCCTCTCCCCAGCCCTTGTAATTCTGTCCATCAGAACTCCCTCAGCCTCCTCTGCTCCAAGGGAGGCAAACCCAGCCTATCCACTCTCCGAAAGCGAGTCACCCTCGACCCTGAGCAACTGACGTCCTCCCAGCAGCTTGCCCTTAATTTGCCATTTTGAGTGGACCGAGAGGAGCCAAGATCCTTCGCAGTGGCGTGAGCAACGTCACTGGGAGTGGGCAGCAGCGAACCCCAGAAAGGGAACAGCGGAGGTTTCGCGTTGCTATGGCAATACTAATTCCTGGTCTGATTGGAGGTCCTGAGTCACATGGAGTCTGGCAAGTTCACCAGGGAACTTGTGCAACTTCCTATCAATTGAGAAGGGAAGTGGAGGATGGCATGCTGAGGGGGAAGGCTCGGCTCAGCTCGACACCGGCACACCCCTCCTGACCTGACAATGCCCTGAGGATTATTGAAGAGAAGTCTCTGCTGTGATATAGGAAACGAGGCAATCATCCTGCGCACAGCAGGATCCCATAATTAAACCCAATCGGTGAACACCCAAGTGCAGAATAAATGTTGTCTTCAGGACAACACAATAACAACATTTAAAAGACATTTGGATTAGTACGTGGATAGGACAGGTTTAGAGGGAGATGGACATGCGCAGGCAAATGGGACTGGCTCAGGCGAGGACGAGTTGGGGCGAAGGGTGTGTTTCCGTGCTGCGTTACTCAGAGACATCAGAGAGCACTCCAGGGCTATGGGACCTCTCGTGTCTGCACCTGTCAAAAAGTCATAACCTCTGACAGTTATTATTGTTCACCAATCTGCCTTCTATTATTTTAGGAAGATTTGGGTTTTTTTTCCTTTGAGTAAATTTTAGATTTTTTTATTGGAGTAATCAAGTCACACAGCATGGAAACAGGCCCTTCGGCCCAACTCATCCATGTTGACCAAGGGGCCAACCCGAGCTAGTCCCACCCGCCTGCATTCTGCCCACATCCCTCCAAACCCCCCCCATCCGTGCACCCGTCCAAATGGCCTCCAAACACTGTAATAGTCCCCGCCTCTACCACTTCCTCTGGCAGCTCGTTCCACACACCCACCACCCTCTGTGTGAAAAGGTTGGCCCTCAGGTCCCCTTTAAATCTTTCCCCTCTCACCCTAAACCTATGCCCTCTTGTTTTAGACTCCCCTACCCTGGGGAAAGGACTGTGACCATCCACCTTATCTATGCCCCTCATGATTTTATAAACCTCCAAGGTCACCCCTCGGCCTCCTTCGCTCCAGGATAGTCCCAGCCTGTCCAGTCTCTCCCTCACTGACATTCAAAGGCCACTGATAGTTTTAACAGGTGGTTGGTCTAGCGGGCGGGGCTTAGCCAGCCATCAGGCCACAGTGAGGGGTGGTGCCTTAGCTGCCTAACCTCACCAATCAGAAGCCACGTGAATCAAGCTGGTTCAGTGCGCCCGGCAGATGAGGGAGGGAAACATTGAGAGGTAACAGTTCATCCCTCAGGGATGGGACTGACCAAGTGGCAGCCGACACCCCTGACACTGCAGCATTCCCGCGGTACTGCTTGGGCTCAGGTGTCCATGCCGGCATTTGACTCACACTCTTCTGACCCAGAGGTGGAGGTCCCATTGAACCACAACCGACACAAGGACCATTGTGGCAGTGCTCAGCACAATGTGGAACTGAACTAGGCACAGGAGGAGGCCATTCAGCCCTTTGCCTGCTGCACCATTCAGCAGGGTCAGGGTTAAATTTCTACCTCAGCCCCATGTTCCACTATCCCTACTTCCCTCCAGTCCCTTGATGCCCAGAGATCCACCCATCCATTCTGAAGACCAAGGGTCCACAGCCCTCCAAAGATTCACCACTCTCTGAGTGACAACATTTCTCCTCATTTCAGTCCTGATAAACCAACCTCTTGCCTTCAAAGTCTGCCCCCGAAACTAGGCTCCTCAGTCAAGGAAAACAGCACCGAGCCTGTCAAACAACGTGGTACGTTTTCAATCTTCTGAACTCCAGACAACCGTCCTGGTCGACTCGATCTCTCCTCAATGCCACCATCCCTGGGAGGACTCTGGTGGATCTTTGCTGCACTCCCTCTATGGAAAGTCCATCCTTTCACAGGGGAAGGAGACCAAAGCCCTTGCACAATAATCCTTCTGCAGTCAACACCACATTATCTTAATGGTGGCTTGGCTGTGAAACAAGGAAACTTGCACTGAACTGGTGCCAGGTCACATTCTTGAGTTTCCTCAACTAATTAAGTACATTCCGAAATGGAGCCAATGTTGTCACACAGAGGAAGTGAGACAAAAGAGGTGCTGGAGAAATGTTGTCCCGGATATTTGGAAATACCCCCCAATGCTTCCGCAAGAACTTTTAGATTCACCCCAGTCTACAGATGGTGTCTCTGATAGCACCTCACCAACCCACCTGTCAGTGCAGCATCTGGGGCTGTCCACCTGGCGGCTTTTTGTTGATGGAGAGGGTTCCCTCCACCTGTACTCCAGCCAAGCTGTTCCAGGACAGTTACAACACTGGCATTTACTTGGTAATTGGTTTATTATTGTCACATGTACCGAGGTGCAGTGGAAAACTTTGTTTTGCATGCCATCCGTACAGATCATTTCATCACATCAGTGCATCGAGGTAGTACAAGGGAAAACAACAACAGAATGCAGGGTAAAGTGTTACAGAGAAAGTGCAGTGCAGGCAAACAATAAGGTACAAAGCCTTGACAAGGTCAAGAGTCTATCTTATCATACAAGAGATCAGTTCAGTAGTCTTACAACAGCAGGATAGAAGCTGTCCTTGAGCCTGGTGGTACGTCCTTTCAGGCTTTTGTATCTTCTGCCTGACGGGAGGAGGGAGAAGAGAGAGTGTCCGGGGTGGGTGGGGTCTTTGATTATGTTGGCTGCTTTACCGAGGCAGTGAGAAGTGCAGACAGAGTCCAAGGAGGGGAGGCTGGTTGCCGTGACACGCTGAGCTGTGTGCACAACTCTCTGCAGTTTCCTGCAGTCCCGGGCAGAGCAGTTGCTGTACCAAGCCGTGATGCATCCAGATACGAGCTTAATGATCAGTTAATGAGCAATTAATTGTCACTCAGTCAATCACTTCTCAACCAGCAGCAGAACAGCAAAGCAGCATCCTTCGGAAGTCTCTCTGCATCCTCCTCGCAGCCCACACCATCACCCAATTGAGCAGCATAAGCAAACTTAGTAGAATTAATTGGTTTTCTCATCCAAATCATTGAGGTAGACTGTGAGCAGCTGGGCCACTGGTCGCTGCGGTGTCCACTAGTCACACACTTCCACCCCAACTTTCTGTCCTTTAACCAACTCATCCCAGGCCAATACATTACATAGAAACACAGAAAAACTACAGCACAATTCAGGCCCTTCAGCCCACAAAGCTGTGCCGAACATGTCCCTACCCTAGAAATTACTAGGCTTACCCATAGCCCTATTTTTCTCAGCTCCATGTACCAACCTAACAGTCTCTTAAAAGACCCTATTGTATCTGCCTCCACCACCGTTGCCGGCAGCCCATTCCACACACTCACCACTCTCTGAGTAAAAAACTTACCCCTGACATCTCCTCTATACCTACTCCCCAGCACCTTAAACCTGTGTCCTCTTGTGGCCACCATTTCAGCCCTGGGGAAAAGCCTCTGACTATCTACCCGATCAATACCTCTCATCATCTTATATACCTCTATCAGGTCCCCCCTCATCCTCCGTCACTCCAAGGAGAAAAGGCTGAGTTCCCTCAACCTGCTTTCATAAGGCATGCTCCACATTCCAGGCAGCATCCTTGTAAATCTCCTCTGCACCCTTTCTATGGTTTCCACATCCTTCCTGTAGTGAGGCGACCAGAACTGAGCACAGTACTCCAAGTGGGGTCTGACCAGGGACCTATATAGCTGCAACAATACCTCTCGGCTCCTAAATTCAATTCCCCGATTGATGAAGGACAATACATCATATGCCTTCTTAACCACAGAGTCAACCTGCGCAGCCGCTTTGAGCGTCCTATGGACTCAGACCCCAAGATCCCTCTGATCCTCCACACTGCCAAGAGTCCTACCATTAAGACTATATTCTGTCATCATATTTGATGTACCAAAATGAACTACTTCACATTTATCTGGGTTAAACTGCATCTGCCACTTCTCAGCCCAACTTTGCATCCTACCTATGTCCCTCTGTAACCTCTGACAGCCCTCCAAACTATCCACAACACCCCCAACCTTCGTGTCATCCGCAAACTTACTAACCCACCCCTCCACTTCCTCATCCAGGTCATTTATAGAAATCACAAAGAGCAAGGGTGATTACCTCCAGGGTTACCTCCAATTCCATCTGCTTGTATTTAATAAAATCTATATTAAAGGCATTTCATTCACTATTTTGTCCTTACCTCTTCTGTTAGGTACAAGCACAAAATCTCCCAACAAGTTTGTTAGGCACGATTACTCTTTCATAAATCTATGATGGCTCTTCCTGACATGAGGACACTCAGCAAGTCAGGCAGTATCTGTGAAAAAAAAATCAACCCGAAGCGTTGACTCTGCTTCTCTTCCCACAGACGCTGCCTGACCTGATGAGTGTTTCCAGCATTTCCTGTGTTTTTGTGTTAGATTTCCTGCATCTGCAGTTTTTTTATTGTCACATGACTCTTCGTGATCCCATTGATATTTTCCAAGGGCCCCCTTATCACTTCCTTAATGAAAAGAAACAGCATTTCCCCTACTATGTACTAATGGTCAGGCTAACTTATCTGTTCCTCATTTCCCTCTGCTTCCTTTGTTAATTAGTGGGGTTACATCACTAACTTCCAATCTATGGGAATCGTTCTAGAATCTATGGAATTTTGGACGTTGACAGCTGTGCATTCACAGTCTCCACAGCCAGCTCCTCCAAAGCTCTGGGATGCAAGTCATTGTGTCCTGGGGCTTATTATTAATTTCTCCTACATTTAAACTAATGTTAAGTAATTCCTTTCAGCTTCTGTTACTTAAGCTTTTTTATTCTGTGTCTCCATTTATGAAGACTGACGCCAAATGTTTAGCTTATTTCCGATCTCCCAACATATTTTTCATATCTCTGCATGTCTCATTCACTTTAGCTAATCTTTCCCTTTTTAAATATTGTCGGAAGCTTTAGCCTCTTCTTCTTCATTTCCAGACCACTTCCCTTTTCTACATCAATGTCCCATTTTGCCTTCTGAAACATTCCCAGTACAGTACTACTGAATTTTTGGCAACTGTAAAAGCCTTTTGGTTTGAACTTAATATTATCTTTAATTTCCCCATGGATGTATCACTGTTATTGAGATTTTGTTCCTTAAAAGGATACACATTTCCAATAAACTATGCATAAATTCTTTAAATGTTAACCATTTGCTTGCTAAGTGTTATTCCAATGAAGTTAGTTTTCCAATATATTACTGCTGAATATTAACTATCTTCAGTATTTACTCTTAGATTTGACGCGATTTCATATTGGACAATATCAATTAATATAAAATCCGATCATTTGACTTCAATGGCACACAACTTCCAGTTTACTAATTAAGCCTTTCTCACTGTGCAAGATCTTCAATAATCTGTTCCCCGGTCGGTTGCTGTACACTGATCTGGAAAACCACCTCCTCTACGTCAACTTAAATCTCATCAATTTAAGTTAACATAAATAAACTCTGCACTTTATAAGCTTCACCCTCCACACAATTACAGCTAATTGGTTTTCACAGAATCACAGAATCATACCCACTGAAACAAGCCCTTTGGCCCACCTTGTCCATGCCGACACCGATGCCTATCTACACTAGTCCCATTTGCCCGCGTTTGGCCCGTACCCCTCTACACCTTTCCTATCCAAATGTCCAAAAGCCTTTTAAACGTTGAAACTGTACCCACCTCTACACTTCCTCTGGCAGCTCGTTCCATACACCCATCGCCGGTGTGAAAAACCTGCCCCTCAGATCTTTAAATCTCACCTTAAACCTGTGCCCTCTAGCTCTGGACTCCCCTGCCCTGGGAAAAAGACTAGCTATTCCATCTATGCAGGGTTTCAACCCAAAAAATCGACAATTCCTCCAGCCCACCCCCAGATGCTGCTGAACCCACTGAGTTCCTCCAGCAGATTGTTTACTGCTCCAGATTCCAGTGACTGCAGTCTCTTGTGTCTGTCTTTGTTCCTTGTAACTTTATAAGCCTCTATAAGGTCCCCCCTCAGCCTCCTATGTTCCAGTGAGAATAACCCCAGTCTGTCCAATCTCTCCTTATAACTACAGCCCTCCATTCCATGAATGAATCTCTCCCGCACTTTCATTAATGCTACCACATCCTTCCTGTAGTATGGCGACCAGAACTGTGCACAATTCTCCAAGTGCGGTCGGACCAACATTTTGTCTAGAACATGGCTGCAAACATTCCTGAAGAAAAATTGAGAGTAGGAATCAGACTGTGGTTTAGGGATGGGAGGGGTGATCTGCACACATGGATGGGATTTCTGGGATCTTCCCAATGACAAGCTAACTGCCCCATTCCTCTGATAACTCTGTTTCCTCTCTCCACAGATGCTGCCCGACCTGCTGAGTGTTTCCGGCACACTGTTTTAGTTCTGGCCACTTTTTCTAACCTGTATGGGAAGATGTGATACTTTTCTCAATTTACCAACAACATACATTTGGTGAAGGTAGGAGACAGACTGTGGAGGTGGAGGGTTGTTTATCAGACTGGAGGCTTGTGACCAGTGGTATACCACAGGGATCGGCATGTGTTATTCATCATTTATATTAACGATTTGGATGAGAATATACATAGCATGGTTAGTAAGTCTGCAGATAACACTAAAATTGGTGGTGTAGTGGACAATGAAGAAGGTTATCTAAGATTACAACGGGGTCTTGATCAGTGGGCCGAGGAATGGCAGATGGCGTTTAATTCAGATAAATGTGAGGTGTTGCATTTTGATGAGACAAACCAGGGCAGGACTTACACAGTAAACAGTAGAGCCCTGGGGAGTGCTGTAAAACAAAGACCTCAGGGTGCAGGTACATGGTTGCATGAAAGTGGCCACACAGGTAGACGGTGGTGAAGAAGGCATTTGGCAAGCTTGCCTTCATTGGTCAGGATATTGAGCATAGCTGTTGGGACACCATATGACAGTTGTACAAGACATTAGTAAGGCCATATTTGGAATACTGCATGCAGTTCTGGTCACCCTGCTATAGGAAAGATGTCATTAAACTGGAATGGGTGCAAAAGAGATCCATGAGGATGTTACCAGGACAGGAGGGCTTGGGTTATAAGGGAGGCTGAACAGGCAAAGACTTCTTTTCCTGGAGCAGAGGAGGCTGAGGGGTGACCTTGTAGACTTTTGTAAAATCATGAGGGGCATGGATAAGGTGGGTGATCACAGTCTTTTCCCCAGGGCGGGAGAGTCTAAAGCTAGAGGGCGTAGGTTTAAGGTGAGAGGGGAAAGATTTAAAGGGGACCAGAGCGACAATATTTCTATACCACTATAGTGGGCTGGATCTCAAACTGCAAAGGGAAGTGCACGCAGAGTCCAGGAAGGCAATAGAGAGCCTGGTGGCACTGGGTCAGTAACCTCTCCCTCTATGTCAGCAAAACTAAAGAGCTCGTCATTGACCTCAGGAAGCAGGGTGGGGAACACACTGAATGTATCCGTGGTGCTGAGGTGGAGAACTTCAAGTTCTTAGGTGTAAATATCACCAATAATTTATCCTGGTCCAACCATGTAGACACAATGGCCAAGGAAATGCACTGGTGCCTCTACCTCCTTAGAAGGCTAAAGAAAATTCAGCACGTCTGTGGTGACACTCACCAATTTTTACAGATGCACCATAAAAGGCATCCTATCCAGATGCATCACGGCTTGGTATGGCAACTGCTCTGCCCAAGAATGCAAGAAACTGCAAAGAGCGGTGGACACAGCCCAGCGCATTTTGGAAACCAGCCTCCCCTCCCTGGACTCTGTCTACACTTCTTGCTGCCTCGGGAAAGCAGCCAACATAATCAAAGACGCCACCCACTACAGTCAGAAGATACAAAAGCCTGAGAACACGTACCACCAGGCTCAAGAACAGCTTCTATCCCGCTGTTATCAGACTGTTGAAGGGACCTCTCATACGCTAAAGATAAACTCTTCATCTCCCAATCTACCTCGTCGAGGCCCTTGCACCTCATTGTCTGCCTGCACTGCACTTTCTCTGTGACCGTAACACTTTGTTCTGCATTCCCTTTTGTTTGGATCTGTCTGGATGGCACACAGACAAAAGCTTTTCACTGTATCTTGGTAGGTGTGACAATAACAAACCAATTAGTGCTGTTGGGCATATGGAACGGGCTGCCAGAGGAAGCAGTGGTGAGGGTACAACAACGTTTAAAAGGCATTTGGACAGGTACAAGGATGGGAACTGTTTAGAGGGATGTGGGCCAAACACAGGCAAATGGGACTAGCTCAGGTAGACAACCTGGTCAGCATGGAAGGGCCTGTTTCAGTGCACTATGACTCTACCGGTAAACATTTTACACACACCCAGTGTGTGTGTATATGTGTGTGTGTGTCCATGCTTACAGATTAAGCGGCGACCGGACACTTCCTTGATCCCCAACAATCCAGAGACCCATCACATGTAGCAGAGCAGAGCAGAGCTGGTTTGACTGAATTTCAGAAGCGACATACACTTGGCAAGTTGCGCTCGCAGTTTCCGACCGCCACAGAGGGTTCCCAGGGCTTTTTTTTACCAAATGCAAATATCTCAAAGGGACGCTGTCTCTGCGACCTCCACGGGGGGAGAGGGGAGGGTTAGAGGCATCACTGAAGGGTAATCACTGACCGGTGAAAACTGCACGCCTGCCCCGTGAAACGGACGCCACCGGCGAGGTTACAAATGACAGAGAGCAGCGCCTCGCACGGCTGCCCATCCTACCTTGTTCCAAAACGCCGAGCACGGTCACCAGCGCCAAGAGAGCGCACTCTTCCAACATCCTGACCATCGGTTCAGCAGCAGAGCTGCTCTGTCCAGAAACTCAGCGAACAGCCAGCATTTCCCAGTATTAGCTGGAGACGGGGAGGGGCGGAGGCGGCCGTTTGCACAGAGCGCACGCAGTCAGACAGCTCCGACCACGCACACACCCAGCACAGCAGCGCACACACAGTCTCCAGGCACACTCCCGGGGACCCTCGTCAATACCCACACCCTCCCCGGGACCCCCCCCACCAAGTAAATACCCACACCCTCCCCGGGACCCCCCCACCCCCACTGTAAATACCCACACCCTCCCCGGGACCCCCCCCCCCACTGTAAATACCCACACCCTCCCCGGGACCCCCCCACCCCGTAAATACCCACACCCTCCCCGGGACCCCCCCTCCCGAGTAAATACCCACACCCTCCCCGGGACCCCCCCCACTGTAAATACCCACACCCTCCCCGGGACCCCCCCCAAAGTAAATACCCACACCCTCCCCGGGACCCCCCCCACTGTAAATACCCACACCCTCCCCGGGACCCCCCCCCCCCAAGTAAATACCCACACCCTCCCCGGGACCCCCCCCCACTGTAAATACCCACACCCTCCCCGGGACCCCCCCCCACTGTAAATACCCACACCCTCCCCGGGACCCCCCCCCACTGTAAATACCCACACCCTCCCCGGGACCCCCCCACCCCCACTGTAAAGACCCACACCCTCCCCGGGACCCCCCCACCCCCACTGTAAATACCCACACCCTCCCCGGGACCCCCCCCCCACTGTAAATACCCACACCCTCCCCGGGACCCCCCCACCCCCACTGTAAATACCCACACCCTCCCCGGGACCCCCCCCCACTGTAAATACCCACACCCTCCCCGGGACCCCCCCACCCCGTATATACCCACACCCTCCCCGGGACCCCCCCCCGAGTAAATACCCACACCCTCCCCGGGACCCCCCCCCACTGTAAATACCCACACCCTCCCCGGGACCCCCCCCCCAAAGTAAATACCCACACCCTCCCCGGGACCCCCCCCCCACTGTAAATACCCACACCCTCCCCGGGACCCCCCCCACTGTAAATACCCACACCCTCCCCGGGACCCCCCCCCCCACTGTAAATACCCACACCCTCCCCGGGACCCCCCCCACTATAAATACCCACACCCTCCCCGGGACCCCCCCCCACTGTAAATACCCACACCCTCCCCGGGACCCCCCCCATAAATACCCACACCCTCCCCGGGACCCCCCCCCCCACTGTAAATACCCACACCCTCCCCGGGACCCCCCGTAAATACCGACACCCTCCCCGGGACCCCCGTAAATACTGACACACCCTCCCCGGGACCCCCGTAAATACCGACACCCTCCCGGGAACCCCCCGTAGATACCCACACACTCCCCGGGAACCCCCATAAATACCGACACCCTCCCCAGGGACCCCCGTAAATACCGACGCACTCCCCGGGGACCCCGTGTAAATACTGACACCCTCCCAGTGGCCCGCTGTAAATACTGACACACTCCCAGGGACCCCCTGTAAATACCCACACCCTCCCCGGGACCCCCTGTAAATACCCACACCCTCCCCGGGACCCCCTGTAAATACCGACACACTCCTGGGACCCCCTGTAAATACCCACACCCTCCCCGGAACCCCCTGTAAATACCGACACACTCCTGGGACCCCCTGTAAATACCCACACCCTCCCCGGGACCCCCTGTAAATACCGACACAGTCCTGGGACCCCCTGTAACTACAGACATGCTCCCCGTAAATACCAAAACACTCCCGGGGACACACTTTAAATACTGACACACTTTTCATGGCCCATCATGACTCTCCTAATTCCCTTCTAGAGTTCTTTTCCAGCTACTTTATAATCCTCAAGGGCTGTGTTTGATTTCAGATGCCTAAACCTTACATACACTTCCTTTATCTTTTTGACTAAATTTACCACCTCTCTCCACATCCTAGGTTCTCTTCCCCTGCCATCCCTGTCCGTCCTTCTCACTGGAACATCCCTGTCCTGTACTCTGCGTAGTTGGTCTTTAACCACCCTCCACATGTCAGATGTTGACTTGCCCGAAAACAGCCATTCCCAATTAATTGTCTCAATTTCCTCCCTAATGCTCCAGTTTAATACTCTCCAGCATGGTCCCTACTATCCTCATCTACAGCTATCTTAAAACTTAAGGAGTCGTGGTCACTGTTCCTGAACTGTTCTCCCACTGAAAGGTCAGTCACCTGGCTAGGCTCATTACCCAACACCAGGTCCAGTACAGCCCCTCCTCTCCTTGGACTATCTACACATTGATTTAAGAAACCCTCCTGGATGCACCGAACAAACTCTACCCCATCTAAATCTCTTGCACTGAGGAGGTCCCACTCTATATTGGGGAAGTTGAAGTCATCCATGATAACAACCCTGTTGTTTTTCCCTGATCAGGGAATCTGCCTGAATATCTGTTCCTCAATGTCCCGGTGGTTATCAGGGGGTCTGTAGCATAATCCCATCAGAATGATTGCACCTTTCTTATTTTTGAGTTCTACCCATATAGACTCAGTGGACAACCCCTCCATTATGTCCCCTCTGAGTGAAGCTGTGATATTGTCCCTGATTAATAGTGCGACTTCTCCCCCCTTTTACCTCCCTCTCTATCTCTTCTAAAACATTGAAACCCTGGAACATGAAGCACCCAGTCCTGTCCCTCCCTCAACCAAGTCTCTGTAATGGCCACAACATCAGAGTTGCATGCACTGATCTATGCTCTGATTCATCACCCTGACCCATAATACTCCTCGCATTCAAATACACACACTTCAACCCCTTTGCTCCTGCCTGTGTTTACTGGACCTGACATCTACCGTCCTCTCAACCCCTCCACTTTCTGACTCGGTGCTCTGGTTCCCATCCCCCTGCCAAACTAGTTTAAACCCTCCTCACAAGCACCGGTGAACCTCCTGGCCTGATGTTGGTCCCCTCCAGTCAGGTGCAACCTGCCCACTTTGTACAGGTCACCCCTGGCCCAGAAGAGCTTCCAATGATCCAAGAATCTGAAACCCTGCCCCCTGCTCCAGTTCCTCAACCACTCATTCATCTGTTCTATCATCCTGTTCCTGCCCCGACCAGCACCTAGCACCGGGAGTAATCCAAAGATTACTACCTGGGAGGGCCTGCTCTTCAGCCTCCCTACACTCACTGTGCAGGACCTCTTCCCCCTTTCTACCTGTGTCATTGGTGCCAACGTGCACCACGGCCTCTGGCTGCTCACCTTCCCCCTTGAGAATATTCTGCAGCCGTTCTGAGACATCCTCAACCCCAGCACCTGGGTGGCAACACACCATCCTGGTGTCTCTTTCACAGCCGCAGGATCTCCTGTCTGTCCCCCGAGCTATGGAGTCTCCTATCACTATTGCTCTGCCTGACTTTACCCTTCACTGCTGAGTCCCAGAGCCGGCCACAGTGCCACTGACCTGGCTGCTGCTGCTGTGCCCTGATATGTCACCTCCCCCAACAGTATCCAAAGGGGTAGACTTGTTGCTGAGGGGAATGGCCACAGGGGAACCCTGCACTGTCTGCCTGCTCCCTCTATCTTTCCTGGTGGTCACCCAACTATCTGCTGCCTGCACCTTGGGTGTGACCACCTCACTGAAACTATCATCAATGATGCTCTCATCATCCCAGATGATCCTAAGTACGTCCAACTTCAGCTCCACTTCCTTAATGCGGTCAGTCAGGAGCCATACCTGGCTGCACTTCCTACAGGTGAATCTGTATCAGAATCAGGTTTATTATCACTGACTTATACATCGTGAGATTTGTTGTTTTACCGCAGCAGTGCAGTGCAAAGGCATAAAATTACTATAAATTACAAAATAAATAAATAGTGCAAAAAGAGGAATAACGAGGGAGTGTTCCTGGGTTCATGGACCGTTCAGAAATCTGATGGCAGAGGGGAAGAAGCTCTTCCTGAATCGTTGAGTGAGGGTCTTCGGGCTCCTGTACCTCCTCCCCGATGGCAGTAATGAGAAGTCATCAGATACTGGGAGTCTCCCTGATCTCCCAGGGGGAGCATGCCACTGCACTAACTGCCACACCTACCACTCTAATACGGAGAGTAATTCTGAGGAAAATCTTACCTGCTCTTTCCAGATCCTTCTGCTCAGCCTCCTCTCACCGAAGCCCCTCAGACCAAAGTCTCCATGGCCAGTCCCAAAAATGGCCACTCCAAAATGGCGGCTCTACTAGAGCCCACTTCCAGTTTACACCATAGAACCATAGAACACTACAGCACAGAAAATAGGCCATTCGGCCCTTCTAGTCTGTGCCGAAACTTTATTCCGCTAGTCCCATTTACCTGCACACAGTCCATAACCCTCCAGACCTCTCCCCTCCATGTATCTATCCAATTTATTCTTCAAACTTATGAGTGAGCCCGCATTTACCACGTCAGATGGCAGCTCGTTCCACACTCCCACCACTCTCTGAGTGAAGAAGTTCCCTTAATGTTCCCCCTAAACCTTTCCCCTTTCACCCTAAAGCCATGTCCTCTCATACTTATCTCTCCTAATCTAGGTGGAAAGAGCCTACTCACATTTACTCTGTCTATACCCCTCATAATTTTGTAAACTATCAAATCTCCCCTCATTCTTCTGCACTCCAAGGAATAAAGTCCTCACCTGTTCAATCTTTCCCTGTAACTCAACTCCTGAAGACCCGGCAACATTCTAGTAAATCTCCTCTGCACTCTTTCAATCTTGCTGATATCCTTCCTATAGTTAGGTGACCAGAACTGCACACAATACTCCAAATTTGGCCTCACCAATGTTTTATACAACATCGCCATAACATCCCAACTCCTATACTCAATACTTTGATTTATGAATGCCAGGATGCCAAAAGCCTTTTTTACAACCCTGTCTACCTGTGACGCCACTTTCAGGGAATTATGTATCTGAACTCCCAGATCCCTTTGTTCCTCCACACTCCTCAGTGCCCTACCATTTACTGTGTATGTCCTACCTTGTATGCTGTGTATACCTGCAACAACTTTTGCAGTGCTACTGGGTCCTCCCCTCTGCTGCCCCAGTCACCTGGGACTGGAAACACAAGTCCTTACCTGAAGAAACAGCTGATGGGGACAAGTGAGGTGGGAGATGGGGAAGGCAGGGACACAGAGATTGATAGGTGATAGGTTGAAACATAACAAAAGAAAAAAGGTATTTTTAAGGTGGAGTCAGGAGGGTGAATGTAGTGAGGCTGGTAGGTGATGCAAAACCAAATAAGGGAGGCATGAAGATATAAAATGTATGAAGTTTAAAAACTGTCGAGTGTTTTATCACAGCAAGCTCTCAGTGGGCCCAGTTTATCTCTGACACTGATTCACTGCAGGGGATCGATCAACCAATCTAAAAATTAACTTAAATTTAAACCAACTTTTATAAGCATGAAACGGGTGTCAGTAGACGAGCCTTTACAAACAGCTGAAGGGGTTAATGGCTCTGTTTCACTGAAGCTGGATGAACGTCGACCATGAATACAGGCTGAGAATTAAGAATGTGCAGGGCTGTGGTGAAGGACTTGGTGGGAATCACTTCTCTGAGGGGCCTCTTTCTGGCAACATCCTATCCTGAGCAAAGCCAGTCAGACTCTCAGTCATGAGTCTTTCCTTTATACTCTGTAGCCTGCAGTATCTTCACCCTGCATTTACAAAGAGACACATACATACATACCATGGCAATCCATGAATTAAGTTTCCCAGTCTGTCGAACAGAGAGACCTAGGGCTACAAGAACATAGTTCCGATAGGTGTTGACACAGGTAGACAGGGTGGTGAAGAAGGCGTTTGGCACACTGGCCTTCATCAGTCAGGGCACTGCATACAGGAGCTGGGACGTCATGTTACAGCTATACTAGTCGTTGGTGAGACTGCACTGTTAGTGTTGTGTGCAGTTCTGGTCACCCAGCTATAGGAAGGGTGTCATTAAGCTGGAGAGGGTGCAGAAAAGATTCACAACGAGGTTCACCGAAGTTATTGGAACTTTTTTTCCCTGGAGCGAAGGAGGCTGACGGGTGACCTTATAAAATTATGAGGGGTGTAGATCGGGTGGATGGTCACGGTATTTTTCCCAGGGTAGGGGAGTCTAAAACTAGAGGGCAGAGGTTTAAGGTGAGAGAGGAGCGATTTAAAGGGGACCTGAGGGGCAGGGTTTTCATACAGATGGTGGGTGTGTGGAACAAGCTGCCAGAGGAAGTGTTAGAGGTGGGTAAAGTTACAATATTTAAAAGCCACTTGGACAGGTACATGGATGGGAAAGGTTTAGAGGGATATGGGCCAAACATGGGCAAATGGGACTAGCTCAGGTAGACAACTTGGTCAGCATTGACGAGTTGGGCCCAAGGGTTGTCTAATCTATAACTCTAATCTACCAATTCACACCTCAAACCCTCAGAATTTGTTTAAGATACTGGTTTCAGATCATGCTATATTACTTGATATAAAGTTCTATCATGTTATGATTATTTTTCCCTAAGTGGCACGTAACCACCAATTTATTAACCAAGCCTTTCTCCTGTACAAGGTCCACAATGGTTGATTGCCATGCACTCTCAATATTCCATGAGTTCACCCTCCACACTCTTACAGCTAATTTTTTTTTTTACAGTCTGTATGTATTTTAAAGTCGCCTATGATATTCCGAGGGCACAGCCTCAGAATAAAGGGACGTCCCTTTAAAACCGAGATGAGGAGAAATTTCTTCAACCAGAGGGTGGTGAATCTGTGGAATTTGTTGCCAGAGCGTGTGGTGTAAACCAAGTCATTGGGTGTATCTGAGGCAGAGATTGATAGGTTCTTGGTAAGGGGGTTAAGGATTACAGGAAGAAGGCAGGTGAATGGGGTTGAGAAAAAAAATCAGCCATGATTGAATGGCGGAGCAGACTCAATGGGCCGAATGGCCTAATTCTGCTCCTATATCTTATGGTCTCATGGATGTTGTACATCCTGGTTACACACACATCTAATGTTCTGATGTATTCAACTCTCAGAGGTACAGAACATAGAACATAGAAACCTACAGCACAGTACAGGCCCTTCAGCCCACAAAGTTGTGCCGAACATGCCCTTACCTTAGAAATTACCAACCGTAATTTCAGAAGCCTGAAGTCCCACACCACCAGGTTCAGGAACAGCTACTTCCCTTCAACCATTCGGTTCTTGAACCAACCGGCACAACCCTAATCACTACAGTTTAGCAACACTGTGACCACTTTGATCATTTTGCACTAAAATGGACTTTATTGTCTTCTAGTTGTGTTCTTTTCTTGTAAAACTTGTGTATAATTTACGTTTATTTTATGTTTTTCTTGTGAGTGCTGTACAGCACAGTGCAGGCCCTTCGGCCCATGATGTTGTGCTGACCTATATAAACCTCAACCACATTCAATCTCTCCCCCTCTCTACTTCACCTCCCATAACCCTCTATTTTTCTATTATCCATGTGCCTGTCTAATAGTCTGTTAAATGACCCTAACCTTAACCCTACCCCCACCCCCGGCAGTGTGTTCCAGGCACCCACCGCTCTCTGTGTAAAAAACCTACCTCTGACATCGCCCCTGGACTTCCTTCCACACACTTTAAACGGGTGACCTCTGGCATTGGCCATTGCCGCCCTCAAGCAGCCACTCCTGCCCTTGCGACAGCCAAGTCTCTGTAATGGCCACAACATTGTAAATCCATGTCTGATGCTCTGTGCCTGTGACGCTGCTGCAGGTAAGTTTTTCACGGCAGCTGTGCACACATGGACTTGTGCGTGTAACAGTAAACTCGACTTTGACTTTGAATTTGACTTTACCTGCAGTGTTTGGGGATCGGTACACAGCTCCCACCCATATTTTCTGCCCCGTCCTGTTAATTAGCTCCACCCAAACTAATCTTACGTGATCTTCTTAGCAAAGACCCTTCCCCCTACTGTTCATTGTCAGCACTTCTCCACCTCCCTTTTCTATTTGGCTTATTCCTTCCTCAAGTATTCACAGCCTTTGGGTAACCCACTCCCTGTGTTCCTTTCCCAGTCCCTCCGGTCCACCCAGGATCTCTGTCCCTCTGTTCACCTGTTCCATCCCTCCCCTCCCTCAACCACCCCTCCCTGCCCCCAATTACCCAGACTCATTACCCTCTCCCATCTGGTTCAATGTGCCCATCATCACCTGGTTCCACCAATCACCTATCGGCCTCTGCCTCACCCCTCCCTCTCCCCTCTTTATACTTCCCTCCACACTCCCAGTCATGCTGAAACATGGACCTCTGTCTCCACAGACACTGCTCGACCTGCTGATTTCCTCCAGCAGATTGTTTTTTTTGCTCGGGATTCCAGCGTCTGCTGTGTCTTGTGGCTCCAAGTGCTCACAACTCCTCAGCAACAGAAGCAGTGCCTAGATGCAGCAATACTCTGAAGACAGTCAAGCACAGGCTGATAAGTGGCGGTAACACTCATGTCTGCGTGGCTAGGCACCACTCAAACGCCATCTATAAATTCGCCACTGTTGTTGGTAGAATCTCACGCCAGCGGCTCTAATTCGTTGGGAGTTTGAGGAGATTTGGTACGTCACCAAAGGCTCTTGCACATTTCTACAGATGTACGGTGGGGAGCATTCTGACTGGTTGCATCACCGCCTGGTATGGAGGCTCCAATGTGCAGGATCGAAAGAGGCTGCAGAGGGTTGGAGACTCAGCCAGCTCCATCACAGGCACAGCCCTTATATTAAATTATGGTAATTTTTATGTCTTGCACTGTACTGCTGCTGCAAAACAACAAATTTCATGTCATATGTCAGTGCTAATAAACCTGATTCTGATTCTGAGACTGCAGACGCTGGAATCTGGAGCAACAAACAATCTGCCGCAGGAACTCAGCGGGTCGAGCAGCATCTGTCGGGGGGTGGGGGGGGAAGGAACTGTCGACTTTTCAGATCCTGACGCAGGGTTTCAACCCGAAACATTAACAATTCCTCTCCCCCCACAGATGCTGCTCAACCCGCTGAGTTCCTGCAGCAGATTGTTTGTTGCAAAAGGACATTATCTGGATTGGAGGGCTTGAGTTATCAGGAGGGACTGGATAGGCTGGGACTGCTTTCCCTGGAGCGAAGGAGGCTGAGGGGTGACCTGATAGAGGTTTATAAAGTTATGAGAGGCAGAGGTAGGGTAGACAGCCAGTGTCTGTTTCCCAGGGTAGAGGTGTCTAAATCTAAAGGTCATAGGTTGAAGGTGAGAGGGAGGAGGTTTCTGGGGGATCTGAGGGGTAAATGTTTCACACAGGGTAGTTGGTTTCTGGAACGAGCTGCCAGAGGAGGAGGTGGAGGCAGGAACAGTAGCAGCACTTAAGAGGCAGCTGGACAGGTACTTGAATGAGCAGGGCATCGAGGGAGGTGGAATTAACGCAGAGTGGAAATGTCAAGTACTGGAGGGCACAGCTTTAAGGTGAGAGGGGGGAAAGTTTAAAGGAGATTTATGAGGCAAGACTTTTACACAGAGAGCTGTGGGTGCCTGGAACGGGCTGCCAGGGGAAGTGGTGGAGGCAGATACAATAGAGGTGTTTAAGAGGCGTTTAGACAGACACGACCAGGTGGGGAATGGAGGGATATGGACCACGTGCAGGCGGATGGGTTTAGTTTAATTTGGCATCGTGGTCGGCACAGACATGGTGGGCCAAAGGGCCTGTTCCAGTGCTGTATGGTTCTATGACTCCATGACAGCCACCTGGTGAGAGAGTTCCAAAGTGTACAATCCACAGAGAAGACATTTCTCCTCTTCTTCGTCCTAAATGAGCAAGTCCTTGTCTTGTGAGGTGCTCCCTGGGTCCAGACTCTCCATCCTGAGGAAACTCCCATCCCAGCAATCCCTTTAAAGAATGCACAGACTTAATGAGGTCACCTCTCGTTCTTCTGAACTCAAGGGAGAAACAGATCCCTCTACAAAGAACTGGGGAAACAAAGAAATGGAGGAGGACAGAACAAAGGTGGGAAAGATAAACTGACTAAGGAATGCAGAGGACGAACTCTCATGCACATAGAAAGTGTAGGTTACATGGGTTTCACTGGCAGTGACACAGGCTAATGGACAGAAGTGTAATAAATACAGCTGATATCAAAACTGGCCATGCAGTAGGTTCCAGGAAAATATCAACATATGATTTATGTGTAGCTATGTTAAACTTTAATCAAAAAACCTCTATCAGGTCTCCCCTCAGCCTCCGACACTCTGGGGAGAACAACCCAAGTTTGTCCAACCTCTCCTCATACCGTCTAATCCAGGCAGCATCCTGGTAAACCTCCTCTGCACCTTTTCCACAGTCTCCACATCCTTCCTGTAATGGAGCGACCAGAACTGCACACAATGCTCCAAGTGCGGTCTGACTGAAGTTTTACACAGCTGCAGCATGTCTTTCTTACTCTTGTACTCAACACCCCTACCGATGAAGGCAAGCGTGCCTTACACCACCTTTACAACCGTATCCATTTGCATAGCCACTTTCAGTAACTATGGCCCTGGACCCCAAGATCGCTCTGTAACTCAATGCTATTAAGGCACCTGCCATTAACTGTATATTTCCCCTTAGATTCGACCTTCCAAAGTGCAACACCTCACATTTGCCCAGATTAAACTCCATCTGCCACTTCTCTGCAGAACGTTGGTATGTCTGAGAGCAGCAATCCCTGGACCCTGTGGGGTGGGACAATCCCTGGACGCTCTGACTCAGAGATGAGGGCATTTCACAGTCATAGTTATACAACACAGCAACAGGCCACTCACCCCAACGTCTGTGCTGATGAAGATATCTGTCTGAGTTATTCCAGTTGCCTGCATTTGGACCATAAACCTCTGAACCTTTTCTATCCATGTACTTGTCTAACTGTCTTTCATGAGAATCTATTATCTGCTGACCTTGCCCTCCTTGGACTCTGTATGATCCCAGACCCAGCAACATGGCTGACACTTAACTGCCCTCTGAGATGGCCAAGCGGACAATCGGGGACAGACAATAAATGCTGGCCCAGGACATGGACCATGAGCAAATTCATTTTAAAATGTGTAGCTAACATTAAACACCCTTGAGGGGTTATTGACAAAGCTTGCGTTTTCAAGATTAGTGTTTCAGAAACAGTTTCAGTCCAAGACTCCTTATCAGAACAGTTCTGAAGAAGGGTCTTAGATATGAACCATTAACTCTGTTTCTCTCTCCACGGACACTGCCTGACCTGCTGACTGTTTCAAGCTTTTTGTTTTATTTCAGATTTACGGCATCTGCGGTTTTTGTGAATTTTTAAAAATTACTATTAACATTTTGAAATCTAGAGCCTTGTCCCCATTTTAAAGTTTGAAACAAGTACTCAGTGTACCATTTTCCAGAAAACATCTTTATTACTCAGCATGCAAGGCTGTGTGCATAGTGATTGAAGATAGAGTATCATTCAGATCTGCTGTTTGCGGTTGGATAATGACCTAATAACACTGGTAGACTCTAAACCAATGATGCTGCCATTCATCTGATTAAAAAGCAACAGCCGTGTTGTCAGGATGTGGGTGTTGACAGCAGGCTGGCGTTAATCACCTATTTCTCGTGGTGACTTTTCCCCTTGAGCCTCTACAGACTGTGTGCTGATGGCTGTCAGCTAATGGCAACACTAGGCTGCATTTGATTCAGAATATGTTGGTCACAGAGTGCAGAAAATTTATGAGAGGCATAGATAAGGTAGACAGTCAAAGTCTTTTCCCCAGGGTGGAAATGTCAAACACCAGAGGACGTGCTTTTAAGGTTAGAGGGAGGAAGTTCAAAGGCAACGTGAGGGACAAGTTTTTTTACACAGAGAGTGGTGGGTGCCTGGAAGGGGTCACCAGGGGTAGTAGTGGGAGTAGGCAGTTTGGTGGAGTTTAAGAGGCTTTTAAGACAGACACATGAATATGAAGGGACTGGAGGGATGTGGATGATACACAGGAGGAGGACATTTAGTTTAAATTGGAATCGAGATCAGCACAACATCATGGGCCGAATGGCCTGTTCAGTGCTGGACTGTTCTATGTTCTATTTCCTGATGAAATATTAAGTGAACTCTCAGTGAACGCAAACAGGAATCCACGTGACAATGGGGACAGCATGTCAGAAAGGCACCTCACTGGGTGTGAAGTCCTTGCCGTGAGAGGCCGTGTCGAGAAGCTGGTCATAGAACAGGTTTAGGACCAGCAGGAACTCTTTGCCTTTGAAGCAAAACAAATCAGAGCAAGGGGGGAAATGTGATCCTTTCCATGTCTCCAGGGAGTCCTCCTGCAGCTTGGGTCTAGCTTCACACCACATCTCCCAGTGTGGATAATAATATAAAAAACACACACTTTTGTAACACCTTTCTCAATCTCAAGCTGCCCCAGGAGCAGTGGATCCAGAAAACACAGGAGACAATTTACACTCAAGCAATGCCTTTTAACTACCAGAGAAAATATTCTAACTTTGCTTTTCAAGGATCCATTCAGAAAGAATAACCATCACACGTCGGGCCACAGTCTCAGGCTCTCTCTGGTTCACCTGCATATTTTGCAAAGTGAAACAGGCAGCACCGCATTTCACTTCTCCCCTCCGATACGGCCAAGTTTGGTGATGCTGATTCTGGCTGCAGTGTAGCCCCACAGACACTGGCAACCTTCTGTCATCAGCCCAACAGCCATTCTTTGGCTCAAACCATAAGACCATGAGATTTAGGGGCAGAATTAGGCCATTTGGCCCATCGAGTCTACTCCACCATTCAATCATGGTTGATTTTTCTTTCAACCTGATTCTCCCGCGTTCTCCCTGTAACCCCCTAACACCCTCACCGATCGAGAACCTATCGATCTCTGCCTTAAATACACACAATGACTTGGCCTCCACAGCCGTCTGTGGCAACAAATTCCACAGATTCACCACCCCCGGCTGAAGAAATTCCTCCTCATCTCTGTTCTAAAGGGACGTCCCTTTATTCTGAGGCTGTGCCCTCGGATCCTGGACTCTCCCACTGATGCAAACATCTGCTCCACGTCCACTCTATCCAGGCCTTTCAGTATCCGGTGGGTTTCAATGAGATCCCCCCTCATCCTTCTAAACATTGAGTACAGGCCCAGAGCCATCAAACGCTCCTCATACGTTAACCCTTTCATTCCTAGGATCATTCTTGTAAACCTCCTCTGGACCCTCTCCAATGCCGGCACATCCATCCTTAGATACGGGGCCCACAATACTCAAGACATGGTCTGACCAACACCTTATAAAGCCTCAGCATTACATCCTTGCTTTTATGTTCTAGTCTTCTCAAAAGGAATGCTAACATTGCATTTGCCTTCCTTACTACCGACTCAACCTTCAAGTTAACCTAAAGGGAATCCTGAACTAGGGCCTCCCTTTGCATATCCAATTTCTGAATTCTCTCCCATTTAGAAAATAGTCTACACCTTTATTCCTTCTACCAGAGCATGACCGTACACTTCCCTACGCTGTGTTCCATCTGCCACTTCTTTGCCCAGTCTCCCAACCTGTCCAAGTCTTTCTGCAGACTCCCTGCCTCTGTGACACTACCTGTTCCTCCACCTATCTTGGTACCATCTGCAAACTTGGCCACAATGCCATCAGTTCCTTCATCCAGGTCCCATACTGACCCCTGCAGAACTCCATTAGTCACCGGCAGCCATCCTGAAAAGGACCCCTTTAAGCCACTCCCTAACTTGTGCAAGTCAGACAACCTTCTGTCCATGCTGGTACCTTCCCTCTAACACAATCTTTTCACCTGCGGCACCTTATCAAAGGCCTTCTGAAAATCCAAGTAAATCCACCGACTCTCCTTTGTCTAACCTGTTTGTTACCTACTCAAAGAAATCTAACAGATTTGTCAGGCAAGATCTCCCCTTAACAAAACCATGCTGACTTCGTCCTATTTTATCACATGCTTCCAAGTACTCCGAAACTTCATGGACTCTAAAATCTTACCAGCCGCTGAGGTCAGGCTAAACAATCTATGACTTCCTATCTTTTGCCTCCCTCCCTTCTTAAACAGCAGTGTTTAAGTAAACACTGCCTTCGACAGAGAATCTGCTTTAATAGTTGGGTTGGGTCCGTTGTGGTTTATCATCTTTATGAATGATTTAGATGATAATGAGGTAAACTGGATCAGCAAATTTGCAGATGACACCAAGATTGGGGGCGTAGTGGACAGCGAGGAAGGCTGTCAAAGCTTGCAGTGTGATCTGGACCAGCTGGGAAAATGGGCTGAAAAATGGCAGATGGAATTTAATGCAGACAAGTGTGAGGTGATGCACTTTGGGAGGACAAACCAGGGTAAGACTTACACAGTGAATGGTAGGGCTCTGAGGTGTGCGGTAGATGGGACCTGGGAACACAGATCCATAATTCCTTGAAAGTGGCATCACAGGTGGATAAGGTTGTAAAGAGAGCTTTTGGCACTTTGGCCTTCATAAATCAGGGCATTGAGTACAGGAGTTGGGATGTTATGATGAAGTTGTACAAAACATTGGTGAGGCCAAATTTAGAGCATTGTGTGCAGTTCTGGTCACCTACCTACAGGAAAGATATCAATAAGCTGTAAGAGTGCAGAGAAAATTTACACGGATGTTGCTGGGACTTGAGGAGCTGAGTTAAGGGAAAGGTTGAATAGGTTAGGACTTTATTCCCTGGAGCACAGGAGAATGAGGGGAGATCTTATAGATCTATACAAAATTATGAGGGGTATAGATAGAGTTAATGGATGCAGGCTTTTACCCCTCAGGTTGGGTGAGACTAGAACTAGAGGTCATAGGTTTAGGGTGAAAGGAGAAATATTTAAGGGGAATTTGAGGGGAACTTCTTCACTCAGAGGGTGGTGCGAGTGTGGAACAAGCTGCCAGCGGAAGTGGTGGATGCGGGTTCAATTGTAACCTTTAAGAGAGGTTTGGATAAGGGCATGGATGGGAGGGGTTTGGAGGGATATGGTCTGGGTGCAGGTAGATGGGACTAGGCAGAAGATCAGTTTGCCATGGACTGGATGGGCCAAAGAGCCTGTTTCTGTGCTGTAGTACTCTATGACATTGTGATGCTTGTTGGGGGATTGAGCCAACGCAGCAGGGAATAAATCCTCTGCCCCTGTTCACAATGGTAGCCAAGTGATCTTTTATACCAGTCCGAGAAACAGACAAGGCGATAGGTTAATGTCTCATCTAATAAATAGCACACCCCTTCAGTAGCGCAAAGACCATGTCAGCATTGACTTTTATTCCCGGCGTGGATGTTGAACCTCCAGCCATTGACTTGTTGGGAATCCTGTCTACTTCTGACACAACTGACATTTTATACTGCAGATACAATTACAACGTTTAAAAGGCTTTTGGACAGGTGTTTGGATGAAAAGGGCCCAGAGAGATGGTGGACTGACGTGGGCAGATGGCAGTAGTGCAGACAGACATCACACTTGGCATGGATGAGGTTGGGATAATAGGGTGCATTCCTATGATTCTATAAACTTGTGTTATTATAAAACTACAATCACAGCAGTGTCCAACCAGAAAATACAGCCAGCTCTTGCTTCTGGCTTCAAGAGAAAGGATCTCATTCGGTCTTAGATGATCATAGAATCATAGAAAGTACAGCACAATACAGGCCCTTCGGCCCACAATGTTGTGTGGGCCTTTAAACCTCGCCTAAAAACTATCTAAACCCTTCCCCCCACATATCCCTCTATTTTAAATTCCTCCATATGCTTATCTAGCAATCTCTTGAATTTGACCAATGTTTTGTTGACATTGAGGGAAAGGTTGTTGTTATGACACCATTCCACTAAGCTCTCTATCTCCTTCCTGTACTCTGACATCGCTGTTTGAGATACGGCCTACAACGGTGGTATCATCGGCAAACTTGTAGATGGAGTTAGAGCAGAATCTGGCCACACAGTCATGAGTGTATAGGGAGTAGAGTAGAGGGCTGAGGACACAGCCTTGTGGGGCACCAGTGTTGAGAATAATCGTGCCAGAGGTATTGTTGCCTATCCTCACTGATTGCGGTCTGTTGGTTAGAAAGTCAAGGATCCAGTTACAGACGGAGGTGTTGAGTCCTAGGTCTTGGAGTTTGGTGACAAACTTGCCTTGGATTATTGTATTGAAGGCAGAGTTGTAGTCAATAAACAAAAGTCTAACGTAGGTGTTTTTACTGTCCAGATGCTCCAGAGCTGAGTGTAGGGCCAGGGAGATGGCATCCGCTGTAGACCTGTTTCGGCGGTAGGCAAATTGCAATGGGTCGAGGTTGTCTGGTAGGCTGGAGCTGATGTGTGCCATGACCAACCTCTCAAAGCACTTCATGATGGTGGATGTCAGAGCCACTGGTCGGTAGTCATTGAGGCAGGTTACCTTGCTTTTCTTCAGTACCGGGATGATCGTGCAGCACTGCAGGAATGGTATGCCAGTGATGAAGTGAATGAATATTGGTTGATGGGGTCTAATCCAGCAGTCTGTCCTGGAATGTGTGAGCTGCATCCAATGTTGCAGCTACATTCACCCAGGCAAGTGGAGTCGTGTATCATACATCTGTCTTGTAGACAGTGGAAAGGCTCTGGGCTATTAGGAGTTGGACTACAGGATACCAAGCTTCTGAACTACTTCATGACGCTGGTCCAGTTAATTTTTCTTCAGTGGTTCCTGCAGTGTATCCATGGTGAAACCATTGACCGCCAAGTGTAACTGGTCAGATGTTCCCTTACTGGAGTTGATCTTTGCCCTGCACTTGTGTGGTGAGAGTGTTTTGCCATTTATCAGTACAGGTCTTGCTGCATGTAGACATGGACTGCTTGATTATCTGAGGAGTCACAGATGGAATTAAATCACAAGTAACTGTTGACCTTTTTACACAGAGAGTGGTGGGTGTGTGGAACGCACTGCCGGCAGAGGTTGTGGGGGCAGATACATTAAGGATATTTAAGAGAGTCTTAGATAGACACATGAATGATAGAGAAATGGAGGGCTATGTGGGAGGGAAGGGTTAGATAGATCTTAGAGCAGGATAAAATGTCAGCACAACATTGTGGGCTGAAAGGCCTGTACTGTGCTGTAGTGTTCTATGTTCTACCTGCCACCACCACCCCAGGCAGCACATTCCATGCCCCAACCACTCTCTGGGTAAAAAACCTCCCTCTGATGTCTACCTTGAACTTCCCACCCATTACTTTAAAGCCATGCCCTCTGTATTGAGCATTGGTGCCCTGGGAAAGAAGCGCTGGCTGTCCACTCTATCTATTCCTCTTAATATTTTGTACACCTCTATCATGTCTCCCTCTCATCCTCCTTCTCTCCAAAGAGTAAAGCCCTAGCTCCCTTAGTCTCTCCTCATAATGCATACTCTCTAAACCAGGCAGCATTCTGGTAAATCTCCACTGAACCCTTCCCAACGCTTCCACATCCTTCCTATAATGAGCGACCCAGAACTGGACACAGTACTCCAAGTGTGGTCTAACCAGAGTTTTGTAGAGCTACATCATTACCTCGCAGCTCTTAAACTCAATCCCATGACTTATGAAAGCTAACACCCCATAAGCTTTCTTAACTAGCCTATCCACCTGTGAGGCAACTTTCAGGGATCTGTGGCTATGAACCCCCAGATCCCTCTGCTCCTCTACACTGCCCAGAATCCCTGCCATTAACTTTGTACTCCGCCTTGGAGTTTGTCCTTCCAAAGTGTACCACCTCACACTTCTCCGGATTGAACTCCATCTGCCACTTCTCAGCCCAGCTCTACATCCTATCAATGTCCCTCTGTAAGCTTCGACAGCCCTCCACACTATCCACAACACCACCAACCTTTGTGTCGTCTGCAAACTTGCCAACCCACCCTTCTACTCCCTCAATCCAGGTCATTATTAAAAATCACGAAAAGTAGAGGTCCCAGAACCGATTCAGTGTGGGACACCGCTAGTCACAGCCCTCCAATCCGAGTGCACTCCCTCCACCACAACCCTCCGCTCTCTACAGGCAAACCAATTCTGAATCCACACAGCCAAGCTTCCCTGGATCCCATGCCCTCTGACCTTCTGAAGAAGCCTACCATGTGGAACATTGTCAAAACGCCTTACTAAAATCCATGTAGGCCACATCTACTGCACTACCCTCATCAATCTTCCTGGTCACCTCCTCAAAGAATCCTATCAGGCTTGTGAGGCATGATCTGCCCTTCCCAAAGCCATGCTGGCTGTCCTGATCAGACCATGATTCTCTAAATGCCCATAGTTCCTATCTCTGAATCTTTTCCAACAGCTTGCCAACCACAGACATAAGGCTCACTGGTCTATAATTCCCTGGACCATCCCTACTTCCTTTTTTGAATAAGGGGACAACATTTGCCACCCTCCAATCCTCTGGTACCATTCCATGGACAATGATGACTCAATGATCCTAGCCAACGGTTCAGCAATCTCCTCCCTCACCTCGCGGAGCAGCCTGGGGAATATTCTGTCAGGCCCCGGGGACTTATCTGTCCTAATATTTTCTAACAACTCCAACACATCCTCTCTCTTGATATCTACATGCTCCAGAACATTAACCTGTCAACACTGACCTTATGTCTGTGGTTGACAACACTGTCCTCAGCGTCATCAAGACCCCACTCCTTGGTGAATACTGAAGAGAAGTATTCATTGAGAACCTCACCCACTTCCACAGCTTCCAGGCTCATCTCCCACCTTTGCCTCTAATCGGTCCTACCTTTACTCTCGTCATCCTTCTAACTCTTCACATGTGAAAAAAGCCTTGGGATTTTCCTTAACCCTACTCACCAAAGCCTTTTCATGTCTCCTTCTCGCTCTCCTCAGCCCCTTCTTAAATTCCTTCCTTGCTACCCTACATTCCTCAAGAGACCTATCTGATCCTTGCTTCCTAACCCTTGTGTATGCAGCCTTCTTCCTCCTAACTAGTTGTTCCACCTCTCTTGTCACCCGCCGGTTCCTTCACCTTGCCATTCCTTCTCTGCCTCATCGGGACAAATATATCCCTAACCTCCTGCAAAGACATCCCTGAACATCGACCACATCTCCATAGTACATTTCCCTTCAAAAATGTCATCCCAATTCACACTCGCAAGTTCTAGCCTTATAGCCTCATAATTTGCCCTTCCCAGTTAAATATCTTCTGTCCTCTTTGCTCCTAACCCTGTCCATGACAATGCTAAGGGTTAGGGAGCAATGGTCACTGTCCCCAAATGCTCACCCATTGAGAGATCTGTCACCTGACCCGGTTCATTACCTAATACTAGATCTAATATGGCATTCCCTCTAGTCGGCCTGTCAACATACTGTGTCAGGAATCCATCCTGAACACACTTTACATACTCTGCCCCATCTAAACCTTTGGTACTAAGCAGGTGCCAATCAATAATTGGGAAGTTGAAGTCTCCCATGAAAACAACCCTGTTATTCTTGCACCTTTCCAAAATCTGCCTCCCATTCTGCCCCTCAGTATCCTTGCTGTTACCAGGGGGCCTATAGAATACTCCCAGTAGAGTAACTGCTCCTTTCTTGTTCCTAACTTCCACCCATACTGACTCTAGAGAGGATCCTTCTACATTATCCACCCTTTCTGCAGCTGTAATAGTATCCCTGACCAGTATCACCACCCCTCCTCCTCTTCTCCCCCCCCTCCCTGTCCCCTTTTAAAAACACTGAAAATCCAGCAATATTCAATATCCATTCCTACCCTGGTGACAGCCAAGTCTCTGCAAGAGCCATAATATCATAGTTTCACGTATTTATCCAAGCTCTCAGTTCATCTCCCTTATTCCTGATACTTTTTGCATTTAAGTAAATGCACTTCAGCCCATCCACCTTTCTACTTTTATAACCCTATACTCTGCTTCTCCTTCCTCAAAGCCTCTCTATATGTTAGATCTGACTTTACTCCATGCACTTCTTCCACTGACCTATCCCTCTGGTTCCCATCCCCTCGCAAACTAGTTTAAACCCTCCCGAACCACACTAGCAAACCTGCCTGCAAGGATATTGGCCCCCCTCGAATTCAGGTGTAACCCAATCCAATCTGTACAGGTCCCACTTTCCTGAGAAGAGATCCCAATGATCCAAAAATCTAAATCTTTGCCCCTGCACCAACTCCACAGCCACACATGCATCTGCCATCTCCTCCTATTCTTACCTCACTATCGCATGGCACTGGCAGCAATCCCGAGATTGCTACCCTTGAGGTCCTGTTCTTCAGCCTTCTGTCTAGCTCCCTAAACTCACTTTTCAGGACCTCATCCCCCTTCCTACCTATGTCGTTGGTACCAACATGAACCACAACTTCTGGCTGCGTTCCCTCCTGCTCAAGAATGCTGTGGACCCGATCAGTGACATCCCGGTACCCTGGCACCTGGGAGGCAACATACCATCCGGGATTCTCGCTCATGCCCACAGAACCTCCTGTCTGTTCCCCTGACTATCGAGTCCCCTATCACTATTGCCCTTCTCTTCTCCTCCCTTCCCTTCTGAGCAGCAGGACCGGTCCCAGTGCCAGAGACCTGGCTACTGCCGCTTGATCCCTGTAGGTCATCCCCCTCAACAGCATCCAAAGCGGAAAACTTGTTACTGAGGGGAACAGGCTCCGGGGTCCTCTGCTCTGTCTGCCTCTTCCCTTTCTCTTTCTCTCCCCTAACAGTCACCCATCTCTCTGCCTCCTGGACCCTAGAAGTACCTGCTCTAAGGGGGGTGACTGCCTCCCGATGCACAGCATCTACATAACTCTCTCCCTCCCTGATGCTGCGCAGTGTTTGAAGCTGTGACTCCAGCTCATCAATTGTGAGCAGAAGTTCCTCCAGCCTCAAGCACTTACTGCATTTGTGGTCACCGTGCACCACAGCAGGGTCCACTAGATCCCACGTCAAGCAGCTGTAGCACATCGCCATGCCCTCCATCTGGACTAGTTTTTTTTTCCTAGCTGTAGTCTACTTAAAAATTTATAATAAAAACGGTAAACTTTACCCTTACTTACCAGCTACTCACCAGTGTTGTTGCAGATGTCCTCCGCCTCTTGATGCCAAAGAGAATGACAGACTCGTTAGCGCCTAAGCCCATTGAGCCAAAGCCCAATCACTCTGCTCCCCCTCACTCCGCTGCCCACTCCGACGATGAGGGGGAGTCAACCTAAACTGGGGACAAGCTGCGTGTTTACAGGCTCAGGGCTGTTGTTGGGTAACGGGAGGTTGCCGGTGTCTGTGGAGCTGTGTAACAGCAAGAGACAACGTCACCAAGGCAGATGGAAAGACTGGCAGAGAATGTGAGTGAAACAGAACTGCCCTTTTTGCATGGCAAATGCAGTGGTGAAATATGCAGAGGACCTTAAAGGGAAGTAGATGAGTCCGTGCAATGATATCATGCAAAAGTTATTCTCCACATCGATCCTAGGAAAATAAACTTAGAATATTCTCTCAAGGGATGAGGTGGGGGCAAGCCATGGAACATTGGTCTTTAAACTCAAGGGGACTGGAACGGAAAGGAGATCTTTCTTCTATGTGGAGCTTATTACCAGCACCAGTCAGAAGCCATGATCATCACACAGGATCTTCTGCCTGAGCACTGCAAAGATTCATAATTTAATTCTGAGGATTAAGTTTAGGATAATTGGAATTGGTTTATTATTGTCACACACACAAGCTTTTGTTTTGTAAACCATCCAGACAGATCGTGCCTTACGCAAGTACATTGAGATAGTAAAAAGGAAAACAGAATGCAGAGTATAGCGTTGCAGTTACAGAGACAGTGCAGTGCAGGCAGACAAATAAAGTGCAAGGGGCCATGATGAAGTAGATAGATCAAGAATTCAGCTTTTAATGTATGAGAGGTCCATTCAAGAGTCTGATAACAGTGGGACGGAAGCTGTCCTTGAGCCTGGTGGTATGTGCTCTCAAGCATTTGTATCTTCTGCCTGATGGGAGAGGGGAGAAGAGAGAGTGAGTGGGTGATTCAGATCAGTATTCTGCTTTTCTCCACAGATGCTGTCTGGCCTGCTGAATTCCTCCAGCATCACCGTGTTTTTCTTTGAGAGGGAGATTCTACCATAAATGGGGAAATCCAGAACATACGGAAGCAGGTCATCAATGATTAGAACCGGGGGCGGGGGGGGGGGGGGGGTTGGTGGTGGGGGTGGGGGACAACTGGCAGGAGAGATGTGGGACTCAGTAGCAAGATGCAGAAGAATGAAACAGGCTGAATAGGCTTCTCCGGTTACTATGATCCCACATCCCAGCACGAGTCACAAGTTGAGAGGATCAGAGAAAGCTATTTACCTCAACCAAGCCCTGTAGGAGGGAGGTCAATATCTTCACCACTCTCTGGGTGAAAATTTTCTTCTGAATTCAGTATTGATCCATCATCAAAGGTCCCCACCATCTGGGCCATGCCATCTTCTCACAGCTCCCATCGGGCAGGAGGTACAGAAGCCTGAATCCCACACCACCAGGTTCAAGAACAGCTACTTCACTTCAACCATTCGGTTCTTGAACAAACCGGTACAACCCAAATCACTACAGTTTAGCAACACTGTGACCACTTTGATCACTTTGCACCTGTTTTTCCCCCTCTAAGGCAGGCACAGTAGCATAGTGGTTAGCATAATGCTTTACAGTGCAAGCGACCTGGGTTCAAATCCGGCCACTGTCTGTAAGGAGTTTGTACGTTCTCCCTGTGTCTGCGTGGGTTTCCTCCGGGTGCTCGGGTTTCCACCCACATTCCAAAGATGTACAGGTTAGGAAGTTGTGGGCATGCTATGTTGGCGCCGGAAGCATGGCGACACTTGTGGGCTGTCCCCAGAACACTCTACGCAAAAGATGTATTTCACTGTGTGTTTCGATGTACATGTGACTAATAAAGATCTTATTTTAAAATGGACTTTTTTTTTGTTCTAATTATGTTCTTTCTTGTAAAAATTGTGTATAATTCATGTTTAATTTATGTTTTTCTTGTGAATGCTGCTTATCTGATGCTCTGTGCCTGTGATGCTGCTGCAAGTAAGTTTTTCTTTGTACCTGTGCACACACGGACTTGTGCAGATGACAATAAACTCGACTTTGACTTAGATTGATTAGCGTCAGCCATTGAAAGCCTAAGTCATGGAAACATCTTCTCTGGATTAATCCTGTCCAAGATGTTTATAATTTTAATAATTCTATTTAATTATTCAGCCATTAAAAATTATTATTATTAAATTTTTAAATTATTAAAATTTTTAATAAAAATTATTAAAAATTAAAAATTATTGTGTGTTTTGGCAATGTAAGTATTTATTTCACCTCAGCCACTGCCGCTCCATTCCTTTTATCACTTGGAGACCAGCATTGTGCTCAGGAGACACAAGAGACCGCAGATGCTAAAACTGGAGGAGCAACACCCTATATTCCGCCTAGGTAGTCTACAACCCAATGGCATGAATATTGACTTTTCCAATTTTAGGTCACTCCTCCATTCTCCAGTCCTCCCATTTTTGTCCCCCTTCACCCATCTTTGTCCTCTTCCCCCCTCCTGGCTCCATCCACCCACCCACCACACACAGGTTTTGCACACCCCCCCATCCTGTTCCAATCGTCATTCAACTCTCCTCTCTCTTCTAATGGTTCCCATTCTCATCCGAATCCAGCTCTAGTTGTGCTGTGTGTTCCTGCTTATGTTGCTCCAGCAGCATCTCCAATCTTCCCTCTCCCCTCTTCCCACCTCACTTCATCTAGTTTTTTTCATTTTCCCTGTTTCTCTGTCTGCCTCCATCTATCATTCACCTGTTGGAGCACAGATAGGGTGGACAAGCAATATCTTTTCCTATTATTGAGCGATCCAATACCAGCGGGCATCCATATAAGGCGAGAGGGGGTAATTTCAGAACAGACATGAGGAATATGTTTTTTACTGAGAGAGTGGTGGATGCCTGGAATGCGTTGCCTGATAGGGTGGTGGAGGCAAATTCATTGGGGGCTTTAAGAGGGGCTTGGATGGGCACATGAATGAGAGGAAAATAGAGGGATATGGGCATTCTGTAGGTAGGAGGGGTTAGCTACGTCGGCACAACATTGTGGGCTGAAGGGCCTGTTCTGTGCTGTACTGTTCTATGTTCTCCTCTCTATGCTGGCCACCTTGCCTCTCCACTCTCAGATCCTGATGCAGGGTTCCATCCCAAAACATCGACAATTCCTTTCCTCCCACAGATGCTATCTGACCTGCTGAGTTCCTCCAGCACAGGGATTGTGCTCAGCAGAGGAGTTTGTGGTGTGGAAGGGAACAGGGAACAAGCAGCAGATGCTGGAAAAGTGAAATAAAAACAGCAAATGCTGGAAGTACTCAGCAGGTCAGGCAGCATCTGTGAAGAGAGAAACAGAGTTAATGTTTTATGTGGAGAAACATCATCTGAAGCATTTTTTTTTACACACAGCGTGTGGTAGATACATGGACCAGGTGCCAGAGGAAGTGGTTGAGGCAGCTACATTAGATGATTAAGAAGAATGTGGACAGGTCTTCTCTCCTCTCCCATCGGGCAGAAGATACAAAAGCCTGAAAGCAGGTACCACCAGGCTCAAAGACAGCTTCTATCCCACTGTTATAAGACTATTGAACGGTCCCCTAGTACGATAAGATGGACTCTTGACCTCACATCTACCTCGTTATGACCTTGCACCTTATTGTCTGCCTGCACTGCACTTTCTCTGTAACTGTAACACTTATTCTGCAATTCTGTTATTGTTTTAGGTAGTACTACCTTAATGCACTGATGTAATGAATTGATCTGTATGGACGGTGTGCATGATAAGTTTTCACTGTACCTCAGTATAAGTGACAATAATAAAACCAATTCTAATTCTAACAAGAGTTGAGAAGGATATGGGCCAAGTGCAAGGAAATGGGATTAGCTTGAATATACATGAAAAAACATCAAGATGCTGGAGGAACTCAGCAGGCCAGACAGCATCCGTGGAGAAAAACAGATGGTCTAAGTTTCGGGTCAGGACCCTTCTTCAGGACTGAAGATAGGAAAAGGGGAAGCCCAATATATAGGAGGGAAAAGCAGAACAGTGATAGATGGACAAAAGAGGGGAGGTGGGGTGGGCACAGGGTGGTGATAGGTAGATGCAGGTAAGAGATTGTGATAGGCAGGTGCGGGGAAGGAGGGGAGTGCAGATCCATTTGGCGGGGGTGGGGCAGGGGGGAGGAACTGCTGATTTCCTCCAGCATCTTGTTTTTTCATCTAGATTCCAGCATCTGCAGTCCTTTGTTTCTCTAGCTTGAATATACATCTCAGTCGGCACGGACACGTATGAGCCAAAGGGCCTGTTTCCGTGCTGTACAACTCTATGGCTCTCTCTTTCTATTATTACAGACAGGTACTTGATGGTCAGCATGGACATGGTGGGCCAAAGTGCCTGTTTCTGTGCTGATGACTCTGTTCCAGCCTCCTTGAGATGAAGGCCAACACTGAAGTCATTTAGTTCCATCCACTAAGAGAAATGAAAACTATGTAACTGGGGCTGATGGTTACAGTGCCAGTTATACATACACATTATTTACATATCAAGCCTGCCTCAAGCCTTGCTGAAACAATGGGCCACACAGAGCACCTATTTCCATCTCTTAGACCCCACAGAAGACAGTTTTCATTCATCAAGATGTTACTGGGACTGGAGGGGTTGAGTTACAAGGAGAGGCTGGACAGGCTGGGACTGTTTTCCCTGGAGCGTAGGAGGCTGAGGGGTGTCATAATAGAGGTTTATAAAATCATGAGGGGCATCAATAAGGTGGATGGTCAACAGTCTTTTCCCCAGGGTAGGGGAGTCTAAAACTAGAGGGCACAGGTTTATATTGAAAGGGGAAAGATTTAAAGGGTAGCAACACTATGACCACTTTGGTCACTTTGCACTAAAATCGACTTTTTTTTGTTCTAATTGTGTTTTCTTGTAAAAAAAATTGTGTATAATTTATGCTTATGGTTCATCTTGCAAATGCTGCTTATCTGATGCTGTGTGCCTGTGATGCTGCTGCAAATAAGTTGTTCGTTGCACCTGTGCATACGTGTACTTGTGCATGTGACAATAACTCGACTTTCACTTTAGTACACACTCTTGCTTAAGATAGTGCAGAGGGGGTCAACTGGATTGATTCCTTTGGTGAAGGTGTTGCTCTGTAAAGAAACAGAGCAAGTTGGACTGAAATGCTCCAGAGGTTTTAGGAATGAGAAATAAACTTAGAACCAGAAAATTCTGAGGTTTGATGGGCAGATGCTATGAGGAAGAGATGATGTTCCCTTGTTTTGTGGTTGGTTTTGGCGAATCTAGAACTTGGAGGCTGTCATTCAGCCCAACTTGTCCATGCCAACCCAGTTGCCTACCTGAGCTCGTCCCATCTTTGAGATTCTTAATGCATCACACAAAGCACTACAGGAACTCAGTGGGTCAGGTAGCATCTGTGGAGGGAAATCGACAGTCGATGTTTCAGGTCAAGGGCTTTCATCAGGACTGGAAAGGAGGAGGGGAGATGGCTGGCATTAAAGGGTAAGGGGAGGGGTGGAGCTGGCAGGTGATAGATGAATCCAGGTGAGGGGGGTGTGATAGGCAGGCGAGGGAGAGGGGAGAGTGGGAATGATGCAAGAAGCTGAGAGGTGATAGGTGGAAGTGACAAAAGGCTGGAATCTGATAGGAGAGGACAGTGGACCATGGAATAAAGGGAAGTTGAGGAGGACTGATGACTCTGTTCCAGCCTCCTTGAGATGAAGGCCAACACTGAAGCCATTGAGTTCCATCCATTGAGAGTAATAAAAACTGGCTATGTAACTGGGGCTGAAGGTTACAGTATATCACACACACACACGGAGAGTGTGGAGGAGGCGTATAGGTCTCAGTAGGATAAGGAAAAACAATGAGGGTGGGAACAGCGGGGAATATATACCAGAAACTTAGAGAAATCGACATTCAAGGTTCTTATCTATTCCAGAGAACTGTGGATGTGCAGTCAAGGCTGAGGCAGATATATGTAGAGTTCAGAGTCAGATTATCACCGACTTGTATGTGTGAAATGTGTTGTTTTGCAGCAGCAGTACAGTACAGACATAAAAATTACTATAAATTACAAAAATAGTGCAAAAAAAAAAAGGAATAATGAGGTAGTGGTTTATGGACCATTCAGAAATCTGATGGCAGAGGGGAAGAAGCTATTCCTGAATCATTGAGTGTGGGTCTTCAGGCTCCTGTACCTCCCTCCCCCCCCCCCCAATGATAGTAAAGAGAAGAGGGCATGTCCTGGGTGGTGAGGGTCCTTAGTGATGGATGCCGCCTTCTTGACGCACCGCCTCTTGAAGATGTCCTCGATGGTGGGGCGGGTTGTGCCTGTGATGGAGCTGGCTGAGTCTACAACCCTCTGCAGCCTCTTGCAATCCTGCATGCTGGAGCCTCCGCACCAGGCTGTGATGTAACCAGTCAGAATGCTCTCCACCTACATCTGTAGAAATTTGCAAGAGTCTTTGGTGACAGACCAAACCTCCTCAAACTCAGACCAAAGTAGAGCCACTGGAGTGCCTTTTTTGTGATTGCATCAATGTGTTGGGCCCTGGATAGATCTTCTGAGATGTTCAGGGGTATCTATGGTTATGGCAAATGGGACAAGAAAGGAGCAGAGCTGAAGATTAAACCAGCCACGATCCCACTGAATGCTAAAGGAGGCTGAATGGGCTGTATAATTCTCATCTGCTCCCATTTCTTATTCACATTGTGACTAAAGGCACCACCCGTAACTCAATCACTTTCTCAGTATCACAAGTCTGTAGATGCAAGCTGGCATTGCTGAGCAGCAGAAATAACCACACTCTCTCCCCACTTATCGACAAGCTCAGGATATGGTTAGCAGGAGCGCCCTTCCTCTCAACTACCTCTCACACAGCATGAAACAAAAATAGCAGAGCTGAATGGACTTGTTTTTGCAAGCCAGCTCTGCCAGATAATATGATCATGGTCAATCCATATCCCAGTATTATAGTCCTGCTCTCTCCTGACACCTTGTGTTTGGAAATCTCTGTCCTTCAATGACTCTGCCTCCACAGCCTTCTGTGGTAGAAAATTCCACAGGTTCACCATGCTCCAAGTGAAGAAATTTGGCTCCATTCCAGTCCCAAACATCTTGCCACCATACACTGAGGCTGCAGCCCTGCTGCTAGATGCCCAGAGGAAACATTCTCAATGCACTTAACTTACTGACTCATGTCAGAATTTTGTACATTTCAATTACATCTCCTTTCATTCTTCTACACTCGGATGAATACAGGCCCAGTTGACCCAACCCCTCCTTATAAAACAGTCCTGCAGTTCCAGGACTCAAGTTTCTTGAACCATTGCTTCACTCCCTCTGTGGCAAGTACATCTTTTATTAGGCAAGAAAGGATACTGGCATTGAGTATAGAAGATGGGACATCATGTTACAGTTGTACAAGTCATTGGTGAGGATGCTCTTGGAGTACTGTGTACAGTTTTGGTTGCTCTGTTATAGGAAAGATGTGGTTAAACTGGGGTGACTTTATAGAAGTGTTTAAAATTATGAGAGGCATGGATAAGGTGGATGCAACAGCCCTTTCCCCAGGGAAGGGGAGTCCAAAACTAGAGGACGTAGGTTTAGGGTGAGAGGGGAAAGATTTAAAAGGGACCCAAGGGGCAACTCCACCCCCCCCCCCCCCACACACACACACACACAGAGGGTGGTGAGTGTATGGAACGAGCTGCCAGAGGAAGTGGGTGAGGCAGGTACAACAGTATTATTTAAAGAAACACTTGGATAGGTACATGGAGGGGCGGGGCTTGGAGGGATATGGGCTGAACTCAGGAAATTGGGACTAGCTGGGTGGGCACCGTGGTCAGCATGGATGGTTGGGCCAAAGGGCCTGTATCCGTGCTGTACTGCTCTACAAGGACAATACTCCAGGTGCAGTCACACCAAGGCTCTGTAAAATTGTTTGCAACACCCCATCTTTACCTTTCTCTGTCCCAGCATCCAGAGAACCACACAATCATTTTACATGAAGCAATATTCAGTGGACTGCATTTCCACCATGGACTCCCTGAGAAAGAGAGCTCAGGCTGGGCCACTACTGTACATCCCAAGCACAAGGAAAACCAAAGCTTCCAGTTACCCGTCACTTATTTTCCGTATCCATCTTGGGCTCCCAATACCATTCATAGGCCATCCAACGCAAGTTCAAGGAAAAGCACCTCATCTAAGTTGAACCTTACAGCCCTCAACATTCCAATACTGAATTCAACAACTTCAGATAATCAGGCTTTCCAGACCCTTGTTATGAAGGCAGCGCAGCACTCCTGCACTGAACTAGCCGGTTCTGATGCAAACTGTAAATCAGGTCGAAAAATCAGTATTTCATAGAATCATAGAACAGTACAGCATAATAAAGGCCCCTCAGCCCACAATGTTGTGCTGACCTTTAAACCTCACCTAAGATTATCTAACCCCTTCCTCCCACATATCCCTCTATTTTAAATTTCTCCATATGCCTATCTAGCAATTTCTTGAATTTGACCAATGTACCTGCCTCCTCCACCACCCCAGGCAGCGCATTCCAAGTCCCAACCACTCTCTGGGTAAAAACCTTCCTCTGATATCTCCCTTGAACTTCCCACCCATTACTTTAAAGACATGCCCTCTTGTATTGAGCATTGGTGCCCTGGGAAAGAGGCACTGGCTGTCTTTTCTATTTATTCCTCTTAATATTTTCTCTCCCCAAAGATGCTGCATGGCTTGTCGTGTATTTCTAATTTCAGATTTCCAGCCCCTTCCATCAGAGGATAATCTTCAAGAGGTGGCACCTCAAGGCGGCGAGTATCCATCACTAAGAACTCTCACCATCCATGCCTTCTCCTCGTTACTACCATCAGGGAGGAGGTACAGGAACCCAAAGACCCACACAATGATTCAGAAACAGATTCTTCCCCTCCGCCATCAGATTTCAGAATGGCCCCTGAATACTACCTCATTATTCTTTCTTTTTGCACTATTTTTGTAAATTTAGTCATTATGTCTTTGTACTGTACTGCTGCTGCAAAGCAACAAATTTCATGTCAGCCAGCACCACCACTTATTTATTCAGCCTTTCCTGGTCTCCACTTCTCTCTTCCCTTCCCCTTTGACTTACAACATTGATTTCTAGCATCTCCTAGTTCTGATGATAAATCATCAAACTGCAAGATTAATCGTTTCTCTCTTCACAGATGCTGCCTAACCTTCTGAACATTTCCAGCATTCCATCTTTATAAATACCATGGAATTAAGCTTGAGGAGTATAGACTTTATTTAATGTTCTCCCCCTTAAGTAGTTCTGCATGAAATGAGGAAATAAGTTATAAAACCAAATGTTTAATGAACATGCAAATTTAAAGAACAGTTGATTTCTGTGCGATTTCAAAAAATAAAACAGATTTGCTTGCAGCTTTGAAAACAATGCACCTCTGATCACCAGTTACAGAGACATTGGCTAGTTTGCATGCATGTATTTTCTAAATAAATTTAACAGCAACCTCATTTGTTAATGTCATTTCAAAACCGGCATGTAGGTCTGACTTGGGTAGATCTTTCAAAGAACAGTCACACAGGATGGCCTGATAGTTCTATAATGTGCTGGGTCTATCTCACAAACAGAGTGAAACCAGCAGCAGCTGAGGTGGCTTTGACACTACTGTTAAGTGTGGAGATATCTTCATCAGATTTCCTGCCTTATGCGAGGGGTTAACCGATCTTTAATTCTTGAGGCACATTTAGAAGTGCCACCAGCATTTACTGTCCCCTGGACAGAGCGACTCACTTCCCCCATTTGAGAAAGCACCCAAGAATCGACACTGGTGGATCTAAAACCACATAGCCAGATGAGCTTAAAAAAAAGCAAGAGCTCCTTCCTAGAAGGGCCGTAGTGAATTAGATAATTGAACTGCTGCTGTTAATTCTTATTCCACCAAATGTGCACAGCTACTTGCACTTTATTATAAGGGGGGTTGGAGTGAGGTAACTGTACACAGCTTTGGTGAGGCAATATGTGGAGAACTGCATACAATTAAACCTTCCTTATTTGAGGTTATACTTGTTCCAAGGGTTGTACAGCATCCCTACTATAGTTCAATTTATACTATTCATTTACTTGGACAAGTCCTTACCATGTATGAATCCAAAGCAGAGCATGAATCAATGTCTTCTGGAGAAATGAAGACAAAAAGATCTACATCACCCAGGGATCATTAAGTGCAAGGTACATTTGCTGAAGTGGTACACTAGGCTCTGAAGGACAAGAAGCCCATGTCAGAAGGCAAATGTCTAGACAGGGCAGAGAATCAAGGGATTGGGGTTGGTGGGGAGCCACAGCTACACAAATCACTGAAAATATCGAGGTTAAGGTTGTAGGGGTGAAGTAATTAAACATGAATTATTTAGTCAGACAACTGCAGGGGATCCTGGTGTTCGTATTTGTTTTATATACAGGATGCTGAGGCACCAGAGAAGGTGCAAGGTCATGGACGAGAGCACAACCAAGGGGTTGAGTACACATTAGGGAAAATAAACTGAGGTTCTCTTCTTCAGAAACTCCAGAAGACAATTCTATAAAATTATGACCTTCCCAAGAACAAAATGCCTGTTTATTTTTTTTTAAACCTAGACTTACATGTTTAAAAATCCATCACTTAGGTTCCAGATGCTAACAAATCACAACATGATGCACTTATAAAAAGATCATGAAGAAGTCTTTATTCACACATGATTCCCAAGATTTGGAGTTATATTTACAGATAGTTATGTAGTTTAAGATAGAAAAAAAACCCACCATGGCCAAATCCAGTTTAGGATAATTCTAACAATTGGTGGTGGTGCCGGAGGGGGTGGGGGAAGAATGAAGGGAGACAAGTGTGGATGAGGGCTCAGGCCAGCAGGATCCTGTGACACTAACAGCACAGTCAGGGGAGTTCAGACTCCAGCTGGACTCCGTTGCGTTGTGGTCGGCCCCACTTCCAGAGTGTGGAATCAAACCTACCCACCCACCCAACACCATCACCCACACACTATCATGTACAGCACGGCTAAGCAGTATCATCCTCAATGACCCAGAGACAGAAATTGAGGTGGCTACAGTCTGTGCAGGAAGTTCTTACCTACAGGGAACAATATAAAATATCCAACATTTCAAGAGAACAAATCAGTTAACTCTGAAATCTACACCGCAAACAATCCATAGAACGTCGCTGCTAACAATGCTGACTACCACCATGTTGCTTCACTCAGTTCTTTCTAGTCACTATATGTGGAGGCTTTGGAGAGGGTGCAGAAGAGGTTCACCAGGAAACTGCCTGGATTAGGGAGAATTAGCTATAAGGAGAGGTTGGACAAACTTGGGTTTTCTTCGTTGGAGCAAAGGCTGAGGGAGACCCGGCAGAAGTACGAGAGGCATAGACAGGGTAGACAGAGTCTTTATTTAAACACCATTTTTGGAAATGTCAAATACTAGAGGGCATGCATTTATGGTGAGAGGGGGTAGGTTTAAAGAGGATGTGAGGGGCAAGTATCTTTTAAAAAAAATAAATCACAAGAGTGGTAGGTACCTGGAAGGTGCTGCTAAGGGTGGTGGTGGAGGCAGATACAATAGTAAATGTTTAAGAGGCATTTAGACACATGAACAGGCAGGGGGATAGAGGGATATGGACCATGTGCAGACAGACAGGATTAGTTAAAATTGGTATCTAAGTTCATGGCCTTACTCAGCGATTTCAAATCATACAGACTAACCAAGTGGAGGGCTAACACTTGTATTTTAATTGGTCCTTCCCTTCCAAGGATGGGCAGATGGGATAACCAGCTGTTTCATAACATCTCCTCACTACCATCAGAGGTGAAAGAGCTAGAATACAGCATGTTGGAGACTGTACAGGCAGCAGATGGAGGGCCGGATGAACTGTGGGTGGTTTTAAACTGAACTATTGGAGAGTGGAACTCCTCTACATAGATTATTCTAAGCTTTATTAAAAGTTACTGTTGTACAGGACGGCCCTGGAGAATTTTAAAGACACAGTTCCCCTTCTAAAAAAAATTAAACAGTGTATGATAAATCTATATTAGTAAACAGGCTCACTTTGTACAAAAATGAGGAGAAAAGTCTGAACAACATTGAACAGAAATTCATGTGAAGGAATCCAGATGCAAACAATATCCAGGCAGTTAAAAATTCTATTTAGGCACCAACACCAGACTCTGCATTAACCTCTCTAGGTTCCAATTTTCTAATTTAGTGGCTTAAACATCAGCAAACAACAATTAATTTTCAGTAATTATAATGCATTTTTAGTAAGTAATTCACTGTTGCCCAGGAGCCAGCAGGGAGGAAAAGAAACAGACAGCAAATGCAGTGTGCGAATAGATAACTGCATAGTCAGCCACAAATTCAAGTGAATTCTAGGCAGCTGATGTGGGATATCAGAATCTACATTAAACTCCACGTGATGCCAAATGCTATATAACGACACCCTCATTCTGAATTACGTTGTTAAACTCAAAAAAACATTTATGCCACCTCCTTTGTCACAATTTTAAATAATTTAACATTAAAAACATTTAAAAATATATATATATGGGACAAAAGAAACAGGCACCATATACAGCCTGTACACTCAAAGTTATACAGCTGTGTTTAAACTACACATACAGATTTTACCTGAATTACATTTATAAAAAGGTAAAAGAAAAAGCAATATAATCCTCCGCTTAAATATGGTGATACTGTTAAAAGAAATGGCTTTGAATACAAAATACTCAAAGCGCTCTGATCACAAGTTTACACTCTGTGGCACAGCAGGATTAAAACTGGAGAAATTAAGTTAGTTACTGGGGAGGAAGGTGTCTGACTGGATGACAGACTGACACAGTAACTGGATCAATTTCTGGAAGACATGTGGATTGGTAGCAAAGGATCACTCCAAACAAAATACACGTTTCTTAGGAATAAATAAATGCCATTTCGCCCGAACAGTTTGATAACCTTAACTATACTACAGTATTCCTTAAGCAACAATACTCGGACACATCTCAAATTAATTTTAAAATGCAGAAGTCTTTGGGGGAGGGTGGGGTTAGGAGTGACTTTCAAACAAGGTTTAGCCATTGTTTTTTTTGCCAGAAACTACATTGTTTTTTTTTAAAAAAGTTTATGGTGTGGTTTTAAAATCTGACATTATAGCCCAATACAAAGTGGTTAGGCAGAGCAAGTCAATATAATCAAGTGCAGAATCAAGACTTACAAAAATCATAGCAAGAAATGCTTTTTTTTTAAAAAACTCTAAAATGTAAAAATATATTACAGACAAAGACCTAAATACTTTTATCAATTTTATAAAAAATGTAAACATTTATATACACACAATTTAACTAACTCAAACATTAAGATACTGCAAGCACCATGATTGGAGGGCAGTGTATTTGCCATAGAACATTTCAACCATGAATCAGGGAAATGGATGGTTGGGATAACGAATGACTGACTTGCATTCTTTATCTGGCTGTTATACCTGGATAATCCATGGTCAGCAACAGGTAAGTGTAAAGGACAAATTCTGTCCCCTTAAATGTTGGATATAACTTTGCATCGATGTGATGATGCACACCTCCATCAGGAGGGATAGCACACTGGACAAAGGCGAGGCCTGATGTGGACTATGGTATGAAACTCATCAGTCCTGCCCTGACAAAAAGAAAACAACCTTGAAATAAGGGCTGGATGCATAGTGCAATTATAAGTAGTTGCAAGTTGGGGAAAAAATAAAGTTTGAGCCAAGTCTGATTCTGAAATGTTTCAATGAATTTAAAGGACAAGAGGACCCGAATCCCATAAATACAGACTACTTGACAAGCTGCTCTCTCCTCACCTTCCTCCCACGGGTGGAGGAGAAACAAGACAAAGTAGTAAAGTGCAACACATTGCTCAATACAGAAGTGGACACTAGTTTTGCATGCGATTATGCCACCAGCCTTTCTGCTGGTGGGCACCAATTATTTAATATGGGCTATGGTAGTGCAGTGGTTCCACCTTACTGGGTTTATAATCCAGAAGACATCTGTTCAAAATTCAGCGAGGGGGAGAATGAAGTTTCCTTCAGTAAAGGGGATTAGAGATGAATTTAAAATCTGGTTAAAAAAAAAAGCAACAAAGCTTTCAGATTGTCATAATTGCCCTTTAGGAAAAAAAATATATGCTTGCATTTACATAGCAGCTTTTACAACCTCAGGACGTCCCAGAGTGGTTTTTGTTTTGAAGCATGATTGTTGTTAATACAGGAAAGAAATCTTGCAACCTCAGCTGGCCCAGGGTCACGTGGCAACTTTTAAATGCCTTTTCAAAACCCGGCAAGACCCTCGAGGGGAAAACAGTGATGGCCAATAAATGCCACCCTTGCCAACAACACCCACATCAAGAATTCATTTTTAATTTCGTCAACAGATGAAAAGCACCTTCCTTCCTTCCAAAAATTCACTCAATGTCAGGAAGTATAGGGCAATGGTTGACAGACGTTTTTGTGACTGGAATGCTGACACCAGTAGAGCTCAGTGAACAGTCCTTGCTTTTAGTAAAAAAAATAATCTGACCACAATAGAGGGAGTGTGTTAAAGAAATCTGCAGATGGCACAAAAATTGCCCAAGTGGGGTGATAGTGAGAAAGGTGGCTTTAGAGTGCAGGAAGATAGAAATGGTCTGGTCCACTGGGCAAGAAAATGGAAGTTAATCTAGAGACACAGGGTAATGTATCTGGGAAGCTGCAACAGAGCAAGGAGCTATACAATAGGGGGTATACACAAGAGAGGATATTAGGCCGTGTAGAGGAAATTTTTAACGGTCAAGAAAGTCTGGATAAGCTAAGGCCATATCTCCTTTCATTTCTGTTTTAAAGTATGTGATTGTGTATGAAATTGAGGGGCTTTCAAAAGAGTAAAAAGGCCCCCCATTCCCCTGGTAGAGAGGGGTCAAAAACAATTTAATTGGCAGGATTAGAAGAGAGTGAAATTTTCCCTAGTTGGGGTTTGGAATCCTAAAGGGGGTGGTAGAGGCAGAAATCCTCATCACATTTAAGATAATATTGGGCGTGTACTTGAAGAGGGGAGGTCTGCAGGTGTTACACCTCTGCTGCTGGAAGTTGGGATATGGCTGGGTAACTTTCCCTCAACCAGGACTGGCATGATGTGCTGAACAGCCTCCCTGTATCATAAAATTTCTAAGAATCCACGAATGTGACTGCAAAGTACAAGGAACTAAGTTGTGCAAAAGGAAAAACCTGCTCCCCTCAAAATAAACAGCTAGGCAATATATTACTACTTTACAGGAAGCAAAAAGTAATAGTAGGAAGTAACAGCAATTTAAAACAAAGACAAGACCAGGCAAACAAAAACAGCAAAATTCAAAGACCAGGATGATTAGCAAGATGTGAAGAGGTCCAGCCCTTCAAAATGTGACAACTAATGACTTTACAGAATACCATTTTTGGTCTTGTAACATGTAGCTGGAATACGAGGGTGGTGCACGCCAGAGTAAAAGGTGATAAAAGAAGAATAAAGTACTGACTATGCTCTGACAAGAAAAATAAAACCTGTGGTAGAAATAGCATGTCTAAAATGAACTACTGACCAGGATTAAGCTAGTTTTAAATGTATATTCTTCATTGTGTTCAAACCAGTCGGCTACTTTCAATAAATACTGACTATCCAACTACGATTTGCAACATTCTCCCCTTTCATGACTTGATCAGTGTTGTGAGCTGACGGACGAGGGAAAGACTGAAGTGATCTGGTACTGACTCCTTGACCAGCAATGGATCAAAGGAACTTGGTGTTAAATAACCTAGATTTTATACATTTTTTAAATAGCAAACTACTGTAACTTGTGATTTGCCAGTAAGATGGCAATTATTAAAATTGGCCATAAACTCTTCCCAACCACACATTTTCACCTGCCATGTGCCACACAGATTTGATAGTTATTTTTGGTCCCAAACTGGTATATAAAAAAAAATCCATAATTACACTTTTCCCACTGATTTCATAAAATGGCAACAGCTGCCCTTCAATGGTGAGATCCCAGAAACTCATCCAGATCGATTATCCATTCCTCTGTAGTCCTGTTTTTCAGCAAAGAGTCCATCAGATCTGTGTCGCCAGGTAATCCCTGAAGTGTGCCACCTCCAGACTGGTTACCGTAGTTAAAAGGTAGTTCCTGATTGGAGCTTCTTACCTGGTAAGGTTGATTGCAGTGGAGGTTGCTCCTTGCAGCCATTTGTTGGCCAGAACCGAAGTTCGCCATGTCTGAAACGGTCTGGGAGGGTGGGTTTGTCTGTGACAGAGGTCCACCTAATGTAGGCATCATTTGCCCACCAACAGTAGAGTTGATGGTTCCCATTGGCCTGGCTGGTGTGAGGCTTGCTTGTGGCATTCCCTGCACAAACTGTTGGCTGGATATTTTGGGGTGAGATGGCCTTACGTGGAAAGTTGAGGTACTGCTGAATGCTACGAGGTTACTGTTTGCTTGGTTTTGGTTATTCACGTTTGGCAAAGCTTGATGCTGCCACGATGAATTCTGGGTTGCCACAGCGCCTGGTAACCTCTGCAAGGGGGTCTTTGATACAGCCTGGCTCACAGGCCCTTTGTTATGCTGCTGTTGTGCAAGGTTTGAGTTGTTGAGGTGATTCTGACTGTACCCCGTTAGTATAGGAGTGCCTCGAGTCCTACTAGGTTGTCTCTGCAATGAATTTGCATGCTGCCCATTTGTAATCGTGTCCTGTGCAGAATGTGAAAGCATTTGGTTCAGATTTGACCCTACGTTGTACATTCCCTGTTGGACGTTGTGCATATTACTGTACTGAGTCACTCCCAGCTCTGATTGGCCAGCAGCAGAGCTACTGGAGGAGACCGAACTCTGGCTTGGTGCAATTTGGATCATGTTTTGATTCTGAGGGAACAGCCGAGAGCTGCTTGTATTTGCTGTGGCCAGATTTCCAACCGCTGGAAGAACTTGCGGGGAACCTAGGAAATTAAGCAGAACATTCAGACAATTAATTCCCAGCAATGTGACAATCACAACCACTACAGCCTCTCCATTAAACAATCTCCCCTGCCCCAGAACAAGGCATCAAAGCAGTTCACGTCTCAGAGATAAGGAAATACTGTGCAGACTAAAATCCTCATTTCCCTCCTCTAAATATTAATACCTGTCCCCTCGACTGTTCAATAACTTGGTTCAGTGGGTGTCACTTTTTGTGCACGTTTATTCTGCATTCCAGCACTTGAATCAAGACACTAGTGCAGTGCTGCTGGAAGGAATATTTTTTGGATTAAAATGTTAAATCATGCTCCATCTTCCTTCTTGTACACAAGTACAAGATTTCAAAGCTGCTGACTGGGGAGTTAGCCATGGTGTTCCAGCCAATATTTAATCCCTTAACCAATATCACAGAGATTATCTGCACATTACCACATCTGTTTTAGTGGGAGTTTGCTGTGAACAAATTGGCAACTGTTTCCTACATTACAACTGTGACTAAAGTAGGAAAATGTCATTGACTATGAACAGCTTAGGGACCTCAAAGGTTGCAAAGGGTAAACATACAAGATTTATGAAAACACAGTTCCAGTCAGCGAAGGAGGTAGACTCAATACACCATGGTGTTACATTTTACTTTGCATTATTAAAACTTACCAATGTTTAAAAAATATTTTTAACTGCACAACAGATGCTGGCAAGGCTACATTAATTAAAAATCCCTTAGCTCCTTTAATACCATAATGGGACTTCTCCTTGGGCCTTTGCCTACTTGAGACCATGAGAGAACCTTCTTTGCAATCTCAGACAGAGTGATGGGACAATGAATTACATCACTACCAGAGCAGTGTGTACCTTGGAAATATGTAGAACCTTTGCTATTTTAATATATGTAAAGTTCAGTAACACACAGTTTATATTATAGGCTGGCATGTAAATATGTTTTGCTTACAACCACTTCCAATTTGCTAAACAAATATAGGCAGAAGATACAAAAGCCTGAGAGCACGTACAACCAGGCTCAAGAACAGCTTCTATACCGCTGTTACCAGGCTCTTGAATGGACCTTTTATACGTTAAAGGTGCATTCTTAATCTCCCAATCTAACTTGTTGTGGCCCTTGCACTTCTGTCTACCTGCACTGCACTTACTCTGTAACTGCCACACTATATTCTGCATTTTCTTTTTACTGCCTCGATGTAATTATGTATGGCATGATGTGTTTGGATGGCATGCAACTAACAGCTTTTCACTTATCTTGTTACATATGATAATAATGAAGCAATAACAATAAAGGTTTCCAGCACCTTCAGTATTTTGCTTTTGGACTTTAAACATTCCTTAACTTTCTAATACCCTTGCCACAAATCTGAAATAAAGCCTGTAATAAAGCAGGAAATGCTGGAAATACTCAGCGCATCAGGTTGGATCTGTGGGAAGAGAAATGGTGTTAACGTTTCCCAAAGATCCTACATTAGCACTGGGAAGGAGACTGCGAAGGTGGGGGCAGGGGGTCTCCTTGCCACAAATCCTTCTGTTCTGCTAATATTTTGCACAAGTTGCTAGGGTGGTAAAGACATACAGCATGCTTGCCTTTATTAGTTGAGGCACAGAGTTCAAGAATCGGGAAGTTATGTTGCAGCTTTATAAAAACTCTGGTTAGGCTGCATCTAAGTATTGCATTCAGTTCTTGCACCTCATTACAGGAAGCATATGGAGGCTTTGGAGAGGGTGCAGAAGAGGTTTACCATGATGCTGCCTGGATTAGAGGACAGGTGCGATACAGAGAGGTAGGACAAACGTGGGTTGTTTCCTCCGGAGCAACAGAGGCTGAGGGGAGACCTGATACAAGTTTAAGATTGTGAGGAGCATAGAGGAGACAGATGGTATCTTTTCCCCCAGGGTCAAAATGTCTAATACTAGAGGCATGCATTTAAGGTGAGAGGGGTTAAGTTCAAAGGAGATGTGGGGGCAAGTTGTTCCCTCCCCTCCTCCTCTCCCCCCCCCCCCCCCCCCCCCCACACACACACACACAGAACGGTGGGTGTGGTCAACTCAATCACAGGTGTACTGTTGGTTCCAGATTTCACTGTTATTTCAGGTTTGGTCCTCACAGTCCAGTGTGTAAAACCAGAAGGGCTGTCTTTTTACATTTCTTCCTTTTTACATTTCTCTGCTCCAATAAGAGATCAGCAAAACTCCCAGAATGCAAGAAAATGGAAGTCAAGGGGAAATGTTCTGTATTTAACATGGGGAAAGAAGATGGCATGAGCAACATCCCACCACAAAGTACCTAATTTAGAAGCATAATGTCAAAAAATCTCATGGGTGTCTGGAATACTTGTGATGAACATAATCCAACTCCTCAGCAGCCAGGCAGCTCAGACACAAATGTTGAAAACTATTAGTAACAACAGATTTAGAGGAAGGTTATCTGGATCGAAATAAACACTGGCTTTGCTCATAATACCACAGCTCAAAAAAAAATTAAAAGCAGAAGCAACAGAATGCCTCAAGCTTCAATCATGAGGTTAAAGATTTGTCTGGGAGTCTGAATGTTTCTGCAATGTTCTAATGTTAACATTTCATTACAATCACTAAAAAAAAATTGCATTTGCAAGTGTTCCAAAATAACAAAAGTGAATACTGCAAGGTTTTTGAGCCATTGTTTATTGGCCTGTTCCAGCACCCTGCTCCATCCAACTGCTGTACTTTTGCCATCTCTCTCCCCAGGGCTCCAACATTTAATTAAATGCATATTGTTTAGAGAACCAAGACAAGCTCGTGAAAAGTGAACCAAAAGATCTGCCATAACACAAAAAAAAATTCATTTTTAGAACGTTTAATAAAGTGAAGCCTCTAAGTTATATTCACCTAATATACACAGATCAGCTGCCTCATTTTCAAACAGCCATTCTACACACTGAAAATGGTTAGAATGGCGACTTCTTTACCCATGCTGAGTTACATAGAGTGCCATTAACCAATTCCAGGTATACTCTTCCTAGACAAACCCATGGCCTCCTTCCCATCCCTATTTAAGTCTGTAAAAGGTTATGATATATTGAAATCCAATTTGGAATGAGTGCATTGGAGGTTTCCAATATCCCATTTCAAATATTATGTTTTATTTCTGAAAAATATTTTCATATATTTCACACTTCTTTTAACTCATTGTCCAGGAGGTACACTTGGCACAGAAACCAAGAATCTAAACAATACTGGAAAAACCTATTCTAATTTACCCAGTATTTACCTAGGAAAGGGACATGCAGGAGGCAGATATTGGAACCGAGGGCAGAAACACATTAGGGCATTTTGAAATCGAGGACGAGGTAGTGTTAGGTCTCCTAGACAGTATTAAGGTGGATAAGTCTCTGCAGCCCAATGGGATATACCCCAAGTTACTGAGGGAGGTGAGAGGAAATTGCTGGAGCCTTGACCAGTATCTTTCTGTCCTCTTTGACCACGGGTGAGGTCCCAGAGGACTGGCGAGTGGCTAATGTTCCTCTATTTAAGAAAGGAACAAGGGAAAATCCTGGGAACTATAGACCAGTGAGTCTCACGTCAGCTGTAGGAAAATTGCTGGAAAAAAATTCTTAGAGATAGGATATACGAGCATCTGGAATCCAATGGCTTGATTAGGGAAAGCCAGCATGGCTTTGTGCAGGGCAAGTTGTGTCTTACTAACCCGGTTGAGCTTTTTGATAGGGTGATGAGAGAGATTGATGAAGGTAGAGCTGTGAATGTCAACTATATGGACTTCAGTAAGGCATTTGACAAGATCCCACATAATCAGTTAATCAAGTGGAAAATTGGCTGTGTGGATCTAGAACTGGGTTGCCCACAGAAGACAGGGTGGTGGTTGAAGGGACTTATTTGGGCTGGAGGCCTGTGAGTAGTGGTGTTCCACAAGGATCTGTACTGGGACCTCTGCTGTCTGTGATGTACATAAGTGACCTGGATGAGTATGTTGATGGGTGGGTTAGTAAGTTTGCAGACGATACCAAGATTGGAGTTGTGAATAGTGTAGAAGACTGGTGACGGATACAGCGTGATATAGATCAGTTGCAGGTGTGGGCAGAGAAATGACAGATGGAGTTTAACCCGGATAAATGTGAAGTGTTGTACCTTGGTAGGACTAATGTCAAGAGGCAGTACACTCTAAAGGGCAAGACCCTTAACAGTGTTGAAGAGCAGAGACACCTTGGGGTGCAAATACATGGCTCATTGAAATGGCTACACAGGTAGACAAGGTGGTTAAGGCGGCTTGTGGAATGCTTGCTTTCACTAATCGAGGTATTCAGTATAGGAGTCAAGAAGTAATGATGCATCTCTATAGAACTCTGGTTAGGCCACATTTACAGTATTGTGTGCAATTCTGGTCGCCTCACTACAAGAAGGATGTCGAGGCTTTAGAAAGGGTGCAGAGGAGGTTTACTAGGATGCTGCCTGGATTAGAGGGCATGTGCTATCAGGAGAGGCTGGACAAACTTGGGCTCTTTCCTCTGGAGCGGCAGAGGCCGAGGTGTGCTCTGTTGGAGGTGTATAAAATTATGAGGGGCATAGATAAGGTGGACAAGCAATATCTTTTTCCCATTGAGCGATCCAATACCAGAGGACATACATTTAAGGTGAGAGGGGGTAGGTTCAGAACAGACGTGAGGGGCAAGTTGTTTTTGTTTTTGTTTTGTTTACACAGAGTGGTGGATGCCTTAAATGCGTTGCCTGATAGGGTGGTGGAGGCAAATTCATTGCAGGCTTTTAAGTTGGATGGGCACATGAATGAGAGGGATATGGGCATTCTGTAGGTAGGAGGGATTAGCTATGTTGGCACAACATTTGTGGGCAAAGGGCCTGTACTATACTGTTCTAGGTTCTGTCCTGCATTGTACTGTTCTATGTTCTGTCCTGCAAGTCAGTAACTAGAGGTCATAAGTTGCAAACAGTTGACAGACATTCAGAGGGTGTAAATATTTCTTCCCATCCATAAAAGGACAGTGGAAATGAAAACCAGAAGTATTCTTTTAAAAAGCAAGCTCGAAAGGTACTCAAGGAACTAAGGAGACACAAGAGAGACTGCAGATGCTAGAGATCTGGAGCACCATACAAAATGCTGGAGGAACTTGGCAGGTCAGGCAGCATCTCTGGAGGGAAATGATCAGTTGATGTTTCAGGGAGAGACCCTTCATCAGGACTAGTGGAGTTTTTCTAGCATTTTGTGTGTTGCTCAAGGAACTAAAGGTTACAGACAAAAACTGGAAATGGAGATTCATGCATTCATGCATTCTAAAGAGCTGGTACTGTCAAAACAACCTGAATTGTTGTAATTTCTTTGATTCTATGAAAAAGAAATAAGAAAAAGAAACAAATTTGGTTGAAGACAGAACTGTAACCATTGTACCAAGGATAGCCAGGAGTAAGAATCGTCATTCCAGCTGTCTTTAGGGTACATCACAAATTTCACCAAGGTTAATTGGATGGAATAAAAACGCCATACTTACCCTGAAACTGGCTGACCTGCTCCACATGGTAAGGATTTTGCTGCTGATCTTGGTATTGAGGTGGAGGTCTGGTGAGATGCCTCTGTAACTGTTGTTCCTGATGTTTTCTCTGCTTCTCCTTGAAAGGGAAATGTGTTATTTAACACACTGGTACGAGTATTTTGCTCAACAAAAGCAAACACAAATTTGCATAGAACATGGAACTGTACAGCAAAGGAACAGGCTCTTCTGCCCACAATGTCTGTGTCAAACACAATGCTGAATTAATCTAAATCTCTTCTGCCTGCACATGATCCATATCCCTCAATTCCCTGCATATTCATATATCTAACAGCCTCTTAAACACCACTATGGCATCTGCTTCTACCACTCCCCCAGGTAGCCTACTCCAGGCACCTACCACTGAAACTTGCTCACACATCTCCTTTAAACTCCCCACCAACACCCCCCCCACCTTAAATGCATGTCCTCTGGTATCTAACATTTCTACTCTGGGAAAAAGATTCTGACTATCTACCTTACCTATGCATCTCAATCTTATAAACTTCTATCAGGTCTTGCCTCAGCCTCCGATGCTCCAAAGAAAACAACCCAAGTTTGTCCAAACTCTCCTTGCAGCTCATATGCTCTAATCCAGGCAGCATCCTAGTAAACTCTCTTCTGCATGCTCTCCAAAGCCTCCACATCCTTCCCCAATGGAATTTGCATTTATATTGCACCTTTCACAACTTCTGAATGCCCCAAAGCTCTTGACAACCAATGACGTACTTTTAAAGAGAAGTCCTGTTATAACATGGAAACCACGGCACCAATTAATGTAGATGATAACCCATTTTAGAGAAGTTGGTTTGGGATAACTCTTTGCCCAGGATATCTAGGAAGTTTCCTTTGCTCTTCGTTAAAACAGTGCCTTCAGATCCACCCAAGTCTGGAGCTTCTGTTCAACATCTCACTCAAAGGTTGGCACTTCTGGGAATGCATCACTCCCACAGCAATGCCCTGCGCTGTCAGTGTGGATTTTTGTGGTCACTTTTCCAGAATGAACCAAGCCTGACCCAGAGGTAGGAATCATGTCAAAGGTGACATGAGCAATCAACAGACTATTTTGTACTGTAACACAACCTCAGTAGGAGCTAGTTCTGATATATATATTTATATATATATAAAAAATGGGACAATTTGATGTGATGTACCAATTATGGGTAATTAGAATCAGTATCAGGTTTACTATCACTGCCACGTTGTGAAATTTGTTGTTTTGCGGCAGCAGTACAGTGCATTGACATAAAGACATAAAAATTACTATAAGTTACAAAAATTAAATACATGGTGCAAAAGAGGAATAATGAGGTAGTGTTCACGAGGTCATGGACCATTCAGAAATCTGATCGTGGAGGGGAAGAAGATGTTCCTAAAACATTGAGTGTGGGTCTTCAAGCTCCTGTACCTCCTCCCTGATGGTAGTAACATGAAGAGGGCATGTCCCGGATCCCGGATGGTGAGGGTCCTTAGTGATGGATGCCGCCTTCTTGAGCCGCTGCCTCCTGAAGATGTCCTTGATGGTGGGAAGGGCTGTGCCCGTGATGGAGCTGGCTGAGTCTACAACCCTCTGCAGCCTCTTGCGATCCTGTGCATTGGAGCCTCCATACCAGGCAGTGATGCAACCAGTTAGTATGCTCTCCACTGTACATTTGCAGAAATTTGCGACAGTCTTTAAGAAGACTTGGATTGTCAACAAACTCCTAATAAAGACGAGCTGCTGGCATGCCTTTTCTCATGAATGCATCAATGTGTTAGGCCCAGGATAGATCCTCTGAGATGTTGGCACCCAGGAACTTGAAGCTGCTTACCCTTTCCACTGCTGACCCCTCAATGAAAACTGGTGTGTTCTCCTGACTTCCCCTTCCTGAAGTCTACAAGCAATTCCTTGGTCTTGCTGATGTTGAGTGCAAGGTTGTTGTTGCAACACCACTCAACCAGCCGATCTAGCTCACTCCTGTACACCTCCCTCATTGCTATCTGCCAACAACAGTGGTGTCATTGGCAAATTTATAGATGGCGTTTGAGCTGTGCCTAGCCACACAGTCATGAGTGTAGAGAGTAGAGCAGTGGGCTAAGCACTCATCCTTGAGCTGCACCTGTGCTGATTGTCAGCAAGGAGATGTTACTACCAATTCGCACTGACTGTGGTCTCCCTCTGTCACAAACCCATTCATTCACTTCACAAGAGACTAGTTGTAAAGTTGTTCTAATGTCATCGTTGTCATTGTTGGGATATTCAACATGCAAATGGCAACAATGCCAAAGATTCAGAAGACAGTCAGCTGGCTTTGCTCCAGACCACTGAGCCTTTCTCCTTCTCCAGAATTCCTGATTGACCTCTGACCCTCTCTAGGTCCAGTTATCACCAACTACCAAAGCAACATTGACCAAGTATTCCCAATCCTCTCACTTACTCTAACCAAACCCCCTCTGAACTTGTAGCATTCTGTTCACCAAGGATCAGCCCTGATATTGTCATCAAACCTGCCGACACAGCCCAGACAAACACCAACCTCCTTTGAGGAAAAGATCCCAGCTTCCAGCCTTGTAGTGTCCCAGTCCCACAAAGCCCATTTCTACTTGCTGCCTGGGATCCACTAGCAGGGTTATCCAGACAGTCAGATTGTTCATTTCTTTTCCTCTAACTGCTCCCATCAACTGGATGACCTCTACAACTTATCCATGGGGCAACCCTGGCTTCACCCCATCAGATATATTCCTATTTCTACCCCCTCCCCACAACCTCTCTCACAAAACTAATTGGAACTTTAATGTTTCCTCTCTTCCCCAGTTCTAAAAAAGGGTCTTTGACCTGAAACGTTAACAGAATTCCATTCTCTTTTCACAGTCGCTGCCAGACTTCTGCAGTTTTTCTGTTTTTCACTTTTCATGTTATTTCAAATATAATAAGAGTAAAATTAAAATGAAATTCTCTAATGATGGGGTTAACAAGAAACTGTAGAACACTGTTCCAAATGAATGCACTTTTTACAGTGATAGAAAATGCTCTTAGTAGTAAAATCTTTGGTTCCTTTAATGATTCACAAAAATTAACCTTGTGGTTAGAATTTAGAAGTGCGATATTTCAGTTTCAACCCCATCACACACATGATCCCACAGGTCACTAAGCTCAGCAAACCCCAATTTATAAAAATATGAAATGGAGCAGCTCCTCAAGCCTGCTTTACCGTTGATCTTATTGTTGCCTAACAACTGCACTTTTCTGCTTGATCCCCCAATCCTCAACTCCCCTCTCTCCACCTCAGCTATGAATATACTTAATGTCCATTAGCATGCTGTACACCAGAGATTTAAGATTTACAAACCATAGAACTTTGGTTGTATAAGACATTGGTGAGGCCAAAGTTGGAGTATTGTGTGAAGTTCTGGTCACCTAACTATAGGAAGGATATCAGTAAGATTGAAAGAGTGCAGAGCAGATTTACTAGAATGTTGCCGGGTCTTCAGGAGTTGAGTTACAGGGAAAGATTGAACAGGTTAGGACTTTATTCCTTGGAGTGCAGAAGAATGAGGGGAGATTTGATAGAGATTTACAAAATTATGAGGGGTATAGACAGAGTTAATGCGAGTAGGCTCTTTCCACCTAGATTAGGAGAGATAAGTACCAGAGGACATGGCTTTAGGGTGAAAGGGGAAAAGTTTAGGGGGAGCATTAGTGGGAACTTCTTCACTCAGAGTGGTGGGAGTATGGAAAGGGCTGCCATCTTATGGAGTAAATGCGGGCTCACTCTTGAGTTTTAAGAATAAATTAGATACATGGACGGGAGAGGTCTGGAGGGTTATGGACTGGGTCCAGCTAAGTGGGACTAGTGGAATACCGTTTTGGCACAGACTAGAAGGGCCGAATGGCCTGTTTTTTGTGCTGTAGTGTTCTACGGTTCTAACTTCCTCCTCCTCCCATGCTAACATAAGCAATATCATGACCTATAGTTCTTGGTTCCTTGACTGGAGAAGGATCCTCTCAGAATCTAACCTTTCCAGACCTTCTCAGAATTTCTCAATTCAGTAAGATGACCTCCAAACCCACCTAAACTGCAGGAGTCCAAACTATTTAATTTTTCCTCAAAGGTAACCCTTTTAAGAAAGATGACTCTCCTTTGCACAGTTCCAGAATGTGTATTTTTCCTTAAACATGACCAAAACCATACATGATATTCCCAATGTTCCAAGTGTGGAGTCACTAAAGCCATGCAGTTATAGCAAGACTTTCCTACTTTGGTGCTCTCTGTTGTAATTTAAGGCCAACATTCAATTAATTGCTTTAATTGCATGCCAACTCTGTTGCTTTCACAAGAACACCCAGATCTCTCCAACATCAGTATTCGTTGTCATAGATGAACGATTACAGCAATTGCCTCCACCTCCCAGCTCCTTCTGCTCACCATACAGTTATCATAGAACCATACTGCACAGAAACAGGCCCTCCAGCCCAACTTGACATGCCAACTGTGATGCCCATCTACGCAAATGCCATTTGCCTGCATTAGATCCATATCCCTCCACGCCTTTCCTATTCCTGTCCAAACACTTTTAAACATTGTAATTGTATCTGCTTCCACCACCTCCTCTGACAGCTCGTTGTAGATATTCACCACCCTGTCTGAAAAACTTACCCCTCAGATCTTTAAATATTTCCCCTCACCTGAAGCCTGTGCCCTCTAGTTCAAGACCTCCCTGCCCCAGGAAAAATTCTGACTATCCATTCTATCTACACTCCTCCAAGTTCACCCCTCAGCCTTCTACATTCCAGTCAAAATAAACCCAACCTATCTAATCTCTCCTTACAACTGCAGCCCTCCATTTCAGGCAACTTCCTGGTGAATCATTTCTTCACTCTCTATTGCTACCACAACCTTCCTGCAGTGTTCAATTCCCATCTGAAGGCTGCGGTGGAACGCAGCTGCTAACTTCCAACATATTCTGCATGAAGAAGCTTCTCCTCATAGTTCTCTTCCTTCTTGTTCTCTTCCTTTTTATTCCCTTCACGAAAGGGAAGGGCCTCCCACTAAAGAACACTTTTGGATTCCCATTTATTCTGGCAACAATTCTTTTCTCGTATGCCTTCTCTTATTTATTTTTCATTTCTCCTTCACTTGTTTTGTCAACCTGGTTCTGAGGCAGACCCCTTACTTGTCAAGGATCACGTTTGGGACAATAAAGCAATGACAAAAAAAGGGATGCTTGTGACAGAGAGCTCAACAATGCAGAAAGCCAGATGTATAGAAGATGCAGAGGTGAAACTGAGGAAGTTAAGGGAGAGGATGCATGGACAAATATTGTCAGGTAACAAGGAAAATACCAAACTGTTCGACAAAAATACAAGGAAAGAAAAGCACTATTTTTACAGTCCAAAATAGACCCTCTCCACTAAGAGGGTTGCAAACAAGGGAGAGGTAGTGAAGGTATTAAACTGAGGCCCCATCTGCTCTCTTGGGCGGACTTAAAAGATGATGTCATTATTTCAAAGAGCAGCAAGGAAGTGTCCCTCATTATTGAGCTCCTGCCAAGTTAATTTCATTTACTGTCATCTCTTCCAGTTACTCTATTAATCACTGTTCCTTGCTTACCCAGTTACATATGCACACAATATACATTTAAGTAATATTCTTGAAAATAATCTTTACAATATCATAAGTTTGAAGACTTCTGACAACTTTCAACTTTTTATACTCAGCTCTGCACCAACTCCGGTTATATCACTGCAAGTTTGAAAGCTAGTGAGAGACTGATGTACATCTCTTCCCCACATGGGCACTGAGTGATTTCACACACTAATGGCATCAACAGGAAGTGGATTCAGATCCCCACAGACAGACATGATGCCACGATGTTTGAACCACCAGAGCCCATTTGCAACACATCCCACACGTTACGCACCCTCTCTGCCAGCAGTTGCTGCTGTCTCTGCAGGTACTGCTGCTTCTGTTGCTCCATCAGCTGCAGGTGCTGCTCTCGTTGCTTCTGCTGATCCAACAGCATCTGCTGCTGTTTCATGGCCACAGCCTGCTGTTGACCATTAAGATAACCAGCATTTCCATGGTTGCCAGCAATGGAAACTGGGGGAGGCTGAGTTCCTGCACCCGATCCCTGGACAGTGTTTTGCGCCCTGGTGACATTTCCAGGATTTTGATCCTATTTAAAACCAAAGAGGCAAAAATCATTTTTTAATAATTAAATACAACACAGAAAATTACCATTCAGCCTAACTGATCTATCCCCTTGTTTGTGTTTCACTCACAAACACAGTTGGTTCATGCCCAGGCCTCCTGATTACAATGTCCCTGGACCGGGTGCCAAGGATCTCTCACCCTGGCCCTCCGCAATCTGGAGTCCATGGGCGAGGTATGGACACTGACTGTACTGCTGGTGGCTTAGAACCCGAAGCTCCCAACACCCCCATTTTGTGGTGGGGTTTTGCCAGCTGTTATTTGTAATTTTAAAATGTCTAATATTTTAAAAACATAAGAAAAAAATTAAAAACTCTGGAAGTAATTAAAAACATTGAGTTGGAGAAAAACAGCAAGAATCAGAATCAGGTTTATTATCACCCACTTATAGGTCGTGAAATGTGTTGTTTTGCGGCAGCAGTACAGTGCAAGACATACAGTACAATTAGTATAAATTACAAATAAATAGTACAAACAAAAAAAAGAATTAAGTAGTGTTCATGCATCATTCAGAAATCTGATGGCAGAGGGTAAGGAGACCCTTTAGCCTATTGACGATTAACCACCATTACACAAAATAATTTACAAAGACTCCCAATTCTTTGTCCTATATATCCGTTAATAATCAATGGGCGAGTTGAACATTGCAGCTGAAGGCTAGTAAGCCTGTAGTCGGGAAATTATTGGAAAAAAATCTAAGAGACAAGATTTATGTTTACTTGGAAAGGCAGGGACTGACTAGGAGTCAACATGGTTTTGTGCAGGGAAAATCCTGTCTCTCAAATTGAATTTGAGTTTTTCCCAAGATAACTAAGTAAACCGATGAAGGTAGGGCATTGGACATGGTTTATGTGGACTTTAGGAAGGTAGGAAGGCTTTTGTCAAAAGTCCCACATGGTAGGCTGATTTAGAAGGCACAGCACCCAGTGACTGGTAAAATCTTTGTGGTGGGGAAGCTTTAAGAAGCAATACTACAGTAAAAAAAATTAATAGCCCCTTGGAGGAGTGTGAATTTATTCATGGAAGCCAGAATAGATGTATAAAAAGGCAAAAAGTACTTCAATAATCTGATTGAGATTTTTTTAAACAAAGGAGTGAAGTATGAGGGCAATGTGGCTCAAGAGGATTGAAGTGCACAAAATAGGCTTTGTCAGCAAGGCTGAAGACCACAGAATAAAACAAGTCGTAGCAGCACGTACAAGAAATTGGCCTAGTGACGCCTGGAACTAGACCGCTTCTTAGGCTGAGTGGTGAGGGTGGAGAGATTGGGTAGGTTGCCTGGATTTCGTAAGGGATGAGAGGAAATGATCTTACTGAAGCCAATAAATATTCTGGAGGGACTTGACAGGGCAGATGCCAAGTGGATGTTAACCCTGGATGGTGAAAATCTAGCATCAGTGGGCTTAATACTGAGGAGTTTTCTTCTCTGGGGGGGGGGGGGGGGAGGGTGGGTTCTGAATGTTGGAATTCCCCCAGCCCAGAAAGTTGTGGATGCCAAGTCATTAAGAGTGGAACCAAAATTTTTGGACTGCAGGGAAATCAAGGATTTGGGAGGAGGAGAGGGGCTGGCCCAGAAAATGGAATGGGATCAGTTCAGATCAGCCACAATCTTAATAAATAGCGGATCATGACGAAGGGGCTGGATGGCCTAATCCTGTCTCTACTTCTTATGACAGCAACGGGTTGGAATGAAACAATTTTTGAACTGATGGAAAGTAGTCAGTGGTATTCCTGCAGGACTATGCACTAGGAAAATTTCAAACCTGCAATATAAGAAGAGGCATGATGAGAGAAATGATTGACTTTGTCTAGTGGGAATGGGCAAATAGTGGCAGATAATGTTAATTCAGGGAACGGCAAAGTGATTCACCTTGGAAACAAGGATACATCAAGAGTACAATTCCAAAAGAACTGCAAACAGCAGAGACCTGAGTGCATGTGTATCAAGGTAGCAGGGCAGTTTGAGTCAAAGAGATACAGCTCGAAAACATGCCTTCGGCCACCGTGTCTGTGCCAACCATCACCCACCCATTTACACAGATCCTACATTAATCCCACTTTCAATCTCTCCACGCTCCCATCAACTCCCCCCAGATTCTACCACTGCCTCCACACCAGGGATGATTTACAGTGGCCAGTTAACCTAGCAACCCACATCTTTGGGATTTGGGAGGAAACTCGGGGGGGGGGGGGGGGGAAACCCATGCAGTCAAAAGGAGAACTTGTAAACTCCACATAGACAGCACGAGGTCAAGATTAAACCCGGGTCTCTGGTACTGAGGCACGCGTTCTAGTAGCTGCACCACTATGAAGACTGTATAATGAAGATTTATGAGGATGCTGCCAGGACTTGGCCTGAGTTATAGGGAGAGGTTGGGCAGGCGAGGACTTCCATTCCTTAGAGCACAGGAATTGAGGGGTGACCTTGTAGAGGTATAAAATCATGAGGGTTGAATGCAGTCTTTTTCCCAGGGAGGGGAACTAAAGATATAGGTTTAAAAGGGACCTGAGGGGCAACTTCTTCACCGAGAGTGGGCATTAAATGCAAGGCAGGTACAATAGCAACATTTAAAAGACATTTGTACAAGTACATGGGTAGGAGGGGTTTAGAGGAATATTGGCCAATGCAGGCAAATGGGGACTAGCTTGGTAGGCACCATGGTTGGCATAAATGAGTTGGGCTGAAGGGCCTGTTTCCATGCTGTATTGCTCGATGACTCTAAGACATTAAGACACGAGATCATGGGCTTCTTAAACAGAGACATGGCAGGGAACTTATGATTTAACTTTATGAGATATTTGGTTCAGCCACTGCTGGAATATTGTATTCAATTGTTAATTGCAGTTTGGAAGGCTGTGAATATATTGGTGATGATAGAACATAGAACAGTACAGCACAGGAATGGGCCCTTCCACCCACGTCTGTGCCAAACACAATGCCAAATTAAATGATGCAGAAAACACTTAAAATTAAGGGCGAGGGATTTGTTATTGGAAACTTCTGGAAATGCGAGCATTGCTCTCAGAGATTACACAAAGGAGATGTGACAGAAATGTTCAAAATAATGAGAGTTCTCTATAGAATATAAAGAAATTCCTAGCATTACTGGAAGGATCAAGAATCAAAGATAATGTGACTGGCAAAGAAACAATGCTGACATGAAAAACTAATTTTTCCAAATCAAAGGCAGAAGGACATTCAAGAGGCCCAGAAGAAAAATAATGTCACTAACCTTATTAAATACGTAAATGAGAGAAGGGGGCAGGTGGTACAGAGGTGATTGGTACTTTTGTAGTTGTAGACAAGGTTGCTCATTCATTCACCAAACCTGGGTAATGAAACTTGCAAATGAGGCAGCCACCACTTGGCTCCACAGGTGTGGATTCTTACTAATAGAACATACAACACTACAGCACAGTACAGGCCCTTCGGCCCACAACGTTGTGCCGACATTTAATCCTGCTCTAAGATCTATCTAACCCTTCCCTCCCACATAGCCACATGAATGATAGAGAAATGGGGGGCTAAGAGTCTCTTAAAATGTCCCTAATGTATCTGCGCCCACAACCTCAGCTGGCAGTGCATTCCACACACCCACCACTGTGTAAAAAAAAACTTACCCCTGACATCCCCCTTATACCTTCCTCCAATCACCTTAAAATTATGTCCCTTCGTGTTAGCCATTGTCACCCTGGGAAAAAGTCTCTGGCTGTCCACTCGATCTATGCCTCTTATCATCTTGTACACCTCTATCAAGTTACCTCTCATCCTCCTTCTCTCCAAAGAGAAAAGCCCTAACTCACTCAACCTATCCTCATAAGACATGCTCTCCAATCCAGGCAACACCCTGGTAAATCTCCTCTGCATCCTTTCTATGGCTTCCACATCCTTCCTATAATGAAGCAACCAGAACTGAACACAATACTCCTGTGGTCTAACCAGAGTTCTATAAGAGCTGCAACATTACCTCACACCTCTTGAGGTCAATACCCCGACTAATGAAGGCCAACAAACCCTATGCCTTCTTAACAACCCTATTGACCTGTGTGGCAACCTTGAGGGATTTATGGGCGTGGACCCCAAGATCCCCCTGTTCCTCCACACTGCTAAGAGTGTATTAACCTTGTATTCTGCTTTCAAATTCAATCTCCTGAAGTTTATCACTTATCTGGGTTGAACTCCATCTGCCATTTCTCAGCCCAGGTCTGCATTCTATCAATATCCTGTTGTAATCTACAGCAACCTTCTATACTATCCATAACACCACCAACCTTTATATCATCAGCAAACTTACTAACCCACCCTTCCACATTCAAGTCATTTATAAAAATCACAAAGAGCAGGGGTCCCAGAACAGATCCCTGCAGAACACCACTTGTCACCGACCTCCAGGCAGAATACGCTCCATCACCACCCACTGTCTTCTATAGGCGAGCCAATTCTGAATCCACACAGCCAAGTTTCCCTGGATCCCATGCCTCCTGACTTTCTGAATAAGCCTTCCATGAAGAACCTATGAAATGCCTTACTAAAATCCATGTACACCACATCCATTGCTCTACCTTCAATGTGCTTTGTCACATCCTCAAAGAATTCAATCAGGCTCATGAGATCACAAAGCCATGCTGACTGTCCCTAATCAGCCTATGCTTCTCCAAATGCCCATAAATCCCGTCTCTAAGCATCTTCTCCAGTAATTTGCCCACCACTGAAGTAAGACTCACTGGTCTGTAATTCCCAGGGTTATCCCTACTCCCTTTAGAAAATATCGAAAAAACCTACAGCACAATTCAGGTCCTTCAGCCCACAAAGCTGTGCCGAACATGTCCCTACCCTAGAAATTACTAGGCTTACCCATACCCTTCTCAGCTCCATGTACCTATCCAACAGTCTCTTAAAAGACCCTATCATATCCGCCTCCACCACTGTTGCTGGCAGCCCATTCCACACACTCACCACTGAGTAAAAAAAAACTTACCCCTGACATCTCCTCTATACCTACTCCCCAGCACCTTAAACCCATGTCCTCTTGTGGCCACCATTTCAGCCCTGGGGAAAAGCCTCTGACTATCCACCCAATCAACGCCTCTCGTCATCTTATATACCTCTATCAGGTCCCCCCATCATCCTGCGTCACTCCAAGGAGAAAAGGCCGAGTTCCCTCAACCTGCTTTCATAAGGCATGCTCTGCATTCCAGGCAGCATCCTTGTAAATCTCCTCTGCACCCTTTCTATGGCTTCCACATCCTTCCTGTAGTGAGGCGACCAAACCTGAGCACAGTACTCCAAGTGGGGTCTGACCAGGGTCCTATATAGCTGCAACAATACCTCCTGGTTCCTAAATTCAATTGACGATTGATGAAGGACAATAACCCATATGCCTTCTTAACCACAGAGTCAAGCTGCGCAACCGCTTTGAGCGTCCTGTGGACTTGGACCCTAAGATCCCTCTGATCCTCCACACTGCCAAGAGTCCTACCATTACGACTATATTCTGCCATCATATTTGACCTACCAAAATGAACCACTTCACACTTCCTTTGTTCAAGAACATAAAAGTTCTTGAACAAAGGAACAACATTTGCCACCTTCCAATCATCTGGCACTACTCCTGTTGCCAGTGAGGATGCAAAGATCATCATCAAAGGCGCAGCAATCTCTTCCCTCGCTTCCCGTAATGACCTTGGATATATCCCGTCCAGTCCCAGTGACTTATCTATCCTAATGTTTTTCAAAAGTTCCAGCACATCCTCTTTCCTCACGTCAACATATCAGCCTGTCGTACACCATCCTCACAAATGCCAAGGTCTCCCTCTCTGGTGAATACTGAAGCAAGGTATTCATTAAGGACCTCCCCTACCTCTTCCAACTCCAGGCACATTTCCTCTTTTATCCCTGATCGGTCCTACCCTCACTCTAGTCATCCTCCTATTCTTCACATACATGTAGAACGCCTTGGGGTTTTCCTAGATCCTACTCGCCAAGGATTTCCCATGCCCCCTTCTAGCTCTCCTAAGTCCATTCTTAAGCTCCCTCCTGGCTACCTTATAACTCTCCAGAGCCCTGCCTGATCCATGCTTTCTAAACCTCAGGTAGGCTTTTCTTCCTTCCTCTTGGCAAAATATTCTACATCTCGTCAATCACAATTCCTTCACTCTACCATCCTTACCCTGCCCCAATGGGACAAACCTATCCAGAACCCATGCAAGTATTCCTTAAACAACCTCCACATTTCCGCTGTGCACTTCCCCAAGAACATCTGTTCCCAATTTACGCTCGCAATTTGCTGCCCAATAGCATAATTCCCCCTCCCCCAGTTAAATACTTTGTCACTATCTCCAAACTGCTCTCCCACCGAGAGATCTGAAACCTGATCAGGCTCATTGCCTAGTACCAGGTCCAGTATGGCCTCTCCTCTAGTCAGCCTGTCCACATACTGTGTCAGGAATCCTTCCTGGACACACCTAACAAACTCTCAAACTCTGCCCCATCTATCCCCTTTACACGAAGGAGGTACCAATCAATATTAGGGAAGTTGAAATCACCCATGACAACAGCCCTGTTATTTTTGCACCTCTCAAAAATCTGCCTCTCGATCTGCTCCTCAGTCTCTGCTGCTATTTGGGGGGGGGGTGGTCTGTACAATACTCCCAACAGAGTGATCGCTCCCTTCCTGTTTCTGACTTCCACCCACACTGACTCAGTGTACGATCCCTCCAGGACATCCTCCCTTTCTACAGCTATGACACTGTCCCTGATCAACAAAGCCAATCCCCCACCTCTTTTACCTCCGTCTCTGTCCCTTTTGAAACGTCTAAACCCAGGAATATCCAGCAGACATTCCTGCCCTTGCACAACCAAGTCTCTGTAATGGCCACCACGTCATAGTTCCATATACTTACTAATGCTCTTAAGTTCATCAGCCTTGTTCCTGATACTTCTCGCATTAAAGTAGACACACTTCAGCCCATCCAACTGACTGCAATTTTGCCCTTTCAACTGCCTATCCTTCCTCACTCTTTCTACACACTGTATCTACTTGTACACTAAATGCACCAACCTCTAACCTATCATTCTGGCTCCCATACCCCTGCCAAACTAGTTTAAACCCTCCCCAACAGTTCTAGCAAACCTGCCCACAAGAATATTGGTCCCCCTCCAGTTCAGGTGTGACCCATCCCTTTTGTACAAGTCGTACCTTCCCCAGAAGAGATCCCAATGGTCAACAAATCTGAAACCCTGTACCAATTTCTCAGCCATGCATTCATCTGCCAAATCATCCTATTCTTACCCTCACTGGTTCCTGGCACAGGCAGCAATCCAGAGATTACTACCCTTGAGTTCCGCTTTTCAGCTTCCTACCTAACTCCCTATATTCCCTCTTCAGGGCCTCATCTCTCTTCCTACCTATGCCATTGGTATCAATATGTACCACGACCTCTGGCTGTTCGCCCTCCCCCTTCAGACTGCTGTGGACCCAATCTGAGACATCCCTGACCCTGGCACCAGGGAGGCAACATACCATCTGGGAGTCTCTTTCACATCCACAGAATCTCCTGTCTGCCCCCCCACCTTTACTATGGAATCCCCTAGCACAATTGCCCTCTTCTCCCCCTTCCCTTCTGCACTACATGACCTGGCTCAGTGCCAGAGACCTGGTCACTGCAGTTTTCCTCTGGTGGGTCATTGTCCCCAACAGTATCCAAAGCGGTATACCTGTTATCGAGGGGAACACCTACAGGGGTATTCTGCACTATCCACCTATTCTGTCCTTCTCCTGACAGTCACCCAGCTACCTGCCTCCTGCAGCTTCGGAGTGACTGCCTCCCTGTAGCTCTTTTCTATGTACTCCTCAGTATCCCGTAGGAGCTGAAGGTCATTCAGCTGCAGCTCCAGTTCCCTACCACGGTCTGCAAGGAGCTGCAGCTGGATGCACCTTGTGCAGATGTGGTTATCAGGGAGACTGAATGTCTCCCAGAACTCCCACATCTCACAAGCTGAGCACACCACTGACCCTGGAGCCATTCTCACTACTCTGTCCTGGCACTAAAGGCAACACCACAGCAAAGAAAGGAACTTACCTTTGCCTCTTCTCACTGAAGCCTCGAGCCAAAACCTCAGCTCCCCACTCAACACAACGGCCACTCTACTTATACCTGCCTTACCTTTATTTGCTGCTGTTAATAAGCCAATCAACTGGTAACAATCTGCAAATGTGCCTCGTTTAGACTCTTGCAAGGTGATACTCAAGCTCAGGCACAGACACTCACCACTTTTCAAAGGTCCCGCTTCAAATCCCGACTCTGCAAGGTGAAACTTATTAAATAAGCAAGGCAAAGAGTTGTTTTACAGCAGAAGTTTTACCTGACTGTGCTGCAGATGGGGTCTGTATGTCATGCCACCCTGAGGAAGCTCCTTCTGTTTCATCACCAGCATTCGCTTCTGCTCGTCGCCGAGGTGGGAAAGCTGCTGCTGCATATATGCGAACATTGCAGTTTTGTTCTGGTTCGGTGCCACAGCCCTCTGACCATCAGGCATTTCAAAATGAGTCAACCGTTTAGTGTTAGCGTAGTTCAGTAACGGAGCCTGGCTGCTTGTGGAGTTTTGACCCAAAGTGTTAGGTGGCTGGTTCAGCATTCCCACACGATTTGGCTGCAGGTAGTTACCACCAGTTTTTGTGGAGTTCTTTGGTGGCATGCTGGCCATTGAAAGTTTCTGATTAAAGTCTTGTTGGTATAATGAAGGGCTGCTGGGCTTATCAAGGTTGAAGGTCCCCCCTAGAGGACTTTGAGTGGGTGCTGCTGACCAGTTCTGTACCTGATTGGGTGAGGAGTGTTGCACCTGCTGCTTTTGCATGAGCTGTGCTCTCTGCTTCTGGTTAGCAGCCATCTGCTGAAGCTGCTGTGCGTGAGACCGCTCCACAGACAGCCCTGGGTTCCCAGGCAGGAGAACACTAGATACAGGCCTTGTGCAAACTGGAGTAGGGCCTGTAGCTTGTGGCACTGCCTGGGACACTGACGGGGCAGTATTTACAGATGCCAAAGACACACTTGAAAATGAAGGTCCTGATGGAGAAGGTCTAGCTTGTGGAGATTCCGTTTGTTCGTGCTCAAATGAGGAAGGAGAAAACTCAGTTTTTATAATGATGTTGTCTGATAAAGAGGTTTGATCAGAACTAGTAGGTTCAATGTCTTTCTTCTCTTCAAAATCCTCATTGAAAAGATCCTGTATATCTTGATCTGGCACAGAACGATTCAATTCATCAAACAATTCCTGCCATTCTTGTTCATTCAAATTAATATCTGGGAACATGTTGTTCTGGGAGAGAGAGGTGCCTGATGGGTTCACACAAGCCAAATCCAGTGCAGGTTCTTGCTTAAGCTCTTTAATAAGAGTGAAACCATCAACACTGTCACAGTTCCCATTCATCTGTACATTGGAATCTGGAAGACATTCCTTCTTCAAGTTGTCCAAGCCTAGAGGATGATTACTATTGCCTTGGGCCCCATCCCCAAGGGCAGATCTTTTGTCCCTTTGGTGGCGTGGAGACATTGGTGGTATACCATTAGATGATCCGTTAACCACTAGTAGTCCTGATGCATCTTCCCCATTCAGTCGGAGCTTCTTGGTCCCCGAATAGTTCCCATCTATAAATCCATTCTGCTGATCTCCATTCAAAGGTGAACCATCAGCCTTTAATTTTCTTTTCACCCGCTCATGAAGCTGAAGTGGAGAGAGATAAGATTAGATCAGTGAGCTCATAGATCATTAACATCCTCAGAAATCATTCAGATAATTTTAAAATGTGTTGATTTTTCCTGAAATTTCAGTATTTTTGAATAATCCCGACTTCAACGTGTCCACACACAACAATCTCTACCAATCCACTTTTTTTCTAAATATAAATGTGCAAATACCAATTAATTATGTCTTTTTTAAAAAACTAACTTTACAAAGGCTGGGGATTGATACAAATGGAGCCTTAAAATTTACTCCCTGAAGTGCTGCAGAGCTAAATTCCTTTGAATTTTTGAAATCATTCTGAAATCAACTTTATCTGAAAATGTTCATCTTTTTAAATGTTAAGAGTTTGTCTTAAATGTTTTACTAAATAGTAAGAGTATTCAGTGTCTGAGCAAGGTAGCTTGGTAAAATCCCTGTCAATATTCCTTAGTTACAAACAGGATATATAAAGAGATAAATTACATCATACAATGGTTAATCCAAACCTCAAGGAAAATTATAAGAAATATTTAGGCAGCCATTTTTCTAACCTTTACTAAATTTTGTAGTTTAGATTATTAAGCAATGGACAAATAACAGCTTGTACTAAAAGTGTCAGACTGTCTAAACCTTTGTTGAAAACTTTAGGCACAGAGACATTTTTTAAAAAATAGGACAAATAACAAAGGGAAGCAAAATCAGGATGACTGCAACATGACAATTTTAAGTGGTTCTCTTGCAGAACTGGAAATCTGATAAAAAAGAATTAGGCCTTCAATAGCTAAAACCATTTCTTCTGGGTTAAAACTGTGTTCACAACTAAATAAAATATATGACATGATGTGGCTCAGTCCAATCATGTTTTTAAAACACTGAAGATGGGCAAAAGCTGTTAGCAGTTTTCAGTATCTCAAGTCCAAGACAGCAATATGCAAGTGGTCTTCAGTGCCATTGCATACAAAGACATGTAGAGGCAAGCTATTTCTCCACATGAAGCATTTGTGTATTAAAGGCACATGGTGCCACCTATTGCTATACCAATGTCATTACTCCTTGGAGCCAAAAACTGCAGTTGCTGGAAATCCAAAACAAAAACACTGCAGGTTAGGTAGGAGCGAGAGACAGTCAACATTTCAGGTTAATGGCCCTGAAAAAAGTGAGAAAATGAGTGGGGTTGGGTGGAGACAGAGAGAGTGTGGGGGTTAGGGTGCAGACTAAACGCGTCAAAGTAGCAGCTACCTTAAATTCCAACAGTTAGAGACAGAAATGAAACAAAGGAACAAAGTGAAATGGGAATATCCAGTAACATCTGTGGAGAGAAAAATCTGGCTATCTGAAATTAATAAATTTAGTATTGCATTCCAAAGACTGCAATGAGTCCAGACAAGAGGAGGCATTCTTCCTCCAGCTTACTTTGATCTACAGCACTGTTTCAACCATGCCTAGACTGGTCAAGAGTAGGAGTGGGACAGAGTATTAAAAGTGATTGGAGGTTTGGGGTCACTTATGCTCTACTGTAGAGAAGACTACAGCATGAAACATAACACAGACTGGGAGACCTCTGATCATTCCACAACAGTGACCCCAAGCTTCCAGCCTCCTGCCCCACTGTTCTCTCTGGCTTTGGTCTCCTACATCGTTCCAACGACACCCAACTCAAGCGACAGCATCTCATCTCCTGTTAATGTTTAGAAGTTTCCACCTAGATTAGGAGAAATAAGTACGAGAGGACAATGGCTTTAGGGTGAAAGGGGAAAGATTTAGGGGAAACTATTCACTCAGAGAGTGGTGGGAGTGTGGAACGAGTTGCCATGGTAAATGCAGGCTCACTCTTAAGAATAAATTGGATAGATACATGGATGGGAGAGGTCTGGAGGGTTATGGACTGGGTGCAGGTCAATGGGTCTAGCGGAATAAAGTTTCAGCACAGACTAGAAGGGCCGAATGGCCTGTTTTCTGTGCCGTAATGTTCTGTGGTTCTAAGTATCTGCGACCCTCTCTTAAGGGTGCTATTTTGGACCGTAAAAATAGTGCTCTTCTCTCCTTGCATTCACAAATTTGACTAGATATTTCAGTTCATTCCTTTGCTCTTCTATCTTTAATGACAGAAATTTAAAGTATTTGTTACCTTGACAACATTGGTTTTCACTCCATCTCAGATTTTGCCTCTTCTTTCCATCACTCCATGTAACATGACATTTTCTCACTCTTTCAGTTCTGAAATATTAACTGTTTCTATCACCACAGATGCTGCCTGACCTGCTGAGTGCTTCTGGTATTTTGTTTTCATAATTATTTCTTAATTAAATTATTGTATCTACATTGGAGGCAATTCTTTAGAATCACAATTATTACCATCAACTCAAATGAAGTGAAATTTGTTGTTTTGCAGCAGCAGTACAATGCAATTACAAATGGAGGTTTAAAATTTATTCTCTGAAGTGTTGCACAGCTAAATTCCTTTGAAATTTTAGGACATCATTCTCAACCATATCTGCAATAGAATTTAAAAGTGACATGCTGATTTTTAATCCTTAGTGTTCAAGTGCAAAGTTAGACTTTGAATATGGACTCTCTGGATTACAGTTGTACAACAATCATTGTGCCATTATACAAAAATTTTAATTAACTGGCATATAACTAGGTCACAAATCCCAAATCAAAACTGAATTTTTTTCCCTACACCATTCCTACTTCCACTCTCCCAATGAAACTACTACAAAAATGTGTTGTCAGTTACTTCAAACCGTTCAACCACATCATCTTGAAAGCCAATACCCAGGTTTAAATACTTGGATAATAATAAATTACATGGGTAAACAGGTTGCAAAAAAATATAATATTAAAACAAACAGCTGGAGGAACTCAGCAGGTCAGGCAGCATCTATGGAGGGAAATGAACAGTTGGCGTTCAGGCCGAGACCCTTCATCAGGACTCTCGCCTTAAGCCCTTCTCCTAGACACCACACACTGGCCTTCTGCCCACTCTGGATCTTTTCATCTCTAACTGCCAACAGGACATTAACTATCTCAACTTCACAACTGCCCTCACCCCCTCTGAATACACTGCTCTCCACTCTCCCTGCACTAATCCCAACCTCACCATCAAAATCCACAGACAAGGTCAGTGCTGTTGTAGTCTGGCAGACTGACCTCTACATTGCCGAAGCCAGATGACAGCTCTCGGACACCTCCTTTTACTTACCCCTGAACCAGGACCCCACTGAGAAGCATCAGGCCACTGTCTCCCACACCATCACTAACCTCATCACCTCCGGAGATCTCTACAGCCTCCAACCTCACTGTTCCCCAACTCCACACTACTCGTTTCTACCTCCTACCTAAGATCCACAAACCTAACTGCCCCAGTGGGCCCATTGTTTCTGCCTGCTCCTGCCCACTGAACTTGTGTCCTCGTATCTTGACTCCATTTTGTCCCCCTTGGTGCAGTGCCTTCCCGCCTATGTCCATGACACTTCACATGCTCTGTTACTTCAACAACTTTCAGTTCCCCTGCCCTGACCGCCTCATTTTCACCATGGATGTCCAGTCCCTTTCCTAAAGAGTCCTGATGAAGGGTCTCGGCCCAAAACGTTGACTGTTCCTTTCCCTCCACAGATGCTGCCTGACCTGCTGAGTTCCTCCAGCATATTTTGTGTGTTGGGCCAGATTTCCAGCATCTGCAGTCTTTCTTGTGACCAAATCATGCAATCATCACCCAACCCAACCACCAAAATAACTGAGACACAACTTTGGCAGTTTCATTCGAGCTGAAGCTGCAGGACTAGGGACTGAATGCGAGAAATGGAAGTAGTAGTAGGCTATTCACTTCTTCAAGCCTGCTCCACCATTCAACAAAACCATGGCCATCTTCGGCCTCAATACCATTTTCCTGCCCTATCCCTGTCTTTGAATTCGACCTTCATGGTAGAGAATTCAAAAGATTCACCTCTGTATGATGAAATTTCTCATTTAAGATCTACATGGGATACCCCTGCTTTGAGACTGACCCGTAGTTCTAGCTTTCAGTCAGAGGAAACATGCTCACCAAGACATTATGTCCAATGATTTCGTTTTCATCTATTACATTAGATACATCCTTATAACTCCCATAGGATGTCCTATGCAATTTCCTTTTCATAAATGCAAGCTGACATGGCTCAATCATATTATTTGCCAAGTGTCTTGATATCACAGCATATGCTCCTGCAGTTTCCCTTCCATTGATTTCAGGCCAGCAGGTCAATAGTTGACCATCTTCTTTCTCCCTCATTTCTTAAACAGTAGGGTCACATTTGCAATCCTCTGGTCTGCAGGAACCATGCCAAAATTTGCAAAATTTAGCAAAGATAAACAGAGCACCCACTATCCCCATAACCACCTTTCTCAAAACTCCAGGATGTAGATATCAGGTCCTTGGGATTTCAGTTTTCAAGTTCACTAACTTCTCTATTAGTACTTATTACTAATACTAATTTCTCTAATTTCCTCAGTAGCATTGGACTCTTGGTTCTCCAATATTCCTGAGAAGTTTATCTTCCTCGACAAAGACAAACAAAATATTTTGTTCCTTATTATAAATTCTCCGATCTTGATCTGCAATTGCCCATGCTAGTCTTTTCCTTTTTAGGTACATACAGAAGCTCTTAATTTGTGTTTCATGTTTCTCACATTTTTCCCCCTCATTGTTTTCTCTTCCTTCATCAACTTCTTGATTATCCTTTGTCGAATTCCAATCCTTAGGGTTACTGCTCTTTCTGGCAACTGTATAAAGCTTTTCCTTAGATTTAATACTGTGTTTAATTTCTTCATTTTTGGACATTTTCTCCTTTAATGTCTTTGTCTTAAAAGAAATATACACGCTGCAAATCACTTGTTATTTCAGTAAATGCTGGCCATCATACCCTTTAATGCAGTTTCCCAACCTACCCTTTTGCCCCTTCGTAATTTCCCTCACTCACACTGAAAACTCTGATTTCAGGTCAACTTCAAAAGTGATGTAGTTCAATGTAAAATTCTATATTATGATCACTCTTTCCTGGGGACCCTTTTTACAACAAGATTATGAATTAATCCTTTCCTGCTGCAGTTCTGATCTGGAACAATCCATTTTCTAGTCAGTTCCACAACCATGCTGTTAGTGTTAATGTGATTTGCCCAGTCTACATGGAGTCCCCATGATTGTCAATGGTCTGGTTCAGATTCTAGAGCATTAACATCAATGCAGGTAAGAAGATACAGCTTAACATGCAAGACCAAGTCTCACCTGCACTCTGATGCAGACGCAGCCTTGGTGTTCTGACCACTAGCATCAACAAAACAAACTAGTACTTCAGTGTGTACAGTCATGAAATCTGCTATAGAAATTCTTTTTTGCTTCTGTCTCAGACTTCCTTTCTCTGAACATGTTGCATGCTTTCAAATGCCAAGTTTGGAGCCACAAGATCAGTGTATTGTCTGTTCTCAAAAGCTGAACTTGGGTTACCCATGCAGGGTACAAAAGTTGCACAGTTCAGCACCATCTCTAATCTTGAGCGTGGCTGGACACCAGAACATTAAACCTATGTAGCTAAACTGTGCCACAGAATGGCAAAGGGAAACAAGTTACCGTTTAAAAAAACAAGATATTTCAAAAATAAAAGAGAACTCTCCAAGATGATATTGATCAATTGGTATGATAAGCAGAGCAACAACAGGTACAACATAATATGCGAATGATTTGGACAACAATGTAGGCACGCTGATTAGTATGAAGACAAAACAAAAATTGGCAGAGTTGTGGAAAGTGAGGAAGATTGTGAAAGGACACAGTGGGATATAGACCAGTTGGAAATGTGTGTAGAGAAACAGCGGAGTTTAATCTGGACAAGTGTGAGGTGTTGCACTTTCGGAGGTCAAATGCAAGAGGAAATTATACAGTAAATGGCAGGATGTACAGTGATGTACTGAGGGATCTTGGGGTGCAAATTCACAGCTCCATGAAAGAGGACACACAAGTAGACAGTGGTAAAGAAGCGCTCGACATACTTGCCTTCACCGGTCAGGGTGTTGAGCATAAAATTCAGGAAGTCATGTTGCAGCTGTATAAAACTTTGGTTAGTCCACACTTGGAGTACTGTGTGCAGTTCTGGTTGCCCCATTACAGGAAGGAAGCTTGGAAAGGGTGCAGAAGAGGTTCACTAGGATGTTGCCTGAATTAGGGAGTATTGTTAATAAGGAGAGGTTGGACAAACTTGGATTTTTTTCCCCTCTGGAGTATTGGACACTTAAGGATGACCTGATAGAAGTATATATAAAATAACAGGCATGGATAGAGTGTCAGTCTTCTTCCCATGGTGGAAATTTCAAGTACTAGAGGGAATAGCTTTAAGGTGTTTTAGGGGAAAGTTTAAAAGAAATGTGCAAGGCAATTTAAAAAAACACACACACACACATAGTGGTAGGTGCCTGGAACATGCTGTCAGGAGAAGTGGTGGCAGGAGATACAATCATAATATTTGATATGGGCACATGAACAGGCAGGAAATGGAGGGATACAGACCACATGCAGGCAGATGGGATTAGTGCAGATTGGCATGCTGGTCAGTACAGACATCGTGGGCCAAAAGGCCTGTTCTTGTGCTGTACTGTTTTATGTCCTGATAAGTGCAAAGTGATGCACTTTGAGGATTAATAATGGTAAGGACATGCACAATGAATGGCAGGGCTCTAGAGAAGACCGAGGAACAGAGAGACAAATCGAAGGATGCTTGGAATAGCAGCACAGGTAGATTTAAAAAGTTACCTGCCTTCATTGCCAGGGCATAGAATGCAAGAGCAAGGGTGTTATGGTACAACTTACAAAACATTGGTTAGGACAAAGCTGAGGTACTGTGTACAATTGGTATTGGTTTATTATTGTCATTTGTACCAAGGTACAGTGAAAAACATGTCTTGCATACCGATCGTACAGGTCAATTCATTACACAGTGCAGTTACATTGGGTTAGTACAGAGTGCATTGAGGTAGTACAGGTAAAAACAATAACAGTACAGAATAAAGTGTCACAGCTACAGAGAAAGTGCAGTGCAATAAGGTGCAAGGTCACAACAAGGTAGATCGTGAGGTCAGAGTCCATCTCATTGTATAAGGGAACCATTCAATAGTCTTATCACAGTGGGGTAGAAGCTGTCCTTAAGTCTGGTGGTACGTGCCCTCAGGCTCCTGTATCTTCTACCTGATGGAAGAGGAGAGAAGAGAGAATGACCCGGGTGGGTAGGGTCACAATTCTGGTCACCAAACTATAAAAGAGTTGTCATTGCACTGGAGATGGTAGAGAGGAGATTCACCAGGATGTCACGTCACATTTCCATTATGAGGATACACTGGATAGGCTGCATTTAATTACCATGGAGTGCTGAGAGAACACCAGATAGAAGTATACAAAAATATGAAGGACCATAGAGAGGGTAGATAATGGAAAACTTTACACCCATAGCAGATATCTAAATATCTATTTTAGGTTTAAGGGCTAAGAAGTTAGAGGGTATCTGAGGAAGAACTTTTTCCATTCAGATGGTAGTTAGAATTTGGAAAACTCTGCCCGAGGGGATGGTGGAGGCAGGTTAAGATTATCTGGACGAGCACTTGAATCACCAAGAGATAGGAGACTATGGATCAAGTGCTGGTAAGTGGTGGGCTGAAGGGATTGCTTCTGTGCTGTATGATTATGACCCAAGAGCATGACTCCAAGATCCCCCTCCTTTTAAAGTCAATTGAGCCATGTATGCAGAACAATGTTAAAATAAGGTCGTTGAAGACTAACAGTGGCACAAGTGGGGAAAGTACAGTTTGATTTCATTTACACAGCACTAGATGGCACTAAACACTATGTCACGATGTTAGACCATTCCAAACATTCACTCCTTCAACCACTGTGACTAGTGTACCATCGACAGGACGAACCGCAAGTACTTTACAAGGGTTTTTCCCCCACAGTACCTCCCAATCCTCTACCACTAGATAAGAGGAGCAGGCACATGGGAACACTACTTAAGCCAAAAGTCCTGAATTGAAAGTACATTACTTTATCCTATCATCACTATGTTAAAATCCTGGACCTCCCACAGAGTAGGACTGCAGTACATCAAGGCAGCAACTTGCCACCACCTTCAATAGCAATTAGGGATAGGCATTAACTGACAACCTCGACAGCGACACCAATATTCTGCAAATGGATTAAAAGGACGATTCAAGGCATTTTACTGAGTAGATTCCAACACAAAAAATACTACAGAGGTATTTTTTTAGGATAAGTTCCAAGGAATAAGAGCACAAAAAAGGGGCATTATAGCATCACATGCAGAGGGATGTGTTATAGACAGCACTGTTGCGCTGGAACTCCTGTCATTCCCTGCTGCAGTGCTCAGATGCATGTGTCTCAGTCCAGTGAATTCCCTCAAGGCCCTGTGTCAAGAGGCCATCTGTGAGGGGTGGCATTGAGCATGCTGGAGCCCCACTCAGCACTGAGATATGGGGCTTGGGGCTGCACCCTGGCCAGCATATTGGATGTGGCCTATTGCTGCGAACTGACAGCAACTACTCCATGTTGACAGACTGCCCAGATCCCTTGGTGCCCCTCATCACCACCTGTTGGAGATAATGGAAGCTGCTGTCTCCTCCCATTTGCCTGGCTGCACAGATGTCTCCAGCTCAGAGATTCCTCTATGTTTACAAGCTCAACATCCTGACAGTCACTTAATTCCTCTGCTTTGTCCTTATTCCCCATTATAAATTCTCCCACCTGCCTGTAAGGGATTCATATTTGCCCTCACTTGGCTTTCTTTTTACCTACCTACAGAAGTCTTTTGCCAGTTTATTCTCATACTGTGTTGCCTTTCTCAATTTCTTGGTCGGCCTTTGTGATGTTCTAAAATGCCACTTTTGGCAATTTACAAGTCTCTTACTTGATAAGCCAAGTAACCACAGGTCAGCAGGAAAATTAATAGGAAAAATTCCAAGGGATGGATTTATGTACATTTGGAAAGGCAGGGTTTGATCAGATATTGATGGCTTTGTGCTGGGAAAACCTGTCTCACTAACTTGACTGATTTTTTTTGTTGAGAACTAAGGTGGTTGTTTAAGGCAGGCTTTAGTAAAGTACATGACAAGGTCCACATGATAAGCTGGTCCAGAACTACAAGACCGAGTTGATTAATTGGATCCAAAACTGCTTGGTGATAGGAGGCAGCGGGGGTGGTGGTGTAACAATGCTTCTTTGATTAAAAGTCTATGACTAGTGATGTAAAAGTTTGTGACATATATATTAATAAATTTGATGTGAATGCAAGAGGAATGAATAGCAAGTCTGCACATGATGCAAAAATTGGTGGTACTGTGGATATTAAGGAAGGTCATTAAGCATATGGAGGAATTTAAAATAGAGGGATATGTGGGAGGAAGGGGTTAGATAGTCTTAGGCGAAGTTTAGAGGTCAGCACAACATTGTGGGCTGAAGGGCCTGTATTGCACTGTACTGTTCTATCTAAGGCAACAGCAGGTTACAGATCAGATGGAAAGTTGGGGAGAGCGTTGACAGATGGAATTTAATCCCAGCAAGATGATGCATTTCAGGAAGTCAAATCGGGGTAGGGCATGTACACTAAATGGTAGGGTACTGAGGAATGTTGATGAACAGAGAATTCAAGTTCAGAGTTCCCTGAAAGTGTAGATTGGGTGAAAGTATACAGCATACCTGCCTTCATAGGTTGGGGAACAGAATACAAGAATTGGGACATTATTGTTGCAATTTTACAAAACAATACTTAGACCACACTTGGAGTTGTATGTGCATTTCTGGTCACCACACTATTGGAAGGATGTGGTTGCACTGGAGAGAGTGCAGAGGAGATTCACCAGGATGTTGCCTGGATTGGGAGACTTTAGTTATGAGGAGAGACTGAACAGGCTGTTTTTCCTTTCCCCTGGAGCAAAGCAGATTGAGGGGTGACCTGATAGAGGTACATAAAATTATAAGAGGCATAAGGTAGATAATCAGAATCTAGAATGGTAGGAATATTAAAAACAAGGTGAGAGGAAAGGGTTTTAAAGGGGATTTGAGGGGATTTTTAAAAAATACACACAGAAGTTGCTATCTGCAACACCCTACCATGAATCAAATACAATCACTATGACATTTAGATAGGCACTTAAAAAGCTAATGCATAGAGGTTTATGGACCTAATGCAGGCAATAGGATTGGTGTAGATGGCAAAAAGGTCAGCACGGATGTAGTAGGCTGAAGGGCCTATTTCTGGTTGTACAACTCTGTGACCCTACTATCAATGTCAGCCTTCAAAAAATGGAAAATGGCCCACTTTTCCCAGGCTCTCACTGTGGACCTTAACTATAAAGTGGGGGAAGTTTGGCAGAAAACCTTGTTTTGTAGATGCTGAATCCAAGAACCATTCTCTACTAAAGTTTAGTCAATGAGTCGACAACTTTGAGCTTGCTTCCTGAATGTGACCTGCACTCCAGAACCAAGGTGACCTAGGTCGAAATGTTTCCTCATTTGTCCTGTAGATTAGCTCCACTCCTGCAGTTGGAGGCAAGGTGCTGTATTCCAGCAAAATATAATTAAACCTCACACAACTTGTAATTTAAAAAAATGTCCTCAAGGATATGGATTATTACGAAATTCTCCAACATTATCCTTCTGTCATTGCAATGAAAATGAAAGCAAAAGATAAGTTATTAACAGGTGTGAATGGGTAAAATCATGGGAAATGAATTATGATAGTCTAGTCAGTCATGCTCAAACCTGATAGATCGAGCTTTCTAAATAATGAAATGTATAGAAACAATGGAGGTGAAAATCAGAAAAAAATCCAAGGCTAATGGAACATAGCCCTGAATTGCTAGAGAATTGGCATACCAGCAGAAGTCATAGTGCAGTCCTACAGGAAGTAGACTTCTGACTTACCAGAATGATACCCAGACTCAAAGGATAAAATTACAAAAACAGGTTATACAATTAAGGGGTGCATTCTCTAGAATTTTGGTATAATTAACCCTTAATGTTTTAAGATATCAAATACTACTTTTTCTGTTGACTGGGAATCTAGGACCTGGGGCAGAATCTAAAAAAATTAGAGTCACGCCTTTTAGTAATGAAATGAGGAAATGCATTTCACAAATACCAACTGATGGCAGGCCAGTTGTTAATTTTAAACCCGAGATTGATAAATGTATATTTGTTAGATCTATCAGGAGAAGCCAGACATGTGGCACTGTGTCACAAATCAGCCATGTCACTAATGAAGACTAAATGGCCTCTTGCTCTTAGTCAGACCAGAGTTAAAGTCTGTGACAATGAAACATTCACAGATCAAGATGCATCTTAAGTGTATATTTAATACAAGCTGTCAGGTTCCCACAAAACCAAATCAATTCACGTTGTGGGTTAACAGGAAATAATTAACTGCTCTGTCCATCTGTCAGGAGGGATTCAAACAACAAACCAGAGACATGCTGAGCTGATTACTTAGGATCCATCCCAATTTATGAACATGCATTTTTTAAACACTAGGCCATTTAAACTTGGATACAAAGGTAGCACTGAGTCAACATCTAAAGAGTGGAAAAGGTAGTAAGGGTAGAGGGGCAGAGTGTGTTAGGACAGAATTCCAGATCTGGTCCCAAAGGCAAGACTGCCACTGATGGAGGACACAATTCTGCTCGACCCTATCAAATCTTTACAAGAGCAACCCAGCTGAAAATTCTGTCCTTTCAGATAATAACCTTGCTCCCTACTGAACACTACAATTGATTCTGCCTCCACTATCACCCTTGCTAGTGTACTCCAGACTCTAACCATTCAAAAATGTTCCTTCATGTCACTTCTGATTTTAGTGCCAGTCATTCTCGACTCCTCTGCCAATGGGAACACTTGTATCTACTCTGGCTAGAGACAGCACAATGGTTAATACCTCCATCAGGTCCTCTTGCAACCTTTACTGCAACTCTAAGGCAACTATCCAAATAAACTAAAGTCCCTCATCCTCCCCAAAGCTTTTACAGTTTTCCTACAGTGTGGTACTCAGAAATGAACAATACTTAGTTGTGATTGAACTAGTGTTTTTTTTATATAAATCAGGAACGGTAGTGTAGTGATTAGCGTAACGCTTTACTGCACCAGCGACCCGGGTTCAATTCCAGCCACTGTCTGCAAGGAGTTTGTACGTTCTCCCCATGTCTACGTGGGTCTCCTCCAGGTGCTCCGGTTTCCTCCCACATTCCAAAGACGTACAGGTTAGGAAGTTGTGGGCATGCTATGTTGGCGTAGGAAGCGTGGCGACACTTGCAGGCTGTCCCCAGAACACTCTACGCAAAAAAGTTTTTCACTGTGTGTTTTGATGTACATGTGACTAATAAAGATATATCTTATAACCTTCTTGCTCTTGTACATTTACATAGCTCTGAATCTCAAATGCTTATCAATCTGCTCTGCCACTTTCAGTAATCCATGCAAACATACCCCAATCTCTGTTCTTGTGCCCTTTATGGAATTGTGCCCTGTAGTTCACCTCTTCTCATTCATCCTACCAAATGTATACCACATTTCTCAGCCTCAAATTTCATCTGTAACCAGTCACCCATTCCACCAGTCTACTTCTTTCTACTTGACCTATTATCCTCACAGTTCAATGCCACTATGTAGGTTGGGAATTAAACTACAACAAGAAATTTAGTGTCCATAATCCAACTGCCTAAAGATTTAAATGGAACCAATGCAGAATAAAACAATAAAGAAACACACTGTTTTAAGTAGTTTTTAAACATCCTCTTAATTTTACCACAATGACCAAATTCTAGTGCTGTCTCTCCCATTTTGCTCATCGGCTGGAGTGAGAATGCATCAGGCGCTGCCAGGGTAAGTAGACCAGGAATGCGCAGATGGTGTCTGCAATGTCGACCCTAACCCTAGAGCATGGTCAAGCCTCACCACATCGGCAGCTACACTCGTTTCCACAAAATTCGTACCAGCATTTCTTTGTACAACTGTTTGACAAAATAGTTTAATGATACTATTCAAGAGCAGACAACACTTGAGGAAACAAAAGCAAATTTAAATGCAATGCTTTCAGCTTCAATCAATAATGGCACACCACTTACAAATTATTTGCAGTACAGAAGTTGGCTATTTGGCCCCATGGGTGCACAGCGTTTATTCTTTCACTCTCACCTTAAAACCTCGTCTTTCTCAATCACGCTTCCCTTGAATGAATCTATCCATTTACTCACAACTTTGTGGTAGAAATTTTATCATTCTGACAAGCAAAAAATTCTCTAAAACAACATGCCCAGTTCTGTAATCCCCATGGAAACATCTTCCCAACATCTAACATCAAATCCTTAAGTCTAGGATTTAAAAACAATCGATTTTCATTAGTTTTTCCAAGCTCTTCATTGTCATTCCACAGTTAAGGCTTGCTGGGAAATTGCTCCGAAACATTTGCTATTAGTTGGTATTTCAGGGGCAATTCATTCAGCACCTCAGCTCTGATGGCAAAACCAAGACCAGCAAAAGGCCATATCTTGAGCCATCACCATTATTTTCAGTTGCTTAATTTTCTTTTCAACATAAACTTTTATTTGAATTATTGAATAATTAATATAATAAATAGCAACACTAGGTAGCTATTTTGCCCTCCAAACCTGCTCCACCATCAAGACCGTGGCTGATCTTTGATCTCAGTTGCATTGTGTCTTGCTATTTTTTTAGTCCAAGAGACCTAGCCCTGAATATACTCAGCAAGTGAGCATTCAGAACATCTTGGGTAGAAGATTCAAAAAATCTACAAGGCTGAGTAAAACTAACCCCAAGATCCTTTTTTTTAAATTTCAGAGCCATCAAAAATGGCAGAGAAGGAGGCCATCCTGTCCATGCCACCTATTTATACAGCAATCCAGTTAGCCTGGTTCCACAACCTCAGTCCTACAAGTTTATGTGCCTCAAATGCCTATACAATTTCCTTTTAATAACTGACCATCTCTCCTTACAACACCCCTATCCACAGGGGTTCCAGGTCATTATCACTCACTGCTTTTCCTTTACCTCCCACCCACCCCATCCCCATTATCTCTTGCCCAGAGACTCAGAGTTCTCTGGCTCTTGTACCATCAGCTAATGGGAACAGATTTTCTCAGCCTTATCCAAATCATGTTGTACATTTTCCAGGAGTGTATCCTGACAAGTGCATTGCATTGAGGTAACCTTAAATGATAGGAAATGCAGATTGGGTCTACTCTACTAACTTCTACTAGTCAGAATTATCAAAAATATGACTCCCACATGGCACCTGGCAAACCCATGTAGCTCTCACTGCCAAGACACACTACTATAAAGCGCCAATTCCACTGGCAGCAGTTCACAAGTGTCTCTTTCTACGTATACCCTTTTCAGGAATACAGGAAGTACAGAAACAGGAAATAAAAGTGCAAAGCAGCACTCAAGTTCAAGCCCACCACTTCATTATATATCTTCTTCCACTCAAAATTGATCTGCTTGTTTTTTTTTTAAAACCCTTTATCATAACAACCCCATCTAGCTGAAAGGTGACTTGGCTGACAGACATCCCAAGGTGCTTCAAGTAGACACCAGGGCCCAACACCGATTTTAGGAATAGGCTTTGAGGAAGGTCTTTACTTAAGAAAAGCAGGAAAAAGGGGAGAGAGTTAAAGGGAAGAAGTCAAAATGATCATCCTTGGGTATGAGTGATGACAAGGTGGCGGCCTTACAGCCTGGGAGTTATGAAGGGTATAGAACAATGGATTTCCACTTTGCTGAATGCCCCTCTGAACAACACCCGGTGACATCACAGGCTACTCCTTTTAAGGAGTTGGGCTGTCTTGGGGATTCCCAGTAACTGCTAGCAGTCTCACGTCACAGTCAACTAACTTTACTTTTTTGGGAACTTACTACCCAAATTATCTCAATATTATGAAAGACTCTTAAGATGCCCTGATATTTTTGGCAAGCAGCACCACCTGCAACTCTCCAAAAAAAAACAATCGCTAAAAGTTACACACATAAGGCAAAACAAGTCAGGGAGGCACACAGTTCCTGTTACATGGTTTTACTGCTAGTTTCTGCTACCACAGTGCAGTTGCATTTGTATTACTGTACCCATTAGACCCTGCCCAATCTGGTCAGAGCAAGGCTATAACATAACAAGGCGATCTACCCAACCTTGAGAGGCATTTGTGCATTACAGAGCTTGAAGGAAATATACAGGCTTTCCTGCATTGTTCCACATCCTTTAACTCCATAATCAACAGTCGTCTGGGAGGGCACGTTATAGAAGGATTGTAGCAGCTCAAGAAGACAATTCCACCTCATGGTATCTTCTGCATTATTACAACATCTTTGAGAAGTTAATCCAAAATCCCACGCCCCCATCTGAATCACCTCGGAAGACCCTACTACATGGATTGAGAACATTCTTGCTCTTCAAAGTCAATTTTTTAAAAAAAATATACCTCATCTAAAATCCAACCATTGTTGACACTTTTGCTATTTATAGCAGCTGACAGTGTGAACATTTGGTGCTACACCTTCATTTTCTTTTAAAGAAAGCAAACTTCAAGTGGTTCAGATCCTCTTGCAGCTTTGAAAAGCATCTTTACTCTCCTCTTTCTTTTAATACTGAGCCACTTATTTTTGTTGGTCTGATATTCAAGGTTTTCAAAATAAATGCCACCTGTGTAGTCACAGATCAACTCTTAATGTGTGCTCTCCCTATATAACATCAAATCTTGAATCTGGGGAGTCTACAGCCAGCTAGACAAAACAATTTAGCTCCTTTCCGGCAACTACCATAGACTGATGGCAGCTTGGGTCACTGGGAACAAATGCCAGAAGGCTGTGCATTAGTCCAGGCTGACACACTACCCACTGTAAAAGAGGGAGTGCTGTGTCAATGAACAACATCTTCAGATGCAGTGTCAAACCAAGATCCTACTTTAAAATTTCAGCATTTACTATCTTATTAAAATGTGGTAAACACAATTCTGCGAGAACTGTAGGAACAGAAGGCTATATGGTCCCATGAGCCTGCTTCTCCACTGAATAAGACTCAATAGTCTTGGGCATTTCTCACCCAATCCCATTACTCCTAAATTCAGAGTCCAAAGATCCATCTTGAATGTATACATTGTGTACCCACAGTCCTGATTCTCTATAGGAAGATTCCTCATTGGTATTGGTTTATTGTTGTCACTTGTACCAAGGTACAGTGAAAAGCTTGTCTTACAAACCAATCATACAGGTCAATTCATTACACAGTGCAGTTACATTGAGTTAGTACAAAGTACATCTCAGTCCTAAATGGCCAACCACTTAGAGTCTATGACAACTCGTCATACTCTCCTGAGGAAACATCGTCTTACCAAACTCTTAAGTTTTTAAAAAAACATCACCCTTTCACCGTTAATTCTGAATGTGCACATGGGCTATCCTTACTTAATTCTACCTTGCAGTACAACCTGTTATTCCAGGAATTAATATGGTGAATTTGCACAGGACCACTTTACTCAAACAGAAGAGTACCCTGGGTGTCCCTCACCAAAGCCTTGTACAAATGCAGCAAGATTTCTTTACTTTGTACTCCAACCCCCACCTCTTGCAGCACAATAAGATCCCACTGGTATTGGTTTATTATCATCACAAGTACCGAGGTACAGTGAAAAACTTCACTTGCAAACCGTTCATACAAATCAATTCATTACACAGTGCAGTTACATTGAGTACTTCTCTCCCACTGCACGCCAACATCTTCTGGTTTACCATAATGCTTCCACCCATTTTCTCTATTTAAAATTAATAACCTCAACCTCCTACATCATAATCCACCTGCTACCTTCTTGGTCTCTCATATATCCTGTCTATATCCACCTGCAGATGGTTTCCTCCCCATAACTCAATTTCCCACCCAGCTTTGTATCATCAGACATGGATATATTACACTCGGCTTTCTCATCAATATAGGCTATAAATATCCAAAGGCCTGTATTGAACGCCATAGATTCCCAATCTGAAAAAGATTCACTTGGTCTCACTGCTTTCCACCTTTTAAATAACCTCCTATATATATGGATCACAAAATAGGAGCAGACAATACAGCCCCTCAAATCTGTCCCACTACTTGATATGACCACGGCCAATCTGCCCCAGCCTCACGTGCCAGTTCCCCATAGCCCTCAATTCCATGCTTTCAAAAAATTATCTACTCCTGTGATCTTGCCTCCAGGGCAGAGAATTCCCGAGATTCACCATTCTCTGAGAAGAAATTACTCCATACTTTTCAATAACCACATCATCATGTAACTACTTCCCCTCATTCAAGACTCTGCCACTACTGAATACATCTCAACATCTAACCTGTCATGTTCCCTTAGGACCTTGTAATGTTTCAACATCATCACCCCTCGTTATCTAAACAAATAATAGATCCAATTTCTTTAGCCACTCCTGATAGGGCAGGCCTCTCATCCCAAGAATTTACCTAGTGCATTTCTTTTGGACTTCCTCCAAAGGTAGTGTATCCTTTCTTAAAGGAGGGACCAAAACTGTGCACAACAGTCCAGCTGTGGCCTCATCAACACTGTATAACAATACTTACCAGTTTCTAAACTTCAACCTGCTTGTAATAAAGGCCAATGCACCATTTGCCTTCCCAACTACCAAGGAGACATTCTCTCTTCTCCCCCCTCTCTCATCAGGCAGAAGATACAAAAGCCTGAAAGCACGTACCACCAGGCTCAAGGACAGCTTCTATCCATATAAATTATACATAACTGAGGGCAAAGAACTAATCCTTAGGGCACTCCGCTAGTTACATCCTTCTAGCCTGAAAAAGACATTTATTCGATCTTTGTTTTCTACAAGATAACCAATTTTCAATCCACACACTCCCAATACCATGTGCTCTCGTGCAATAGCCTTTTATGGCACCTTGTCAAATGCCTTCTGGAAATCCAAATGCACTACATCTATAGAATTCCCTCCACCTCTGCTTGTTACATGCTTGAAGAACTGAAGGAGATGATTTACATTTCGTAAAACCACATCAACTCAGTTTGATTATATTAAGCTTTGCTAAATAACTAGCTACTTCTTCCTTGATTATAGATTCCAGCATCAGACTAATTGGCCTATAGTTTCCTGTTCTTTGTCTCCCTCCTTCCTGAACAGGGGAGTCACATTTGCCAACTTCAAAGTGTTAGTACCCTCCTGGAAGTCAGTGAATTTCAACCAATTGTTCCACTAACTTTGCAGCCACTCTTTTAAAATGCTTGAGTGCAGGCCATTGGGTCCTGATGACATGTCTGCCTTTAGCTTTTTCCATTAACTTGATCCACATGACAGAAGTTAGTTCTTCTGTGCTATTTGTACTTACAAGCTTATGAATTGACAATTCTTCTCTTAGCTGCTTATGGAACCTTGTTGTGTATAAATTAGCCACAACTTCCCTAAACTGCAGCAATTACATTTCACAAAAAGCACACTTCACATACAGTAGAATGGGCAAGTAGGACAAGATACCCAAGAGAACTTTAGACAAGTTGGATGTGAATTTCAGCAAAAGATGGTCAGTGGCAGGAAAAGCACGAGGTGTAACTGTCAGGTTTTATTAAAAAGAGGACAGGACTTTATGTTCAACGTAGTGTCACCAAGATTATGAACAATCTACTTCAATCAGAGACTGAGACTGATGGGAGGCAGAATTTGGGGCGAGAGCACAGAGTTTTCAACAGGATCAAAGAAAATGGTTTCTATCATAGGAAATGACTGGAAAATCAAAGTGTGGCATTCAGCACTTTGCCTTTTAGTTTGTTTCACATTAGTATGAACTAGTTGGCATGCAAGGAACTGCAAATTCTATAAACTGACTTTGATCATCAACATTAACTTGTAAGGGGTCCAACCATGAGTGCTTCTTTGAAGTCTAAAATTCAAAATAAATCTTTCCCAATGTCCTGTCAAAGTCTCATGTTGGAAAAAAAATCTGAGTAATCAAAGTCCTCCTGTCCCTATCAATTGTTAGGCAATCTATCATTTAAAAACACTCACTTGAAATTGGTATGAAAGGCCAAATCTTTAATCTTTTGGAAATATCTAAAATTTGAAGTTGGCCCCTATCACCTCATCAAAAAATTATGAAGTTATACAATTTGCCTTTGACAAATTCATTCCAAATTTCCTTTCATCAACCACACTTTTCCATGTTACTGCTAATTCTCTCAGCAATAACTGTCTCCAGATGTTTGTCCACCACCAAGTTTAAACTTGTCTACAGTTACTGGGTTTATCCCCACACCCTTTGTTGAATAAAGGTGAATTATTTTTCTAGCACCACCCCAAATCTACAGATGTTTAGAAGATTATGGCCAATCTCTCTGCAATTTCTCCAATTTCCCTCAGCAACCCTAGGATGAATGTCATCTGGACCAGGTGACTTAACAACCGGGTGCAGCTTGCCTTTCTAGCACCTCCACCTTCAATTTTAAGCTACATCTTCCATTGCTGGAGCTCTGGCTATATCATCTACATCTGTCTTCATCAAGGAAAAGTACTCATGTAGAACCTTAGCCATGCCCTCTGCTCCACAAGTATATTTCCTTTTTGATCCAATGGTCCACACGTGTCCTCTTACAGTCCTTTTCCTGTTCACATCTGTAGATTATTTCTGGATTCCCTATTATGTCCGCTGCACTCTCTCTTATTTCCTTTTCTATTTCCCCTCCAAACTTTGTAATTAGCCTGGTTCTCACTTGTGCTAACAACCCGTCATCTATCATTGCTTTTTCTCCGTTATATTTTCCTCTGTATTTTTTGGTTATTGATGGAGATCAGACTTTAATTTCCCTAACTTTTTCCCTCATGGCAGTGTACTTGTAGGCAAAATATCTGTACCTTACAAAGTTGCCCATTGTTTAATTACAGTTTTCTTGCCAAGCTCTATTGCAATGGGCCTAAAATTTCTCTCTTCAACAAAGCCAACAGGGCAACATGGAGAAACCCTCTTCAGAAATGACTACCCTCGATTTCTGAGTGAACAAACTGGTCCCAAAAAAAAAAAATTGGATATTGAAAGGATGTGTTTGTTCAGCTCTTTATCAGTAACCCCACTCCTCTAGTTTAAACTACTGAGGATGCCGACCGCAAGATATAGCAGCAGTATATTAGGCCATTTGGCCCACTGAGTCTGCTCTGCCATTCTATCATGGCTGATTTTTTTTTCCCCAAACCCTTTTCTCCCACCTTCTCCCCATAACCCTTAACCCCCTTACCGATCAAGAACCTATCAACCTCTGCCTTAAATACACCCAATGACTTTCTGATCTAGTAAATAATCAAGGAAAAAATTCACATGATTTTTCGCTAATACATCCAAGTTTAACTGAACTAAGGTCTATGTATTCTGAAAACAGACATCCTTAATTAATGACCACATTTGAAAACTAATGCATACATAACAGCTCAACCAGCAACTACATTTCGAGAAAGAGTCAATATTTCAAGTTGATGACTTTTCATCAAACAGTACTCTCTCCAAAGATGCTGCCTGTTCTGGTGAGCATTTCCAGCACTGACTTTTCTTCCGACTTACAATATCTACAGTAGTTTGCTCCAGTACAAACAATGCCACTGGTCATTTAATTCACACAAGAAAGGTCAGACATTTAGCTAATGTACTTTTTCCACAATGCTCACAATTAATTTATCGCAGCACCATCAGCAACTGTACTTCATCTTATTAAATCTACTTAACCAGCCTCTCGACATCCAAAAATCACAGCTAAAGCTAAAACAATCAACTTCTTGTCCAACACACTCAATTCATTCTCTCAACCACCCACAGCTCTTACAGACTTGTGGGCGATGTGTAATATGTCACTAGCTTGTACAGTCCAAAAAGTTCTCCAGACACTATGCAAGTGAAGGAGTAAAATCTACCTCTGCTAGGTGTTTTATTTTCACAGCTGAGGAGTGGCCACAGCACAAAAGTTCCACCTGATCACAATCGTACTCAAATCCTCATGACATCACAATCTTTAATTGATGAAACATTTCCGCATGGTTTAGATTACACGTACATTCGTAAACAGGGGAAAGGGCTTTGCCAGAACATTTTCACGGGACCACTTTTACTTTTACTGCTCATATTCACATTAGTGCTTCTTGGCTGCATCATACTTCCCATTTTAAGTTTCAAGCAGAAACTACACCGCACAAATTCCCATCATACGTTTCTTTTTAAAGAGTCTTCCCTCCATTCATAGCAAAATATGTCAAAATGGAAACTAAAAATAGCAAATTATTCAGTCAGTAGAATATTCTGTTAACAACACCCTTTTCACTGACCTTTTAGTGAACCTCAAATTTGATCTACTGGAATAAAATGTTAGGATTGGAGTTCAATTCAAGTGTACTGATTTAATCAGATATCGGATTATTTACAAAGGAGTTATCTCCAATGCCCTGGATTATGCACAAATCCAAACTGCCTACAAGTCATTTTTCAACAGGATCTGTTGACTTAAATTGAAGGTACAAATCTATTAGAACCAATGATTTAACTTGCATCAAGTAAGGCACACACATGCAAAACTTTGTTAGCTTTAAACAAGTGTGTTTCCACCACACATCCTTCTCTTGCAATGTATTGTGATGCGACTGAAATGTCAGAAAGTTACTATGAGGCTCCTTTTCACAAGGAAGTCATTTCATCCCTCAGTCACTAATCAACATAACTGCCTTGTAACTGTGGCCAGGCATGAAGTTAAAACCAAACAATTCATTTTAAATTCAGGTGAGAAAACATTTATGTCATTCCACACAGCACACCACGTTCAATCAGAACTTTTCCAAGTTAATTTCTGAAAAAAGTTTCATATAAAATCACAGAATAACACAGGACGGAATTTGGCTCAATGTGGCTGTGCTGGCTCTCGGAAATAGCAATTCTTCCTGCTGTCCCCTGCTCTCTCGCTTTTCAACCATTTATACAGTTCTCTTTCGAAATTTCCTTCTTGGATCTTCCACTATCCTTTCAAGCAATGCCGTCGAAATTACAACAGTTCATGTGTCATAAAGGCATCCTGGTCTCATCTTCTCATTTTTTGCCTATTATCATATATCCATGTTCTCTAATATAATAATCTCCCTATCACAAACCCGTGCCTTCCCTTCGCCACTTCCAGTCTAAGAACAATGCCAGCTTCATATTCTCATCACCAAACCCAAAAAACACAGCACCGTTCTGCATCCTTTTCAAGGTCCTGACATCTTAGGGTATGGTGCATGGAACCGGACATAATACTGCAGCAGAGGCTGAAATCATGCTTTATAATGGTTTCACATAGTCACTTTGATTTTGCCCTTTTGCATTTTTATATTCAAGCTTGAGATTGATAAATTTTTGCCACTTTGTGAATCAAGAGTTAAGGAATCAGGCAGAAAAGTGGATGGGGTCTAGGACCAGAGTGAGGAACCACATTGCCTACTCCTGCCATCCCCCACTGAGTCAAGTGGGGGAAAAAACTTAACTGGGTAATGAAGGATCAGAGGAGTCAGAGTCATGCCCTTCGGCCCTACTCGTTCATGCCAACCAAGTTTCCTACCTAAGCTAGTCCTATTTGCCTGTGTTTGCTCGTATCCCTCTAAACCTTTCCTATCCACGTACTTATTGAAATACCTTTTAATGTTGTTATTGTACCTGGCACAACTACTTTCTCTGACAGCGTGCTCCATGTACGCATCATCAATGTGAAGATGTTGGCCCTCAAGTCCCTTTTAAATCTTTGCATTCCTAACAAAAAGCTAACATCGCGGCATGAGGTGGCTTTCCAAAATTGCATTAAGTAAACACAGTTAACAGCCAGTCACAAAATAGCTTTGATTCAAGTCACCTAATCTCAGCTACAATAGCAAGCAGCAATGCTGACGCAAGGATGGCCTAAGGGGCAATGAACATTTTCAGAATAGCCAACACAATCACCAAACTCGCCAAAACCACTTGAATAAGTAGTTTTGAGTTTATGATTCAATCACTGAATTGACCTGTATGATCGGTATGCAAGACAAGTTTTTCACGGTACCTCAGTACAAGAGACAATAATAAACCAATGACAACTAAACAAAGTCTGTGAAGCAATACAATCAGTAGTACTTTTTGGAAACATCTCTGCACAAACCCAGTAGACTATTGTGTTGAACCAAAGCTTTGGGGAGCAACTCGGTTGGAAGGTAGTCATACACCACTTTCAGTGACCATAGATAAAAAACCTCCAGTACACATGCAAATGGTGGCAAACAAACACTACTCACTGCCATTCTTGGCAAAAATAAAGTAGACTAAAACCTAGAATGTTATGAAGATGAATACTGTTTTTTTATTTTAAAAAAAGTTGTTAGTTGTGGCTCAGCAAATAGCATTACGGCCTCCAATTCAGACAACTGTTAGGACCATGGCTGTAATATGTGGTGAATTCTCAGTAATGACCACTGTAGATTCAAATCTCACTTACTTCTTGATCAAAATAATTAAAAGTTCTGCCCTTGTGGTCAAACATCCCATGTTACAATTCAACTAAAACGCATGGAGTTTCCTGTGTATCCTGACAATCATTTACTCATCAATGAGCAAGAGAAACAAACACTGGCAATTAATCTCATTGTTACTTTGTGATCCCACAAAATTTCACAGAATGCCAAATTTTAAACATCTCATACCGAAAGGAATGCAAAATTACAGTTCTGATGAAACGTCACTGATCTGAAATTTTCTCTCCACAGATGCTGTTTAACCAGCTGAGAATTTCCAGAACTGTGTTTTATTTCCCCTTTCCATCAGCAGTATATTTGCTTTTCATTAAATCTACAGAAAATGGAGAGAGTAGTTACCAGATAATTCCAGACTGAATTACAGTTATAGGCTATCCGTGGATTAAGAACAGCTTCTGGTTTACTGACGCCCATGAATCAATTTTGTCCTCAAGCCAGAAAATACACACATGTCCACAGTATTGTAAAGAATGGTGTTGATGAGGGCCAATTATCATGAACATTTATTTTCTAGTTACAATGGTAAGACAGCAATTCGAATGCACAGGAACACAAGGAGCCGCACAGGATAGTTGACTCTGCCTAATACATCACGGGCACATCCCTCCCCACCATCGGTAGTATCTACAGGAAGTGCTGCTTCAAGAAGGCAACATCTACCATCAAAGATCCCCACCATCCGGGCCGTGCCATCTTCTCACAGCTCCCATCAGGCAGGAGGTACAGAAGCCTGAAGTCCCACACCACCAGGTTCAAGAACAGCTACTTCCCTTCAACCATTCATTTCTCGAACCAACTGGCAAAACCTTAATCACTACAGTTGGGCAACATTATGACCACTTTGCACTAAAATGGACTTTGTTTTGTTCTAGTTGTGTTCTTTCTAGTAACAATTGTGTATAACTTATGTTTTTTTCTTGTGAATGCTGCGTATGTGATGCTATGTGCCTGCGATGCCTGCAAGTAAGTTTATCATTGCACTTGTGCATATGACAATAACCTCAACTTGACAATGGTACAGAATCAGGATGCCCCATGCTCAATGGCTGGTTTTGATGGGCTTTAAGTACCAGTGACCGTTACATTACTTAATGGAGTTTCATTGCACAAGTAGCATTAGAAGCGATTGCTCGTCAATTTCCAAAGCAACTCTAACCCTAGAGTGGCCTCCTCTGATGAAACTGGCAGCCTTTAGAATAAAGAGAAAATAATACCTGATTACTGCAGGGAGATTGCATGGAAAAAGGATTTTTCTCAAGTTGATTCTTGTTTGAGTTTAATAATATTTCTGGGAGCTCATTCGAATTTACGGGCGACCACAAGTCAAGCGTTCATAACCTGGGGAGCGCCTGTACAAGGATGGATTACCATCACAGGAGTGAAGCCAAGCCATGTTAGTAACAAATTTTCAAAATCATTTAAAATCTTGATTGATAGTAGATAATAATGTTAAAACTAGATGAGTCATTTAAAATGACCCACTTTTAAGAGTAGACTAGAAACATCTTGTAACACAGTGGATTCACAGAATCATACAGCACAGAAACAGACGCTATGGCCCACTGTGTCAATGCCAACCATCAAGTATCTGTCTATACTAATCCCATTTATCAGTACCAGGTCCAGTGCCTTCTACGCCTTGGCAATTCAAGTGCTTATCCAGATACTTAAATGCTGTCAGGGCACCTTCCTCCATCATCCCCTCAGACAGTACATTTGAGATTCCAACCATCCTCTGGGTGCAGAAGTTCTTCCTCAGATCTCTCTAAACCACCACCCTCTTTCCTTAGACATATGCCCGCTAGTTTTAGACACCTCCACCATGGAGAAAAAATTCTCAATATTCACCCTTTCCAGCCTTTTATAATTCTATATCCCTCAATCACATCCCTCCTCAGGCTGTTCTGCTCCAAGAAAAACAAATGCACCCTCCCCAGTGTCTCTTAACTGAAATACTCCTAGTAAATCTCCTCCACACCCTCTATAGTGCAATCACATCCTTCCTTGCGTACTGATCAGTGCTCCAGCTGTGACCTAATGAATGTTTAATAAAATTGTGTAATTACCTCCCTGATGTTACATTCTATGTCCCAGCTAAAGGAGGCAAGTATCTCAAATGCCTTCATCACCAGCTCATCTACTTGTCGTACCACCTTCAGGGATCCTTGTATACAGAGGTCCCACTTTCCTCAATAGAGTAAAGCTCTGACACTCCGGCATGCTCCGTACTTTGGTGAAATCAGACTGGAAGATTTTCCAGACATTTGGATGCTATTCCTTAATATCCCAACACACTTTTTTTTTAAGATGTTACACTAATCTTATAAGTCTTCTCGTATCCTGGTGAGTTCAGAGGAGTGTGGGAACAATGACCACTCTAAGATTCAGGGGAGCTTGGAAAACATCTGGTAAACCAGATGCCAAAACATCAGGATTTCCGAAAAGTCAGATAGTGGATTGTCGGAGTTTTACTGACCCTCCTTGTATACCATTCCTTGTATACATCCTACTTTATTGGTCCTTCCAAAATGCATCGCACAATTAACAGGATTAAATTCCATTTGCCATTGCTCTGCCCATCTTCCCAACTGATGAAAATCAACCTGTAGCCTCAATACCCACATTATCAAATTTCACGTCATCTGCAAACCTACTAATCTGAACTCCTACATTCATATTGTAAGTCATTAATGTAAATAACAGAGTCAGAGAAGTCATACAGCACAGAAACAGGCCCTTCGGTCCAATTGGTCCATGCCAACCACGATTCCCATCTAAGCTAGTCCCATATCCCTCTAAACCTTTCCTATCCATGCACCTGTCCAAGTGCCATTCAAATCTTGTTAATGTACCTGCCTCACCCACTTCCTCTGGCAGCTCGTTCCATATATTCACCACCCTCTGGGTGGAAAAGTTGCCCCTCAGGTACCCATTAAATCTCCCCCCTCTCACCCTAAACCCAAGTCCTCTAGTTCTAGATTCCCCAACCCTGGAAAAGACTGAGTGCATTCACGATCTATACCCCTCATGATTTTATACACCTTTATAAGATCACTCCTCATTCCTCTATGTTCCAATGAATAAAGTCCCAACTTGCTCAATCTCTCTCCATACCTCAGTCCCGAGTCCTGGCAACATCCTCATAAATCTCCTCTGTACTTTAATGTCATCTTTCCTATAGCAGGGTGACCAAAACTGAACACGATATTCCAAATGTGACTTCAAAGAGTAAGAGTCCCAGCACTAATCCTTGTGGTACACCACTGGTCACAGGCTTCCAACTGCAAAAATAACCCTCCACCGTCACCCGCTACCTTCTATTACCAAGCCAATTTTGGACCAATTTGCCAACTTCCCCTAGATCCCCTGGACTCTAAACCGTTGGAACAATCTCCCACATGGGAGGCCTTACTGATGCCCATGTAGACTACACCAATTGACGTGTCCTCATCAATATTTTTCCTTACCTCTTCGAAAAATTCAATCAAATTGGTCAGACAGGTACTTCCCCCTAAATAAATTGTCATGCCAATATAATTTCTGCCTTTCCATGTGCAAATTAATCCCATCACTCAGAATTTTTTCTAATAATTTCTCTACCATTGATTAGACTTACCGGTTTGTAGTCACCTGGCTTATCCCTGCTGCTCTCGAATAAAGGTAGCACCTTTGCTGTCCTTCAGTAATCTGGCACCTCACCTGAGGCCACTGAAGATTCAGAAGTCTATCAGAGCCCTAGCAATCTCCTCCCTTGCCTCTCAACAGCATACCCCAGGGATTCATCCACCTTTAAGCCTGCTAATACCTCCTCTGTTTAATGATAGAGATCAAGAATATAAACTTTCACACACGTCATGGCCTTCAATTAGTCCTACTGTTCCTGCACAAACCTCTTAATATTTCCTCTAAGTGTATATCTAACGCTCTATACATTTAAACAGGTACGTGGATAGAAAAAGTTCAGAGGGATATGGGCCAAACACAAGCAAATGGAACTCACTCAGATAGACATCTTGGTCATCTTAAGACAGGTGGGGCCGAGAGGTCTGTTTCTGTACTCTATGATTATGACTCAGTTCCCTTTTGAAATTTGCTTCTGAATATGCAGCCACCAGCATATCAATCTGCACATTCCAGATTGTAAACCAGTGTGTAAATAAATATTTATTTTGTCTTCCCTGTGGTTTATAGATATTTGTTTGGAAAAAAACAAAATCATATGGCAAAGGGATTGGGTCTAAATAGCTCCAACACAAGACAGAAGTAGGTCAAATAGTCTCCCCATGTAAACTTCCAGCCTTACCTTTCAGTAGGTAAACGGACTAGTTTGCAGCTACCTTAGTGAAGCTGTGATTGAGTTAGCAACACTGTCATCTCACAGTTCAATACACACACTATAGGCAAGCTCTTTTTGCAGATTAACACACCATCAGAAGTCCCATCTTTCAACTGAGACTATAAACTGATGCATGACTTCTCAGGTAGACATAGAAGATCCCTTGGCAGAATTTTGAAGAGGTGCGGGAGAACTCTGATTACCTGCCTCATTAACCAACAGCTCTAAAACAGATTTCTGTTAATTATTTAATTGCTATTTGAGGGAATCCAAAGTATACAAATTGAGGTTTGCACTTATGGGAACTGCAGCAAAAAAAATGACTGTTTTGGAATATCCTCATCTAGTTAACATTTTTTTTTAAAAAAATTATATACTGCAAATTATCTGGAACGTACTGCCTGAATGGATGGGAGAGGCAGAAGTAATAGCAACTTTAAGAAGCAAATTAAAATTAAAGCAGCAGGGGACGCTCAGAAAAAGATCATTTGGACAGTTTTCAAAAGGCATGAAAGGCTGAATGGTCTATTCTGTAAAATTCTAGAACAGGATGAGATTCAAAATTGCCTCAGTATCACTAAAAACTACTTACAAATATTTGAACAACATGTTAAAAAGTATGATCATTATACAGACCTACGCAACTATTAACTTGTTCCTGTGGTCTACCAACCTTACGTATTGTCATCTCAATGCAAGTTAGACATATTTATAACTTATTCAAAAGTTATTCCGGAATTAAATACTTAAGGTCAACTTACTATCTAGACTACTAAGCTTTAAATAAATTGTACAGACTAGATTTAACTGTTATCTGTGACTGTCAAACAAGTTAAAATCCAAAGATGAATCCTTGCTAAATTTGTATAGTAAAAATGCCTCAGTATCACTTAAAACTACTTACAAATGTTTAAATAACATGTTATAAGGCATGATCATTATAAAGAGCCACACAACTATTAACTTGTTCTATAGACTTCCAACTTTAAATGTTATATCAACTCAATACAAGTAGATATTTATAACTTATTCAAAAGTTATACTATTCTTGAATTAAAACTTAAAATCATCTTACTAGACTTTGAATAAATTGTATAGACTAGATTTAAATGATATTGTTGACTATCAAACAATTTATCAGATGAATCCTTGTATAGCAATACACAGATTCTGGCTATTATACCAAGACAACATCTACAGCACAGAAAACAGGCCATTCGGCCCTCCTAGTCTGTGCCGAAACTTTATTCCGCTAGTCCCATTGAATGTGCACCCAGTCCATAGCCCTCCAGACCTCTCCCGTCCATGTATCTATCCAATTTATTCTGAAAATTTAAGAGCCCGCATTTACCACGTCAGTTCGTTCCACACTCCTACCACTCTCTGAGTGAAGAAGTTCCCCCTAAACCTTTCCCCTTTCACCCTAAAGCCATGTCCTAAACTTACTCCTTTAGTACTTCCTTTAGTAAGTAAAGTTACTGTAGTAGTAAGTAGTTTAGATGCATAACTTACTACTGTAGTAGTAAGTTTAGATGCATCTACCTAGTGTTGAGTAACAAACTCTTTAAGTGACAACTTAGCGAGTCTCAGCTGACACATAAAGAAGTTAAAAGCCAATTATCGGTGCAATCTGTTGATCGAGAGCTACAAGTCCGACAGGTTCGAGGAGACCGCGGCTGACCGAGAAGCAGCGTCCCCGGGGGAGAGGGGGGCCGGCTCCCACTCACCGCCTGCAGGGTGCTGGTCCGGCTCTGGTCGGCGGCCGCAGCTCCGGGCTGGTGGGGAGTGTCGGCGCCGGAGGAGGTGCTGCTGCTGCTGCTGAAGGCGGGCTGCGGCGGGGCCGGAGCCGGGGCCGGAGCCGGGGCCGGGGCCGGGGCGGGAGCCGGGGCCGAGGCCGGCGGCCGCTGCTTGGCCGCCCGCTTGCTCTTGGTCTGCAGGCAGCGCTGGTGCAGCGCCAGGCTGTGCTGCCGCTCCAGCTCCAGGCGCTCGGCCGAGGCCCGCTCGTAGCGCGACTCGCAGGCCGAGTGGTGGCGGCGGCACAGCTCGATCCGCTTGCGCAGCCGCTCCACCACGGCGCTGTGCCGCGGCAGCACGAACTCGGCCATGGCCTCTCCCCCTCAGGCAGCCCGGAGGGAGGAGGAGGAGGAGCCGGCGCCGCCGCGCATCCACCGAGCCCCGTCACAAACCAGCCGCCGCGCCCGTCAACGAGCCAACTCTCCGCTCGGACTCCTCTCCATTTTTTTTCTCTGTCCTCCGACCATCATCTCGACGGACGGCCGCCGACGCTGCTGATGGGCAGGCGTGCCGGCCTATCGCGGCGGGCTCGCTCTCTGATTGACGTGCTTTCGGACCAATCGCGGGGAGGAAGGTGGGCGTTGCAGCTTAGCCGTTGATCAGTCGGATTAAAGAGCTGGCCCGTGTCCACCAATCACAGGCGGGCAGTAGTTCTCCTCCCTGACGGAGTTGATTGACAGCGAGTTCGATCACTCAGAGGAAAGCTGGTAGGTTTAAGCCAATCCACTTGGGGTAGTTGGGCGGGTGCTAGCTGGCAGACTATTCACGATGGCTCTCGGAATTGAGTGACAGAAAACTAAACCAATCAGGTTAAAGAATCCGTAGTTTCGAATAAACGAATGCCCAATCGTAGCGGGCGGTATGTCCTTCCGATGATGAGTTTTAAAACGCTCGCCATCAAGTTCAGCTCATAACGATCACCGACAACTGGATTTGACATTTATTAGGATTGGTTATAAAGTCAACCAGGGACTTAAAACATTCTGTTTCCAACTTATTCAGCCCTAATTGTTGCTAACTGTCGTGACGTCATTGAGTGACAGCGACACTGACCAATTGGCACACGAGTTCCCAGCACATTGGGCCAATCACTGCAGAGACACAAGTTGAATTAAAGTTATGTTTGTCTAAGTCACGGAAGCGAATTCAAAATTAGGTCTTTTTTTAAATCCAAATACAATCCAACTCTTCCTCCCAGGAAAGGAAATTGGCGGGGAAGAACCTATCCAATGGTGGAATAGGCTTTCCATGACGCACTTGATAAAGTTTGCCTAAGTTTGGGATAAAAGAGTTGGAGAGTAGCAGGAAACAGAGTGAGAGGCTGGTTTGGGCGAGTAACGTGGATTTCCCCCAAGAGTAGTACTAGAACCACCGCTTTTTATAGTAAGGATTAGGTCATGGGAGACATTACATATTTCAGATGCTGTAATCTGGAGTAACAAACAAACCGCTGAGGAATTTAGCGGGACGAGCAGCATCTGTGGAGGGGAGAGTTGTTGTCGACGTTTCGGATCGAGACCGTGCATCAAGACCAAGTGGAGAGAGGAGGGGAAGGGTTGAGACAAGGGCCAGTAGGCGCTAGGTGGACCGAGGAGGGGTGAAGGCTGATGGGCAGATGGAGCCAATGGGGGGGGAGGGGGTGGGGAAGGAGGAGGAGGAGGGGTGGCGTTGAGTCAAAAGCAGGTAGGTGATAGGCGGAAGCAGATAAGAATTAAAAAAAGTCCAAATGTTCACCACCCTCTGAATGGAGGTTTCTTTCTGCATTTCAATCCTAGCCGGCCTACCGTTTATTTTGAGACTTTGACCCCTAGTTCTAGACTCCTTTGCCAGGGGGAAGCATCTTTCTATCTACTCTGAACCCTTTGAGCATCTCGTATACGTCAATGACAAGTGTTGCCCAAGTTTTGAGAACATAGCGTAAAAGTTCAATAATCCACGGTCTGAGTACTCAAAAATCCAGATGGTTAGGCATCTGACTAACCAGATGATGACTAACCCACTTGGGCCGCAGTTCCCAGTCACTTTCTACTCATTGGGGCCCTGGTTCCCACACTCCCTTCTCATCAGGATCTTGTTCTTGTTCTCCCCACACAGAACCTAGGGTCCTGGTTCTGGTGCTCTCTTTGTGCACTCAACAGGTTCTATTTCCTTTAAACTGATTGCAGCCTTGCATCCCACACTGCACTGAAAAAATTCTCCTGTATAACATGTAAAAAGATGAATTAAATGTTAGAACATTAATAGAATAACATCTGATAGTCTGATATGAACAAGTTTAGTATATAAAATCATGAGGGGCATAGATAGGGTGAATCTATTTTCCCCAGGGTAGGGGAATCAAGAACTGGAGGGCATAGGTTTCCAGTGAGAGGGGAGAGACTTAACAGGAACCCGAGCAGCAACTTTTTCACCCAGAGATCAGTCCATTTATGGAACGAGCTGTCAGAGGAAGTGGATGAGACAGGTATATTAACAACATTTAAAAGGTACTTGGACAGGTAAATGAATAGGAAAGGTTTAGAGGGATATGAGCCAAATAGGTCTAACTTAGGTGGGCACCTTGGTTGGCATAGACAGCAAAAGGGCCTGTTTCCATGAGTCCAGAGATCTACTGGTCCAGCACATCGAAGGCCCAAACATGCCAGATTGAGAGTTTTACTGTGTTGATGTCTTGAACTTGGGTGTACAGGGCACAATTTCCAAAGTTGCAAATGATACTAAACTTGGAGGTAGTTTGAGAACCATGAGAAAGAATGTTGGATTTCAAAGACACATAGAAAAGCCATTGGAATGAGTGGGTAGGGATATGTAGCTGTTAGAATTTTATGTTGATAAATTGGTGTTAGATTGGAATAGGAGGAACACATAGGAGGAAGACATTGAATCTGGTTTGCTTCAAAATGGGGTACAAGAGATCAGGCAGTATATGTATGTAATTTGTTGAAAGTGCAGGGCAGAGTGCAAAGGTGGTTAAAATAAAAAGCACGTGGGCATCTGGTAGAGTTCCAGAGTAGAAGATCAAGATGTTTATAAAAGACTTGTTTGGTCAGAACAGGAATACTGCTTCCAATACTGGGCACCACACTTTCAGAAATACCTGAAGGCTGCAGATACCCAATGTGCATTCAGGATTTTCTGATAAATGGGAAGAATCATGAAACACTGTTTCTGAAAGCCTGGTCAGACCCCACTTGGAGTACTGTGCTCAGTTCTGGTCACCTCACTACAGGAGGGACGTGGAAGCCATAGAAAGGGTGCAGAAGAGATTTACAAGGATGTTGCCTGGAATGCAGAGCATGCCTTATGAAAACAGGTTGAGGGAACTCGGCCTTTTCTCCTTTGAGCGGAGGATGAGGGGGGAACCTGATAGAGGTGTATAAGATGATGTGAGGCATTGTATGTGTAGATAGAGGCTTTTTCCCGGGGCTGAAATGGTTGCCACAAGAGGGCACAGGTTTAAGGTGCTGGGGAGTAGGTACAGAGGAGATGTCAGGGGTAAGTTTTTCACTCAGAGTGGTGAGTGCGTGGAATGGGCTCCAGTGGCAGTGGTGGAGGCGGATACGATAGGGTCTTAAGAGACTTTTGGATAGGTACATGGAGCTGAGAAAAATAGAGGGCTATGGGTAAGCCTAGTAATTTCTAGGGTAGGGACATGTTTGGCACAGCTTTGTGGGCCGAAGGGCCTGAATTGTGCTGTAGGTCTTCTGTTTCTATAAAAAGGAAAACAAAATATTACAGGGATCCACGATATTCACCACCGTGTGTGTGAAAGGGATGAGAAAGTAATAGTCTAGGGTAGGTAGGCAAGGAAAAACAAAGTTTTGAAGAGCTTGTATAGACAAGTAAATAGGAAAAGCCTAGTTAAAGTTATTGTGGGACTTTACAGAATTAGATAAATTATACTGCAAAATGAGGACATAGCAGAGAAATTAAACAAACAAGAGATCCAGAGTGAATATAAGAAAGTAGCACTGGAAAAAATTATTGAAGCTACTGACATTGAACAATAATAAATTCCCAGTAACTGATGACCATCATCCTAGGGTGCTGCAGAGATGGTGGATGTACTGGTCTTCATCTTCCAAAATTCCATAGATTTTAAAATACTTCTCTCAGATTGGAAGATTGCAAATTCATCCACACCACGAGGAGCAGGAATACAGGGAAACATATCAGTAAGAGCAACAGTGCAGGAATTTATTAAGTTGTAACAACAAATTTAGATAATATAGGCAGAGTCAATATGGATTTATGAAAGGAAAATTTCAGTTTTTTAAAAAAATGTAATTAGAGGAATAGAACATGGTGAATCAGTTGATATGGTCAATTTGGACTCTTGACAGGTACAGACATAGTAGGCCTAATGGTTTCCTGTGTCATTTATTTACATTTCTATGATAAAACTACATGAGTTTATTAAACAAAAATAGTGCATAGAATTAAAGGTAGTATCCTGGCCTGGATTGAGGCCTGGTTAATGGTCAGATCTGGAATGAAGAGTCCTTTTCTGGGTTGGGAGGCTGAGACTAGTGGAGCTGCTGCAGGTATTGAAGCTGAGGCCTAACAGTTCACAATGTATACATCAGATCTCTTTGCAACCTCCCCAGTTCCAAGAAAACAATCCCAGCTTCTCTTGTCTACCCAAAGAACTCCTTCCTGGAATCATATTAGTAAATGTCTTCTGAAACTCTGTACTATTATTGTTTTTACTTGTACTACATCAATGCACTCTGTACTAACTCAATGTAACTACACTGTGTAATGAATTGACCTGTACGATCGGTATGCAAGACAAGTTTTTCACTGTACCTTGGTACAAGTGACAATAAACCAATACCTCCACAAAGCCTTTACATCTGTGCCAAAGTGTAGTGCCCAGAACTGGACACAACCATCCAGCTATGTATAATTTGTGTTGTGTGTCTTGTCTGTACCTACATGCCTGTGTGCTGCTGCAAGTTTTTCATTGTACCTGTACCTCACCGTGCTTGTGCTCACCACAAACTCAATGACTTAAAACAAAGGTTCATCATGACTTCCTTGTGCTTCTCCTCCATGCCTTTATAGTTCACATTCCTTAAACCACTTTTTCAACCTGCCTTTTCACTTTCAATGAACAGTAGCACAGTAGGTAGAGCAGCACTCACATCCAGCAGCCCAGGTTTGATCCTTACCTCTGGTGCCGGCTGAGTGGAGTTTACATGTTCTCCATGCAACTGTGTGGATTTCCTTCCTCGAAGTCTATTATTGTCCTCACAGTTCAGTGCAAATTAGTTTTGTGTCTTTGCAAATAAGGAAATTGTGCCTTTACAATACATTACTAATATTCAGAAAAGTAGTGATCTTAGCACTGACCTCCACAGAATACCCCTGTACATTTTCCTTGATTAAAAATCTTTCACTTGACCTGAAATGTTAACTGTCTCTCTCCACAGATGCTGCCTGACCTGCTGAGTGTTTCAGCATTTTTTTTTAAATTTCTGATTCCCAACATCTAAAATTTTTGATTTTCAATGTTTCACTACTTGTTAGTTACTTGCTTGGATAGACAATTGGTCTTCTACAGCCCCTTTTATTCCAATGGCCTTCCATCTTGCTGACGTCTTAACAAATGTCTTGGAAGTTCTCTGACCCTTGTGTCACAAAGAAAAAACATTAGACCCAATTTGCTCTTAAATCCATGCTGGCTCTCCCTAACAAATCCACAACTATCAAAGTCACTGTTCCTGATTAGAGTTTTTAAAAACTTTCCCCACAGCCAAGGTTAAGCTGTGATGTGTGGTTGCCAGGTTTATCCTACACCCTTTTGTTCTGAAAACTGCAAATGTTACACTATTGTTCTAGTCCTCAAGCACCACTCCTTAATCTATATTTGGAAGATTGTGGCCAGAGACTCTAAAATCCACTCTTACCTCCCTCAGGACTTTGGATACATCCTACATGAAACATTTAATTGCAACTAACCTCTCTGATACTCCTCTATTGTTCACTTATCAGTTTCTGCCCCTACCAGCCTTTATGGCAATGGGTTCAGACCCCTACTAGATGGAAAAAAAGTGATGGCACAGATTGGTGGATAGAAGTATAAAAGGCAGTCAAAACCAAACATTTAGGTGTAGATGCCAGCACAATGAAGGAGGCCAGACATGTATTTTAATTAATATTTTTTAGTTGCAGGAATCAATTTTAATCACATGATCTTGAACTTTCATTCCTGTAAGGGATGTACTCAAACATAATTTAACCTGGGATACAAACTAAGTCAATTTTGTCTAATACCAATCTCTATACATAACCAGCATTTTTAAAACTTATAAAACATCTTTGAAAAAGGTCATTGTGTGCTACCTTTGAACCATCAAGGGGTTAGTGTATCTACACTACTCAAGTCACCCATATAGTAGAATGGAGACTCTTCAAACTAGGTGGCAAAAGTATACTGTATAATATTTCTCTTTAAAAAAGTGAACATTAGACCTCAAATTATAAATTGACAACATTGTAAAGAAAATATTACTCAGCAAATTGAAAGAAATCAGTGAACTTCTCTTGCCAATTCAAAAGGCATGTTTAAATTTGCTTGCATCAATCTTCCCATCTGGATCAGATTTGCCTTGTTGTATTGCTTGTTGCAGTCCACTGTTCAAAGTTTCTCAGTCACAAACCATTCACAAGTTACCCCAGCTCAGTATTAAGAATTTGTCTTATGAGTACACAAAAAGGTAGTTGTGAATACAAGCGAAAGATGACATTTAACCTTTTGCTGTTACATTAAAACCTTGGTGTCTACAAGTTTTGAAATCCCCTCTTGGGTATTTTAATTGGAAATTCTACCAGTGTTCAACAATGCTGCTATAACCAGGGTAAATTTTAATGGTGACAGTCAGACATTCTTGGCATTATCAACTGTGTCAATAGGAAACTATGCCAGAGTTTCCTCATTTAGACGTTTAACTACTTGTAGAAGTCTCAGAGTGAAAATATGTAGCCACATAGATCATTAGATGCCTTAAACACCAAGGTACATATTCAGCAAAAAGGGTAGAATCATGACAATGATCTCATGGGAAAGCCAACATTTACATTCTGGGCTATCCTACAAGACACCAGAGCAGCTTTAGTGCTCTCTCACTGAGCACACTGCAACTGTCAAGGCCACATTTGCCATCTCTCCTCCAACACAAAACTACTGGTGTTGCAGTAACTTCAGTATACCCTATCAGATTAAAACAAATCATGAACTCTATGAGTGATTACAGTTCAACAAGGCAATTAACCAAAATTAAACCAAACAGCAAATCTTAAATATTTATGGAGCTCAGCCAGGCTGGGGAGGGGTGGCAGGTTTGGTATAGGTATTGTAGTTAATCGAGTTAGATCCCTTCATTGAACTTCAAATCAATGGCAGCAGCAGCAAAAAATAAAAATCAGACAATTCAGTGCAGTAGAACATGGCTAGCAGGAAATGCTTGAGAGCAAAAGACCACACTGCTTTTATAACTCAGCTGGTCCAACAAGAGAGACAGGGAATTAGAATAGAAATATGTAAATGCACAGATAATGAGTACTTCCTCACCCAAATTTGTCTTGCTTTACTATGTCCAGCATCCTGGAGCTTGCTGTCATTAGATGTGCCCGAAAGTTAGTGGACTGGAAAATTCACCCAGGAGTGAGTTGGATTGGTCTAATTTACATCAGCATACCCTTTCCTTCCCCACCCACTAAAGCATTTTATCAGTGCGCCTCAGAGATAGATTCTCCTACCAGTACAACAAAAAAATTACCAATATATGGCAAAATGGTGACACCAAAGACAGACTCAAGAACCAAAGAGCAGTTTTAAAAGCAAGCTTAGATATTAGGGGAAAGGGAAAAAAAAACAGATACAGTAGCTCAGGTGGGTTTGTCACCAAAAGATCTTGAGCTGTGCAGTTTTAAAAACAAGAAACTTAGACCACACCAGAATGGCCTGTAGCACCATGCTTTACTAACTAGGGTTGGATCATTCCCCTGTGGTAAATGACTTTAATTAAATGGGTACTCATTACTTTTGACCTAGTGTCAAGCAGTATACAATGGTGCGATATTTCACAAAGACAAATCAAGTTCCACAATGAAGATATCTCAGCTGTTTGTGCAAGCTTAGCCATGTTCATATACTTATAAGATTAATACTGTTTGCCACATATGTATTCAATGCTTTTCTGTGTGGTTGCTCAACATCTTCAACTTTCCACCTAACCCCATTCCCTCCCCACCTCGTATACAGATTTTCAAGGATTTAAAATCTTTGCAACTCTGAAAGGAAAGGGTGTGAGGTGGGAGGGGTGGAAACAAATCAAAACAGGATGACAGTACTGGTTCCAGATTGGGGAGATGCAAATTCTCCCTCCCCCTCTGATGAGGAAGTAGGAGAGTGGGCATGACAGGGAGCTGATGGTAAGGCTGGCACAGGTCAATAAAGCTAGCACGCTAAGCTTCTACTAATAGCTCCCAATAAGGATGAAGCAGGAATAAGTTCAAGACAAATTAGGATGTGTAATGGAAATGGACTTACCTGCATTAATCTCCCTATTCCACCAATCCCAGGTACTCTCAGGACACAAGACTAGGAAGCATTTCTGTTGGAATTAACAGGATTTCATTTTGGGACTTTTTGGAAAAGTGGTCTGCCAATGCAACATCGCCTCCAGTTAAAGCTAATATCATTAGAGTCCCATTAGATTCCCCACTTGCCCCACCCCTTCCATCCTTTTTTCGCAATAAGGCAATGAATCGAGTGAGCATTTCTAAAATTTAGCAAGCCTGAAATCCAATTGAAGATTACCAGGAATTTGAGACTGTAAATAAGCAGGAATTTGTTTCTAGTCATGTATACATAAAGCACATTTCAATTCAGATTTCAGTCCTTGCTGAACACGTACAATAACCTGGTCTACCTAGTGTTTGGTCAGTATGGTATAGGGGTTTTTATTGTTGCGCACAGTTTGTCTCATGAAATCCTGTAAAAAGTTCAGCTCTCAAGTCCCAGAAATGATGGTCTCGCCTTTGAAGTCCCAAGTCATGCCCAATCGACGTTATGACAGTAACATCTCAGTCACTCTGCGGCTTTGCATTGGCACTGTCCTTCTTCTGTAACAGAAAAATCCACAAATTAATAGAATATAGACAGATAAAATCAGAGCCCTCTGAGTGAATATGCATCTGTTACAAGCCAGGTTGCTATTTGGTGAATGTCCCTTTGGGGGGGGGGGGGGGGGGGGGGGGGGGTGGAGGGACTGACTGCTCGTCTCCATAACAATGGATGAAGAAAAATAGCTGTGACTGTCACTACAATCCATGTATGGATTTTTGGAGCAAACAAGTGGAGTCCACTTTGTCATCAACCTGTAGTGGGGAAACAGGTATTTCTGTGGGCAGCCACCTATCGAATGCCTTCGGGGTGGCAGATACTTTGGAACAAAGCAAAGGAGATCAGTGATTGAGGTGTCATATGGGTTCCATCGTGGAACACGTGGATTTCATAATTTCTCTCTACATTTTCTCTTCAGTCAGTGGTTTTACAAAAGCCTTTGTTCACGTTTCACCTTATGACTTGCTGAACTGAACTTAGAACTATTCCTAGACTTGGGGTTTGGGAATTTGCCACACACACACTTGGGGGGGGGGGCAGGGTTTAATGTTTAATATCTAACGCGTTTACTTATTATTACAAGTAGTTATTAATAAAATAGTTTTTAGCACTTGTACCTGACTCGATGTGTTTCCGTTGTTGCTGGTACGTAACACACTTGAAACCTAGTTCTTAGGGTTTGGACTTAAAAAGATCTGTTCTATAATAGTTAATGTAAAACAATCCAAACATTCAAGAAACCCAATTAGCAACTATTAGGGAAAGTAACTTGCTGCCCTTAGACTGTCTGAGCAATTCCTCACCCTCAATGTGGTTTGGTGAATGATTCAATAAATCCTGCATTTCAACTTATAGGGAACAGCAAGTGGTTGTATGGGCGCGGGGATGTTCCTCGACATCAGCTCCACCTTCTGGTCCTATTCCTTGATGTTTCAGCTACTGACTTTAGTTTTGTTTTCTATGATTTGAAAACAGTATTACCAAAACCTCTAATGAACAGAGGGGTTTGGTAGGGATGTGATGGTTCAATTTCCACCACCAAATAAAAAAAGGTACCCCATCACAGAAACTCACACCACAGAAGGCAGCCCATCTGGTCCACCCAGGGTAAAAACTGACCTCAGTTGCACCTAGTTCCCAGTGGTCATCCAGGTGAGATTAGAATTTGTTTCTATTACATCAGGCATTGTTCTGGACACTCGCTGAAGTGCAAAAAAATTTCAATCCCCTTTAATTCTTCTACCATGGCTCCTGGTTACTCACCTTCAAGGGAAATGGGCATTTTCTGTTTATCCCGCAATTCCTTAGTTCCTTGTCTATTGTTATCAAATTGACTTCCCACATATACCTAAGCCTGCACTGTAGAAAGGTTACTGGGGTGGGATGGGCTTGTCTCAATTCCCAACTTCACCAAATCAAATATCAAGTTAACAAACTTCATGCAAGAACAGCAAACCAGGGGTATGATACCCTGAAGGGTAAAAAGGTGGCAAAGAGATTCTCCATTAGTGATAAATGCTGTTCTCACTCTGGCACCTACACACAAAGCAGGCCAAATCTCTCAAGGATCCCTTCTCCACAACACTTCCTTCAAAGACTTACTTCATCAGCTTGCTCAGCACTTGGCTTCTCCTCTATCCCCTTCTGCTCCTCTTCATCCTCGTCCTCCTCCTGGCTTGCATTTTCCAGAGCATCCTCCGTATCACTCTTCTGCTTCTCTTCAGCTACAATGTAGAAGCAAGTTCATTAAATTGAAATTATAACTGCACATCGGCAGTAAACAAGGAGCTTGTATGCTGGGTGGGAATGGAGCACTTTAAATGAAGCACTTTACATCCCTTGAATCAACATTTATTTTGTCAAAATGACATCATAACCATGACTATCACCCAACTACAGAGATACTTCTATTATTTAGATCTAGTTGAGGTCAATTTTTAATTTCTTTACATATTCATCTTTACCTTATGATTTGTACTGTCCCTTTAAAATTTCATATCTACGTTCACTCCATTGAAGTTCTTTTCATTATTAGAGTCAGAGACAGCATAGAAACAGGCCCTTGGCCCAGCAAATCCTTGCCAACCATCAACCACCCATTTACACCAATCCCATTTCATTCCCCCCCCACCCCCCCCCCCCCCCCAATATTCTACCCCTCACCTGCACAAAAGGGGCAATTTACAGAAGCTAATTTCAACTCACACATCTTTGGTGGGGGGGGGGGGGGGTGGAAAGAAGAGATGTCAGGGAAACCCATGTGGTCACAGGGAGAACATGCAAACTCCACACAGAGAGCACCCGAGGTCAGGATCGAACCCAGGTCTCTGGTGCTGTGATGCAGCAGCTCTACTCGCTGCGCCACTGTGTTGCCCAGAGCCTTTGGGGCAGAACTTGAATATACAACTTTGAGTTAGAAGGAAAAGCACCACCACTGATCCAGGGTCTCATTCAGCAGGAAGTGAGAAGGGTTAATGATGAACAAGGAATTGGTTGAAGAAATAAGGTTTCAGCAGAGAGAAGGATCATGTATTTATGCTCGTCCTACACTAATCCCAACTGTACTCTCCCCACATTCATCAACTCTCCCCAGATTCCACCACTCACCTACACACCTGGGGCATTTACAGCCAATCAACCTACCAAGCCACACATCTTTCAGATGTCGAAAGAAATTAGAGCACCCAGGAGAAACCCATGTGGTCACAGCAAGAATATGCAAACTCCACACAGAAGCACCCACGAATCAGGATCAAACCCTAGTTGTTGGCACTGTTGAGGCAGTGACTTTGCCGGCTGCACCACTATGCCGCACATTCTCAACAAACTGGCTCAGAGCAGACAGATGCAAGAGATTTTGTTGATGCTGGAATCTGGAGCAACACACAAAATGCTGGAGGAACTCAGCAGGTTCAGGCAGCATCTATGGAGGGAAATAAACAGCCAACATTCCAGTTGTCCTGATGAAGGGTCTCAATGTTTATTTCCCCTCCATAGATGCTGCTTGACCTGCTGAGTTCCTCCAGCAATGTGCATCACAGCAGACAAACTTTTGCTTTCCCATTTCTACAAAGGGAATACATTTGTGTGGCTGTGTCATTGAATCATTTACTAGGTAACATGAGAAACCTCGCACATTCTGAAAATCTCAAGTGATAAGAGTCTGCAGTACTTAGTAACCATTCCCAACACATCAATGCTGGCATTTACATCTCACAGGCCTCCATTTTTTTCACCTCACATTTTGCTGGGATCTTCAATTCATTCTCATTGTTTGTCAACTTACCTGCCTCCCTGGCTTTCGTCTTAAAACCAGTGCATTCACTGGAAACTTAATCTATTACTAAACACTAGTTCTGGTTTCACCCAGGAGCAGAAATATTTCTTTATTTGCTCTATTAAAACTGCTCATAATGTTAAACACCATCAGCCAAATCAAAAGCTAAATTCAACTATAAGGTAATTATATAGAAGCAACAAGACATCATTCAATTCACAAGTGTTCCAAACATTCTATTCAGCAAAACTGCTTGCAACTTTTTTTTATGGAAACGTAGACCTTTAAATAACGCAATGCTGTAATTGAGTGACTGCATGGAGTCTGAGTCAGTTCCAGAAAATACATCAGACTGTAAAATCTGCAGCAAAAAAAAACAAATTGCTGGAGAAACTCAGCAAGTCAGGCAGCATCGCTGCATCAGGACTGCACGTGGAGAAGTGATAGCAGGTATAAAGAGGCGAAGGGGAGAGGTGAGGCATATGCTGACAGGCAATGGGTGGAACCAGGTGAGGAGGTGCACAATAGGCAGACGGAGCCAGGTAGGAGAGGGTGGAGTAGGGAAAACAGTGGCTAGTGGGTGATAGGTAAAGAAAGACAAGGAGAGAGCAAAGGGGCGATTGGAGTCAGCTGGGGAGGGGAGGTAGAGACAGAGGCTGGAAGGTGATCTGTACGAATGGTATGCAAGACAGGTACCTCGGTTCTAAGTGACAATAATAAACCAATACCAAGCAGAGACAAGAGGCTGCAGATGCTGGAATCTGAGAAGGAAGGTGATAAGTAGAACCAGGTACAGGAGAGATGATGGGCAGATAGAACCAGTTGGAGGAGGGGGGGGAACAAAACCAGGTGATAGGGGACTGGGGTCTTTGAAAAAATTGGGGGACAACAGAACACCCTCCCCCTTTATTTGCTCCAGATTACAGCATCTGCAGTCTCTCATCAGGTGGATAGGGTAGTTAAACAAGCTTATGGGATGTTAGCTTTCATAACTCATGGGATTGCGTTTAAGAGCCGCGAGGTAATGATGCAGCTCTACAAAACTCTGGTTAGACCACACTTGGAGTACTGTGTCGAATTCTGGTCGCCTCATTATAGGAAGGATGCGGAAGCATTGGAAAGGGTGCTGAGGAGATTTACCAGGATACTGCCTGGTTTGGAGAGTCTGGATTATGAGGAGAGACTGAAGGAGCTAGGGCTTTACTCATTGGAGAGGAGGAGGATGAAGGGAGACATGATAGAGGTATACAAAATATTAAGAGGAATAGCTAGAGTTGACAGCCAGTGCCTCTTTCCCAGGGCATCAATGCGCAATACAAGAGGGCATGGCTTTAAAGTAATGGGTGGGAAGTTCAAGGGAGATAGAGAGAGGTTTTTCACCCAGAGAGTGGTTGGGGCATGGAATGCACTGCCTGGGGTGGTGGTGGTGGTGGTGGTGGCTGATGCGTTGGTCAAGTTCAAGAGATTGTTAGATAAGCATATGGAGGAAATTAAAATAGAGGGATATGTGGAAGGAAGGGGTTAGATAGTCTTAGGTGAGGTTTAAAGGTCAGCACAACATGGTGGGTTGAAGGGCCTGTATTGTTCTATGGTTCAAAATTTGCAGTCCACATTCCAGACATTGAGCACTTAGAATTCAGTCACAAATCTTTTCTTACAACACAGCATGGTATCTATTGTGCAGAGATACTAACTAACAAAGCACTGTTCACACCTTGTAGTTTCATATTTTAAACCACATATGATAAGTACAAGACTTCTGCATCCTGCCTTGTATATAGTTCAAACACATCCCTGCTTCTCATCAACAAATTGGACATTTAACACAAGGGGCAGCATTAACTTCCAAAACACACCAGATGATCAAAGACATCACTAATTAGTACCATCACTACAGCAGCTGGTTTGAGTCTGGAGTACTGTGACTAGACACAGCACATGTTTAACAATGAGTGGATAAACTGACTGCAGGATGTCAAAACCATCAACTACAAAATAATTTGACTAATGAAGATTTAAAAAAAATAATTCCAAACTAAAGACTTAAAAAATACTTAGATTCACCCTTTTAAGACTTCAAGATGTTCCAAAGTACTTCATGACCACTCCACTTGGGTACCTCCAGAAATGTTAACACTGTTGCAGCTGTTACATGGAGAGGAAAGGTTTAGAGGGATATGGATCAAATGGGACTAGCTTAGGTGGACACCTTGGTCAGCATGGATGAGTTGGGCTTAAGGGCCTGTTTCCATGCTGTATTATTCAGTCTGGGAATGTGCAACATGTACAGTAAGATCCCATTTTGCAATGCTTCTATTTATCCCACAGCCTCCATGTATTTAAATAGTGGCAGTGCAACACTTTGGAAAACCATCCCCAGCCTGGTTCCCCTTCCAAAAGGGATTTGGGATTACTTACTTATCTTTTCCTCTTCTGTCTCCTTTTTCTCTTCTTCCTCCTTCTGCTCTTCTTTCTCCTCTTCATCCTTTACATCAGGCTGTGGGGCATCAGTCTTTTTGTACTCTGCAGCAGCATCTTTCTGCAAGAACATAATTAACTCTTAATTAAGTTTATCCCCAACATTCCACCAAGCCTCATACCAAATCTACACCTGTCACATCAATGGCCAGGTCAGTGGGGCAAGTCTAAACCTAGCTATAAGGTTAGGATGCAAGTCCTGGGGTAAGTTGATTAGTACAGTTTTTCTCCCCACCTCCCCTAAAATGCCTTCCTTATCTGGAGTTGAAACATTTTCAATCAACATACCAAAGTGGGAACCATCCTGAGCTCAGAACAGTAGGAAGGTTTCCCAGAAATACAGGAAAGCAATACCAGCTGCAAAGAGCCCTAGACAAAAGCACATTGAGGAACTGAGAAGGTGCACAATGTCAAAGAGACTAAAGTTTTACTTGACCTTAGGGCATCAGTAAGCTGAACACTTGCTTTGACGGGATAAACAGACAGGATCGCAATCTGAAAATCATAAGACATCAACTTCACATGCGATCCTCCATCTCAAATTTAGTTTTCTGCCAGATTGCCACATGCCTTGAAGAACTTTCAGGGAGCTAAGCGATTTAAAAGATAAACCACCCAACAACTAGAGGACCAGTACCACACAGTTCCCAAGTAAAATACACATCTGGATCACTAGTTCACTAATGTCTTCAGGAGGAGAGGTCAACCGTTAACCAGTCTGCCCAACCGCGAATGCCCCAATTTGACTGACTGCCTCAGGCAACCACTCAGTACAGGAGTGTTAAGTGCTTTCTATAACTATTAACAAAGTTCCAAACGTACCATTCTTTGTGGAGAGAACCATTTCCTACCTTTCCAGTACAGCAGAACACAATAACCAGAAACACAGGCAAGGCGATGATTAGGATGTACACAACCCAGAGCCATGGGCGTTCTTCAGCTGCTGACATCAGCTGTCCAACTACTCCTGACTGGAAACCAAAAACAAGTTAAAATTAGTCCATCAGACTCCCTGGATGCGAGTATACATTGATACCAGTAAATGACTGCCTTCCGACACTATAATATTATTTGGGTTTTACCTCCATCAAAACCTTAAGGTGATAAAAGGATTACACTTTTTAAACACACTTTGATACAATTGATTAAAATTAGCTGTAAACACTTTCTACTTGTATGAAAGTAGTGTTTAGAACATGATCCAATATTTGCTGGGATGGAAAGCCACCTGGTTTATTTATTGACCTAGTGTTGTGAGTAAAGGTTCTTTCGGGTCTTAAAGGCAGAGGGCTTCAGACACAAGTCTCTGTATTTTAAAAAGGGAAAATTTATTTACAAAGAAACGCAGGGACAGAATGGATGGGAACAGATGCACACTCGCACACACATACAGGTGATTGCGAGACGTGGGGGAAATCACAATAGGGGTGAGATGCGCACACACACACAATGAACTGGTTACAAATGATCAAGGAATAAACAATACAATGCCTGAACACCTTGAATCTGGACAAACATTGGCTCTAATGCTCCCCAGGATCTTTAACTATCTATCCTGAAGTAGTGCACAGCTTACCTCAAGAGGGCGAGCAAGAGAACCAGCACATGCAGCACTTTTTATAGTGCCGGAGAGCTGGGTGGAGCCAGCCTAGGTGATTCAAAAATGTCCAATGGGCCATGGCCAGGTACAACAGGTATTTACATAGGCCCAATGGTCAAGGTATGTACTAATGGGTGGATGGAGCCAGATCTTGATTGACAGTGGTGCTGCTTTTGGCCATGTGCTCAATGGTGTCATCCCAGCCAGAGGGGTCAGTGTTGTCACAGGCACATGACAGCCATGACCTTTCACACTACACCTAGAGACACCAAATTTTTGATTTTTTTTAAAACATACAATTGAAAGATTAAAATCAAATTGATCAATTAAACACCTTTGATGCACGATGGTAAATGGTAAACAGATGACTGATCAGAAGGGTTGGGATTTACGAATCAGTACAACCCTGTGTAAACCAAAGCTCCCAATGCCTACAACACAAAGTCATCCAGCCTGACCAGTCATTAACCTTCCTCCTAAATGCCAACTTCCTGCAGGTTCACACAATCTCTCTTTTACTTGATGTCACCACTAACCTATGCTGGTATTGTTAATAAAAGGATTAATGTTAACAAATCCTTACACAATCTCCAGCTTCATTTTGTTACCTCTTCCAAGATATCTGCATTCCTCCAGTTCTAGTCTTGTCCCCCTTTGACCCTCCCCAATTTCCATCTCTCCCATTTGCCAAAACTTCAAGCTCTGATATTCCCACCCTGAACTTCAACTTCTCTTCCTTTACAAAATGCCTCAATCTGCCTCTTGGTTCAAATTTTGATCATCTGCCCCAACCTCAAGTGCTGGATCTCAATCTTTGTTTGAAAATGCTACCAGAAAGCATGGTTGGGGCTCATGCCTCCCACAGCTTTCACTTCCTCCTAATCTGCACTCATTGCATTCTCCTAGTTGTCAGCTCACTTTGCACAAGTTCTGACGATGCTAACTTTCTTAGTGCCTCCAAGACGTTTATTCCTTCAGCCTAGGATTCCTCTCTACCCACAGGCATTAACCATCGCTCCTGAACACATGCTCTTTCCTCCTCCCTTCCAGAATTATCATCATTCCCCTTGTATTTAACTTCCACATTCAACAGATCATTCACTTACTCCAATACCACAATCATTATACCTCTTCCTCTCATTGAAATCTGGTTCACTCTTAATCCACAATCAATCACAGGGCTTGTAACACCTGCCCTTTTACTTCTTCCTTCCCCTCTCCACCCCCACCCCCCCCCCCCCCCAAGTCTTTCCAGGTGAAAGTGATTTTCCTGTACTTCATTTAAGTAGTGCACACTGTATTCACTGCTCAAACCCAAACTGGATGTTATTTCCTTCAATCATACATGAACCAGCAGGAAGAATGGTCATACAGCCTCAAGCATGTTCTGCCATTCAATAACATGGCTGATCTGATTGTAACCTCAGCTCTGAATTTCTGTCTATCCCCAGTAACCTCTCACTCACTTGTTTATCGAATATACAACTGTCAAAAGACTCAAACTCCAAGGTGTAGGAAGAGTGCACCCAAGGCTCAGAATCCCCAGAACAAAACTCCACAGCATCTTTCTTAAAGGGACACATTTCTAAAGTCATGACCTTGAGTTCTAGATCCTCCCACAAGTCTTCACATACTCTTCTGAACTCCAGCAGATGGAAATCTAGCCTCTCTAATCTTTCCAAGACAGCCTACCCACTCTAGGTAACATCCTTCCTTAGAGACCAATGTTGTTCAAAATATTCCAGAGTGGTCTCATCAACCCCCTTTACAACTGAGGCATAACCTCCCTACTTTTGTGTTCAGACCCCCAGCAATAAAACATGGTTAGCTTTCCTAATTATTTGCTGTAACTGCATACCAGCCTTTTACAAATTATACACTAGGAGACACAGATCACTCTGCAATCTCACTAATTAGAGAATACACATTTTATTTTACCTGCCAAAGTGGACAATTTCACATTTCTCCTCCCCCGCCCCCCCCTCTCCCCAGTATACACAAAGATCTGGCAAATGGAGTAATCACTTAACCTAAATCCCCTTGTAGCCTCACATCCCCTCCACAACTTACTTCTCTACTTGTCAGTCTACAAACATGAGCTGACCTTCTGTCTCAAATTAATTCACTACTCCACTCTGACCCCTATTATCCTTGGCCTCCTGCACTATTCCAAATGAAGGTCAACAGAAGTTTGAGAATAGGAGTTTCTTTCCAAAAGCACTTTGCCTTCTTCTGTACTAAAAGTTTTAACAATTTCAGATTGATAACAACAGGGACACAGGGCAGAGGTGTGGCAGACAGCTGGCGACTGCCCTGACCAAGAGATTGCCAACCATTCACCCCAAGAATGCTACACAAGTGCAGCACTTTCACCCCTCTTCCAGCTAGCTGAAGTTTGACTGATCTATACAAGGGATTAAATAAACATTGCAAAGCTGCCTTCGAGCACCCAGTGAACATTTGTAAAGGAAGTTTCTTCTCCAAAACAGAAAATGTTAGAAATACTTTTATCATCAGGCAACATCTACAGAGGAGTGAAAAACAGAGTTAATCTTTCTTCAGAACTCATCTCAGATCATCGACCTGGAATGTTGTTTTGTTCTTCACAGATGCTGCTTGACCTGCTGTGAATTTCCAGTATTGTTTTCAGATTGTATTAATTAGGAACAACTTTTTATTAATGACCCCATGGTAAATGGGAACAGGAGGGAAAAGTTTAAAAGACTAATTGAGGAGAGAGCAAGAAACCAGATCTACACAGTTTAAGCAGCTTGTAGAAAATAATTTGCTAGTAGGAAACAGTGCACTAAGCTTTGATCACAAGGATAGAGGGAGAAATAGATTTAGGATAGAGATAAAAATAAATAAAATCAAGTAGCAAAGATACAGAAGGTTGTGAAGTTTACAGGTTGGAAACTTAATGCTCAAAGACAAACATGTTGAAAACATTAAAAGATAGTATTGTGAACAGCATTTATCCAGTTTGACATGAGGCCATTCAGAATTTTTGCTCTGCTATTCAATTAGATTGGAACTAACTTAATTCTGTTAATGCTAAGAAAACTAAAACATGCTAAAAGGCACCTAGTTGAAACGTAGAACAAAACCTCAAGCTAGTCATAAACAGGATGCCAAACCTCAACACCACATGACTGCATAATAAACGGTTACATATTGGAAAGATTCAATTAATGTAAAACTCCATCTTGTAAAAGACAACTTTTCCTCAAATTTATGAATAGTTTGATTAAGATGACTTTTTAAAATTATCTGACCTCAAGCTTCCATGGTATTAACTATACACCTTCCCATTGCCACACCAAGGTCCTTCAATGAACAATACCCCAAGTAATTCATCCAGCCACATATAGCGCTCCCACCTTCTCACTCTTAAAACCATTCCATTAAGTTAGAAGTATATCCTTACCTCAGCAGCACCTTCTGCTGTTTTCTTCAGACCCCAGCCATCATACGCCCATTGGTCAACCACTGCCTTGTCAGAGCAGATTATGAAGTTGTCAAAGAAGATATCAGATGTCATTGACCATAGTTCCAAGCCAATAGCACTGAAAGTGGTCATTCTGAACGGATGCAGATCCTCGAAGTAATTTGGATTAGGAATCTTCTTTGGTTTCCAGACACCCTGAGTGAGAAATTAATTAGAATTAAAGTCTTATGAAATTGTCTTCCATTTATACAAGACCTTCAATTAGCAAAAAAAGTCATAGCAATGCTAGTAAAAATTTACAGTCACGAGGCGAAATTAGGGAAAAATAACTGTCCATTTCCCTCCACAGATGCTGCCTGACCTGCAGCAGTTTTTTTGCTTTGGATTCCAGAATCTGCAGTCGTCTGTCTCTCCAAGATATTGGGGCAGGTGACTGAAAGCCTGATGAAGATGGAGAAAAGGAGCAAAAGACAGACAGAGGAAAGGGAATTCTGGAGCTTAGTGCCTTGGCAGCTGAAGGGAAGCCAAGTAATAGTGAAGCAGCTAAGTTCAGACTCAAGAGGCCAGAACTAGAAAAACACAGGTATTTTATCCAATTGCTTAACCTGTACCCAGTGCAAGTCACTGAGCAGAGGGAAGGATGGAATTGCTCAAGTTAGCATGCAAAGATGGAGGAGATAAAGTTTACAAAAGAGGAACAAGATCAGCCAGGAATGTACTGGAAAAGTCTGTGACAGCAAATAAGGTGGGGAAGGGAATATTATGGAGGTGTATTAAAGTGACCTTTACAACACAATAGATATAAAGATCCAAAAAATCAATGTGACATTAAGATTGAGAAAGTCTAATTCAGTTTCAGACTATTGCCAGGGAAACCAACAGCATAACAGCAAAGGAATAAAGTTTGTGATGAAGGATGGATATCAAAATGGACATGAGATCTCATCTTCTAAGAGATGGCATGCACAATTCAAGACTAGTTGCAATACTTGTGTAACTCATTTTCTTTTTAACCACTTTAAAACAATCTAACTTAACTTGCAGAATTTTACAATGCAGTAGGCAGCCAGTGTGCTAGTTCTTTGAAAGCTCTCCCATTAGTCCCATGCTTTTCCTGTTAAGTATATAAATTTGATAAATTGAAGTATTGTACAGGATTTTTCACAATGTGCAAGACTGATACAGGTCATTTCCGAACCAGGATGTTTCTACAGAAGCCCCCTCATCTGAATCCATCTGCTTAACTCTTACCATCTCCCTCAGTTATTTAGCATCCACTTAAATGCAGTGACACCATTCACTCTACACATTCTTGTGGTAGTAACTTCCACATCACTCTGGGTAGACAAGAGACTGCAGATGTTGGAAATCTGGAGCAACACACTAAACACTGGAGAAACTCAGTGGGTCAGGCAGCATCTACAGAGGTAAATGAACAGTCGACGTTTCAGGTTGAGACTCTTCATCTGGGTATTGTTATTCCTAAAGGTGAAAACTCACTTGAATAATCTGTCAAAACATTATCAGGTCACCCCTCAGTCATCTCTTTTCAGAAGAACCAGAGATGGAGCACTGAGGTCCACAGAGTCTATACTGAACTTCAAAGAACCCATTTTTACACTAATCCTATCCTAACCCATTTTATTCTCCCCACATTCCCATCAAGGATCATCCCCACAATTCTACCATTCGTCTGCATACTAGGGGCAATTTACACCAGCCAATTAACCTACTAACCTGGACATCTTTGGAATGTGGGAGGAAACCCTCATGGTAGCAGGGAGAATATGCAAACTGCCCACAGACAGCACAGGTTGAACCCAGGCTGTTGGGAGCTGTGAGGCAACATGTCTACCAGCTTCACCACCTTTCAAGAAACAACTTTTCCTGACTTTTTTTTAAAAAAACACCCTGTACATTCATTTGCCTGGACAAAGTTTGAGATGGAAAAGGCAGACACCACAGAGGAAACTGAAAACATGAAATTTACACTGAGTTGCTGCTGAACTGGATTCCATGTAGGAATCTAATGAACATAAGACTGACAAATGAACCAGACTTGATGATAACTGAGCAAATCATTGGAATTTTCTACCTCATGGGCCATGGATAAGCTTAGGGCGATTGATTTTTGTCACCAAGGAATGAGAAAGTAGATAAAACAATCTTATCGCAGAGGACAGCAAGATCAATCATGTTTGAAATGAAGTGTGTTAATAGTAGATAGAAACAGCTCCTTTGGCAGGGTCAGGAACTAGAAGACAAAGAATGAAATTTACTGGCAAAACACAAGTGACATGATGAAAATTTTTACAAAAGTAGTTAGAGTATAGAATATAGGACCAGAGTGATAGTGGATGTAGATGCAATTGTAGCATTCAAAAGGGACTTGGATAAGTATCTGGAAGGAAAGAATTTGCAGGTCTAGGCAGTGGGACTACCTGGATTTCTCTTGTATACACTTGGTAACAGACTCAACATGTTGAATGGGCTCCTATGCTTTACCCATTGATCTGGACTGATGCCTCAAAAACGAGCTTCAACCAAATGTGGTTGAACCAAGAACCTGAGAAGACAAGTAACTGAGTAGCAGAAGTTAAAGCTGTCACCCATCCCTGGCATTACCTGGTAGTTGGGGTTGTCAATCATTGGAGCCTTCCATTTTCCCTTGTAATCTGGGTTATCAATCATCGGCAATTTCCAGGTCCCACACCCGGGAGCAGACTCACACTTTGGATTGGCTATTTGAGGGGCCTCCCACTCACCATCCATTTCTTCATCCCTAGAGGCAGAGGTAATAAGGAAAGTGTCAAACTCAGTAATATCTTCAACAACCAAAACATTGAGTCAGCCACTTTTAATGGAACAGCTTTCTCAACGTTCTCACAAATCAAATGACTGATTTATAATAGATATAAGTATCCCTATTATATCTCCCAATTCTTAATGAACAACACAACCCACATCTCCTATACACCGAGGAGCAGATTGCACCTTTCCAAAATCTGCCTCCCAAAGATAACAGGGTTCTTGTCATCAGTGATTTCAACTTCCCTAATACTGATTGGCACTTCCTTAGTGTAGAGGATAGATGGGGCAGAGTTTGTTAGGTATGTCCAGGAAGGATTCCTGACACAGTATGTGGACAGGCTGACTGGAGGAGAGGCCATACTGGACATGGTACTAGGCAATGAGCCTGATCAGGTTTCAGATCTCTCAGTGGGAGAGCATCTTGGAGATAGTGACCGTAACTCCTTGACCATTACCACAGCCTTGGAGAGGGATGGGAGCAGACGATATGGGAAAGTATTTAATTGGGGGAGGGGGAATTGTGATGCTATTAAGCAGGGACTTGCGAGTGTAAGTTAGGAACATATGTTCTTGGGGAATGCACAACAGAATTGTGGAGGTTGTTTAAGGAATACTTGCATGGGGCTCTGGATGGGTTTGTCCCATTGAGGCAGGGTAAGGATGGTAGAGTGAAGGAACCGGGGTTGACAAGAGATGTAGAATCTCTTGTCAAGAGGAAGAAAGAAGCTTACCCGAGGTTTAGAAAGCAAGGATCAGACAGGGCTCTGGAGAGTTACAAGGTAGCCAGGAGGGCGCTTAAGAATGGAGCTAGAAGGGGGCATGAGTAGGCCTTGGCGAGTAGGATCAAGGAAAACCCCAAGACGTTCTACACATATATGAAGAACAGGAGGATGACTAGAGTAAGGGTAGGACTGATCAGGGATAAAAGAGGAAACAGGTGCCTGGAGTCAGAAGAGGTAGGGGAGGTCCTTAATGAATATTTTGCTTCAGTATTCACCAGAGAGAGAGACCTTGACATTTGAGAGGATGACATACAACAGGTTTATACTCTAGAGCATGTCGACGTGCAGAAAGAGGATGTGTTTGAACTTTTGAAAGACATTAACATAGATAAGTCACCGGGGTCGAACAGGATATATCCAAGGTTACGACGGAAAAGATTGTGGCACCTTTAGCGATGATCTTTGCGTCCTCACTGGTCACAAGAGTAGTGCCAGATGATTGGAGAGCGGCAAATGTTGTTCCTTTGTTTAAAAAGGGAGTAGGGATAATGTTGGGATTACAGACCAGTGAGTCTACTTCAGTGGTGGGCAAATTACTGGAGAAGGATTTATGGGCATTTAGAGAAGCATAGGCTGATTAGGAACAGTCAGCATGGCCTTGAGGGGCAGGTCATGCCTCATGAGCCTGATTCATTTCTTTGAGGATGTGACAAAATACTTTGAAGAAGGTAGAGCAGTATATGTGGTGTAGATGGATTTTAGTAAGGCTTTTGATAAGGTTCCTCATGGAAGGCTCATTCATAAAGTCAGGAGGCATGGGATCCACGGCAACTTGGCTGTGTGGATTCAGAATTGGCTCACCCATAGAAGACAGAGGGTGGTTGCAGATGGAGAGTATTCTGCCAGGAGGTCAGTAACCAGTGGTGTTCTGCAGGGATGTTCTGGAACCCCTGCTCTTTGTGATTTTTATCATGGGGATGTGAAAGGGTGGGTTAATAAGTTTGCTGATGATACAAAGGTTGGTGTTATGGATAGTGTAGACGGTTGCTGTAGGTTACAACAGGACATTGATAGGATACAGAGCTGGGCTGAGAAGTGGCAGATGGCGTTCAACCCAGAAAAGTGTGAAGTGATACACTTCGGGAGATCGAATTTGAAGGCAGAATACAAGGTTAATGGCAGGACCCTTAGCAGTGTGGAGGAACAGAGGGATCTTGGGGTCCACGTCCATAGATCGCTCAAGGTTGTTAGGGCCTTCATTAGATGTGTTGGCCTTCATTAGTCAGGGTATTGAGTTCAAGAGCCGTGAGGTAATGTTGCAGTTCCATAAAACTCTGGTCAGACCACACGTGGAGTATTGTGTTCAGTTCTGATCACCTCATTATAGGAAGAATGTGGAAGCTTTAGGGAAGGTGCAGAGATTATTTACCAGGATGCTGCCTGAATTGGAGAGCACGTCTTGAGGATAGGCTGAGCGAGCTAGGGCTTTTCTCTTTGGAGCAAAGGAGGATGAGAGGCGACTTGACAGAGGTGTACAAGAGGCATAGATCGAGTGGACAGTCAGAAATTTTTTCCCAGGGCGAAGATGGCTAACATGAGGGGGCATAATTTTTAAGGCAATTGAAGGTATGGGGTGGGAGGAAATGTCAGTTTGTTTGTTTTTTTTTTAAAAAAGTGGTGGGTGCATGGAATGCACCACCAGCAGAGGTTGTGGGGCAGATATATTAGGGACATTTAAGTTACTCTTAGATAGCCACATGAATGATAGAAAAGTGGAGGGCTACATGAGAGGGAAGAGTTAGAGAGATTTAGAGTAGGATAAAATGTTGGCACATCATTGTGAGCTGAAGGGCCTGTACTGTCCTATGTTCTCAGCCCACTCCCAACCAGCCCTTGTACAAAACATTCCATGCCAGTTTACAAGATAGGGTGCAGACAGACTGCAAGGTCTGGAACAAGATCAGAACCTACCAGTCCTCTGGTTTTTCAGCATCAGGATCTGGGATGTACTCAGGCTCATCGTCAAGCCATCCTTCAGGCTTCACAGCACTTTCATCTTGAATCTTAGCAGGAGCATCTTCATCCCTGAAAAAGGAACAAGGTCAGAAACCCAACTGTTCAGGAAGTCCCAGTGAACCAATACCAGTGGTACCAATTACAGAACAAAATTAAAAACAGTGGTTGAAGTCATACTATTTTAATGTTCCTGTCCCCTACCCTCCCAAGAGAAACATCTGTCCTGGCATCAATCCTGAGACATTCTCCACAATGGTGATATTGAAGAAAACCAGATATATATTGTGATGGCAAGTTAAGTTTATTTTTAAGTGCAGGGAATAGGTGACAAGAGTAAAAAGCATCAGTTTGGTTGAAGGATACATGAAGGAACATTTTCACACAAATTAGGCAGTGCTTGAGCAATCAAATTCAAGGATGCACAAGAAGTGGCCTCTGGAGGAGTAAAGGTTTCAGAAGTTAAAGGAATAGGAAAAAGAAGGGAACCAACATAGGTCATGGGTAAGCAAGTGAATAGGACTCAAGAATAGGGAATCAGCTAACAGATGAGCTGTAGTTTACAGAGGGTAGACAACAGAGACCTGTCAGGACTATAGTGGAAGAGAATTTAAAAAGGTAGCAGAAGCAACTTTCAGTAGCAAAGGCAGTGCCATCAAAATAGTGGTGCTAGCGATGGTGGTGGAAATATAACCACCACTTAGGGTTATACAAGTTACAGTCTGCATAAGCCTTGACCCATTAACAGGGAAACAGTATGGTGAAAGCAGCAAGTTTGTAGTGGGAACCAAATAAAATGGTATGTGTCTTCCTAATGATCACTGGAGGGAAGACACTATTTTGTACTTGAATTACTCACCAGTCATCAGGTTTGACTGCATCAGGGTCAGAAATTTTTGGTCTCTCATCCCAGTCTTCAGGTTTCTGATCATCAGGATCTTCAATCTCTTTTGGCGGATTAATGGGAGGAGTCATGTCTTCGAGTAGGTTGCCACTGTTGACAACCGTTTGGTCAATCAGAACCTGAAATGAGTTGTCAGGGTTGAGCACTGCAAGAGGTAAAAGGAAAGCAGTTAATTTAATATTTGATGAAACATTTATAGTACTTCAAATTGGAACTTTATGTAAATCTAGATGGTCAAAATCTACTTAAATGGTCATCAATTATTGCTTAAAAAAAAGTAACCAGGCTTCAGTCAAAAACATCTGGGAATCAAACAGTTCTAGGTTGCTTAGTTCCATGAATGAGAACATGATTTAAAATGCCTATCCTCACATTAAATAATCTGCATCCTTGACCCTCCGATTTCTGTAACCGCCACTTACCTTCAGATCAGGACACTCACCCAATTCTGGTGTTCTGAACACTCCCAATACTCCAGAATTGGCAGCATGATTTCAATTACCAAAGCATAAACTCTGGAATTATTCCTGAAATACCTAGGCTCTCTCACCATCTTAAATACTCCATAACAGACCACTTCACTGAGCTTATGTCACCATTCCAATCTAATGTGGCTTTGTATCAAATTTTGCCTGATGACATCCCCTATAAAGTTGCAATATTTCATTATATTTCAGCCGCTAACAGCAAACAACAGTTGGATTGCTACTTTGAAAAATAAACATGCCCAAACAAGCTAATGACAAGTTTGGATCAAGTTTATTTTTTGCTAATGGATGGAAATTGTGGAGTCCTGAATGGCAAGGTGAAACCTGCGCAATAGATACGTCAACGATGACTCCTTGCTTTCAGACTTGATGCTAGTGCTTTAAGGAATCACCTTAAAATTGACTTCTGGTAATCAACCTTTTAGCCAATGGAAACAGGTTATTTCCTATTAAAACCCTTTATTATTTTTTGAACACTTGTTATAATGCATCTCTATAGAACTCTGGTTAGGCTACATTTAGAGTATTGCGTGCAAGTCTGGTCACCTCACTATAGGAAGGATGCTGCCCGGATTAGAGGGCATGTGCTATCAGGAGAGGCTGGACAAACTTGGGCTCTTTTCTCTGGTGGCAGAGGCTGAGGGGTGATCTGTTGGAAGTGTATAAAATCACGAGCGGCATAGATATTGCTTGTCCGCCCTTTTTCCCCATTATTGAGCGATCTAATACCAGAGGGCATGCATTTAAGGAGAGAGGTAAGGGGGTAGGTTCAGAAGCAGCACGAGGGCTAAGTTTTTTTACTCAGAGTGGTGGATACATGGAATGTGCTTCCTAATAGGGTGGTGGAGGCAAATTCATTGGGGGCTTTTAAGAGGGGCTTGGATGGGCACATGAATGAGAAGAAAATGGAGGGATATGGGTATTCTCTAGGGAGGAGGGATTAGCTATGTCAGCACAACATTGTGGGCCAAAGGGCCTGTTCTGTGCTCTACTGTACTCTTATGTTCTATGTTCTTGTACCAAACCCACCCATTACCCCGTTATTCGACCCACTGAGTTCCTCCAGCAGACTGTTTGTTGTTTCAGGTTAAAAAACTTTTAAAAAATTTTAAAATCTTTATTTATACAGCACAGTAAAGACCCTTCCAGCCCAACAAGCCTGCGCTGCCCAATTAACCCATACATCTTTGGAATGTGGGAGGAAACCCGAGCACCCAGAGGAAACCCATGCAGTCACAGGGAGAACGTACATATAGACTGGAACCTGCTTAGTGCCAAAGGTTTAGATGGGACAGAATTTGTTAAATGTATCCAGGAGGGATTCCTGACACAGTATGTCGACAGGCCGACTAGAGGGAATGCCATGCTAGATCTAGTTTTAGGAAATGAACCGGGACAGCTGAAGGATCTATTGGTGGGAGAGCATTTGGGGGACAGTGACCATTGCTCCATAACCTTTAAAATTGTCATGGACAGGGACAGGTGCAGAGAGGACAAGAAGATATTTAATTGGGGAAGGGCGAACTATGAGGCTATAAGGAGAGAACTTGGGAGTGTAAATTGGGATGTCCTTTTTGAAGGGAAATGTACTATGGAGATGTGGTTGATGTTCAGGGATCTTATGCAGGATATTAGGGATAAATATGTCCCGGTGAGGCAGAGAAGGAATGGCAGGGTGAAGGAGCCGTGGGTGACGAGAGAGGTGGAACGACTAGTTAGGGAGAAGAAGGTAGCATACATAAGGTGTAAGCAGCAAGGTTCAGACAGGGCCCGTGAGGAATATAGAGTAGCGAGGAAGGAACTTAAGAAAGGGCTGAGGAGAGCTAGAAGGGGACATGAAAAGGTGTTGGCTAGTAGGGTTAAGGAGACTCCCAAGGCTTTTTTCACGTACGTGAAGGGTAGGAGGATGGCTACGGTAAAGGTACGTCCGATTAAAGACAAAGGTGGGAGAATATGCCTGGAGGCGGCGGAAGTGGGAGAAGTTCTCAATGAATACTTCTCCGGTATTCACCAAGGAGAGGGGTCTTGATGACGCAGAAGGGAGTGCTGGTAAGGGTAATGTTCGAGGTTGTAGATATCAAGAGAGAGGATGTGTTGAAGTTGTTAAATAATATCAAGATGGATAAATCTCTGGGGCCTGACGGGATTTTCCCCAGGCTGCTTTGAGAGGCGAGGGAGGAGACTGTTGAACCGCTGGTAAGGACCTTTGAGTCCTCGTTGTCCACGGGGATGGTGCCGGAGGATTGGAGGGTGGTGAATGTTGTCCCCTTGTTCAAAAAAGGTAGTAGGGATGGTCCAGGGAATTACAGACCGGTGAGCCTTACGTCTGTGGTGGGTAAGCTGTTAGAAAGGATTCTAAGGGATAGGATCTATGAACACCTGGAGAATCATGGACTGATTAGGGACAGCCAACATGGCTTTGTGAAGGGAAGATCTTGCCTCACAAGCCTGATGGAGTTCTTTGAGGAGGTGATCAGGAAGATTGATGAGGGTAGTGCGGTGGATGTGGTCTATAAGGATTTTAGTAAGGCGTTTGATAAGGTTCCTCATGGTAGGCTCCTTCAGAAGGTCAGAGGCCAAGGGATCCAGGGAAGCTTGGCTGTGTGGATTAGGAATTGGCTTGCATGTAGAAAGCAGAGGGTTGTGGTGGAAGGAGTGCCCTCGGATTGGAAGGCAGTGACTAGTGGTGTCCCGCAGGGATCCGTTCTGGGACCTCTACTTTTTGTGATATTTATAGATGACTTAGATGAGGGGGTGGAGGGCTGGGTTAGTAAGTTTGTGGACGACACTAAGATAGGCGGTGTTGTGGATAGTGTGGAGGGCTGTTGGAACTTACAGAGGGATATTGATAGGATGCAGAGCTGGACTGGCAAGTAGCAGATGGAGTTCAATCCAGAGAAGTGTGAGGTGGTACACTTTGGAAGGACAAACTCCAGGGCAGAGTACGGGTAAATGGCAAGGTACTTGGCAGTGTAGAGGAGCAGAGGGATCTGGGGGTTCATATTCACAGTTCACTGAAAGTTGCCTCACAGGTGGATAGAGCAGTTAAGAAGGCCTATGGGATGTTAGCTTTCATAAGTCGTGGGATTGAGCCACGAAGTGATGATGCAGCTTTATAAAACTCTAGTTAGACCACACTTATGTACTGTGTTCAGTTTTGGTCGCCGCATTATAGGAAGGATGTGGAGGCGTTGGAGAGGGTGCAGAGGAGATTTACCAGGATGCTGCCTGGATTAGAGCGTATGGAATATGAGCACAGGCCTAAGGTGCTAGGGCTTTATTCACTGGAAAGGAGGAGGATGAGAGGAGACATGATAGAGGTGTATAAAATATTGAGAGGAATAGATAGAGTAGACAGTCAGCGCCTCCTTCCCAGGGCACCAATGCTCAAGACGAGGGGGCATGGCTTTAAGGTTATGGGTGGGAGGTTCGGGGAGATGTCAGGGGGAGGTTTTTCACCCCGAGAGTGGTTGGTGCATGGAATGCACTGCCTGGGGTAGTGGTGGAGGCAGATACATTGGACAGGTTCAAGAGTTTGTTGGATAGGCACATGGAGGAATGCAAGATAGAGGGATATGCGGGAGGAAAGGATTAGATACTGTGAGGGTGGTTTGATGGACGGCACAACATGGTGGGCCGAAGGGCCTGTTTTGTGCTGTATGGTTCCATGGTTCAAACTCCTTACAGACAGCAACAGGAATTGAACCCCAATCGCTGGCGCTGTAATAGCGTCGCGCTAACCGCTACACTACCGTGCCCCCCAGTCTCATATCTCCTCTTAAAACCTCTCTACTTCCATCTCACCACCTCACTGAAGTCGCTCACCCTTCCAACTTGCTAAAAAGCAAATCAAAGGGCAAATGCACCAAACTAGATCCATTGCAGAATGTTAAACATTTCCTCCATTAATTAACCTTGCTTTACTAAGTCATGCAACAAAGAACACTACAAGTCCTCATATTCTGCAAGGAAGGTGATCATTGATTTCCCACTGAAAACAAATGGCAATTACCAGCAAGGCCTCTCCTTTGTACCCAATAACCCCAAATATACAGAAATATGCCCCATATGTTCCAAAAGCAATAATATGCATTGGTAAATACATTAAAACATTTAAGTACCCAACAGGAAATATTAGCCAACAAACTAGTGAAATTTGCAAGCAACCATAGATTTTGAAATTACAAGGTGCAGCTGTGTCAATATAGGGCTCTCCACTAGAAGTGGGGAGCAGGAAGCTACTAGTCACAAGAGGCCTTCAAACTAATCAAGGTATTAAAACAGTGATCCTTCCCTCTACATGCAGATACAAATTTGTTAGAGGCCCCCCACCAAGGCTGCAGATGAGTATGTGGATCTGTAGATAGTAAATTAGATCACAGAGCCAGCATACAATTCTGGTTTTTCCTCACAACACCCCTTCCCCCTCAAAATAGTAACCAATAATAGATTACCTTTCCAATTTCCTGTAATATCATAATAACAAAATTTTGGAAAAGAAACTTCATTGTGCCCTAAGCACTAGGATTAAAAAAAAGAGACCTTTCAGCTCCGGGCCTGCTCTGCCACTCAAAGTCACGCCTTGTGATCTTTAGTCAGCCACACAAAGTTGACACCATCTTTCTTCTCAGCTCTACTGTCCTGCCTGATCCCCATAACCTTCGATTCTTACAGTCCAAAAGCCTATCCCAACTTCAAAATTCCATACCCCAGACAGCTTTGTTCAGTCATCAGGTAACTTCAAAAGGGCACAACCTTCAAGAGAATTCCTTGTACAATAAGTTGTTATTCTGAAACTATGCCCCCTTTTCTACATTTCCTTTATATAAAACATCCCTGCAGATTCTACCCTGTCAAGCCACTACAGAACCTTGTGTTTCCATTAGATTACCTCTCAATGTCCTGAGCTCCTATGTCTACAATACAACCTGGTCAACCTTTCATCATAAACCACCCCAAACCCATCTTGGCCTATCTTGCTAAACAAGATGGGATTACAGGAACAGTACTAGCATGGATAGAAGATTGGCTGTCTGGCAGAAGGCAAAGAGTGGGAATAAAGGGGGCCTTTTCTGGTTGGCTGCCAGTCATTAGTGGTGTTCCCCAGGGGTTGGTGTTGGGTCCGCTACTTTTCACATTATAGGTTGATGATCTTAATGATGGAATTGATGACTTTGTGGCTAAGTTTGCAGATGATACAAAGGTAGGTGGAGGGGCAGGTAGTGCTGAGGAAGCAGGGAGTCTGCAGAAGGACTTAGGTTGGCAGAATGGGCAAAGTAGTGGCAGATGGAATACAGTGTAGAGAAGCGTATGGTCATGCACTTTGGTAGAAGGAAGGTGTAGACTATTTTCTAAACGGGGAGAGAATTCAGAAATCAGAGGTGCAAAGGTACTTGGAAGTCCTAGTGCAGGATTCCCTGAAGGTTAACTTGCAGGCTGAGTTGGTAGTAAGGAAGGCAAATGCAATGTTAGCATTCATTTCAAGAGGACTAGAATATAACAGCAAGTATGTAATGCTGAGTCTTTATAAGGCATTGGTCAGACTATATTTGGAGTATTGAGAGCAGTTTTGGGCCCCATATCTAAGGAAGTATGTGCTGGCATTGGAGAGGGTCCAGAGATTTACAAGAATGATACAGGTGGTGAAAGGGTTAACATACGAGGAGCATTTGTTGGCTCTGGGCCTGTACTCACTGAAGTTTAGAAGAATGGGGGGGGGGGGGGGGGGGTGGTTGGGGGGAAAGAGATCCTGAAAGACTTGAAATGAGTGGAGAGGATGTTTCCAGTAGTGGGAGAGTCCAGGACCAGAGGGCACAGCCTCAGAATAAAAGGACGCCCCCTTTAGAACTGAGATGATAAGGAATTTCCTTAGTCAGAGGGTAGTGAATCTGTGGAATGTATTGCCACAGACAGCTGTGGAGGCCAAGTCATTGGGTGTATTTAAAGCAGAGGTTGATAGGTTCTTGATTAGTAAGGGTGTCAAAGGTTACAGGGAGAAGGCAGAGAATGGGGTTGAGAGGGAAAAATACATCAGGCATGATTGAATGGCAGAGCAGACTTGATTGGCCGAATGCCTAATTATGCTACTATGTCTTATGGAACCCAAGAATCAACTCACTGAACTCTCTATGCATCTCCAGAACCACAGTACTGGAGTTGAATCCTAACTGCCTTCCAAACTGGCCAGGCAAGCCACAAAGCTGTATTAAAATGCTACAAAGAGGTTGAACTCTTCACCACATGGATTGAACAAACATGCAGTTGAAAATACAGCTGCAAATACTTTTCAAAATAAATTTTAAACTTAATCCTTTGACTGCATTATTTGGGATCATGGGAGAAAAAGATACAACTTTGAAGGCTTTGACTTACACATTCTGGCTTTTATTTCTCTTATAGCCAGGAGAGCTGTTTTGCTTAAATGGAAGGAAGTTACTCCGCCTACTCATTCTCAATGGTTACGGGATGTTATACCCGAATCTAGAGAAGATTTGTTGTTCAGTTTTTGAATCTAACTTTCAGACCCCGTGGGGACCTTTTTGAATTATTTTTCAAAACCTTTGATTTGGTGACTAAAATACAGACATTGGCTGACATTGTTACGTTTCAAGGGTTTTTCCTTGTTTTTTTTAATTAAACAGCTTCGGTTTTTGGTAGTGGGAGTAGATTCTTTTTATAATGAAATATTCCAAATTATTCCTTTATTAACTATTACATGTGATTATTAATTTAGAGTATTGTGATCCTAAGTATGATTTAACAACATATTCAGTAGTATTTTTTTTGATGCATGTACTCTACTTTTCATGGATTTAATAAAAATATTGTAAAGAAAATACAGCCCCCTCAAGCCTGCACCACCATTTAACAATATAGAAGATTACAGCACAGTACAGGCCCTTCAGCCCACAATGCTGTGCAGACATTTTATCCTGCTCTAAGATCTATCTAACCCTTCCCTCCCACATAGCGCTCCATTTTGCTATCATTCATGTGTCTAAGTCTCTTAAATGTCCCAATGTATCTGCCCCCACAACCTCTGCTGGCAGTGCATTCCACACACCCACCATGTAAAAAAAAACTTACCCGACATCCCCCTTGTATATTCCTCCAATCACCCTAAAATTATGTCCCCTTGTGTTAGCCCTTGTCGCCCTGGGAAAAAAGTCTGACTGTCCACTTGATCTATGCCTCTTATCATCTTGTGCACCTCTATCAAGTCACCTCTCATCCTCCTCCTCTCCAATATAGTTAAACTTCTAACTCCAATTTCCTGCTGATTCACATTTTCTTGCTGTACAAAAATTTATTGAACTCGTCTTGAATTTAATACTTGCCAGCATTGCCCCAACATGAGAACAAAAAAACACTCTGGTAAACCTACACTGCACTCCAGCACAACCCCACTACCCCCACTTGGTAGAGTGGAAATGAAACCCTCCAAAGGCTTTAGATCACAACAGCAGACATATCTCCTTGTTCAGGCAACCTCCTGTTAAATCACAAGAGGATCTTGTTTCAGCCTTGGCACAATTTGAAGCACTCACTCATCTAAGGGTCAAAAGATTGTGCGTTCGAGTCCCACACCAGAGAGTCGCCCACAAAATACTGAGTGCAAGAATCACGGGATACCACATTACTGGAAACATCATTCTTCATCAGATGTTAAACTAATATTTATGTACTTTTTCAGATGCATGAAAGATTCCATGACCACTATTTTGAAGACAAGGGAATTAGCCCTCTTGTTATCCATCAATGAAGACAAAAAGTCATTGCCATTCCTGGATGCTTGCTGTTGTAAAGCAGGAAATGCAGCAGCCAATGACAAAAGTAAAAATGGTAGTAGATTGCTTTAGAATGCCTCAGTCACGAGAGAAGCTGCTGATAAACAAGGGTTTGTAGCGATCAATACCTAGAGTGTACAGATGAGTCTTCTTGTCTGTGTAATAGCTTTTGAGATCCACGTCAGGGCGCTTTGCATGCTTTTCCTCATACTCGCCAGTTTTTGGGTTCTTGTGCCTGATGATGAAGTGGAGTTTGTAATCTTCACCACACTTGTCTGGGCCAAACATGATGGTGTACGGGGTCTTGTCATAAAACTTCTCCTAAGGACAGGAAACAAACCAAATTACAGTTTATCAACCCATTCAAACTTACTTTAGCCTTGCTCAAAGCTGATGGAAGACAACCAGAAAAGGGATTGAAGAGAACAGATTCATCACCTGGAAATAAAAGGTACAAGAGGGGATGAGGGAAAGAAAGGATGAATTCCCCAAGGTTTGAGTATATAAGGATAAGGGAAAGTAGAATACAAGTGTAGTTATGGAAGAAGCTACTACTGATAAGCAAGGAGGAAAATATTAAACAATGCAAGTTTCTTCCAGACTGACAAGAGAAAACATAGGGAGATAACAGAATGGCAGAAAAATTATGTTTATCTGCCTTCATGGAGAAAACCACCTCTAGAAGTGAGAGAGAACTACAACTCTGGTGCAACAATGGCGCTCAATAGTTAAAAAAAAAATTAGTACTGGAGAAATTAATGGAGCCAAAAAGCTTTAAACCCTAGCACCTGATACCCTGCATCCTAGGATTTAAGGTTACAACTACGGAGAAAGTGGACGCACTGGTTATCATCTTCTAAAATTCCACTACTTCTAGAACCACAACCTGCATCTTACGGCTTTCGAGTGGCCATGGAGGAGATGGTGCATGAACAGGTGTCAACTTTCAAAGTTCTCAAGTACAGAGTATTAAGAAGGGGGAAGGGAAAACCGTTAACCTGACACGAGTATTAAGGAAAATGCTGGAGTACATTAAATAGTAGCAGGACACTAAAAGTTATAGGTTTGGAAGAATCAACATGATTTATGAAATCATGCTTAACAAATTTATCTAAATTTGAGAACAGTTAAGGACAAGCCAGTTGATAAGGTACATTTGGACTTTCAGAAGGTTTTCAATAAAGTGCTGCACCAAGAGTTATTAAACAATTAGAACACAAGCTATTAGGGGTATACTGGCATGGATTAAAGACTGGTTAATGACAGAAAATAGCTCATTTTTGGTTTGGAAGGTTGGGACCATTGCTGAGGCTCTAGATTTTCACAATCCACATCAATTATTTGCTCGAGAGGACTATGTATAATATATTCATTTGCTGATGATACAAAGCTGAGTGGCAGCGCGCATGAGATGGATGTTGGTTGGGGATGGGGAAGGTGGGGGGTGTGGAGGGAGAAGTAGACAGGTTAAATGATATTATGGCTCACAAGATAATGTGGCAGAATGCAAGGTCATCTACTTTGGTACAAAAATAGAAAGAGCATAACAAAAATAGGAATATAATCGCAAGGTCGTGGCTTTTGGAGAACAGACGTCCTTGCACACAAATCACTGATAGTATGCAGTTACAGCAAGTAATTAAGAAGACAAACAGTACAGTGGACTTTAAAGGATTGGCATTGTCTTGCTCCATTTGCATAAGTCAATTGTGTAACCACATCTAGAATACTCCACACAGGTTATCAGTACAAAAAGTGGGGTGTAATCTCATTGAAACATGCAAAATTCTCAGACACAGGCATGGTTTCCCTTGGCTGGGTTGTAGGAACCAAGGGTCAGCCTTAAAATCAGGGATTGGCCATTTAGGACAGACGAGATGAAAGTTCTTCACCCAAAGGACAGTGAATCTTTGGAATGATCTATCCAAGGTGGTTGTGGAAACCTGGTAACTGGGTAAACTTATGAATGTTAGTATTTTAGATAGAGGAATCACTGCATTCACAATTAGCGTAGCAAAATGGCATTGAGTTAAAAGATCAGCTGTGATCTTATTAAATTGCAGAGCAGGCACCAAGAGCTAAATGGAGACAAGAGACTGCCGATGCTGGAGGAACTCAGTGGGTCAGGCAGCATCTATGAAGGAAAATGGACAGTCGAGATATCGGATTGAGACCCTTCATCTGGACTGAAAGATAAAGAGCCAGTATAAAAAGGTGGAGGGAAGGGGTGGAGCAACTGTCCATTTCCCTCCACAGATGCTGCTTGACCTGCTGAGTCCCTTCAGCATCTTGTGTGCTGCTACAGAGAGCCAAATGACTACCATGATTTCTATTCCAAAACAGGGGAAAAAGCTCAGGAAGACAAAAATCATTGCGTGATGAGGGACATACACACTCACTGACAGCAGAAACAGCAATATGCCACATACTAACAGTTAAGCAAGAGAAGCAGCAAAATTGTGGAAAATACATCCCTAGAACATCAGCCATACACTTTCTGTATCTAACTACTTACCAGGTCAGAATTGGCGAGATTAATGCTGTTTAGTTGTATATGCCCCACATGGTAAACAAAATTTGACAAGGCATTAAGACCAGACCAAAGTTTAATCACAAAACCTAGATAAAGTAAAACTTGCTATTAAGGGCCACCAGCTCCAAACTACGTCCAACATTTCTGCAGCTCCATTTCATCCAAAAACAGCATGCATCTATGTAGCACCATTCATTACTTCGATACCCATGCACTTTACCACCAATTAACCACTTCTGAAGTGTTGCCACTTTCAATGTAGAAAAATCAGGAATGCCAATGACACAGCCCCCAGAAATTTTATCAAGCTGCTTTATCAAGTGCTGCCAATTAAGAGGTAATCATTGTCCTCAGGATACCTTCCTAGTCCACTTCAGAGGACAGAATGCCTTGGTTTTACATTAACTTTAAGGTAGCACCTCCAACAGTGCAGTGGTCCTTCAGTACCACACTGAAGTGTAGTACGTTCCACTTAGACTAGGTCATTTAAAGTCAAGGTCTGCACTTTATAATTTCTGTTTATATGCAATTAAATTTGAACTAGAGATTCTAGCAAGCGATAGCAGAATGCAAGAGAAATCTTCGCAATTCTCGACATGAAGTGCAAATAAATTCCACTCACCAGACTCAAGTCTTTGGTTTTTGATAGTAACTTAATGTATGCTCCACCACATTCAATTCCATTCTGAAAATTCACTTCATACCTAAAATGTTTGGGGTGAGGAGAAATAAAATTCACCTTAAAATCAATTTTTATACCATAACAATGAACGTCCCCCATAGCTGCTATTAAGATCCAATACTAGAAAATATTAAAATTCACAGCAGCAGATGTTAAGGTGGCTGCTATTTTGTATTTCTCATGGCATAAAAACAGCCATTCAACCCATTGCATCAGTCCCATTCCCCAAGTAACCTACCCTCTTTCACATGCCCATCAACTTCCCCAATTTCCTGGCACCCACCTACACCAGGGGCAATTCACAGTAGCCAATTAATCAGCCAGCACATCTTCAGCACTAGGAGAAAGCCCACACAGTCGGAGAGAATTTGCAAACTCCAGAGACAGCATCCAAAGTCAGAATTAAATCTGGGTCACTAGAGCTCGGCAGCAACAGCACTGCTAAATCACCGTTTCCTTTTCCAAAGGGAAAAAAGCACACGAGATCTTGACTTTAGAGGATTAGAATATCAAGGAACTGACACAAACTTTTAAACACTTATGCCCCAGCTCAAGGACAGCATCCTGATTTGGGCACCACATTTTTAGAAAGGAGGTTAAGACCTTAGATGGTTCAGAGAATGTTTACTGGTGTGACTCCAGAGATGATGGAGCAGATGTGGTGAGGTGGAGGTGTTTGGGGAGTGACTTCCAATCTTAAGTGGTCCACACAACTGAAGGTATAGCCATTAATAGTGAAATGATTAACTTTAGGAATGACCAAAAGGTCAAAATTGGTTGAACTCAAACCTTGGTTGGTTTATAGAACTGGAAAAGATTACAGTGGTAGGACGGTTCAAATTTGAGGAATTGAGAAACAATGAAAACTTTAAAACAGAAGTTATGTTTAACCAGAATTCAATGCCAGTTAACAAGCACAAAAGTTAATGGACAAATAGGGCATAGTTAGCACACACAGCAAAAGTTTTGAAAAGGAGAAGGACTGGAGGAACTGTCCTGAGGTAACCAAAAAGCATGGATGCTTTGGGAGAATTAGACAAGGTAGGAGGAGATGGAAATTAATTGTGGCAGCTATCAAGAATGATTAACTGAATCAAGAAAATTAATGGGTAATTAATCAAGAATGAGATCCTAAAATCAGCTTGAGTATGAATCCAAGACTACAAAGTGGTTCAGTTTCAGATCTGTTGTTAGGGAGAGGGATGACATTAGCTTGGAAGCATTTGAGTGGGATCAAACACAGTAGCTTGTGTCTTCATACTTAGCTGGAAGAAATTACTCATCCAGATCTGGGTGGCATTTTAAAAAATAGGCCTGTCAGGAGGTAGAATGATAAAGCTGGGTGTCCTGCCCACAAGCTAGTAAGTCTTGCATGACAATGACATACTTACTGAAGAAAAAGTGGCTTGTCGTCAAACACGAATGGTTGGTCCAATAATGCTGCAATTGCATGATGTTTAGCACGAGTTTTGAGAACCAGTCCTTTGTCCCCATGGAGTTTAGTGTCTTTCATATCTTCTACCTCCCACTTTCCTGAAGAAAATACATGTCATTTTATGCATCAACCTTTATAGTTAGTTACCCATACTCACCAGCCCCCACATACCATAACCTCTGGGTATCCTATGCATCTCTGATCACCCAACCTCCCTAACAGTCACTTCAAACCACCTGTTCACTAACTATACAACAAAATCACCCAGAACAAAATGTATTACTTTAAATTCTGTACACAGATATTTAACAATGTACAGAAAGTGACCTCACCATCATATTTTGCAATATCTTCATCAGTATCTTCTTTTTTGGCTTTGGATCGGACCCAGCTACAATGCAAAGACATCAGTAAATTATATCAAACAGTAACACCAATCAATCTCAATATTAAACAAGGAAGCTTTATTCATCTAGCACATTGAAGATTGAACCAGCTGCCATCAGTCATCAAGACTGAAGGTTACATCCACCACTTGTAAACTTTGTTGGCTTAGTGAGCCACTAACTCAACCTTCTAACTTAGGAAAGTGAGAGCAAGTCCCATTAAAGAAATTAAAGCATAAAAATTTATGCCAAACTTAGTACTGAAGGGGTGCTAAATTTCAGTAAGTCTTATTTTTGAACAAGTTGTTGAATGTCCGTCTCAGAGATAAAAGACCCTATTATTCATGACGTCTGGATGCCAACACCTACACATCAATCAACATTAGTAAAAGATTATCTCATCACATCACTGTTTGGAGAGAGCTTGCCATGCACAAACCACCTGTTATGTTTTCCACATTACACCCATCCCATGTCTCCCATAGTTATTGTCACTGCATGACAAAGATGGCACTACAGCCACTGATCAGGAATAGATCACTCAAATCTGTCCCAATTATGTCTGATTTCCAACTTCCAGTTCAGTTCCAGTTCCCTTAATACTCTTACTGTAGTCTCTATAAGCTGTGTTAACTGCTGTTGCAAACAACAATACCATAATTATCAATAGATTTTTTTTTTACTGAAGGCAGAAATTAAACAGGAGCATCTGGTACAGATATACCAAAGTGATACCACCTGCCACACTCCTTTAACAATCCCCTTCCATTTAAATGAAAGACATTTAAAGACAATCTTAAGGGGTCCACACCATTAAGAGTGAAATGATTAATTTCAGGAATGATTCTGGATGTTCCTTCTCAACATGGGAACCTATCCTGTAATTCAAATTTACATTTGCCCCGAACCTCATGTTCTCGATTGCTGTCTTCTTGAGTGCCATCCAGATGAACCAACTGATCTACACAAAACTTTTCAACTTTTCATCCACGTCACCATCTGGCTCCAGACTCCCGGTAATTCCCAGAACCTCTCCATGAATTGGCAATTAGAGGACTCAGTCCACTTAGACCTGCCTCAAAGACCTACAGGTGACTGGCAATCCCTACAGCTGTCACCAGGAAACTATCAACAGCCAGTAACTGAAGAATACTCCATTCCAAATTAGTCACTGCCTCCTCTTAGGACAACCGGAGCACAGATCTGAAACAGAAAACTGCAGTGAATGGGTTGCAATTCAACTGAATAGCCCAGGTAAGACAAAAGACAGACCTATTGCAACTTAGTTAACATTGTACTGACAGACTAATAAAATACTTGAAGGAAAATTCACGGGAAGGAATAAAAACAGAAAATGCTCAGGCAGATTTTCAGTATCTGAAAGGTTTTGCTTTTTAATGTGCAGGATAGACGTGAAACTGGTCAGTGGCACTGGCACTATGCTGCCGTTGCATGGGGAGGTCAGACAAGGAAAGTAATAGACCAGGCTAATCCATTTTAGAGCCGGCATTAGGTTACTATGTATTATAAAGGCTCAGGGAGCTGGGGAACAGATTACTCCCAGTGTCATGTGGTAACCAGTACAGAAATTGCAGGACAGAGCAAATTCGTAGCTGGAGAGACGGTAAGGGAGATTGCTTTGGATTTCTGAGACACTGGGTACATTTTGGTCCCAATTTCATTTTCCCAGAGCATGTTCTCTCAAGGCTTCAGGACAGTTTCCAACACAATTTGTTGCCCAAAAAGAATAAGCCAACATCCAATCTCAGTAGTCATGTGGAGATGGGGTGGGGGTGGCAGTGACGTGCAGAGGCAATGACTGGAAAACTGCTTCCTGGTTTTCTATGAGAAACAAGGTACCCGTGATGTATCACTGACTGTTCAGCCAACCAACATCTAGTAACTCAACCATACATTGTCATTTTCTGGAATTTGAAAATGTGAAACAATGGAATGCAAGTAATCTCGGTCATTAAATGTCCTAATGGCCATAATTACCCCAATACATGCTCTTAAATTTATACGTTCATGACCAAACTTCACTCAACAACTCCATTTTCCCTATCCATGCTCCAAATATCTCAGTCCAAATAATCTAATCTTAGCTACAATCAAATTGGTAGTGGTTTATTGTCACATACAGTGAAAAACTTGTCTTATGTAGCGTTCCTACAGCAATTCGTCACACAGTGCACTGAGGTAGTACAAGGTAAAACAATAACAGCAGAATGAAGTGTTACAGTTACAGAGAAAGTGCAGTGCAGGCAGACAATAAGGCGCAAGGTCATAACGAGGTAGATTGTGAGATGAAGAGTCTATCTTATCGTACTAGGAACCATTCAATAGTCTTATAACAACTGGATAGAAGCTGTCCTTGAGTCTGGTGCTGTATGCTTTCAGGCTTTTGGACCTTCTGCCCAATGGGAGGGGGCCATAGATACTCTTTAAAAAAAAATCATAGATACTCATGCCTTCCTTTACTCCATCAGTGCTACCTGACCTGCTAAGTATTTGTGGAATCTTCTGTTTTTATATTATAGATTTCCAGCATTGCACATTGAATATAAGGCTGAGATTTGATAAACAATGACCTAGCACCCATGGTTTTAAGGTAGAAGATTCCAAAATATTTACAGCCTTTCAAATTAAGGAAATTTCTCTTCACCTCAGTCCTAAATGGCTGATTCTAAGTCTATAATCTGGGATTCTAAACTCCTCAGCCAGGGAATGCAACTTCACAGCATCTGTTAAACCTCCAAGTCTGTGTTTCAATGAAATAGCCACTCTTCCCAGATCCAGGTGGCATTGAAGCAGAACACAAGAATCAACTGCTCAGAACAGTGCAGCTTCCCAGCTCCATCACTGCACTCTCAGACTCCCCCACTGTGGATATACAAAAGATACAGCCTTTAGCTGGCACCCCAACAGATCAACCTTACCCATCCAAAGTGCCTTTATCAAATGATTCTGCAAAGTGTACTCGTCCAATTGGAACAGGAGCTTTGTAAGTGACCTGCAAGGCAATATTAAAATGTTAGAAAAATACCCCTACCAATTACCAAGTATTTGACCAAGTGTAGAGAAGCAAAGGGAAATTGGGATGCTGAACCATAAACCTCTAATGGCAGTTAGACACATAGGCAAGGTGGTTAAGGCAGTATATGGGATACTTGCCTTTACTGGTGGAGGCACAAATTACCAGAGCAGTGAGGTCATGATAGGACTACATAAACATTAGGCCTGGGTAACATGCTCAGTTCTGGACATATCACAACAGCAAGGATGGGACAGCATTCGAGTGCTCAAAAGGACATTGTCAGGTCTGGAGACCCGGCTACAATTGTGTTCTCTAGAATAAAGATGGAAGGGAGATTTAAATGGAATATAAAATTATTGGTATTGGTTTATTATTGTCACTTGTACCAAGGTACAGTGAAAAACTTGCCTTGCATACTGATCATACAGGTCAATTCATTACACAGTGCAGTTACATTGGGTTAGTACAGAGAGCATTGAGGTAGTGCAGGTAAAAACAATAATTGTACGGAGTAAAGTGTCACAGCTACAGAGAAAGTGCAGTGCAATAAGGTGCAAGGTCACAAGGTAGATCGTGAGGTCAGAGTCCATCTCATTGTATAAGGGAACCATTCAATAGTCTTATCACAGTGGGAGAGAAGCTGTCCTTGAGCCTGGTGGTACGTGCCCTCAGGCTCCTGTATCTTCTATCTGATGGAAGAGGAGAGAAGAGAGAATGTCCCAGGTGGGTGGGGTCTTTGATTACACTGGCTGCTACACCAAGGAGGATGAGGCTGGTGTCCATGATGCACTGGGCTATGTCCACAACTCAAAGGGACCAAGATAGAGCAACCAGAAAGATTCATTTTCCTTGGCAAAGAGATCAATAAGTAGAGAGCACAGATTTGCGTTATTGAGAGGATTAGAGGAGAAATCCTCACCTCAATTACCAAGTACCTGGATTAGCACTTGATGTGCCTTAATCTGAAGAACTACAGACTAAGAATTGGGAAATGTGATCAACATTTTTGGGCTGCTTAGACATGGGCCATGGGGTGGGGGGGGGGGGCTGGTGGTTGGTGGGTGGAAGATATGTTCCTTGCCTACAGTCATTATTGCTGCCCTAGCCAATTCCCATTGCTATTCAGTAGAAAATGAAGACTGTAAACTCTCCACAAAATTAGTGTTGTCTGTTGTTATAAAACCTTAATTGCATTCAGTCACACCTATCAGAAGTGTGGTTTCAAAGAGAAATGCAATTGACCTCACACTCCTTTTCAGTAAAGAAACAAACATCACCGAGACCTAGAACATCAATTATTTTTATGCAACAGTCCAGTCTTAATCTAGTTTTAGCACTAAAGGATTGAGAGTACAAGATAGTAATTTTGCAGTTTTTTTTTTAAAAAAGGTTTTCTTTAGGGGAAAACGACCACCTGTTAACTTTACCTTGGGAAAAAAATTAGATTACAGAGCAAGGATAAATTTATATTCATTTTGCAGCAGTCACATCTTAAGATATCGTACTGTGCCTTGCAATTAAGTTTCTTTGAAAGGTAATCACAGCTGTACTGAAGGAAATAACAAATAGCCAAGATTGAAGGAAAGTGGTCATATAACCAAGTCTGATTGGAATTTTCACTGAGATCTGTTGAGATAGATCAAAGATTTATAACCCTGGTGTGTGTATTTCCCCTAATTAGAGTTCTAAATGGCCAAGCCTCTGTCAGGCAGCATCCGAGGAGGGAAATGAACAGTCAACATTTCAGGTCAAGACACTTCATGTAACAGAGTATTTAACTGAGCAGTACAAAATTATGAGCAGCTTTGACAAAGTAAGAGAGAATTAACTTTTCCCTCAGTAGCAGATTGGACTGTGTTCTCTGGTGACTGACCCAAGTAATTGGCAAAAGATTCAGAGGGAGGAAGGGAACATTTAAAGTCCTGATCCAGAACAGAGTCAGAGTAATACAACAATGGAAATAGGCCCTTTGGCCCAACTTGTCACACTGACAATGGTGCCCACCAAGCTAGTCTCATCTGCCCGCGTTTGGACCATAACCCTCCAAACCCCTCCTAGCCACATACTTATACAAATGTCTTTTGATTGTACCTGCCTCAAACACTTCTTCTGGCCATTCATTCCATATGCCCATAACCCTCTGCCTGAAGAATTATCCCCTCAGATCTCTTAAATGTGTCACCTCTCGCCTTAAACCTATGCCCTCTAGTTTTTAGTTCCCCTTCCCTGAGAAAAATACTGCCTCTCATGATTTTATACACCTCTATAAAGGTCACCCTTCATTCTCCTACTTTCCAAGGAATAAAGACCTAGCCCAACCTCTCCCTGCAACTCAGGCCCTCTAGTCCTGGCAACATCCTCAAAATCTTCTCTGCACTAATGATCAGTTTAATGTCGTCTTTCCTATAACGGTGACCAAAACTGTACACAACACTCCAAGTGCCATCTCACCAACATCTTGTACAACTGCAACACGAAGCCCCAATATGCCAAATGCCTTCTTCACCACCCTATCTACATGCGAATACCAATGGCACTAATGAACCACTGCTGAGCTGTGGGTAGAAGAGATGGGACTAATTTTAATAGAGCTGGGACTGGCATGATCAATTAATTAGACCCTTTGTCACGTACAATCTTGACTTCCTGGGCACAAAGGTGATGGTCAGATATTTTGGCACAACACAATAAGCTGAATCACCCTATCAGTCAGCACCATTGGACAACGAGACAGTAAACTTAGAAACCTCGTGTTTATTTTACAGCACAGTGGCTAATCCTCAACTAGGCTCACCTTGGGTGGCGGTGGAGTACTTGGCTCAGCTTCATTTTCTACTGGGCTTTCATCATCTTCGTCTTCAACCACATCATCATCATCTTCCGCATAGACCACAGCAACACCAAGCACCAGCACTAACATCAACCACAGCTTCATCTCCATTTTCTGTGAACAAAACAAGACTTTTTAGTGCTTTCATGTCCTACCAATGCTATTTTATGCTTATTCCCAATTAAATTAAAAGAATATTGTCATTAAATATCAAAGATTTATGCATTGAAAGGCACTAGGAAGCTGCATGACTTCCAAAATACAATATGAACAAAATCTATTTAAATCAACTGGTAAAAGAACCAAGGACGACATCAGGAAAAACCTCTGCAAGTGCTTACCATCAGGAATTCATTGCCTGACAGGGTGGTTTCAAAGGGAACAGGGGCAAGTTTTGTGTAAGGTCATCTAGTTAAGGAGAATTAATATTTAAGATTAAATGATAGCTTGCAAGGGAACTGCAAACAGAACTGTCCACCTGTAGAGCAAGAGATGCCAGGAGTTACAGTTATGGGTTAAATCTGGGTAAAGCTCAGTCTTAATCTAAAGATATATCATTAAGTTAGTGGATTTAACATTTAAAAAATTTTAATGGTAAAAACAACAAGATTTAAGGCAGAAGCCTTCAAAAACTATTGATTACTACTTCAGTGAGTTGCTCATCCCCTCAAGCCTATGGTTGGCATTATTATAATGATTCCTCAATTGAACTTGTCTTCCATTCAAGCGCAATATTAAATGACATCATGGTCACTATTTAGTGAAGATTTATTAGTTATATGTACATTGAAACACAGTGAAATAATCTGTGTGTAGAATGTTCTGGGGACAGCCAGTAAGTGTCACCATGTTTCTGGCACCAACATGGCACGTCCACAACTTCCTAACCCGTACGTCTTTGGAATGTGGAAAGAAACCGGAGCACCCAGAGGAAACCCACGCAGATACGGAGAGAACGTACAAACTCCTTACAGACAGCGGCCAGAATTGAACCCGGGTTGCTGGCACTGTAATAGCGTTACACTAACCGCTACACTACCGTGCCTGCCGCTACAGGATGCTCTCCCATCGTTTGTCACAAATTCAGTTCCTTATCACTTCAGAAAGTTGGTTGCAGGGGAACAGTCCAGAATGCATTCCAAAAATCTGTAACCTTCATTATAAGAAGTAATTCTGCTTAGCTTGCAAAATGTTGACATCTTCCATTATAACTAATTTCTGCTCTAATATTCTGATCAGCCACTCCATGTTATCCCAAAAAATGCAGCACTTCCCCAGAGACTAAGAAAAGCAGAATTGTTATCCCCAGAAACCTGGCCACTAGTTATCCCTCAACCAACATCAGATGGTAGCTGTCTTACTGCCCTCTGTTGGATCTTGAGTGCAGATTGACTGCCATGTTTACACACCTCCCTCCTTATAGCAAGCATACATTCTGCAAGAGTTATGGGACACCTTGAGAAAATGAAAGATAATAAACATTAGTCATCAATGCATGAAATGGAAAGGATTTACTTCACAAAATTAGCATCCTTGCCATCACGACCAGAGACTACTGGCAAGGAATAAAATTAACATGTTCAGTCCGTACAAAGCTGGCTAGAGATGTATTTCCCAGCTCTGGGTGAGTGGCGTTATGCCACCTAGTGAAAAAAAAATAATTTATCTCCAGTGCCTCTACTCTAGAGCTAAACTCCCCCTCATCACAATAAAAATAAAATCATGAAATCAAATTTCATAGAAGGAATGCAGAAAAACATCCTGCATTGCTGTATTTCGATAAAGTGTATTTTTAAAACCTCCTAGTTTATGAACTAGGCAATGAGGCCATAGCTTCCTCTAACATTATAAATTCACAAGATTCTATCCTCTCTCACATCAACTTTAGCTGCAAAAGTCAAAATGCTCACTGGTAAAATTCACTTCAAGGACTGCAGTAAGGTTGCAGCACCTTCCATGCCAATTTTCTTGAGAAGTTCCTCCCTTCGCAAAATTGTACCATTGAAGTAGGGATAAGGAACATTTTGGAGGCAGGGAAGGTAGTTAGGGAGCATGAGGAAAAAAAAGTCAACTACACAGACACACATCCTTTCCCTCATCTATTTTGCCTCATTGATCAAGGGCAGGTGGAGAGACTAAACTACATTTGTGCCATGTTATACAAGGCCATTCTGAGTGCGTCAGACCTTTCACAATTCTTCAGTTAATCTCATTCTTATGCTCCTTCCCATAACCTTTCGACTTTCCTTCAAGTGTTTATCCAACTCCTTTTGAAGTAGTTACCAGTGAATCTGCCTCCACTGTCTTTTCAGGCAACACATTTGCAGATTGTAGCCAACGGCTGCACTTTAAGCAAAATCTCGAGCTCGTATTATAAATTTTTTTAAAAATACCATTGCCTGATTACTGATGCCAAAGTACAGAATGTAACAAGTGGCTGAAAAGATGTGCAAGGCTATGGAGAAAGATCCAGGCAGTAAGGCTAATGGGATAATTCTCGCAGAGGCAGTATAGGGAAGAAAGGCCAAATGGCTTTCCTGTGCACAGCTTAGATCACAAGGAAACTAGCTATAAGCCATTGAGAGCAAGATGCAGCACCACCATTGGCTGGGAAATTCTACATGTAGTTAATAACTTGTGTGGCAAGAAAACTAATTCTTAAGCTGTTGGAACAAAATGTCATTCTGAAATAAAAATACAAAAGGTGATAAAAACTCCATTCACTTTCAGAATGAAAGCACGTGAGACAGATGGAATAAATTAAGTTTTTAATTTTTAAAATTTTATTTACAGCATGGTAACAGGCCCTTCCGGCCCAACGAGTCCGCGCCGCCCATTTTAAACCCCCAAATTAACCTACCCGTACGTCTTTAGAATGTGGGAGGAAACCCACGCAGACACAGGAGAATGCACAAACTCCTTACAGACAGCGACGGGAATCAAACCCCGATCGCTGGCGCTGTAACAGTGTCGCGCTAACCGCTACCGTGCCACCCCTCAATAGTCACAAGTGAATTTCTAATTAAAAAGTCTTTCCTAATTCAAATGCGTTTTTTTTAAACAAATGCACCTACAACTAGACATTTCAGAGCATTTTCATGACATTTTCCCCAACAGCCACAACTCACTGAGAGGCTGTGACATAGCAATTAATGGGTGCTTTCAGCTTTTGCCCTGGAGACAAGAGGCATTGCTAGAACACTTTCATAAAAAGCACTAGAGGAAGGGCATCTTGAATTATCTTCAACCTGATGGGCATGGCAATCCAGAAGATAACCACTAGTGTGTTCACAACTTGGAAGAGAGATCCAGAAGGGAAAAAGTGTTTTCACATTGTTTTAAAAATGGTGATAGAATGAAGTATGTAGGCTGTTCATAGGGATCCAAGTCACTGTACACAAATCAAATCATTGAGAATGGACATTTAAGCAATTAGGAAGAAAAACCATATGAGCTTTTACCACAAAAAAATTGAGTACAAGAGTAAATGCATCTCAGTAAAATTATGCTTCATGTAGCATTATTTTTAAAATGCAAATCCATCTTAGACCCAAATTTCTTCCAATCAGCTACACGGAAATAAATGCAAGTCTTTTGAGATCCTATCTAGGATGTTAGGCAATATGTTGGAATAATCCACAGTGCAAGTCAGAACCTGGTAAAAGTACAAGCAGAGTGCCTACATATGGCACACCTTCATGGGAGACAAATCAACTCCTGCCAGGGGCCAAGATTACATCATAAAACAGGAACCATCAACAATAGAGTCATGATCAATGCGGCCTTCTAGGTTAGTCTTGTCTGCCAAATGGGATTTCCCAACTTTAAGAAACAGAAAAAACGTGTTATCTGGAATTCACGGCCACTGAATCAGTGGCAATTTTTCCAAAAGGGAATTGGATTCTTTGGAAAAGAACTGATACAGGAGAAACTTGATAAATTGCCACCATCTCATTATAAAATGATTACCAGTCAGAGGCTATACAGCCTGACACTGCCCCATACTGTTGAGGCTGTATGAGTTCTATGCACCAACAATTCAGGTAGCTCAATTTGCTGCCCTCACTCCATAGCCCAGCAAATTCTTTCCATTCAGTTACTTATTTGGCTTCCTTTTGAACACAACAGCATGGCTACAAGAGCAAGTCAGAGACTGGATATGCTGCAGCAAATGACTCAGCACCTGATGTTCCAATAACTTTCCACTATCTTCAAGGCCCAAGTCAGTAATGGAAGTGCTCACCATTTACCTGGATGAGTTCAGCTTGGACAACTGAAGCTCAGCACCATCCAGGACAATGCAAGCTGCTTAATTAGTACTTTATCCACCACCTTAAACATTCATTCCCTTCACCACTGGTGCACTGTGTACCAATATAAAATATACTGCAGTTACTCACCTAGGGTACTCAATGGGACCTCCAATCCCATTACTTCTACCACCAATGACAAGGGAAGCAGGCACTGGGAACACCATGACCAGCAGGTTCCCCACCAACTTGCACAGCACACTGATTTAAAAGTAAAATCATCAGGCCTTCAACATAGCTGAATGCAATTCCTGGAATTCCCTATCCAATAGCAATGTGGATGTACCTTCACGAGGACTCCAACTGTTTAAGACATCAGTTCACCAAGGGCAATAAACACTGGTTTTGCAGACACACTCAGATCCCAAATAATAAAAAAAAAAGTAATAATTAATGTCTTTACTGTTACAAGCACAACAGACCCTACTAAGTCACTGTGGAGGTAGATTAAAAAATGTCACATTTGGTTCTTGAGCCAATCATTTTATATTTCTAGATCGATTTCTCAACCAAATGGGATGTTTCTATCTACTCTGTCCATTCCCTTCATTATTTTAATTACCTCCATCAGATCCCTTTAACCTCCTTTCCTAGGAGAACCCCAGCTTCTCCAGTCAATCCACACAAAATCCTTCAACCCTGGAATCATTTTGGTAAATCCCTTCCTAAAGTGTGCCACCGAAACAGATTCATTAGGACTTCCTTGCTCTTGCATTCAATGCCTCCCTTCATGAAGCCCAAAATATTGTATACTTTTTAACTACTTTCTCAACCTGTTTTGTCAACCCCTTTCAACAAACTATGCACAAATGCTCCTAGATTTGTACTCTTACATCCCTTTTAGAATTGCATCCTCCAGTTTAATATTGCCTCATTCTTCATGCCAACATGTAACACTTGGTATTTTTGATCACGGACAGGATTTCTGCAATTTCCTCCCCAATTTCCTTCAGTCACCCAGGATACATCCCATCTCCCATCAGGTGATCTGTCCAATATGGCGAGTACAGCTAGCCTTTCTGGTACTTTCTCCAAGAAGAAAGATGCTGCTGATGGACCAAAGAAAGTAGTAGTAGTAGTAGTAGTTCTGAATGGGCAAAAAATACAGGCTTAAGTACTAACTATACTTCAGCCATGCCTTTTGCCTGAGTGGATTTCCTTTTTGGTCTCTAATTAGCCCCATCTCTACTCTTCCAACCCTTTAGCTGTTAACATACGCATAGAATAATTTTGTATATCAAAACAAGAACTGCAGATGTTGGAAATCTGAAAGAAAAAAATGCTGGTAAAAATGACTCAGCAGGTCAGGCAGCATTTGTAGGTCTACGGCCTTTTATCAGAACTGGGAAAGAATTAGCTTTCCGAGCATAATTTTGGATTCTCGTACTTTCTGACATTCAATATTCAAGCTCTTTTTCACTTCTCTTCAGAACATTCAATAATATGCCTTACTCTAACTTGTGTTAACCAGAAATATGTCATATGCAACTCTTTTCTGCTTCATTTTACACTATCTTCATTGGCCATCCAGAGCAGTCCACAATAATTGATCTTTCCTTCTCCCTCATGGGTCATGCCTATCCTGTTGCCAAAGCATCTTCAACTTAAGACATTGGGTCTAGGCAGTTAAAAGCTTGATCAAAGACAGGTTGAGGAATACGTACACAGAGGGTTTAAGGCGGCAATGCAAGCACAGGAGGTCCAGACTTCAGCATGGGACCTACTGGATGGAAATGCTGCCCTTTCCCAAAAGATCACGCATACAGAAATGAAACAGGAGGGAGAAAGGAATAGTATTCTTGACCTAAATTGCAGTTGAAATATGCTGGAGGGGGAAATTTACTCAGGCCTTTCCACATTCACTGGACATACAAAAAGTCATCGCTCACAAGGCAGTGAACACAGACAGATCATTTAACAGGCATCACGGTATTCTAACAGAGCTCCAGAAGGGGATTAATTACAAGAGTCACAAGGAACGCAAGCAGGAAATGTAGTAATACTTCCCAGAATGAAATGATGAAAAGTGACACTGTCTCAAGTTAATAATAGGATAGGTGTCTAAAAGCTTGAGGAGGATACTTTAGAAGCGTCTCATAGAAGGTAGGAGTGGTACACACTGGGTGAACTCCAAAACCTAAGGCTTCAGTATAAGTAAATTCAGGGATGCATTGAGCATACCTCCAAGACATGTACAACTGGAATAACATACAAGAGAAAGAGCAGGCCATTAAAACAAGAATTCCACATTTGAGCCATCACCAGACCATGATCATATAGGCTGGAGGTGAGATAATGAGTGCAAAGTAAACTTTGGTTTTACTGGCAAAGTTGAGATTGCTCCATAGTTACAGAATTTATACAAAAAAGTGTTGCCTTAACAATTAAGTGGAAAGCCTAACATAAAGAAGCATCATTGATATTTGCAACATTCAGGAACTTTTGTTTGCTTTAGAAGTTGCCAGATGTGAGGCCAGTCACAAGAGCACTCTAACAGTCAAATCTGAAAGTAACAGAAGGCATGTAGGAAGGTGAGCAGGTTGAAGTGACCAAAAGCCTTAGTGATCCCTATATGGGATTAGATGCTCAGTTCAAGGTCAACTGTCACAGCAAAGTTATGACATTGTGCATTTATACCAGACTGTGGCCAGAAAGAGGGATGGTCCATGATGAGGGAACAACATTTGAAGAGCACTGAAGCCTGTGGTCTTCCTAATATACTTTGCTTCAACACACTTGGGTCAGAAATACCTTCCACACTGCATCATATAATTTGTATTTCTAACCCTTGCTCTGCACCTCGTCCACAAGTAAACAGTTTTTCCATGTCCATCATATTGAACACTAGTTTTGGAATTTCTTTTGCCATTTCTTTTCTCTATGAAAAGAGCCCTGATATTTTCCTAGCAGTTGCACCTGTTCTATTCGAGCAACAGCAGTAATGTTTTTCTACTTCATTCTTCAGAGACACCAAAATTACACATAGCCCAAATGTGGTCTAATCCATATTCCATACATTAAATGTTGCCTACCCACCCATCTCAGAACTAACACACAAGGCAGCTATCCCATCCATTGGGGTGCTCTTTGGGTTACCTCATTAGTTCCAAAATTCCTCCTAGTTTTCCCTGTATCAATAATTTGATTTCCCTTTTGGGAAGGGATGACTGAAACTTTTGCTGCCATATCAGGTGATGCATTCCAAACAATCTTGTACTCTATTCCTCTGAATATAAATTTCAGCACAATAGTTTCTTTGAAAGTATTTTCTGTTTTGCCTGACTCAGCTAGACATTAAAACAAAGTATCTGCTACCAGAATAGAGGAAAATTTAGTCAGCATTAAATATCACACTTGATTCATGAAGCTCTAGGCAACACTGGATACCAGAAGTACTTCTTGGGTTGCATTCTGTTAGCGTTACCAAGCAGACTCTGCAAAAATTTGCCTTGACACAAGGTGCTTCTGAAAAACAAATTAGAGCCGTTTGGGAAAATGATCAAAAGCATGTGGAAACAAATGGGTTTTGAAAAGGTACCTACCAAAAAAAATGAAAGGAGCAGGGAGGTTTAGGGAGGGAATTGTAGAGCTAAGGAACAGGGTATATGTCAGGGTGAAGTCATTAAGTTTGGGGGTGATTAAGAGGCCAGAAATGAGGCAGGACAGAGATCCCAGTAGGGACAAGGAGACAAACGTCGTGGAAAGTACAAACTTCTAACAACCTGTCCACTAGGAACAGGAAACACCAGGCAACCTGACATCATGCTCTGCAGTAGTGGTACAAATCATAGGGCAGGGTCAAGTTAATTGAATTGGAAGGAATCAAACCAGCTGCATCTGCAAAGAGACATTAGACAGCAATTCTATTGTGTATTTCTTGTACCAAATGTTTAGTCATTCATCAATAATGTTATATACCTCCTGTCAAAGGCGTGGCTCACCCATGTCAGAAGGCTGGGGGCTCACACCCCACTTCAAGAAAAAAAAACTTACATTCTTAGACGCAGTACTGAGTGACGCTACTGGGGTGCCATCCTTTCAGATAAGACACAGGGAATTATGGCTCCTTCTGCCCTCTCTGATGGGAATTAAAACACCCCACAACACTACCAGTCAGATCAAGGGAATGCTCCCCACCATCTGATCAACTTACTCCTCATCCCACATCACTAATAATGTCAGAAAATAATCCCCTCAGTCTCACAATGCAATTTGTGGGAGTTTACTGCAAATAATGCGGCTGCCACATTGCTGCATACAATTATTACACTCTAATTATTTCATCAGCTGTAAAACTTAAGGTACAGATACTCCTCCTTCCATTTTGCAAAGAAAGCAGATTTGTAAGAGCGAAGTATTACATAATTAGAGCCTGTCCCAGACAGACTACAACAAACGCTTCTAGAACATACCACAGAGAACACAATATTTTATACATAGACACACCCCTCAGCCAAAAGTCGGGACAAGACAACCTCTGCAATAAAGGGCCACCGTGGGAATGTGAAGGCAAAGGTTTAAGTAGGACTCTGCCCGAACCAACCACACGCTGATCGCACACACAGCACAAGCCATCAGTATAAAGGGGCCTGCTGTTCAAGGTGAAGAGGCGGCAGGCAGTGCAGTGGGCCCAGGGGTACACGGGTAAGCCTCACGGATACAGGGGGGCGGGGGGGGGGGGGAAGGAGGGGACAGTGGGGGCGGAAGGAGGAGACGGGGGGGGGGGAGACGGGGAGGGGGGGGGGGACACGGGGAGGGGGGGGGGGGAGACAGGGGGGGGGAGACAGGGGGGACGCGGGCAGGGGCCGGCCAGACACCCCCCACCCCTGCCTCCCACTAACCCCGGGGCCCATGCTGCAGCACCGGCCGCAACTCGAGGGCGACAGGCCGCGGATAGTGGGGGAGCCCGCCGGCCGGCCGGCCGGGCACGGTGAGACCCGGTTGGGGGTGAGGGGTGGGGTGGGGGAAATACCGATCAGCGGCGGCCGGAGCGAGGGGGGAGGTGGGCGGCCGCACCGTCCCCCATCTATCGGTACTCACTCCCTGCTCCTCGGCGCCCGCCACCAGCTCCGCTCACGTGATCCCCGAGCTGCCACCTGCAGCCCGCCCCCCTCCGAAAAAAAACCAGGCGCCCGCCTCTGCCGATTGGCCCAGCAGGCCGGCGGCTGCCGCGTCCTCTCCTCTGGTTGGAGAGCGGGGCCGTCCATCAAGGTGCCCCCCCACCCGCACCAAGAGCGCGCCGGCTCCCGCGTGGAGCCCGGTGATTGGAAGAAGCTGGGATGAGGAAGCGGGAACGAGCTGGCGGGGGGCGGGTCCGGAGGGAGAGGGGAGAACCACGTGGGCCCGAGCGGTTCCCTTCCTCCCCCCCCCGGGCGGTTGCCATGGCAGCGGTTGGTCGGGGAAGGGGGAGCCAATCGTGACTCAGGAACTTTCGGGCGGCGAAAGGGGGCGGAGAGGAGGCGCGGAAAGTGCTAGAAAGGTCTGGAAGCGCCGCCGGTGGAGGGAGGAGGTGTGATGGGGGGGGGGGGGGTGTTGAGAGGGCTATTGAGGGAGACCGTATGGAGGGGAGTGAGGGTGGGGGGAGGGGAGGGGCGTGGGGGATTGAGGGGTGTGGGGGGATTGAGGGGTGTGGGGGGATTGAGGGGGAGGGGTGTGGGGGGATTGGAGGGGGAGGGGCGTGGGGGGATTGAGGGGTGTGGGGGGATTGAGGGGGAGGGGCGTGGGGGGATTGGAGGGGGAGGGGCGTGGGGGGATTGAGGGGTGTGGGGGGATTGAGGGGTGTGGGGGGATTGAGGGGGAGGGGCGTGGGGGGATTGAGGGGGAGGGGCGTGGGGGGATTGAGGGGTGTGGGGGGATTGGAGGGGGAGGGGTGTGGGGGGATTGAGGGGGAGGGGTGTGGGGGGATTGGAGGGGGAGGGGTGTGGGGGGATTGGAGGGGGAGGGGTGTGGGGGGATTGGAGGGGAGGGGCGTGGGGGGATTGAGGGGTGTGGGGGGATTGGAGGGGGAGGGGCGTGGGGGGATTGAGGGGTGTGGGGGGATTGAGGGGGAGGGGCGTGGGGGGATTGAGGGGTGTGGGGGGATTGGAGGGGGAGGGTGTGGGGGGATTGAGGGGTGTGGGGGGATTGGAGGGGGAGGGGTGTGGGGGGATTGAGGGGGAGGGGTGTGGGGGATTGGAGGGGAGGGGGGATTGCGGGGGAGGGGTGTGGGGGGGATTGGAGGGGGAGGGGTGTGGGGGATTGAGGGGTGTGGGGGGATTGGAGGGGGAGGGGTGTGGAGGGGGAAGGGTGTTGGGGGATTGAGGGGAGGGGGACGTGTGGGGGGGATTGAGGGGAGGGGGACGGGTGTGGGGGGCATTGTGTGAGGGGGAGGGGTGTGGGGCAATTGAGGGCTGTGGGTGGGATTGAGGGAACACAAGATAGCAGGAGCTGGAGGAGCCACCAGGTTCTGAAGCCCAATGTAGTCATGGCTGAACTGCCCCAAGCCTCCTGTTCTGCACCAGTTCCTCACAATGTAGAACAATCCAGCACAGGAACAGGCCATTCGGCCCACCATGTCTGTGCTGACCACAATGACAATCTGAACTAATCTTATTTGCCTGCATGTGATCCATGTTCCCCATGTCCAGTCCAGATGAAGGATCTCAACACATAACATTGTCTGTCCATTTCCCTCCACAGATACTGCCTGACCCACTGAGTTCCTCCAGTACTTTTGTGTGTTGCTCCAGATTCCAGCATCTTGTTTTTTTGCTCCCTTCACTGACTGCATATTCATGTTCCTGTCTAAAAGCCTTTTGAATGCCACCACTATCCTTGGTAGCCTGTTTGAGCTGCATCCACAACTCTCTGCAGTTTCTTGTGGTCATGGGCAGTTGCTATACCAAGCCGTGATGCATCTGGATAGGATACTCTCTATGGTGCATCAATAAAAATTGGTGAGGGTCAAAGGGGACACGCCAAATTTCTTTAGCCTCCTGAGGAAGTAGAGGTGCTGACATCTACGTGGTTGGACCAGGACAAGCTATTGGTGATTAGGAGAAGGGTGTGAAAGGGAGGGAGTATTAGGGAAGGGGTGTGAGAGGGAGGGGAGCATTATCTATCCTCCAGTCTTCTGGTACCTCACCCATGGCTAACAAAATGCTAAAATCTCAGTTAGAGCCCCAGCAGTGTCCTCCCTTGCTTCCCATAGCAACTTGGGATAGATTTTGTCAGGCCTCGGGGATTTATCCATCTTAATGTGTGCCAATATTTCTAATGCTTCATCCTTCCTGACATAAACATGTTCCAGAAAATCAGCAATACCCCTCCCCTAACTTGTATTATGTGTCCTTGGTCTGATGAAATTTTCACAGTTGCAGCCAGGTAATGTTTAAGGTGCCACTTGTGCATCAGACGGCCACATTGACCAAGACCAGTGCTTATCCTCTTACTGGTTGTCAAGGTACTATGTTTCAGGCTGGATAGGATTGTTTATTTGCCCTCACTTTTTCCTTCATATGGTTTTCCCTTGGTTTTTTGGAGGGGGAGATGCATATCCAAAACAAGATCATGTATCAGTTGGGAAGCCTCAATGTTCTTAGTTCAGGGTGGTTGTTTCTCCCATCCATGTTATGGAAGGAGGGGCGATGTTTGTGAGGTATGGTAATCATTAAACCAGAGTACATTTTAAAGTTCAAGGGAATATCATCAGAATCAGGTTTATTATCACTGACATACGTTGTGAAATTTGTTGTTTTGTGGCAGCGGTACAGTGCAAGGCATAAAAATTATTATAAGTTACAAAATTAAATAGTGCAAAAGAGGAATTATGAGATAGTGTTTATTGGGTTCATGGATCATTCAGAAATCTGATGGCGGAGGGGAAGAAGCTGTTCCTGAAATGTTGAGTGTGGGTTTTCAGGCTCCTGTACTTCCTCCCTGATGATAGTAATGTGAAGAGGGCGTGGTGAGGGTCTTTGGTGATGGATGCTGCCTTCATGAGGCACTGCCTCTTGAAGATGTCCTCGATGGTGGGGAGGATTGTGCCCGTGATGGAGCTGGCTGAGTCTGAAGCCTCCTGCGATCCTGCACATTGGAGCCTCCATACCAGGCGGTGATGCAACCAGTCAGAATGCTCTCCACTGTACATCTGTAGAAATTTGCAAGAGTCTTTGGTGACAGACCAAATCTCCTCAAACTCCTAATGAAGTAGTAGGTGAAATTATGGGTCAAAGAGATGGTATACTGACTTGAGGCCCATACAGAAGGACAATATTTGGTTGTTGAGAAGTCCCGGGCAATGGCAGAAGTGTGGAAAAACACAACTATTGCACCCCAGCTTGTGCTGCAGAGTTTGTGGATTATGTTCAGTCAAGTCTTTGTTTTTGAATTAAGGAAGGAAGGTTAGGGAATGGTCAAAGATAACTCTGAAGGTGGGGGCTATTTGGAAATGAATGTAGGAGGTTTGATTAGTAAGTTTGCGGAAGCCACAAAAGTTGGTGGAATTGTTGATAGGATGGTAGTCCTAGGCTACAGAATGATGTGATCAATTGGTAAAATGGAATTTAATCCTGTTGGTGTGAGGTGATGCATTTTGGGAGGTCTAATAAGGTTACAACATACACAATGAAGGGTAGTGCCCCAGGGAGTATTGAAGAACAGAGGGACCTTGGTGTACAAGTGCAAGTATCCCTGAATGTGGCAACACAGACAGATAAGGTGGCGAGGAAGGCCTGTGGAAATATTTACCTTCATCAGTGGGGGCATAGAATATAATAAGAGCAGGGAGGTTGTACAACTTTCTAAAACGTCGTTAAGCCACAACTGGAGTATTGTATGCAGTTCTGGTTGCTACACTATCGCAAGCTGGGAAAGAGGTAGTTGCACTGGAGAGGATGCCAAGCAGATTCACCAGGATGTTGCCTGGGATTGAGCATTTCTTTTACAAAGAGAAACTGGACAGGCTGGGTTTGTTTTCCTTGGCGTGGAGGAGGATGTGGGGGGAGGAGGGTGGGATCTAATTTTTTTTAATGTAAATTTTTTTTGTTTACAGCATGGTAACAGCGTGTATTTGTTTGACATATACAAAATTAAAGGGTAGATTGGAAGAAACTTTTTCCTATCAGAGGTATCTAAAACTAGAGGGCATAAATTTAGAAGCGGTGAGGTTGAGAGGGAATCTGAGGAATTTTTTTCAGCTGGAGGGTGGTTGGAATCTGAAACACACTGCCTGAGGGGGTGGTGGAGGCAGGTACTCTTAAAGCATTTATCTAGATGAGCACTTGAATTGCTAAAGCGTAGAAGGCTACGGACGAAGAGCTGGTAAATGGGTTTAGTATAGGAAGGTACTTGATGGTCAACATTGGACATGGTGTGTCATTTGACTCTGACTTCTTATGTAGACCCATTCCTGAATTCAGCACTAATGTCATCAACATCACAGTTGGATGCCAAAGGCCAGCAGGCAGAGGGGAAGACCACCAATTGTGGGTTCCTCGGAAAACCATTTAAACCCTTTTCCTTTGACCGAAAATGCTGCTTCTGAAGATGACAACTCCATCAGTAGGACCCTGGGGAATCTCAGATGAATTGAGTTCCTGAATTCACAACCTTCCAGTTCATGGGCAACAGCGTTTCTGACCGAACCACAGTTTAAACCACATAATTAATGGGGATTTGGGTGAGGCAGTGTTAATTGGCTGATCCACAATAGCTTCCTATTACTAAATTTTACCCATTGTCTTCATGCTGATGAGCATAAGGGCCCTTCGATGGATAAGGGTCATGGGCTGGATTGGTTTCTTTAGATGACCGGAGAAAAGCTAGAGGCAGCTAAATAGTTCACAGGATTGTAAACTAATGTTTGCATGAAGTGGTCCAGGGAAAAGAAACTATCAGGTTCTCTGTGTGGTGAGTTAGTTAATCATTTCCCTATCTTGTTTACTCTAACAGTGAGGCAAAAGACAAAGACAAATCATTTGTGATCTCATTGAATAGGCATGTGTATTTAGAGAGTCTAAAACAGCAGAACAGGGTGGGGATGTAAATTATTCACAATGGGATGATCTTAATTCCTCCATCCAATGTGATGTTCCTGTGGGTGCCGACTCTTGCTGGGAGACAGTACATTAGACATCACAGCTCTCGCTATTTTAAACAATCTGACAGCATATGAGTTATATACATAGTTTAATGGTTATGTTTCTGGACCAATAATCTCTTGCTGTGTCAGAGCTTGGAGTAGTGTTCTTATTTCAGGAGTCTGGTGTCAAACATGCACGGGACCCTGACCTCATGATCTGCCTTGTTGTGACCTTGCACCTTATTGCACTGCACTTTCTCTGTAGCTGTGATACTATACTGTTATTAAAAACTTGTCTTGCAGACCATTCATACTAATCAATTCATTACACTGTGCATTGAGGTAAAACAATAACAGAATGTAACAGCTACAGAGAAAGAGCAGTGCAGGTTGACGATAAGGTGTAAACGAGGTAGATTGTGAGGTCAAGAGTCTATCTTATATTAGGGAACCATTCAATAGTTTTATAACAGCAGGGTAAAAGCTGTTCTCGAGCCTGGTGGTACGTGCTTTCAGGTCTTTGTATCTTCTGCCCGATGGGAGGGGAGAGAAGAGTGAATGACCGGGGTGGGTGGGGTCTTTGATTATGTCGGCTGCTTTACCGAGCCAGTGAGAAGTGTAGACAGAGTCTGTGGAGGGGAGGCTGGTTTCTGTGATGTGCTGAGGTGTGTCCAATTCTCTCTGCAGTTTCTTGCGGTCGTGGGCAGAGCAGTTGCCGTACCATAATGCATGCGGATAGAATACTTTCTATGGTGCATCGATAAAAATAGGCAAGGATCAAAGAGGACATGCCAAATTTCTTTAGCATCCTAGAGAAGTACAGGCGCTGGTGAGCTTTAAAGTGGAGGCATGGCTTTAAAGTAAATAGAACCATAGAACAACACAGCACAATACAGGCCCTTCGGCCCACCATGTTGTGCTGCAATGGGTGGGAAGTTCAAGGGAGATGTCAGAGGGAGGTTTTTTACCCAGAGAGTGGTTGGGGCATGGAATGTGCTCCCTGGGGCAGTGGTGGAGGCAGGTACATTGGTCAAATTCAAGAGATTACTAGATAAGCATATGGAGGAATTTAAAATAGAGGGATATGTGGGAGGAAGGGGTTAGATAGTCTTAGGCGAGGTTTAAAGGTCAGCACAACATTGTCGGCCGAAGGGCCTGTATTGTGCTGTACTGTCCTATGTTCTTTCTTGGCCGTGGCATCTATGTGGTTGGACCAGGACAAGCTATTGGTGATATTCACTCCTAGGAACTTGAAGCTCTCAACCCTCTCGACCCCAGCACCGTTGATTTAAACAGGAGCGTGTGCACTGCCCCCTGCTTCCTGAAGTCAATGACCAGTTCACCATTTGATTAGACCATGATGGATTTGTGAGTTAACTCCATTTACCTGCCTTAGTCCTCCAATGCTTTAAACACCCGACAAAATGAATGGTCTGTTTCCATGCTGACTTGCTATGACTGAAATAAGCGATCTCAGTTTAAATTTATCAATTTTTCCACATTCAACAGACTAGGAGATAGAAATTTGCACTCTGTATGTGAAGAAGTGCTCCCTAACATCTACTCCATTGATTGACTACACCTCCTCCTACCTTGCCTCCTGTAAGCATGCCAACCCTTTTTCTAAATTTCTCTGCCTTCATGGTATCTATAATCAAGGTGAAGCCTCCTGCTCCAGAATTTCTAAAATGTCCTCCCAGAGACATGGCTTTCTCTCTGCCATAACTTGATGGAGCCCTCACACACATTTCCTCCATTTTTTGCATGTCTGCTCTCTCCCCCCCAGTTCCCTTGGTTCTCACACTTCACCCCACCAGCCTCTGCATCCAACACATCTTCCTCTACCATTTCTGCCAGCTCCAATGTGATCCCACCACCAATCACATCTTCTCTCCCTCTTTCTGCTTTCCGCAGAGACCACTCCCTTTGTGACTCGCTGGCCTGCTCATCCCTCCCCATCCACCCCTTCCCTTCCTTGCAACCATCCTTTCACCACCATTCAGGGACCAAACAGACCTTCCAAGTGAGGCAGAGGTTCACCTGCACCTGCTCCAACCTGGTCTACTTCATTCAGTGCTCTCAACATGGCCTCCTCTGCATTGGTGAAACCAAGTGTAGACTAGGCAATTGTTTTGCAGAGCGCCTGTGCTCTGTCTGCAACAGCCATCTTGAGCTTCCAATTGTATGCTATTTTAACTCTCTTTCTCACTCTCACACTGACCTGTCTGCCTTCGGCCTTGTCTTTTGCTATAGAGAGGCCAAATGTAAATAGGAAGAACGACATATCTTATTCTGCTTGGGGAGATTACAATCCAAGAGTGTGGAACTTTCCAATTTTGGTGTTTTCAAACTCTGCTGTTTTCTTCCCACACACACTCACCTGTCCACTTTTCCCATCATCCCCTCCCCATCTGGTTCCATCTATCCCATCCATCTGCCTTGTAATGCTGGATACTGGCAATCTCCCCTCGGTCCTATGCAGGGTTTCAACAATGAAACTACCAAATAACCCAGCTCATCCTCTGATACCTTCAGCAATCCACTCAGTACAAGGCCAATAATGATTAGCAATAAGTGCCACTTGTGTCCATGTCCCAAGTATGAATGGAAAAAAAAGTAATCTTTAGGCAGGGATTCCTTATCTTGTTCACTTACAGTGTTTTGCAATATAGCAATTAAAATCTATTCAACAGTAGTCAAATAAAACTGCAGATGCTGGAATCTGAAACAAAATCAAAAAATCCATTCAAAGCCGGGACTGAGATGGAGTAAAAGACTGGTGAGTTTGAATGGCAAACTGCAAATTTTTCTTCAAATTCATGTTAGGAACACCATCTCCCCTGTTTGCCTCCTTGCTGCCTCAATAAAGCAGCCAACATAATCAAAAGACCCCCACCCACCACGGACAATCTCTCTTCTCCCCCTCCCATCGGGCAGAAGATACAAAAGCCTGAAAGCACGTACCACCAGGCTCAAGGACAGCTTCTATCCTGCTGTTATAAGACTATTGAACAGTCCCCTAGATAGACTCTTGACCTCATAATCTACCCCGTTATGACCTTGCACCTTATTGTCTGCCTGCACTGCACTTTCTCTGTAACTGTCACACTTTATTCTACACTGTTATTGTTTACCCTTGTACTACCCCAATGCACTGTTGTAATGAAATGATCTGTATGGACAGTATGCAAAACAAAATGTTTCACTGTACTTCAGTACATGTGACAATAATAAACCTATTTACCAATTTAGTTTGAAGTATTTCATCAGGTTTGGTATCCTGCAACTCTCTACCCACCTCCAAGGGCGTCTATTGATGGCCAATAAATGCTGGGCTTGCCAAGCAAAAAGTGAGCAAAAAGAAACAAAACCTGTATTTCAGAAGGAAATCCCAACTTTCTAAACTTCTCAAAGCAATGGCTTCAGGCAGCAAACACATAATGAATCCCACAGTGGGATCAGAGACTCAGAAAAAAAAAGTGAGCAAAAAGAAACAAAACCTGTATTTCAGAAGGAAATCCCAACTTTCTAAACTTCTCAAAGCAATGGCTTCAGGCAGCAAACACATAATGAATCCCACAGTGGGATCAGAGACTCAGCAAACTTAGATTACGTCCAGGACAGCTTCCTTTCCCCTGCACTGTGTATGTTTATATGTTGCCATGGTGTTGTACAGTAAGGATGAGAAGTTGCTCTTTTACTCAGCCAGGCACCTACATTTCCTTGGTTTCCCTCCTCCCTTAACCTCTTGCTGAGCTTCCAGAAACACAGATATTGGGCTACATGGGATGGGGGTGAGAAATTCAACACTGATGCACCAATTCTTGGATTTAAATCCCTCAAAAAGAAATTCAAGGACAACTATCATGACACTATTTCCCCAGAAACACAGCAGTCTGCAATATGTCCTGGAGCAGGCATTAGGTGCTCTGTCCGTTCAAGCTGTAGTCCACACGCCAATTTGACAAATTGCCAGCTGACTGGTCTGTGTCCACTCATGTATTGGTATCATTGGCAAGCTTTCAAATTCCACTGCCCACTCCTTCCTCCCAGATGCCATTCGGCAGCTTGCCATTGCATACAGGAACTGATGCTGACCATCAGCATACTATCAAACTGAAGGCTGGGAGAGAAATTGATAAAAGACTGACTTTCCTATGGCACCTTTCAATGCCCTTTCCAAATATTCCAAAATGCTTTAAAGTCACTCGAATTGTCCCTGTTGAAATGTAGGAAACGCAACAGCAAATTTGTGCACACTGAACTCCAGGAAACAATTTTATATATATAGATATATATATATATATATATATATACTGATAAAATTGGCCAGGATACCAGGGAGAATTTCCACTCCCTTCTTTGAAATATTGCTATTAAACCAAAACAAAGTCTCATTGGGTCTTCCAGTTTTTGTTCACTCTCATCCACAAGATCAACAAAATACAGGTGGGTAAATATTTCACTTCCTACAGCTGTAGTTCCTTGAAGTTCTCCAATGTCTCTCACCTGATGGAAAAGAGAGCTTACTATTGACCCTGATGTTGAATTACTTCTCTCTCAAACACTGCAATGCAAGTTCTAGTACAAGGACTAAAATAATTAAACAATTTCTTCATTAGTGTCATTGCACCTCATAATCTGCCAGCGCTCATCATGGTCTTAAAGTCAATAGAACAGAAAATCCTTTGGTAAGGTAGTTATACAAACATATACACAATTGAATATTTCATTCTAAATTCTGCCTGTTCATCAGCCAACAATTCTTCAGTTAGTCCTTTGAATTTGTTCTGTGAGCACTGAGTTTGATGGTCCTGCAGTTTTGGCATTGATGCAGATGTCCTTCTCTGGTATTGGATTTTTTTTCATTTCTAGCACCAGTCTTAGTGGTCCATATCTTAAAAATCATCAGGAACTAACAACATACCTGCAGAACTCAAGCAATGAAGACACATGAAACCTGCCAGTTTGAGAATCAAAGTTCTAATGAGACTGAGGAACTGTAATAGTACGAGAGAAGTGGTGAGCTTAACAGTTCACCATTTCCAAAGACCTAGTCATCTACATCCCAGAATCTTGAAAGTGGTGGCTTTGAAGAGCGGATGCTCTGGTTATCATCTTCCAAAGTTCCATAGATTCTGGAAGTGTTCCTGTAGATTGGAGAGTAGCAAATGTGACCACACCATTTAAGAAAGGAGTGTAGAGAAACTGAGAACAATCAAACACTTAGCCTAATGTTAGTGGGAGGGAAAATGCTGGAATCTCTAATGAAGGGTCTAATAACAGGGCACAAAAAGAATATTAGGCTTGAGCAGAGCCTACATGGATCTACAAAAGGAAAAATCATGTTTGATTCATCTGCTGGAGTTCTTCGAGATTGTGACTAGTAGAATAGATAACTGGCAGTCTCCTTAGGAGCATCGATGTACAAAGGGTCCATAGCTCCCTCAAAGTGGCAACACAACTGGTAGGTGGTAAAGGCGGCATACAGCATCCTTGCCTTCACCAGACAGGGCACTGAGTATAAAAATTGGAAAATCATATTGCAGTTGTATAAAACTTTGGTTAGGCCACATTTGGAGCACTGTGTGCAGGTCTGGTCACCACATTACTGGAAGGATGTGGAGGCTTTGGAGAGGGTGCAGAAAAGGCTTACCAGGATGTAGCTCAGACTGGAGAATACTGTTCTATAAGGAGGAATCAATGGATGTGGTGTATTTGCATTTCCCAAAGGTTTTTAATGAGGTTGGTCAACAAGGTTAGAACACTTGGAATTGGAGGTAATGTACTGAATTAGATTGAGAATTGATTATTGGATAGAAAACAAAGATCGAAATAAACATATACAGGTTGTCAGCAGGGATCAGTGCTTGGCTCCCGGCTAGTCACAATTCATACCAAATATTTGGCTGAGGGGATGAGCTGATATTCCAGGCTTGCTGAAGTTGGCCTCCAAGCCACACAACTTCCTAACTTGTAAATATATTCACAACGCTAGGTCAAAATCTTGGAACTCCCTCCCTAACAGCACTGTGGGTGTATCCACACCTCAAGGACTGCAGCAGTTCAAGAAGGCATGGAGAGATTAGTTGGGGGAAAGGTATCTTAACTAACAAGGGCATCAGAAACCAAAAGAATCCCTACCCAATTATGGCAGAATAGTTGAGATAACAAGAATTATTCAGATTAATTTACAAACATTCGGATCTAATGATTTCTCCCTAATCACAATTATGGATTTGTAATGATACATGTTTATTATCTACAAATTGGGCCTTATTTACAGATTGTGTAAAATAGTACAGTTTATAAAATGAATATATTAAATTCTTTCATCCATTCACTGCAGTCTTTATTACTTGTAATAAAAACACCATGGAAGCAGAAATCCTCCTTTCAATAATTTTACCTGAAAAGGTTGACGTAAGCACAAAACATTTTTCCCAATCACACCACCTTTCACGGTACAATTATCGACATGGCGACGTTCAGACCCTTAAACTTTGAACCAGAGACAAGAGACCTGTCTGGTATAGCATTTGTTTTAGTTTGCACAGAATTGACAAGGATTCAAAAGAAAGATCCTACATTCACTAGGCAAAGAATAAGTATTTGATCAATATAGTTCTCATCACCTCCATGGAGTCTGGATCAGAGCTCAAACGTTTATTTTATTCTGTCAAATTTCTCCTGCACCAGTTTGGTAGTAAAAGGGTCAAAGTCCCATGTGGAGTATTTGGAACTGGCCAACCATACCTCAAGTCTCAGCTCATTTGATCAGCAAATTTACACAGGAAACAAGGATTTATCCAGCACCTTGGAGACAGTGTGAACCTATACTCCAATTAAATAATTCAGGAATTTTTTAAATAGTTAGTCTGTAATCAAGTTTGCATCCGAAACATTATTGACTGTAGTGGATATAAAATTCTCTCTAAAGTGAGTAAAAATTAAGGACACACAACCTGGATAAATCCCTGATTTGAGATACTCACTCAATGCATTCCATTTTCCAATTTTCATTTCAGATGCTCTTCAACTTTTCCTTCTAGTTAGATGCTCCCTATCTCCACCCTCTTCGATTACAGATACATACCAAACATTCCCTTCCTACAGACCCCTCCAGTTTGAGAGACTCCATATCCCTGACTCCTTATTAGAAAGAACCCCTTATCCTGAACTTTCCTGTTAAATTTCCAACACTCTCCATCCTCTCTCCCTTTCTCCCTACAATAGCAGACTCTCCCTCCCTTTCTCCCTGCAATAAGAAATTCTCCCTAACCATTCTCCCTACAATAAGAGACTCTCCCTGCCCTTTCCCTCCAGTTTGAGACATTCTACATAACAGGCCCATCACTGTCAATATTTCCTAGTGTAAACATTCCGCAAAGTACAGGTAAAAAATGGTGCATGTTTTAGAATAAATCGGACAAGTGAGCATCAGCATGGAAGATCCAATGAAAAATGGACTCTCATACAATGTTTGATTTTGTTGAGTAGAAAAGATATCACAGCAGACACAAACTGCTCCTAGATATGTCAGTTTATGCAGTGTTCTGGGACATTGTTGGCCTCTCCTGCTCTGCCGGATTGGCCAGTAGGTGGTGCAGTCTTCCTGCGATGAAATCGAAGAGCCAAGAACCAAGGGGAAAGGTTCCAGAATCAAACCATCGCAGGCTGTAGGCAGCAGCCCTCAGTGTCAAACCCAAGTCTTCTCTTCTGTTAAGACTCAGCTTTCTTTATAAATATCTGAAAGAAAATTTCAGGAAACTGTTACAATTGTTGATGCACAGGATTTTATGTTACAGCCCAGAAACCCATGCTGTTTTGTTCCCTGCACCAACCTTCTCCCACCACCTCTATTACAGAGCTTAAAAGACCATTCGGCCCATCATATCTCTGCTGGCTCTTTCTTAAGCAATCCTGTGGGTCCTACTCTCCATCTTTCAACATACCCCTGATTCCCTTCTGAAAACTACCATTGGACTTACAGCACGGAAACAGGGAGACACAAGAGACTGCAGATGCTGGAATCTGGAGCAAAAGACAAAGTGCTGGAGGAACTCAGTGGGTCAGGCAGCATCTGTGGAGGGAAATGGACAGTCGACATTTTGGCTTGAGACCCTTCATGTGGGAAACAAGCCCTTTGGCCCAGCTTGTCCATACTAACCTTCAGGCACCCATCTATACTGGTCCTATTTACCTGCTTCTGGTCTGTAGCCTTCCATGACGATTCCAGTGCTTGTCTAGCAATTTTTTACATGTTGTGGAGTCTCTTCCTCTACCAGTGCATTCCACATCCAACCACCCTCCAGGTCAAAAAATTCTTCCTCAAATCCCCTCTAAACCTCTCCTTAAAACTACACCATGTAACTTGCAACTACCCGATTGGACAGAGTTTCCAAATCATAACTCATGTGAAAAGCTTTCCCTCGTTCTGGACCTTTAAGCCAGTTCACCATAAATCTGTAACTGGAACAGAGAATGCTGAAAATACTCAGCAGATCAGCAGCATCCCTGGAGAGGGAGAGTTAACGTTGCAGGTCAATGACTAGAAATCCATCTCCTTTGCTTACCAACTCTTCATCCATTTGAAACAGTTCCTTTACTTACTCTACCAAAACTCATGGGGTTTTAAATGCTTCTATCAAATCAAACTTCTTCTCAAAACCAATCCAAGATTCTTCACAATTTTTTTTTGCAACTGTAACTTCCCACAGCTCCTATTTTTTAAACAAATTACCTCACTAAGTATCACCCAAACCGGCGAGTCTGACAGGGTAGACAAACGAACAACCTCCAGCGGCCCGAATGAAGGGTCGACCTCTCCCTCGGCGATACCATTCGTGAAAGAAGCTGAAACACAAGGAAAGGAATGAAAGGAAAACGATGCTGGAAATGGGACATAAAAACAGACAATGCTGGAAACACTCAGCAGGTCAGGAAGTGTCTGTGAAGAGAGAAACAGATAATGTTTCTTTGGTTCTGAAGAAGGGTCATTGATTTGAAATATTTACTCTGATTCTCTCTTCACAGGTGGGTGGCACGGCTGGTAAAGCCACTGCTTCACAGCTCCAGTGACCCAGGTTCAATCCTGACCTCCGGCACTGTCTGTGTGGAGTTTGCACGTTCTCCCTGTGATCGTGTGGGTTACCCCAGGGTGCTCCGGTTTCCTCCCACATCCCAAGGATGTGTGGATTGGAAGGAGAATTGGCTGCTGTAAATTGTCCCCCTAGTGTGTATGAATCTTGGGGGTGGGGGGGAGGGGTGTTGATGGGAATGTGGGGAGAATAAAATGGGATTAATGTGGAATTAGCATAAACATGGGTAGCTGATGATCAGCATGGACTCAATGGGCCGAAGGGCCTATTTCCACACTGTGACTCCAGATGCTGCACGACCTGCTGAGCATTTCCAGCATTTATGAAAGGATTGAAGGGTTTGACAAGGCCTGGCCGCCCCAAGTAATCTTTTATCCTTTTCCTCTCAACACTATCCATGCTGAGCCTTTACCCTACACTACACTGAGACTTCCCACCGTCTGGATCTTCTCAGTGCCACGTTACAGGGAAAAAACTCCAGGGCTAAATATCTTTGACTTACCAATTCGGATATAGCCATCTTCTGTTCTCTGGTATTTGGGAAATTTGTCTTTTCCATCCAGCAAGGTTTCCTTCCCCGACTGTACCATCTGTGGACAGAATGATAAAAGATAACTGGACATGTTTCACATCCTGAAGAACTCATCCTCAGGAAGCACTACCAACAGCACACTGCTTCCTCACCAAAACTCAACTTACATCAAATGGCAGAACCTCTACAGTGGTATTGAAGAGCTTATCGCCAGGGTGTTCAATGTTCCCACTGCGGAAGAAAAACCTGAGGACAGAACAGCGAGAGGTCAGATATTTAAGCAGGAAGCTGAATCAGGCTTGACAACTCCAACAGACTTCTACAGATATACTGTTGAAAGTGTCCTGACTGGTTGCATCATGGTCTGGGACGGCAATTCAAATGCCCAGGAATGTAAGAAGTTGCAGAGAGTAGTGGACTCTGCCCAATACATCACAGGCACATCTCTCCCCACCATCGGGAGTATCTACAGGAGGTGCTGCTTCAAGAAGGCAACATCCATCATCAAAGATCCCCACCATCCGGGCCGTGCCATCTTCTCGCAGCTACCGTCGGGCAGGAGGTACAGAAGCCTTAAGTCCCACACCACCAGGTTCAGGAACAGCTACTTCCCTTCAACCATTCAGTTCTTGAACCAATTGGCACAACCAGAATCACTACCTCAGTACAGCAACACTGTGACCACTTTACTAAAATAGACTTTCCCTCAATTTCAACAAAAAAACTGGTGATTGACTTCAGGAAAGGGGGTGGTGTACATGCATCTGTCTACATCAACAGTGCTGAGGTCAAGAGGGTTGAGACCTTCAAGTTCCTGGGAGTGAACATCACCAATAGCCTGTCCTGGTCAAATCACGTAGCTATCACGGCCAAGAAGGCTCACCAGCGCCTCTACTACCTCAGGAGGCTTAGGAAATTTGGTTTGTCCCCTTTGACACTCAGCAACTTTTATCGATACACCATAGAAAGCATCCTATCTGGATGCATCACGGCTTGGTACGACAACTGCTCTGCCCGTGACCGCAAGAACTGCAGACAGTTGTGGACACAGCCCAGTGCGTCACGGAAACCAGCCTCCCCTCCATGGACTTTACCTCTCGCTGCCTTGGTGAAGCAGCCAGCATAATCAAAGACCCCACCCACCCGGGACATTCTCCCTTCTCTCCTCTTCCATCAGGCAGAAGATACAGGAGCCTGAGGGCACGTACCACCAGGCTCAAGGACAGCTTCTACCCCACTGTGATAAGACTACTGAACGGTTCCCTTTTACAATAAGATGGACTCTGACCTCACAATCTACCTTGTTGTGACCTTGCACCTTATTGCACTGCACTTTCTCTGTAGCTGTGACACTTTACTCTGTACTGTTATGGCACGGTAGTGTAGCAGTTAGCGTAATGCTTTACAGCGCCAGCAAACTGGGTTCAATTCTGGCCGCTGTCTGTAAGGAGTTTGTACGTTCTCCCCGTGTCTGCGTGGGTTTCCTCCAGGTGCTCCAGTTTCCTCCCACATTCCAAAGACGTATGGGTGGGCAAGTTGTGGGCAAGCTATGTTGGCGCCAGAAGCATGGTGACACTTGCAGGCTGCGCCCAGAACACTACGCGAAAGATGCATTTCATTGTGTGTTTCGATGTACCTGTGACTAATAAAGATATTTTATTGTTTTTACCTGTACTACCTCAATGCACTCTGTACTAGCGCAATATAACCTCACTGTGTAATGAATTTACCTGTACGATTGTTATGCAAGACGTTTTTCACTGTACCTCAGTACATGTGACAATAATAAATCAAAACCAAAAAAAACAGAATTTTGATTTCATAGTATATTGTAGCATTAGTCACCCCTAATGATAATACCAGTACAGACGGACTAAGATAGAGACTGTACCATGGCTGTTCTGTTCTCTTATTGTTTCGGGAAGGATGTCAGTGCCGGCTCAGTGGACACTCTCAGCTCTGAGCCAGAAGATTGAGAGTTCCAGAGATCTGAGCACGGAATCAAGGTGCAAGTCTCCGGATAAATTGGGGAGTCTGTGATAGGGGAATATCCTTGGGCTGTGGGAGGGGATTCAGTGGGTGGGGGGAGAATGGGTGATGGGGGAGAGTGTCCATGGGCTGTGGGAGGGGATTCAGTGGGTGGGGAGAGTGGGTGATGGGGGAGAGTGTCCGTGGGCTGTGGGAGGGGATTCAGTGGGTGGGGAGAGTGGGTGATGGGGGAAGAGTGTCCGTGGGCTGTGGGAGGGGATTCAGTGGGTGGGGGGAGCTTGGGCAAAGATTGATCAGGTGGATAGTGTGTACAGAGCACGTCACACTAAATAAAGTCAGCTCTATGTAGAAGCCCAACATACCTGTCCACTTTCACTGGTGTAAAAAATCTGAAGCGTATAAAATCACCAGCCACTGGGGTGAAGGCCCAGAAGAAGTCCTCTCCCAGATAAGCCTTTTCCAATGTGAAATGCTGGTAGGTTTTCAGGCTGGAAGTTACCTCTGCCGGGGGATTGGAATGTCCTTTGTGCAGGGCATGTTTCCCAAAGTCCTTATCCTGGGAAAATCAACAAGATGTGGTCACGTACAAACCCACACAAGGAACAAAAAACTGCTGATGAAATAAAGTGCTGGAGATACTCAGCAGGTCAGGCAGCATCTGTGGAGAGGGGAAAAGCACTAGCATTAGTACGAGGAAATGTCCTGAGGTGCAGAGAAGGGGGTGGTATGGAGGGACAAAGAGAAAGTTTGTGAGGGTACAAGTTCATAGCTCCCTGAAAGCGGCAACACGAGTAGAGAGGGTGGTAAAGGTGGTGTACGGCACACTTGCCTTCACTGGTTGGGATGTTGAATGTAAGAGCCAGGACGTCATGCTGCAGCTGTGTAAAACTTTGGTTAGACCACACTTGGAGTATTGTGTGTAGTTCTGGTCGCCCCATTACAGGAAGGATGTGGAATCTTTGGACAGGGTTCAGCAGAGGTTCACCAGGATTAGAGAGTATCAGCAATAATGAGAAATTGGACAAACTTGGGTTGTTTTCTCTGGAGCATCAGAGGCTGAGGGGAGACCTGATAGATGTTATAAAATTATGAGAAGCACAGAAAGGGGAGACAGTCTTTTTCCCAGGGCAGAAATGTCAAATACCAGAGAGAACAGGTTTAAGGTGAGAAGGGAAAAGTTTAAAGGGATTGTGTGGGGCAAGTTTTTTTTACACAGAGAGTGATGGGTGCCTGGAATGCGTTGTCAGGGGTGGTGGTGGAGCCCCTTAAACAACAGCAATGTTTAAGACACATTTAGACAGACACATAAACATGCAGGGAAGGGAGGGATATGGATCACGTGCAGGCAGTTGGGATTAGTTTAGATTAGCATAATAGTCGGCACAGACATGGTGGGCCGAAGGGCCTGTTCCTGTGCTGTACTGTTCTAATGTTCTACGATAGGGTGAAGACCCAGAGAGACTGAATGACACAGGTGGTGCTGGCTGGGAGAGTGAGGTGATCCCAGTTGAGCTGGCTGGGGGAGGTGTAAATAGGGGTAGTTGGTTGAGGACACAGAGAAAACAGGAACCGTGAGACGCAGAGCACTGCAGATGCTGCAATTCTGAAATTAAGGAGAATGAACATGGAACAGTACAGCACAGTGCAGGCCCTTCAGCCCACAATGTTGTGCCGACCGATATAAACCTATCCCCATTCAATCTATCCCCCTCTCTACTTCACCTCCCATAACCCTCTATTTTTCTTTCGTCCACGTGCCTGTCTAATAGTCTTTTAAATGGCCCCATCGTATCAGCCCCTACCCCCACCCCCGGCAGTGCAAAAAAACCTACCTCTGACATCCCCCCTGAACTTTCCTCCACGCACCTTAAACAGGTGACTAGTATTGGCCATTGCCGCCCTGGGGTAAAGGTGCTGACTGTCCACTCTGTCTATGCCCCTCATAATCTTATACACCTCTATCAAGTCTCCTCTCATCCTCTGTCGCTCTAAAGAGAAAAGTCCCAACTTGCTCAACCTCTCCTCATAAGACATGCTCTCCAACCCAGGCAGCATCCTTGTAAATCTCCTCTGCACCCTCTCCAAAGTTTCCACATCCTTCCTATAATGTGGTGACCAGAACTGAACACAATACTCCAAGTGTGGTCTAACCAGGGTCTTATAGAGCTGCAACATTATCTGGAACTCAATCCCCCGGCTAAAGAAGGCCAGCACACCATACACCTTCTTAACCACCCTATCAACTTGTGAGGCAACTTTGAGGGATGTGGACCCCAAGATCCCTCTGATCCTCCGCACTGCTAAGAATCCTGCCATTAACCATGTACTCTTCCTTCAAGTTCGTTCTTCCAAAGTGTATCACTTCACACTTCTCCGCCCAGCTCTGCATCCTGTCTAAATCCTGTTGCAACCTACGACACCTTCTTCACTGTCTACTGCACCACCCACCTTCGTGTCATCTGCAAACCTTCCACTTCTTCATCCAAATCATTTGGAAATATATCGCCGTTCCTTCACCATCGCTGGGTCAAAGTCCTGGAACCCTCCCTGACAGCACTGTGGGTACACCCACACCTCAGCGGGTCAAGGAGGCAGCTCACCACCACCTTCTCAAGGGCAACTAGCGATGGGCAATTAAATGCTGGCTCAGCCTGTGAAGACCACACCCCTTGAATGATTAAAACAAAAGTGGATCAGGTGTGGTGGTGAGAACTGCCACTCTGTCTAAAACACTGACAAGTTCAGCTCTGGGGACAGGCTGCAATGGTTGGCATTGCTTTCCTTGGAGGCGGCTTGGGGGAGCGACTGTGGTGTACAGAATTATGACGGACATAGGTCGAGAGGATTGGAAGAAACCTTTCTCCATAGCAGAGGTATTGGTAACTAGATGGCCTAGATTGAGTGCGAAGGGTAAGAGGTTGAGAAGGGGTTCAAGGAGAATTTTTCACCACTGAGGATGGTTGGAGTTTGGAACACCCAGTCTCAGTGGGCGCTGGAGGCAGAGACTCTCACAACATTTAGCTACCTTCTGGGCACTTGAATCACCAGGGCATGGAAGGTTGCAGACCAACTGCTGCCAACAGCACAGATATGGTGGGCCAGAAGGCCTGTTTGTGGGCTGTGTAACTCTCCTGTCCCTTGACACTGGGGGGAGTTTAGATCAAGTGTTCAGTTTGGTGACAGATGTGGCTGTACATCTTTTTGTTCATCTGCAGCTGTGGGTGTTGTTGGTGAGGCCGTGGTTCTCCTGGCCACCTGACCACCCACTCAGGAACAATCCTGACAGCTCTACACTGCGGACAGTAGAGAGTAATGTGTGGGCTGCACAGGGCAGAGAACTGGTGTCCTTCCCTAACGGGTATTACCCAACCAGAAGGGCTTTCATATTCATCATTAGTGGTAATAGTTTTTTATTAACTGAACTTATTGACTTGGGTTGTGGATCTAGGCTTGTGAATGTACCGCATTGGGCCATGAGATATTTATATTCATTTCAATGTCACACAATCAATGTATTATTTAAATTCCTAAGTCCAGAATTATATTAGAATTTGCTAACACAAACTTATCACTTTGTATTTACATTCTTCCCTCAGTAATTGACATTGGGATAATTGAGTACATGCAAAGCTATTAACAAATTCAGTCTGTAAACACATTAGTTTTATTTATTTCAAGACCATTTGAACATATGTGGGAGTTATAGAGAGATACGGCATGGAAACTGCCCATCGGTCCATGCTGACCATCAACCACCCATTTATACTAATCCCATTTTATTCTCCCCACTGTCTCATCAGCTTCCCCCCCCCCCACCCCGACTCTACCACTCACCTACACATGGTTATTTAAAACAGATATCTGAAGCAATGCTAAAAACAAAACATTTAAAATAAAATAATCGAAGAGGGAAAATGTCTGCAGAGTTCTGGGGAAGACTAAACAGAGAGCCTTCCAAAGAGCTGGTTCAGGCACTCTGTGGAGAACTGAAGGAGGTGACGGTGTGATTTGTTCATCTGTCCCATGAACTGGAAAAGATCCTTGCAGTTCTGAGATTCGAGGCACAGCATGAGTGCTCTTCGTTATACCATCCCAGTCACTTCTGCTGCTTCAGCCAGGGGCATCTGCTGCACTCAGTGGGTGGTGTCTCTCCAAAACTGGCAGGGCTGAGTTCCAAGTACATAATCCCGGGGTTAACTACACTACATACCGAGGGTGCTCCACTGTTGGAGGTGCTGCTGATTAGACGTGACCTTAATCCAAGGTTTGTCTGCTCTAAGACGAATGTGAAAGGTCCCATAACACTATCTCCAAGGGCAGGACAGCAGGGGAATGCCTGGGATAATTACTTACTGACAGGTCCACACTGGCTCCCAACAGAGCAAACCCCTCAGTCCCACTCCACTCTCCTTATTTCTAGGTGTCATAGAGTTATACAGCACGGAAACAGGCCCTTTGGCCCAACTAGTCCATGCCGACCAAGCTGCTCCACCCAAGCTAGGCCCATTTGTCAGATTGTGGCCTATAACCTTCTGAACTTTTCCAATCCATGTAAAGTTTTTTATTGACGGAATTTAAATTTAAATATCCTCACCCTATTCTCTTACATCTTCAAACTCCGTTTACGTTAATTTTATTTACTACCTATCTAGGGCGGCAAATGTTGTTCCTTTGTTCAAGAAGGGAGTAGGGATAACCCTGGGAATTACAGACCAGTGAGTCTACTTCAGTGGTGGGCAAGTTATTGGAAAATATTCTTAGGGACAGGATTTATGGGCATTTGAAGGAGCATAGGCTGATTAGGGACAGTCAGCATGGCTTTGTGAGGGGCAGGTCGTGTCTCACGAGCCTGACTGAATTATTTTGAGGATGTGACAAAGCACATTGATGAGGGTAGAGCAGTGGATGTGGTGTATATGGACTTTCGTAAGGCATTTGATAAGGTTGCCCATGACAGGTTCATTCAGAAGGTCGAGAGGCATGGGGTCCAGGAAAACTTGGCTGTGTGGATTTGGAATTGGCTTGCTCATAGAAGACAGAGGGTGGTGGTAGATGGAGCGTATTCTGCCTGGAGGTCAGTGACCAGCAGTATTCTTCAGGGATCTGTTCTGGGACCCCTGCTCTTTGGGATTTTTATAAATGACTTGGATGAGGATATGGAAGGGTGGGTTAGTAAGTTTGCTGATGACACAAAGGTTGGTGGTGATGTGGATAGTGTAGAAGGTTGTCGAGGGTTACCACGGGACATCGATAGGATGCAGAGCTGGGCTGAGAAGTGGCAGATGGAGTTCAACCCGGAAAAGTGTGAAGTGATACACTTTGGAAGGTTGAATTAGAAGGCAGAATACAAGGTTAATGGCAGGATTCTTAGCAGTGTGGAGGAACAGAGGGATCTTGGGGTCCACGTCCATCGATCCCTCAAGGTTGCCGCGTAGGTTGACAGGGCTGTAAAGAAGGTGTACGGTGTGTTGGTCTTCATTAGTCAGGGTATTGAGTTCAAGAGCTTCGAGGTAATGTTGCAGCTCTATAGAACTCTGGTTAGACTGCACTTAGAATATTGTGTTCAGTTCTGGTTGACTCATTATAGGAAGGATGTGGAAGCTTTAGAGAGGGTGCAGAGAAGATTTACCAGGATGTTGTCTGGATTGGAGACCATATCTTATGAGGATAGGCTGAGTGAGCTCGGGCTTTTCTCTTTGGAGCGAAGGAGGATGAGAGGTGATTTGATAGAGGTGAACAAGATGATAAGAGGCATAGATTGAGTGGACAGTCAGAGCCTTTTTCCCAGGGCTAACACGAGGGGGCATAATTTTAAGTTGACTGGAGGAAAGTACCAGTGGGATATCAGAGGTAAGTTTTTTTTTACACAGAGAGTGGTGGGTGTGTGGAACGTGCTGCCGGGGGTGCTGATAGAGGCAGATACATTAAGGACATTTAAGAGACTCTTAGACAGGCACATGGATGATAGAAAAATGGAGGGGTATGTGGGAGGGAAGGGTTAAATAGATGTTAGAGTAGGCTAAAAGGTCAGCACAACATTGTGGGCCGAAGGGTCTGTACTGTGCTGCAATGTTCTAGGTAGACTAGGGCTAATTTAGTTAACCCACCAGCACGTTTTTAGGATGTTGGAGGAAAGCAGAGCATCCAGTGGAAACCCACATGGTCACAGGGGGAAACGTGCAAACTCCACACAGCAGTGAGCCCACGCTCTGGAACCGTGAAGCAGCAGCACTAACTGCAGAGAGACCGTGCCACCAAATATTTATTCCTAAACCAACATCACCAAATACCAACAGATCACCTGGTCACTTATCACTCCACTGTTCATGCGGGCCTGCTGTGTGCAAATTGGCTGCAATGTTTCTGACATTGTGTGTGATGGCACTCCAGAAACACTTCATTAGTTATGAAGTGACTTGGGACATCCAAAGAGTGAGACATGCAGGTCTCTGTCTCCCATTACAGCTATCAGACACTACTGTTGGAGGCTCAAATAACACAAGGCATCTCATGTTCAACTTCCTTTAACTGAACTCCATGTAAAAGCGTGGCGGCAAAATGCTTGGAATAAGTAAAATGGACCACTGGGTCTTTCTGAAGATTGAGCTGAGATGTGTTCTTTCATCCATACCTGACTTCTAATCCTGTCACTGTTCAAGCTACAGATAAAACATTTACCAAACTGGAAATGGGGAGTTTAAAGCAGTAAGTGATTGGCTGTTGAATGCGGCTACTTAAGGCTATAGACAAAATTAAAGCAAAGAGCTTAAAGTGTAAAACTGAAATGAATAATATAAAATTAGTTATTCAATGAAGAACTATAAATAACAGGAGACACAAGAGACTTGAGATGCTGGAGTTTGGAGCAACAAACAATCTGCTGGAGGAACTCAGCGGGTCGAGCAGCATCTGTGGGAATTGTCAACGTTTCGTATCGAAATCCCACACCAGAAAAGAGACATCGACAATTCCTTCCCCCACCCACAGATGCTGTTAGAGCCGCTGAGTTCCTCCAGCAGTTTGTTTGTTACTATAAATAACTGACTGAATAAAAATAAGTTGCAATCGAGCTAGGAGCTTATAAGAGAGTGGCCCCCGAGACAGCAGACGTGGTGGTGAGGGAGGGAGACTGGGAGGGCTCTCCACAGCAGACGGGATCAGGAATACTTATTCTGTAGGCCTAAACTTTTCTCATCCCCTTGATTTCTGCAATTCTTAAGGAAAAATTAAATCCGTCGCACTCTGCTGGTAAAATCGGATGAAAAGATGCAGGAATGTTGGGAATCAAACACAAACAAAATGCTGCCACTACAAAGAGCTGAAGTGCCCACATCTGTCAAGTGGCCGCAATGCTAGCAGCTTGCAGCAGGTGGTGCTGCTGAGCTTCACCTGGAGCTCTGCCATTTCGTGACTGTTACAGCAGGTGGTGCAGCCTATAATTCACCTCACTGTGTAGGTGTGAACATTTTAATCACATTATTTGCCGCAACGGAGCAAAATCCCTCTGGTCACCAGAAAATCAGATGGCTGCCTCACACGAGGGGCAATTTCTTCCCACGGAGGGTGGTGGGTATATGGAACGAGCTGCCAGAGGAGTTGAATCAGGCACATTAACAACATTTAAAAGACTCTTGGACAGGTACACGGATAGGAAAGGTTTAGAGGGACATGGGCCAAACATGGACAAACAGGACTAGCCTAGATTGGCACCTTGGTCAGCACAGACGAGTTGGGCCGAAGGGCCTGTTTCCGTGCTGTATAACTCTAGAGCACACTTGGAGCATGGTGCAGAGGTCTCCATGTTACAAAAGCAGGATGCAGAACAGGTGAAGACAGTGAAATATGTAAGGATTACAGCAGAACCGAGAGGCTTCACAAGACTGAATATGCCGGTGCCCCACAGAAAGGCGATCTATTAGGTCATTAAAATTCTGAAAGCATTTGTGTGTGGGAGATATGGATCTGCAGCTCAAACAACAGTCAGGAGGAAACAGGAAATTCAGGAAAAACTGCTCACACCAGTGTTGAGAGTGCAGGCTCTCAGTCACAGAGAGGGGTTGAAGCAGATAGCAGAGATGGATAAACACACAATGGTGAAAGGGATGGAGGGGAGGTGGTGGTGGTAGGGAGGGGGAGACGAGGGGGGAGGGAGGGGGAGACGAGAGGGGGAGACGAGAGGGGGGAGGGAGGGGGAGACGAGAGAGGGGAGGGAGGGGGAGACGAGGGAGGGGGAGTGGGAGGGAGGGAGGGGGACTTGCTCTGTGCCAGCTTTCTGAAGCAGAAGCGCCTGCACAAACCCAGGTAGCTCGACGCAGGATCACAGAACCAACACAGGTTGGCTCCGAATGAGAGAGGGCCTCAGAAAGTTCCGGAAGCCCTTGCTGTTTATTTCAGGCTTTCACTTGGTTACACAGTTCACTGCAGGACTCAGAGCTGGAAATAACGTTGCTGGCTACCGAACTTACTTTTAGTTTCTGGATCTTTCCGGCCAGTGAGGAATGTGTTCCCACATGCTGGAATAGGGAGGGCTTGAAACGGATTCGGAGGTTTGCTTTCTGCCGGTCACAGTGTTTCTGCAGAAGGAGAGAGTGAGAAAGATAAATTTTCTGACTGCGCCTGATGTCAGCCGGTGCCAAGGCAAGTGTGGAGCTGCACACATTTTTACTGCAATAAATGACATCAAAGCAAATGTAACAGATTTATTGGAGTATAGCTCACCCCAGTTAAATCCTGAACACTTGATAAATGTACAGAGTTGCCCCAAACCCCACTTAGTGGGGGGACAGGTTTGAAGTTGTCGCTCTGATTGGTCATAGCACAGGACAGGCCCTTCAGCCCCACAATCTATGCCGAACTAATTAAACCAATGACTCCTAATTAATCTAATCCCTCTTCCCCGCACAATGACCATATCCCTTCCTTCTCTGCATACTCAATGTACCCATCTAAGAGTCTCCTACACACTCCGATGCCATCTGCCTCCACCACCAGTCTCTGTGTAAAAACATTCCCCGCACATCTCCTTTGTACTTTCCCCCCCTCACCTTAACTGCATGCCCCCCAGGACTAGACATTTCAATCCTAGGAAAAAGATACTGGCTGTCTGCTCTACCTATGCCTCACATCATTTTATAAACTATTCATGGGGTGGGTCCATGGAAGCCACTCTCCACACACTTCATGGCCCATGGCCTGATCACTGCGATTACATTGCTATCAGTGAGTTATTCAAAGTACAGCGAATGGGGATTCCTGGGAGACAGCCCTATGTACCTGTTGTTCCCCATAACGCTGTCATTTACAACGTCACATACCCATCCAATGACATAACCATACTGTCAGGAGGAAACAGGAAATTCAGGAGAAACTGCTAATGCCAGTTGTGAGAGAGCATGCTTTCAGTCACAGAGAGGGGTTGGAGCAGATACCAGAATGCGAAGGTGGATAAACACACAATGGTGAATGGAAGGGAGGGGGGGGGGGGGCGGTGGAGGAGAGAGAGGGAGAGAGGGGGGGAGGGGGGAGAGAGAGGGGGGAGGAGGGGGGGAGAGGAGGGGGGGAGAGGAGGCCTTTCAGCCCATGCTCTGTGCCAACCACTTTACACTAACCCTACCCTAACCCATTTTACACTCCCCACATTCCCATCAGCTCCCCTCAGATTCTACCCCTCACCTGCATTCACAGTGGCCAATTAACCCAACAACTTTTCATGTATTTGGGATGTGGGAGAAAACCCAGGCAGTCAGGGAGAACGAGCTAACTCCACACAGGCAGCAGCAGAGGTTGGGATTGAACCTGGGTCACTTGAGCTGTGAGACAGCACTACCCACTGGACCACTGTGCAGCCTTTTATGAATCTGCCTTGCTCACTCTCTCAGGCAGAGCAGTCCAAATCACTTGCTGCAGTAAAAATAAATTTTCATCTTCCTCTCTGCTTCCTTGAGCAGTAAAACCCATGCCCTCTGGTTACTGGTCCTCCTGAAAACAGTTCTGCTATTCTATCAAAATCCTGTGTAAATATAAAACAGGGAACTAATGAGGAAAAACTGAGTATGAGAGCAGATCAAGTTGCTAACATAATTTTGTACAATGTTTTACAATGTACAATTACAATGTTTAAAGGACATTTACACAGGGACATGGATAGGAGAGGGATATGGGCCAAACGTGGGCAAATGGGACTTGCTTAGTTGGGAATCTTGGTCAGCATGGACCCGTTGGGCTGAAGGGCCTGTTTCTGTGCTGTAGGGCTCTCTGACAGACACATGAACAGGCAGGGAATGGAGGGATATAGATAGAAGATATAGATATATATATACACACACACACACACACACACACACACACACACACACACACACACATATATATATATATATATATAGGTATAGAGGGATATAGATATAGATAGGAGGCACGGTAGTGTAGCAGTTAGTGTAACACTATTACAGCGCCAGCGACCCAGGTTCAATTCCAGCCGCTGTCCGTAAGGAGTTTGTACGTTCTCCCCACGTCTGTGTAGTTTTCCTCCGGGTGCTCCGGTTTCCTCCCACATTCCAAAGACGTACGGGTTAGGAAGTTGTGGGCATGCTATGTTGGTGCCGGAAGCGTGGTGACACTTGCGGGCTGCCCCCAGAACACTCTATGCAAGAGATGCATTTCACTGTGTGTTTTGATGTACATGTGACAAATAAAGATATCTTAATCTTAAATTGGCATCACGGTTAGCACAGACACGGCGGGCCGAAGGGCCTGCTCCTGTGCTGTACTGTTCTCTGTTCTATAACGAGGAAACTATTGGTAATGACGAAGTGGGACAAAGTTAGTCACTTAGAAAAGTATGAATTGATGGAATTGGAATTGGTTTATTATTATCACGTGTACCGAGGTCCAGTGAAAAACTTTGTTTTGCATGCTGTCCATACAGATTATTCCACAACATAAGTGCATTGAGGTAGTACAAGGGAAAATAGCAACAGAATGTAGAATAAAGTGTTACAGTTACAGGGAAAGTGCAGTGCAGGTAAACAAATAAAGTGTAAGGGCCACGACAGGGTAGATTGTGAGGTCAAGAGTCCATCTTATTGTGCTAGGGAACCGTTCAATAGTCTTATAACAGCGGGACAGAAGCTGTCCTTGAGCCTGGTGGTACGTGCTTTCAGGCTTTTGTATCTTCTGCCCGATGGGAGGGGGGAGAAGAGAGAATGTCCGGGGTGGGTGGGGTCTTTGATTATGCTGACTGCTTTACCATGGAGGGGAGGCTGGTTTCCGTGACGCACTGGGCTGTGTCCACAACTCTCTGCAGTTTCTTGCGGTCATGGGCAGACCAGTTGCCGTACCAAGCCGTGATGCATCCAGATAGGATGCATTCTATGGTGCATCGATAAAAATTGGTAAGGAACAATGAGGCCATGCCAAATTTCTTTAGCCTCCTGAGGAAGTAGAGGCTCTGGTGAGCTTTATTGGCTGTGGCGTCTGCATGGTCGGACCAGGACAGGCTATTGGTAGATGAGGTAATGTTGTTAAGGCATCTTGTGGAAGGAGGAGGGAGTGTGGAAATTATGGGCCAATGGTGTCCTGCCCTAAGCAGTTAGTAACTGAGCTGGGAGCAGAGGTAGATCTTGGATCTTTGCTGCTATAAAGCCCAATTGCCTTGTGAACAGGGTTTCAGACAGTCCCTACCAATGGCTTGGTCACCCACATTCTTCCTTCTCTGAGCCTCATTTGAAACGCATTTATCTGATTCCCAGCCCAGTACTGATGAGAGCCAACACCCTGATAGATTTAGAGCAGCAATATCTGGGATTGAAATTAGATGCCTGTGACTGCAATCTTCTGTACTACCACTCCCGGCTCCATGCAAGCCTCGGGGCAGCTTCTGTACTACCACTCCCGACTCCATGCAACCCTCGGGGCAGCTTCTGTACTACCACTCCTGGCTCCATGCAACCCTCGGGGCAGCTTCTGTACTACCACTCCCGACTCCATGCAACCCTCGGGGCAACTTCTGTACTACCACTCCCGGCTCCATGCAAGCCTCGGGGCAGCTTCTGTACTACCACTCCCGGCTCCATGCAACCCTCGGGGCAGCTTCTGTACTACCACTCCCGACTCCATGCAACTCTCGGGGCAGCTTCTGTACTACCACTCCCGGCTCCATGCAACCCTCGGGGCAGCTTCAGTGCAATAAGAAAATATTTTGATCAGTTGAGATGCAGAAATTGAAAGGATCGCTTGATTTTTTTCCTCCCACCCTGTTAATCTGATGCACATTGATACAAACGAGACTGGAAGGTAAACCTCTCCCAAAACCTTTTTGCAATGTTGGTCATTAGCATCCGCAACAGAATCAGAAGTTTTGTGGTTCAAATTCCGCTCCCCTCGAACACAAAAATCTCAGCTGTTCCCGAGGGAGCGTAGCACAGTCAGTGCAGGACTTCAGCCATGAGGAGAGATTGGATCAGCTAACAGCAAGAACCTTTTCCCATGATGGGTGTGTCTAAAACAAGGGGACATTGGCTTAAGTTGAGAGGTAGGAGGTTTAGAGGGATCTAAGGGGGAATTTTCCCCTATGGGAACAATGAATCTCCAGATTTAAATCTCTCCACACCCCCTCTATCACTGTGCTCCTCCAATCCTGGCCCTCTGCACATCCCCAGTTTTAATCATCCCACTGCTGTCCTGTCAGAGTCAGGCTCCCTCTCTAACCCCCTCCACCTCTCTTTTTAGACATTCCTTAAAGTCTACCTCTGACCAGGTTTTACTGCACTGAATCGATTCGGTGTTATATTTTGTTCGTTAACACTTGCTGTGAAATGTCTTGGGATATTTTACTCTGGTAAAGATGCCTCATGAATCCAGACTGTTGGTTTTATTTGTAATTTCAAAACAGACATTTCCTGCTCCAGCTCAGACTCAAAGCTTGCTAATGCTTTAATGCCTTCATTAGTAACTTTTTACAAATCTCATAAGCCTTAAAGCTACTTATCTGTAACTTTATCCACTGTATATTCCCCTTCCTCCGTGTGGGTTGAGAACTATCATTACAGCTCTCTCTGCCTTGCCCTCTCTTCCTGGAGCCTGGTAACAATACACTAATAGCTTCCATCCATCAACACCGCTCAGGGTAACCAACGATGATGAAATGTTTTAAATGACCAGTGTGTTTCTTGGTGTTCTTTCTCCTCAGGGACTCAATAAATCCCTTTCAAAGCAAATGGCTTCACCAGTCCGTGTAGAAAGCCACTTTTACAGACCCTGCCCTTCCAAACTAACCCCACCCCACCATCCTTTACAGGCCCCATCAGTATCCTGCTAGCTCAGAGGGTCACCTACTCTAGAGATCCCACAGACCAGCAAGCAGTTCTCTAGGTGTCAGACAGCACAGAGCAGGCCCTTCAGCCCAACATATCCATTGCACCCATCTATACTCATCCCATTTACCTGCAATAGGATCATAACCTTCTATTCCTTGGCAAATCAAGTACTTGTCTAAATATTGCTTCCCGTGAGAATCTCTGCCTCCACCACCCGCTCAGGTAGCGTGTTCCAAATTCTCCCTCAGATCCCCCTAAACCTCCGACCTCTCATCTTAAACCAATGTCCCCTTGTTTTAGACACACCCATCGTGAGAAAAGGTTCTTGTTATTTATCCCCCTCATCATTTTGTATACCCCTGTACCCCTCCATCCTCCTCCTGGGAAAACAAGCATAGCCTATCCAATCTCTCCCTGTAACTAAAGTCCTCAATCAAAGCATCATCCTGGTGAATCTCCTCTGCACTCTCTCCAGCTCAACCACATCCTTCCTATAGTGTGGTGACCATAACAGCACAGAATATTTGCAGTGTCCTGCCCAATAATTCTCCCCTCATCCAATACCATTAAAAAGCAGATTAACCCAACCTCCTGCTTGTTACAGAATCAGACTCATTCAGTAATGGAGGCTACCATACAAAAGCTTGAGAACATGTCCCACCAGGCTCAAGGACAGCTTCTATCCCGCTGTTGACTCTTGAATGGTACGATAAATGTCAACCCTTGATCTCTCAATCTACCTCATTGTGGCCCTTGCACCTAACTGTACTGCAGTTTCTCTGCCACTGCAACGTTATATTCTGCATTGTTACTGTTCCATATGCACTGCCTCGATGTACTTGTGCATGGAATCTGTTTGGATGGCATGCAAAACAAAGCTTTTCACTGTATCTCTACATGTGACAATAATAAACCAATTACCAACTGGCCCACCATGCCATTCCTAGCTCCTTGATAGAAATCTCCAATTAGTCCCACTCTTTGCCCCATAGCTGTACTAACTTTCTTCTCTTTCAAGCATTTATTCAAATTTCTTCCGAAATTTCCTGTTGGATCTGCTTCTGCCGCCCTTTCAGGCTGTGTGTTCCAGATCACAACGATACGTTGCGTAAAAATATTCTCTTCAACTCCTTTGCTATCAGGTACATAAAGGACTTCTGCATCTACATAAAAACAGCAATCATTCCACTTTGAAGTGTTCTAAGACACAAGGCTCTTAATTAGCTCACATCTAATTGAGGATGCTTACCTAAAATGTGCAAATGAGGGCTTGTGAATTGGAGAAAATCAAACAGGTAAGAACACCTGTGCAGAGTCCCTACCATTCACATTACCATTAATCATCCACTGCTGATCTGCACTCACTACGGCTGAGACTTTCTAACAGTGCAGCAGAAATCCAAAAGCAAACTACCTCAACTACCTTGTCGACTTGATCAAGAAAAATCTATCACTTCTTCGATACTAATCTGTTAAAAACACACATCAACACAACATTAACGTTATTACAGCACTTCCTCCTTTTCTGTATCTCTCCCACAGGCACAGGACTTGTTCTGTTTAAATCATTTTGTGGAACCATTGTGGGAGTGGGGGAGGGAACATAGAGGGAGACCATGTTCAAGACCTGTGTGCTCCTCTCCTCGACACCCTGCCACCCCAACCCACCCCACACAGATGGATTGCTACAGTCTCATGGGATGCATGGAAGTCCTGAATTCTTTCCAGCTAGATCTCCACCCATCACTGATCGAGTCCACTCAGGGATTTGGGGCCAGACAATATTCCACAGAGCGTTTACCATCAGGGAGGAGGTACAGGAGCCTGAAGACTCACACTCAACAACTTAGGGACAGCTTCTTCCCCTCTGCCATCAGATTTCTGAACGGTCCATGAACCCATGAACACTGCCTCGTTATTTTTTTTTGCACTATTTACTTACATTGTAGTTTATAGTCATTTTATGTCTTTGCACTGCATTGCTGCCGCAAAACAAATTTCACGACATACAAATCAGTGGTAATAAACCCATTTCTGATATCCATATCTCTATTTCTTTCTTTCTTTGGTTGTTGAGTGAACGGAATCAAGACTGTGTGCTGGTGTTGTAAATCAAGCTGCTGGAACCCACGTGCAGAGCCTGTTTGCCTGATTTACGGAGTGCACATAGGGGGTACTGGGACAAGGCAGGATACCCAGGATTTGGGCACCAGCAGCACAGCGACTCAGGCAGAACCCTGCACCACTCATCCAAGCACAGCAGCTGGGAATTTCAAGTCAAGTTATTAATTAAATCTGAAATAAAAACTAGTCTCATTAATCCTAACCATTTAGATACCAGATTGTCATAAAAATCCATCTGGTTCACTGTTATTCCTTGGGGAAGGACATCTGCTGAGCTTGCTCAGTGTGGCCTGGAGACGGCTCTAGACCCACCCTGTGGGGTTAATTCCTATTGTCCAGTTAGGAATGGACAATAAAAGTCGATATTTACACCAATGTCCATGTACCACGAGTGAATAAAGGAACTGTATCAAGTGAATGGAAGACCTATTGCATGCAGTTCTGGTCGCCCAGCTACAGGAAGGATGGCATTAAGCTAGAGAGGGTGCAGAAAGACTCACAAACATGTTGCTGGGACTGGAGGGCTTGGGGCTTGAGTTAGAAGGAGAGACTAGATGAGCCGGGACTGTTTTCCCTGGAGTGTAGGAGACTGAGGGATGACCTCATAGAGGTTTATAAGTTCATGAAAGGTGTAGATCAGGTAAATGTTCACAGTCTCTTTCCCAGGGTCTAAAAACGAGAGAGCACAGGTTTAAGGTGAGAGGGGCAAGATTTATAGGGGACCTGAGGGACAGCTTTTTCCACACAGGGTGGTGAGTATGTTGAATGAATTGCCAGAAGTAGTGGTTGAGGCAGGTACAATTACAAGATTTGGAAGACATTTAGACAGGTACATGGATAGGAAAGATTTGGGATATGGGCCATATGCAGGCAAATGGGACTGGCTCGGGTAGGTGTGGGTGAGCTGGACTAAAGGGCCTGTTTCCGTGCTGTATCACTCTCTGACTCTATAGATGTCAGGGTGCTGCTGGTGTTCAATACCTAGAAGAATGCTGTTCCAGTAAATGAGCACCTTCCCCACCCAGGAGGTGGTGCCATTACAACATAAAAGTCATAGAGTCATACAGCATGGAAAAGGCCCTTCGGCCCAACTGGTCCATGCTGACCAAGATGCCCATCCAAATTAGTCCCATTTACAGTACAGCACAGGAACAGGCCCTTCAGCCCACAATGTTGGGCCAAACTAATTAAACTAGTAATCAAATGCCTAACTAAACTAATCCCCTCTGCCTACACCACGTCCAAATCCCTCCATTCTCTGCACGTTCATGTGCCTATCTGAGAGTCTCTTCAATGACGCTATCGTATCTGCCTCCACCACCACCACCCCTGGCAGCACATTCCAGGCACCCATTTGGCCCATATCCCTCTGAACCTTTCCTATCCATGTACCTGTCCAAGCATCTTTTAAATGTTGTTAATGTGCCTGCCTCAACCACCTCCTCTGGCATCTTGTTCCATTTTCCCACCACACTGTGTGAAAAAGTTGCCCCTCAGGTTCCTATGAAATCCCTCCCCTCCCACCTTAAACCTACGCCTTCTAGTTCTAGATTCCCCAACCCTGGGAAAAAGACTGAGTGCAGGTCAGATTGTGGGAAGGTAGGAAGGGTAGTTGGAAAACAGAGAGGTACAGAGAGGGGTAGTCGGAAAACAGAGAGGTACCGGTAATTGAAAGCAGCATCAATATCACACTTACTGCATCTTTTTCTGGGTTACAGACTTTAACCCAGAGAATGTGGTCGAGCAGCCAATCGATGGGTTTGTCCTTGTAGAACATCAGGATAAACTCCACAATCAGACTTAGGTCCAGTGATTTGAACATCTTTCCTAAAAATGTGAATTGAAACACTGTTAAATCCTACTGTTAACATTCAGATAATACATGCTTTAACAAATATGCACAAAGAGATTTATTTTCAGATCATGCATATGTAATTATGTTACACGGATTTCAAAGGGTAGACAGCCATCTCCTCCTGAGGACTATCAATAATTTCTGTTGTAAAATGCTTGACAACGATGTAAAACTTGACACGCTGCCTTGGCCATGAACAGAGGAGGAGGACAGCGATGTGCTGTGCAAACTTAATTGCTTTGCACAGGCAAGACAGTGCCCGAGGAAACAATGCTCAATGGGGTTAAGGTACAACAGGATACATTGCAGTGTGAGAGGGACACGGACAGGAAGAGGTGGGGGGGGGGGAGGGACAGCCCAGAGGTTGTGGGGAGGGGGGGAGGGAGATGGGCAGCAGGGTGAGAGGGGCAATTACAGACTGACACAAAATGAATAATATATTTAGTGATTGAAGACTAACTGGATATCTCAGAGGATGTATCCTGGGCCCAGTATATTGATGCAATCACAAAGAAGGCACACCAGCTACTCTACTTCATTAGGAGTTTGAGCAGATTCGGTACGTCACCAAAGACTCTTACAAATGTTTACAGATGTACGGTGGGGAGCATTCTGACCGGTTGCATTACCTCCTGGTGGGAGGCTCCAATGTGCAGGATCGCAAGAGGCTGCAGAGGGTTGTAGACTCAGCCAGCTCCATCACGGGCACAACCGTCCCCACCATCGAGGACATCTTCAAGAGGCGGTGCCTCAAGAAGGCAGCATCCATCACTAAGGATCCTCACCATCCGGGACATGCCCTCTTCTTGTTACTACCATCGGGGAGGAGGTACAGGAGCCTGAAGACCCACACTCAACCTTTCAGGAACAACTTCTTCCCCTCCGCTAACAGATTTCTGAACTGTCCATGAACCCAGGAATTCTCGTTATTCCTCTTTTTTTTCAATTTATAGTAATTTTCTGTCTTTGCGTTGTACCGCTGCCACAAAACAACAAATTTCACGTCATATGTCTGTGATAATATATCTGATTCTGAGAGTTGCATAACCTCTTCAACCCTTGTAAAATAAAATATTGCAACGCATTTATTCAACATCCTGGAGTAAAATGCAAGATCTCTCAACAGATTGGTCAAGTGTTTGGTGAGAGATTGGTAAGTGTTATACCTTGTATTAACTCGATGCACTGTGTAATGAATTGGTCTGAACGATCAGTATGCAAGACATTTTTCACTGTACCTCAGTACATGTGACAACAATAAACCAATTCCAAGAGTAACTGAATGGTGCCCAATAACTCTCCAGGTCACAGGCCACATTAAATGTGGGGTCCACCTGACAGGGTACATAGAACATAGAACAATGCAGCACAGGAACAGGCCCTTCGGCCCACCACATCACACCAAACACGATGCCGAATTAAACTAAATCCTTTCTGCCTGTATACAATCCATATCCCTCCATTTCCTACATATTCATGTGCCTACCAGCCTCTTAAACACCTCTATCGTATCCACCTCCACCACCACCCCTGGCAGCCTGTTCCAGGTACCCACCACCCTCTGTGTAAAAAAAAAACTTGCCCTGCACATCTCCTTTCAACTTTCCCCATCTTACCTTAAATGCATGTCCTCTAGTACTCGATATTTCTACCCTGGAAAAAGATTCTGACTGTCTGCTCTATCTCAGCCTCTCATAATTTTATAAACTTCTATCAGGTCTTCCCTCAGCCTCTGACACTCCAGAGGAAACACCCCAAGTTTGTCCAACCTCTCCTGAAAGCTCATGCCCTTTAATCCAGGCAGCATCCTGGTGAACCTCTTCTGCACCCTCTCCAAAGCCTCCACATCCTTCCTGTAATGGGGGCAACCAGAACTATACACAATACTCCCAAGTGCGCCCTAACCAAAGGTTTATACAGCTGCAACATGACTTCCTTCCTGTTACTTTATTTCAAAAATAAACTTTATTCATAATAAAAAATATATTCAACAGAATAAACAGTTTTATTCATTTTACATCCATGGCCAATAAGTGTTAACTTATTTTTTAAAAACCATTGCCACTTGTGGCTCCCTGGGGTGATGCACCTTTTCAATGTTTGAGGGGTTTCTGGTAGCAGACGGAGCCCAGACTGTGGTCCTTCCCCAGAGAGCCTCTGCACCGAGCTTCAGTGCGTCCCTCAGCACGAACTCCTGCAGCCGGGAATGTGCCAGTCGGCAGTGTTCCCTTACGGACATCTCGCTGTGCTGGGAGACCAGCAAGTTTTGGGCAGACTAGAGGGCACCTTTCACTGAGCTAATGATCCCACAAGGCTGTGTCCTCAGCCCTCTAGTCTACTCCCTATACACGCACGACTGTGTGGCCAGATTCTGCTCGAACTCCATCTACAAGTATCTCAAACAGCGATGAGTCGGAGTACAGGAAGGAGATAGAGAGCTTAGCGGAATGCTGTCATGACAACAACTTTTCCCTCAATGTCAACAAAACAAAAGAGCTGGTCATTGACTTCAGGAAATGGGACGGTGTACATGCACCTGTCTACATCAATGGTGCTGAGGTCGAGAGGGTTGACAGCTTCAAGTTCCTGGGAGTGAACATCACCAACAGCCTGTCCTGGTCAAATCACGTAGATGCCACGGCCAAGAAAGCTCACCAGCGCCTCTACTTCCTCAGGAGGCTAAAGAAATTTGGTTTGTCCCCTTTGACTCTCACCAACTTTTACCGATGCACCATAGAAAGCATCCTATCTGGATGTATCACGGCTTGGTACGGCAACTGCTCTGCCCAAGACCGCAAGAAGCTGCAGAGAGTTGTGGACATAGCCCAGCGCATCATGGACACCAGCCTCCCCTCCTTGGACTCCGTCTTTACCTCTCGTTGTCTTGGTGAAGCAGCCAGCATAATCAAAGACCCCACCCACCCGGGACATTCTCTCTTCTCTCCTCTTCCATCGGGGAGAAGATACAGGAGCCTGAGGGCACGTACCACCAGACTTAAGGGCAGCTTCTACCCCACCGTGTTAAGACTACTGTATGGTTCCCTTATATGATGAGATGGACTACGACCTCACGATCTACCTTGTTGTGACCTTGCACCTCATTGCACTGCACTTTCTCTGTAGCTGTGACACTTTGTACTGTTATTGTTTTTACCTGTACTACATCAATGCACTCTATACTAACCCAATGTAACTGCACTGTGTAATGAACTGACCTGTACGATCGGTTTGTAAGACAAGCTTTTCATTGTACCTCGGTACAAGTGACAATAATAAACCAATACCAATAGCAATCTTCCAGCAGCACTTGATGTCTAATTCCCTACTCTTATACTCAATGCAATATGGTTTGTGGAGGAAATGATGAGGTGCTATGTATAACTATTTGCACATATTTGCTTTTAACATTGAAAAACCTCCTGCGTCACTTCACAGGAGTATCATAAAATGATCCCAAACATCATTAGCAAATGTGTGACCACATGGACTCTGTCTACACTTCTTGCTGCCTCAGTAAAGCAGTGACATAATCAAAGACCCCACCCACCCCGGACATTCTCTCTTCTCCCCCCTCCCATCGGGCAGGGGTTACAAAAGCCTGAAAGCATGTACCACCAGGCTCAAGGACAGCATCTATCCCGTTGTTATAAGACTATTGAACGGTTCCCTAGTATGATAAAATGGACTCTTGACCTTACAATCTATCTCGTTATGACCTTGCACCTTATTGTCTGCCTGCACTGCACTTTCTCTGTAACTGTAACACTTTATTCTGCATTCTGTTATTGTTTTCCCTTGTACTACGTCAATGCACTGTGTAATGAATTGACCTGTACGATCGTTATGCAAGACAAGTTTTTCCACTGTACCTCGGTACATGTGACAATAATGAACCAACTTACCAGTTTATCAAAGGGGACTTTTAAACCTGTGTCCTACAGGTCAGCTAGGGAGGGAACTCTAGAGTTTAGAGCCCAACTACTGAACAGGCCTGATGTTAGAAACAAACAGTTAACACAAACAAATAAAGTCAACTTCCAAATTAAGTCAAGTCAAATCAACAGCGAGATGTCCGTGAGGGAAGTCTGCCGACTGGCACATTCCAGGCTGCGGCAGTACGTGCTGAGGGACGCACTGAAGCTCAGGGCAGCCAATGCTGAGGCTCTCTGGGGAAGGGCCACAGTCTAGGGTCCTTTTGCTATGTCAGGTGGGGAAGCCCCTCAAACAACAAGAGGGGTGTATCACGAGTGCCAATGATGCTACGGAAAAAGTGCGTTAACACTGCTGAATGTATTGACCAAATGACACCAAGAATATAAAGAGTTTTTGCACTGTTTATTCCTTTTGTATATTGTGTGTGTGTGTTATTATGAATAAAGTTTAGCTTTGAAATTAAGAAAAATGAGTTTATTGTCATGTGCACAAGTACAGTGAGGTACAGGTACAATGACAAACTTGCTTGCAGCAGCAAGAACAGGCAGGTAGGTAGGTACAGCAACACACAGAACATAAATTATACCATGAGACTTTGTTCTGAAATTGGTGCCGTTCAGAAGAGACACCAGTGGCACACACTCCAGTTCCACTCTCCAGACCCACGCCGTGCCAACAATCCCCATATCCCTGCCCCCACCTCAAATAAAAGGCAAACAAGGACACAAGTGTGAGGACTACTGTAGCTTTGAGATAAGGAACCCACTGCCAGGCTTGTTCCAATTTGAATGTGGCTCAGCAAACAGTTGCTGCCGGGGCAGTGAATAAAAATGTGCTGTGTCCAACTCAGCAGAAACAAATTGCTGGTCGCATCAATAGAGGCGTGCTGAAGCATGCTGGAGCTGCCAAGATGGTTACAGAGGTGCAATTGTGTAAAGGAAGTACTCATTTAGCGATATATATCTGCATCGATCCGTGTTTTCCAGTGGTCCTTCCTGATGATTCTGTGGGCACTTGCGCTGGGACAGAAGGGGACGAAAATAAAATCTAATCAACACTGCTAGCTGTGTTCAACGCAGTCGTACTGTCCAAATACTGCTCACCACACTAAAAACAGCCTTCAGTGTTGGCTAGTCTGGTCTCCAGCTTCCTTTGGTTACAAGTATTGTAATTGGATCCATGGATGACTGACTGAATCTGCTGCACGCACTTCTGTGGCTCTGGGCACTGACTGCTCCTCCTCCCCACTCCACCCCCACTCAGGGGTAAGTTCGCCATGGTGTCTGTGACAGATTACAAGCAAGTCCTCCACATCTCCTGCTGAAACAGCTGGTGTTAAATGGCGGCCGATGACTAAACTGATTATAACTAACATCAAACGCGATCCTGATGATATTAAGATTGCTGATAGAGTTTTGGGTGGGGTGTGTCAGGGAGGAAACATACCAATAAAACAGACATTTAGCCAGTGTCACCAGAACCTTCCAACACAGAAACAGGCCACTCGGCCCAGCTGGTTCGTACTTATGATTAGGCGCCACACAAGCCTCTTCCAGTCCCTCTTCATCTCATCTCCATCACTACAGCCACCTCATGGGAGTGGGTGGTACAGAAGCAGTCAGAGCCCACAGTTACAGACGTTCATTCACTTCACTGAGGGACCATCTGTGGAGCCAAACAAATTACCTCTAAACAAAGTTGGAGACCACGCTAGCCAATTGTTGTAGGTTACAACGGGATAGGGATGGGATGCAGAGCTGGGCAGAGAAGTGGCAGACGAAGTTCAATCTGGACTAGAAGGGCCAAATGGCCTGTTTTCTGTGCTGTAGTGTTCTATGGTCCTATGGAAAAGTGTGAAGTGATACACTTTGGAAGAATGAACTTGAACGTGGAGTACAACGTTAATGGCAGGATTCTTATCAGTGTGGAGGAACAGAGGGATCTTGGGGTCCACGTCACAAGATCACAAGACAAAGGAGCAGAAGTAGGCCATTTGGCCCATCGGGTCTGCTCCATGAGCTAAACTAATACTAATCCTATCTAGCCCCAATTTCTGGCCTTATCCCCGTATCCCTTGATACCTTGACTAATTAGATACTTATCAATCTCCTCCTTAAACACCCCCAATGATTTGGGCCTCCACAGCTGTACGTGGCAAAGAATTCCATAATTTCACTACCCTATGGCTAAAGAAATTTCTGTTTTAAACCGGTACCCTCTAATTCTAAGATTGTGCGCTCTAGTCCTGGACTCGCCCACCAAGGGAAACAGCTTAACCACATCTACTCTGTCCAGTCCTTTTAACATTCATGAGGTCCCCTCTCATTCTTCTGTACTCCAGTGAGCCGACAAATGCTCATCATAAGTAAGCCCTTTCATTCTGGGAATCATTCTTGTAAATCTCTTCTGAATCCTCTCCAGCATCAGTACATCCTTCCTAAGATAAGGGGCCCAAAACTGTGCACAGTACTCCAACTGAGGCCTCACCAGTGCCCCACAGACCCTCATCAACACTTCCTTACTTTTATACTTTGTACCTCTCGAAATGAATGCCAACATAGCGTTCACTTTCTTTACCGCTGATCCGACCTGGTGGTTAACCTATAGGGTATCCTGCACGAGTACCTCCAAGTCCCTTTGTAGTTCTGTACTTTGAATTTTCTCCCCATCTAGATAATAATCTGCCCGTTTATTTCTGTTTCCAAAGTGTACAACGGCACATTTCTCAGCATTGAATCTCATCTGCCATTTCTTTGACCATTCTCCTAAACTATCTAAGTCTCTCTGCAACCTTCTTCAATACTCCCTACTCCTCCACCTATCTTGGTGTCGTCTGCAAACTTAGCCACAAAACCATTTACTCCATAATCCAAATCATGAATATACAAAGTAAAAAGAAGCGGCCCCAACACCGACCCCTGCGGAACACCACTAGTAACCGGTAGCCAACCGAACAGGATCCCTTTATTCCCACCCTTTGCTTTCTGCCTACGAGCCAATGCTCCACCCATTCCAATATCCTACCTGTAATTCCATGACCTCTCATCTTATTAATCAGTCTCTTGTGCGGCACCTTGTCAAAGGCCTTTTGAAAGTCTGAATACACAACATCCACAGCCTCTCCCTACTTGAGATTTCCTCAAAAAACTCCAATAGGTTGGTCAGGCAGGATCTTCCCTTCACGAAACCATGCTGGCTTGGACCTATCTTGCCTTGCACCTCTAGGTATTCCATAACCTCATCCTTGAGGATCGATTCCAATAACTTTCCCACCACTGATGTCAGACTAATAGGTCTGTAATTTCCTTTATGCTGCCTCCCACCTTTCTTATACAGCGGAACTAAATTTGCAACCTTCCAGTCCTCCGGAACCATGCTGGAGTCTATCGATTCCTGGAAAATTATCACCAATGCCTCCGCAATCTCTGAAGCCACCTCCTTCAGAACCCGGGGGTGCACCTCATCCGGTCTGGGAGACTTATCTGTCTTTAGTCTATTTAGCTTCCCGAGCACGTTCTTGAACTCATTCCTCTGACTAATGAAGGCCAACACACCATACACCTTCTCAACCACCCTATCAACTTGCACGCATCTTTGAGGGATGGTGTGTTGGCCTTCATTAGCCAGAGAAATGAGTTCAAGAGCCACCAGGTAATGTTGCAGCTCTATAAAACTCTGGTTAGACCACACTTGGAGTATTGTGTTCAGTTCTGGTCACCTCATTATGGGAAGGATGTGGAAGCTTCAGAAAGGGTGTAGGGGAGATTTACCAGGATGCTGCCTGGATTGGAGAACATGCCTTATGAGGAAAGGTTGAGCAAGTTAGGGTTTTTCTCTTTGGAGTGACAGAGGATGAAAGGCAGCTTGATAGAGGTGTATAAGATTGAGGGGCATAGTTAGAGTGGACAGCACCTTTATCCCAGGACAGCAATAGCTAATACCAGAGGATATCAGTTTAAGGTCAGAGGAGGAAAGTTTAGGGGAGATGTCAGAGGTAGGTTTTTTTTGTTACACAGAGAGTGGTGGGTGCCTGGAACGCACTGCCAGGGGTGGTAATATTTATATCAGAATCAGTTTCATTATCACTGACATGTCGTGAAATTTATTGTTTTGTGGCAGCAGTACAGTGCAAGACATAAAAATTACTATAAGTTACAGAAATAGATAAATAGCACGAAAGAGGAATAATGAGGTAGCGTTCATGGGCTCACGGACCGTTCAGAAATCTGATGGCGGAGGGGAGGAAGCTGTTCCTGAATCGTTGATGTGGGTCTTCAGGCTCCTGTACCTCCTCCCCAATGGTATTATCATGAAGAGGGCACGTCCTGGATGGTGAGGGTCCTTAGTGACGGATGCCACCTTCACGAGGTACCACCTCTCGAAGATGTTCTTGATGGTGTGGAGGGTTGTGCCCGTGATGGAGCTGGCTGAGTCTACAACCCTCTGCAGCCCCTTGTAATCCTGTGCATTGGAGCCTCCATACCAGGCGGTGATGCAACCAGTCAGACTTGTATAGGATACAGAATCAGCTTAACCGATTCCATTCACTTGAACTGCTCTTCATGAGAATACAATCTAGTCATTCAGAGTAAAGATGTTTCTCCAGAATATCGGATAGATCAGTGACCTCTCCCTTTACAAACAGCTTCATAAAGACTGTCAAGTTACCCTTTAGTCTTCTCACCCAAGAGAAAAATACTCCAATCTATTAGTTCTGGTATCACTCTGTAAATCCTTCTAACCCCATCACCAGGATGGAAAAGGGCAGCAGTGGGAACACCACGATCTGCAGGTTCCCCTTCATGTCGTACACCATCCAGAATTGGAAGCTCCAGTTCTGGATCCAAGGGAACATTGCAGTGAGGATCCAGAACTTGCTGGCCCACAGAAGGCAAAGAGTGGTTGTTGAGGAGTCATATTCTGAGTAGAGGTCAGTGACCAGTGGTGTACCTCAGGGATCTGTACTGGGACCCTATTTGTGATTTTTATAAATGACCTGGATGAGGAAGTGGACGGGTGGGTTAGTAAGTTTGCGGATGACATGAAGTTTGGGGGTGTTGTGGATAGTTTGGAGGGCTGTCAGAGGTTACAGAGGGATATAGATAGGATGCAGAGTTGGACAGATGCAGCTCAACCCAGATAAGTGTGAAGTGGTTCATTTTGGTAGGTCAAATATGTTGGCGGAGTATAGTCTTAATGGTAGGACTCTTGGCATTGTGGAGGATCAGAGGGATCTTGGGGTCCGAGTGCATAGGATGCTGAAAGTGGCGACGCAGGTTGACTCTGTGGTTAAGAAGGTATATGGTGTATTGTCCTTCATCAATCGGGGAACTGAATTTAGGAGCCATGAGGTATTGTTGCAGCTATACAGGTCCCTGGTCAGACCCCACTTGGAGTACTGTGCTCAGTTATGGTCGCCTCACTACAGAAAAGATGTGGAAGCCATAGAAAGGGTGCAGAGGAGATTTACAAGGATGCTGCCTGGGATGCGGAGCATGTCTTATGAAAGCAGGCTGAGGGAACTCGGCCTTTTCTCCTTGGAGAGACGGAGGATGAGGGGGGACCTGATAGAGGTATATAAGATGATGAGAGGTATTGATAGGGTAGATAGTCAGAGGCTTTTCCCCAGGGCTGAATTGGTGGCAAGAGGACATAGGTTTAAGGTGCTGGGGAGTAGATATAGAGATGTCAGGGGTAAGTTTTTTACTCAGAGTGGTGAGTGCATGGAATGGGCTGCCGGAAATGGTGGTGGAGGCTGATACGATACGATACGGCTGATACGATAGGCTCAGTAAAATAGAGGGCTATGGGTAAGCCTAGTAATTTCTAGGGCAGGGACATGTTCAGCACAGCTTTGTGGGCCGAAGGGCCTGAATTGTACTGTAATTGTTCTATGTTCTATATCACTGTTCCTTCATCATCACAGGGTCTAAATCCCGGAGCTCCCTCCACAACAGCACTGTGGGAGCACCTTTACCACAAAGACTGCAGCTGTTCACCACCACTTACTCAAGGGCAGTTAGGGACAGACAATAGATGATGGCCTTACCAGCAAAACCAACATCCCCCCAAAAAATAGATAAACAAATATTTTCTGTTGGTGTGCCAATCTTTGAATGCTATGGAGAGCTGAACTGTGCACAGTGTCAGAGAGTCACAGAGTCATACAGCATGGAAACAGACCCTTTGGCCCAACTTGTCAATACCTGCCAATGTGCCTGCCTGAGCTAGTTTCTAAACTTTTGGCACTCTAAACTTTTCTTATCCATGTACCTCTCCAAATAACTTTTAAACATTGCAGTTATACCTCAACCACTTCCTCTGGCAGCTCGTTCCATATACCCATCACCCTCTGTGTGGGAAAACTTGCCTCTCAGATCCCCTTTAAATCTTTCCCCTCTCACCCTAAGCCGTGTAGTTTTAGACTCCCCTACCTGGGGAAAAGACTGACCATCCACCTAATCTATGCCCCTCTATAAGGTCACCCCTCAGCTTCCTTCGCTCCAAGGAAAACAGCACTAGCCTTCCAGTCACTCCTTACAACAAGCCCTCCAGTCCCACTATCATCCTTGTGAATCTTTTCTGCATTCTTTCCAGCTTAACGACACCCGTCCTATAGCTGGACGACCAGAACTGCACACAGTGCTCCAGGTGCAGTCTCACCAATGAATTGTACTCCTGTACTCAGTGCTCTGAACAATGAAGGCAAGTGTGTCAAATGTCTTCTCCATAACTCTGCCTACCCGTGTTGCCACTTTCAAGGAGCTATGTACTTGTACCCCTAGGTTACAGGGGATCTGAGGAAAAAATGGCTTGAATTAACTCCTGCCTGAGCAAGGATCTGGACCTGCTGCAATTTGCCTACTGTCACAGCAGATGCAATCTCACTGGCTCTCCACTCGGCTTTGGAGCACCTAGACAACAGCAAAACATATGTCAGGCTGCTGTTTATCAATCACAGCTCAGCGTTCAACACCATCATCCTCTCAGTACTAATCAACAAGCTTCAAAACCTGGGCCTCTGCACCTCACTCTGCAACTGGACCCTGACTTCCTTATCAGGAGACCACAGTCAGTGCGGATAGGTAATAACATCTCCTCCTCGCTGACTATCAACACAGGCGCATCCCAAGGATGCGTGCTTAGCCCACTGCTCTACTCCGTCTGTACTCATGCTGTGTGACATTTACAGCTCAAACACCATCCATAAATTCACCAATGACACCACTGTTGTTGGCAAATTCTCAGGTGGCGATGAGGAGATGTACAGGAGTGAGATAGATCGGCTGGTTGAGTAGTGTCACTCAACGTCAGCAAGACCAAGGAACTGATTGTGGACTTCAGGAAGGGGAAGTCAGGAGAATACACACCAGTCCTCATTGTGCAATGGAAAGGGTGAGCGGCTTCAAGTTCCTGGGGATCTATCCAGGGCCCAACACATTGATGGAATCATGAAGACGGCACGCCAGCTGCTCTACTTCATTAGGAGTTTGAGGAGATTTGGTAACACCAAAGACTACTGCATATTTCTACAGATGTATGGTGGAGAACATTCTGACTGGTTGCATCACCACCTGGTATGGAGGCTGCAATGTGCAGGATCGCAAGAGGCTGCAGAGGGTTGTAGACTCAGCCAACTCCATCACGGGCACAACCCTCCCCACCATCGAGGACATCTTCAAGAGGCAGTGCCTCAAGGTGGCATCTATCATTAAGAACCCTCACCATCCGGGACATGCCCTCTTCACGTGACTACCAGCAGGGAGGAGGTACAGGAGCCTGAAGACCCACACTCAACGATTCAGGAACAGCTTCTTCCCCTCCGCCATCAGATTTCTGAACGGTCCATGAACCCATGAACACTCACTCGATATTCCGCTTTTGCATTATTTATTTTTGTAACACAGTAATTTTTATGTTTGGCACTGTACTGCTGCTGCAAAACAACAAACTTCATGACATATGTCAGTGAAAACAAACCTGATTCTGAAAACTTTTCACCCAGAGGGTTGCTGCCATCGAAATGCACAGCTCAAAAACATGCTGGAAGTAGAGATTCTCACAACATTTAAAAGTATCCAGACACGCACTTGAATTGCCAAGGCAGAGAAGGCCAAGTGCTGGTAGATGGGATTAGTATAGATGAGTTCTTGATGGTTGGCGTGAACATGAAGGGCCCACCTCTGTGGCTTTATGACTCTCCATGAAAAAAGTTGTGCGTTTTCTCAATAGGAAAGAATAGATAGAGATTAATGTGGGAATGTGGTGAAATGTACTAGTGCTTAGGGAATATTTCTGATGTGATGAAAGATCTGCCCTCCTTCTCTGCTAGTTCATTGTCATAAGCATATGTAGATATGCTGAGAAGTGGCAGATGGAGTTCAACCCGGCTAACTGTGAAGTGATACACTTCAGGAGGTCAAATTTGAAGGCAGAATACAAGGTTAATGGCAGGACTCTTAGCAGCGTGGAGGAACAGAGGGATCTTGGGGTCCACGTCCATAGATCCCTCAAGGTTGCCATGCAGGTCGATAGGGTTGTTAAGAAGGCGTATGGTGTGTTGGCCTTCATTAGTCGGGGTATCGAATTCAAGAGCCGCGAGGTAATGTTGCAGCTCTATAAAACTCTAGTTAGACCACACTTGGAGTAAATCCCGTGAGAATTTTTGCAGCACAGAACATTACATCACAACATGACAAAGATGAGTTAACTTAAACTACAATTAACATAAATTATACATAATCTACATGTGTGCAAAAAATAACAAAGTAAAGACAAATCGAAAGTGATGTTGAAATTGAATAAAGCATTGGCCAAATAACCCACTCTGTGAGCCTGTCAATGGAACAGTCCACTGATAATCTTTAAACATCAGACCTCTGCCCCACTTGACATCTTGTCCATTCACTGGAGTTAAGACGTCGACTCTGTGTCTCTCTCCACAGATGCTGCCTGACCTGCTGCGGGTTTCCAGTATTATCTGTTTTTATTTCAGGTTTCCAGCATCTGCAGTTTTCTGATTTTCACTAAGCGCTATATATCCCCGCTATGAAGCATTCATTTATTTAAAGATCCCAGCTGAATACCCCCAAAAGCTATAGGCTCCCTCTGTCTTTGTAGCCTGCTCCATAGTGCTCCGGTCTGTCAATCCTGATGAGGTCTAGAACATAGAACATTACAGCACAGTACAGGCCCTTAGGCCCACGATGTTGTGCCGACATTTTATCCTGCTCTAAGATCTATCTAACCCTTCCCTCCCACATAGCCCCCCATTTCTCTATCATTCATGTGTCTATCTAAGAGTCTCTTAAATGTCCCTAAAGTATCTGCGCCCACAACCTCTACAGGCAGTGCGTTCAACGCACCCACCGCTCTGTGTAAAAAACTTACCCCTGACATCCCCCTTATACCTTCCTCCAATCACCTTAAAATTATGTCCCTTCGTGTTAGCCATTGTCGCCCTGGGAAAAAAGTCTCTGACTGACCACTCGATCTTTGCCCCTTATTATCTTGTACTTCTCTATTAAGTCACTTCTCATCCTCCTTTGCTCCAAAGAGAAAAGCCCTAACTCACTCAACCTATCCTCATAAGACATGCTCTCCAATCCAGGCAGCATCCTGGTAAATGTCCTCTGCACCCTCTCTAAAGCTTCCACATCCTTCCTATAATGAGGCAACCAGAACTGAACTCCAAGTGTGGTCTAACTAGAGTTTTATAGAGCTGCAACATTACCTCACGGCTCTTGAACTCAATACCCCGACTGACGAAGGCCAACACTCCATATGCCTTCTTAACAACCCTATTGACCTGCATGGCAACCTTGAGGGACCTATGGGTGTGGAACCCAAGATCCCTCTGTTCCTCCACACTGCTAAGAGTCCTGCCATTAACCTTGTATTCTGCCTTCAAATTCGATCTCCCGAAGTGTATCACTTCACACTTATCCGGGTTGAACTCCATCTGCCACTTCTCAGCCCAGCTTTGCATTCTATCAATATCCTGTTGTAATCTACAGCAACCTTCTACACTATCCACAACACCACCAACCTTTGTATCATCAGCAAACTTACTAACCCACCCTTCCACATCCTCATCCAAGTCATTTATAAAAATCACAAAGAGCAGGGGTACCAGAACAGATCCCTGCGGAACACCACTGGTCAATGACCTCCAGGCAGAATACACTCCATCTACCTCCATCCTCTGTCTTCTATGGGCAAGCCAATTCTGAATCCACACAGCCAAGTTTCCCTGGATCCCATGCCTCCTGATCTTCTGAATGAGCCTTCCATGAGGAACCTTCAAACGCCTTACTAAAATCCATGTACACCACATCCACTGCTCTACCTTCATCAATGTGCTTTGTCACATCCTCAAAGAATTCAGTCAGTCTCGTGAGGCATGACCTGCCCCTCACAAAGCCATGCTGACTGTCCCTAATCAGCCAATGCTTCTCCAAATGCCCATAAATCCTTGCAAGGTGAAACTCTGGCCAGAGAACTTGTTGAATTAATAAAAACATGTTCTGCAGTGAAAATTGCATGGCTATACTTTGATCAATCTGCTGCTCAAGGGTCTTTAAGGCTCTTAGTGATGCAAAATGTTCTTGATATAAAACAAGGAATTGTAATAATATTAGGTGAGCAGTTGGAGTCGTGTCTTAGGAATTTACACCAGCTGTTTGCTACTTTTAAAAGTAATGAAAATGTATAAAAGGTTTGACACTAATCCTTGCAACAAATAAGATTAACATTTTAACAATGAGGAATATCACGATCTGAGTTAACCTTTGTTTTGCCTGAATTTTTTCAAAGGATACATTTCTCGCTTTTTGCCAGATACTTCTCAAAAACAGTGTAATGTTAATCACTGCACTCGTGGTTCTTCCGGCTTCATTGGTGTGAAGGGTTTGCATGGTGAAGTTACACAAGCTTGAGTATTACTTGTATTATGACTAGTGATCCAGAAGTCTACCTGCAGATCTAACCAGGGCAGCAGAGGAATTTTTCTGCCTCTTTCATTTTAACTGGCCAGTTTTTATGGAGTGGACGAGGGTGCAATGAATTCATACAATAAGGCAGCCCTCTGGTTATGTAAGGGTTCTGTTCCTGAGAACTGTCCATAGGCTGATTTCTACGCTGGTCAGAAATGTCCATTTTCTGTAGCAACCCATGTCGTTTTGCTCTAGGTAAACTGCCGTAATTCTTGCATTTTGTTGAATAATCACTCTTTAACACTGCCCACAATTAAACTAATGGAGTATGTACAGTGTTTAGTCATTAATGAATACACTGAAACATTGTTATTACTATCTTCAAAAATGCTTTAAAAATGTGCAGAAAAATTGGGGAAAGACAGATTTCCGTAAGTCAGGTCATCCGTAACACGGGGAGTCCCTCTACTTAGAACATCATCAAGCACTGACTAGCTGTTACATGAGAATTCACAATCTGGGGGCCATTGGTCCATGATACCTAAAATAAGCCAGTTAGGACTACTGGCCCTTCTCAGTCTTGTGTCACAGACTCATTATTCATTGCAGAGATTTTCACTGAAACTATTCAGATCACTGCCATAGAAAGTAAGAATCATAGAGTTGAACAGCATAGAAAAAGGCCCTTTTGACCACCATGTCCAATGGGCCAAATGCTGGCAAGTGGGACAAGCTTGGATGGGGCATTTTGGTCAGCATGGACCAGTTGGGCCGAAGGGCCTGTTTCCATGCTGTATAATTCTATGACTCTATGTCCAAGCCAAGCTTTTTGCTCATTAAGACCAAGGATTTGACTGTGGACTTCAAGAAGGGGAAGTCGGGAGAACACACACCAGTCCTCATTGAGGGGTCAGCGGTGGAAAGGGTGAGCAGCTTCAAGTTCCTGGGCATCAACATCTCAGAGGATCTATCCTGGGCCCACACTTTGATGCAATCACAAAGGTGGCACACCAGTGGCTCTACTTTATTAGGAGTTTGAAGAGATTTGGTACCTCACCAAGGACTTTTGCAAGTTTCTATAGATATATGGTGGAGAGCATTCTGACTGGTTGCATCACAGCCTGGTATGGAGGCTCCAATGCACAGGACCACAAGAGACTGCAGAGGGTTGTAGACTCAGCCAGCTCCATCGTGGGCACAACTCTCCCCAACTTCAAGGAGATCTTCAAGAGGCGGTGCCTTAAGAAAGCGGCATCCATCACTAAGGACCCTCACCACCCGGAACATGCCCTCTTCTCGTTTCTGCCTTCGGGGAGGAGGTACACTCACACTCAATGATTCAGGAACAGCTTCGTCCCCTCTGCATTCAGAGTTCTGAATGGTCCATCAACCTACTATTTCTTTAGGAACAAAGAACATACTTCTTTATTCTTTTTTTAAAAACTTTAAGAACTTTATTTACAGCACGGTAACAGGCCCTTCCGGCACAACGAGTCCACGCTGCCCATTTAAACCCATGTTAACCTACCTGCACGTCTTTGGAATGTGGGAGGAAACCGGAGCACCCGGAGGAAACCCACGCAGACACAAGGAGAACATACAAACTCCTTACAGACAGTGACGGGAATTGAACCCCGATCACTGGCGCTGTAATAGCGTTGCGCTAACCGCTACATTACCATGTAATTTATAGTAATTTTCATGTCTTTGCACTGTACTGCTGCCGCAAAACAACAAATTTCACAACATACGTCAGTGGTAATAAACTTGATTCTGATCCACACTGATCCCATTTGCCCACATGTATCTGTATCTTTCAATGCCTTGCCTATTTAAGTGCCCATCTAAATATCTCATAAATGTAATGATTGTTTCTGATTCCACCCCCTCCTCTGACAGAGTTCCAGATGTCAGCCACAGTGTAAAAAAAAATTCCCCTCAAATTCCCTCTAAGGTCCTTCCTCTCACCTAGGAATCCTCAAGCTTGGACTGAATCACTGATAGATCACTGTGGGAGGACAGGCTAGTGAAGAAGGCACTTGCCTTCGGGTACGGATAGGAACGATTTTGAGGGAAATAGGCTAAATGTAAGCAAATGGGACTAGCTCAGGTGGACAATTTGGTTGCCATGGACAAGTTGGGCTGAAGGGCCTCTGTGTTGTATAACTCTGACTCTAACCTCTTACTCTTCACTTTAAAATTCGCCTTCCAGTTTTAGATCTCTCCATTATGGGGAAAAAATTCTCAGCTATCCTCCCTTTTAATGCCCCTTGATATCATCAAAATAATTTTGCTTTTAACAAAATATGTAATTTTAATAAAATATTTGAGGTATTTAAAAAGGGACATATAGGTATAACATGGAGAAATTCTGATGGTTGGAGGAGGAGTTGGGGATGTGATGGGGAAGAGTGCCCAGAACAAGGGGCACAAGCTTAAAGTTAGTTCCATGATCAAATTAGGAAGCATGTGGAAATGTGGAACTCGCCTCTCCATAAAAGTTTCCAAGATTAAGCAGTAGAACACTGGGCAAGGGTATTTAGAAGGTTAACAGTGCTGCGATGCAATAGATCTCGCGATCTGTAATAGCGTAGCGGTTAGCGCGACGCTATTACAGCGCCAGCGATCGGGAATCAATTCCTGTCGCTGTCTGTGAGGAGTTTGTACGTTCTCCCGTGGCTGCGTGGGCTTCCTCCAGGTGCTCCGGTTTCCTCCCACTTTCTAAAGACGCACGGGTAGGTTAATATGGGTTTAAAATGGGCAGTGCGGACTCGTTGGGCCGGAAGGGCCTGTTACCACGCTGTAAGTAAAATTTTTAAAAGATCTAATTACCTGATAGGACAAGCACAAGGGATAGTTGACTATATATTCTTAATTACACAACTTCAGGCTGTATTCACAGAGATTAGAACAATTTCATAAATGTTTCCAAACATAACGTGCTGAGGCAAAAGGTTTCACGAGTGGGTGAATCCAAGACAAGTCATCAGCAAAAAGCAAAAAGAATAGATTGTACAGTGGTTAAACTGTGAATCAAACGCCAACATGCAGAACAAAGGAAGCCCCTACTGGGAGTTGCTAACAGAGCACATTCCAGTTGCCTCTCTGTCAGCACAGGCCAACGCAGCCGATCCTGATGAAAGGTCTTGACCTAAAGTGTTGACTGTCCATTTCCCTCCACAGATGCTGCCTGACCCGCTGAGTTCCTCCAGCATTTCGTGTGTTACTCCAGATTTCCAGCATCTGCAGTCTCTCTTGTGGCAACCAGTCAATAAACTGGGTGGTCACACTCTTAAGTTGTTGGCTGTGACTTGGTGAAAGGTACTCTTGCTTCTCAGTCAGAAGGTTAAGGTTCTCAAACTCGAGCACAAAATCTAGAATGACACTCCAGTATCATACAGAGGAGTGCCGCACTGTCAGAAGTGCCATCATTTGGATGGGATGTTAAACAGAGAATCCATCTGTGCAGCGAGATAGACTCCACAGAGAACCATGAATACTTTTCCTAGTAAGTACAAGGGGAGTTCTCCTCTGTCCTGGGGAAAGTGGTTATCACCTCAAATGGATAAAACAGATTTTCTGGTTATTTATCACATTGTTACTTGTTGCATAACAATGTACACAATCCTATTCCAGGACAAGGACTGTAAAGCAATCTGGCATGTTTTGGAGGTATGAAAGATGCTACAAATATAAATTTTTCTTTTGTCTAAAATTACTTACCATGGAGAGCCTACTTGGTTGATATTGAACTGGACTGTTCAATTTTTGAGAGCAGTCTGAACAAGCATTCTCAAAAAAGGATATCAAAATGAATATTCTTTAACCCAACAATGCCTCAACACAATTATATAAGGACTTGACGAGACCACAGCTGAACTACTGTGCATAATTTTGGTTCCCTTACTATAATAAAACCCACAATACATTTGATATAGAGGGAGTACAGTGAAGTTTCACTGGACTACTTCCTTGGATGGCCGGTCTGTCATCTGAGGAGAGACCGAGTTGGCTAGCCCTATGTTTCTCTACAGTTCAGAAGAGAAGTAGATGGTCTCACTGAAACATAAAATTCTTAGAGGTCTTGGCAGGATAATAAGGTGGACATTTCCCTGGATGAGGGATCTAAAACTAGTGGTCACAGTCTCAAAATAAGGGATAAGCCATTTAGGACTGTAATCAGAAGGAATTTCTTTACTCAAAGGGTGATGAATCTTTGGAGTTCTCTACTCTATCCTTTATCCACAGCTATTCTAAACCTAATGGCAATATAATCACTGTTCCCTAAATGCTCCCTCACCGATACTTGCTCTACTTCACTTAGCCCATTCTCCAGAACCAAGTCACAGAGTCAGACTGATACAGCATGGATACAGGCCCTTCGGCCCACTGAGTCCATGCCAACCATCAAGCAAAATTTACACTAATCCTATATTAATGGCATTTTTTATTCTCCCCCAATTCTCATCAAACTCCTTCCCCCCACCACCCCGACGATTCTACCACTCAGTGACGCACTGGGGAAAACTTACAGTAGCCAATTAACACATCAAACTGCATATCTTTGGGATATGGGAGGAAAATAGAGCATTGGAAAACCCACATGGTCACAGGGAGAAAGTGCAAACTCCACATGGACAGCATTGGATATCAGGATTGAACCAGGGTCTCTGGCACTGAGCCAGAAGCTCTACAAGTAGCACCACTGTGTCGCCCCTGAGTACACCTATGCCTCCTCGTTGGGCCAGAAATGTATTGGTCAAGCAAGTTCTCCTGAACACATTTTTAAAATCCTTCCCTCCTTTACCCCAAATTTATTACTCTCTTAGCCTACATTAGGATATCTGAAGCCATGGTAGTGTAGCAGTTAGCATAACGCTTTACAGCGCCAGCGACCCGGGTTCAATTCCAGCCACTGCCTGCAAGGAGTTTGTACATTCTCCCCGTGTCTGTGTGGGTTTCCTTCGGGTGCTCCGGTTTCCTCCCACATTCCAAAGATTTATGAGTTAGGAAGTTGTGGGCGTGCTATGTTGGCACCGGAAGTGTGGCGACACTTGCGGGCTGCCCCCAGAACACTCTACGCAAAAGATACATTTCACTGTGTGTTTCGATGTACGTGTGACTGATAAAGAAATCTTATCTCTTATCTACTGCTCAAAGGTTTTTGTACATCCCTTTAATTGGATTACAGCTTTGATCCTTCTCACTAGCCAGTAGTCTTTAGAATACGGAAACACTGACCTCTTTCTTTCCAGTCCTCTGCCCAAAACATTGACTGTTCATTTCCCTCCATAGATGCTGCCTGACCTGCTGAGTTCCTCAGCATTTTATGCACGCTAATCTATAGAATACTCCCAGTGTTATCACCTCGATTGTTTCTTAATTGTAAACACTTGGTGAGTCATCATTCATGATCTAAACATAGCTCAATAAAAGAAAGTATATGAATCTCAAACTTTTTGTTAAATCAGGATTGCAAGTTTAACAGCCAGGTGATACATCACTGCCTGGGGCATGACAACACATTCCTATTGTTCATTTCTCTATAATGTCTGCTGCTTAAAAATGTACAGTAGGTATCTGAACCCATCTCATATGCATGAATGTAGCAAGCAGGATCGTCAGGATTTAAGATGTCTTCTACATGTTCCTGACAGCATCTCCCCACTCCACCAAGATTTCCACAATCAGGAACGTGAACACAATTCTCATGTTGAGTTTGGTGGCCAGTAAACGTTTCTTTTAACAAAAATGTGTCCTGGAGGCATCTTCCACCTTTCCCAGCACCTTCTTTGCAATTGGCACTCAAAGTGACTGTACTATCCCCAAAGCACTGGCAAAACTTTCACACTGGCAAAACTTTGACAAATCACACACAGCAAAACAGTTGACTTATTGAACCAAGCTAACTGGAACCCAAAGGATTTTATTCCAAAAAGATACACAAAAAAAAACATTTCAGGAATGTAGGCAGTAAATTTTCAATCTGGCTACCAAACGGTGGCCCTGACGACAGAATCATAGAAGGGTTACAGCACAGAAAGAGGCCATTCGGCCCACTGTGATCATGCCAACTCTCGGCCAGAACAACTCCCTCCCACCTGGCTCTCTCTTCGTTGTCTTGCAAGATTTTTCCTCACCAGATATTTATCCAATACCCTCTTGAAGATATGTAGATAATTTTCTGAAAGATTGACAAACTGAGGAGTAGGGAAACTGGCAAAGAGGAGGAGTAGAGGTCAGCGTAGAACAGCCACGATCATACTGAATGGCAGGACAGGCTTGAGGGACCCTTATTGTCTTGTGCCTATACACATCTGTCAGCAGAGCATTCCAGAATCTAGTCATGCACTGTGTAAAACAGTTTTCTCACATCCCTTGTAATTCTCTTCACTTTTATTTTACACTTGTGACCCCTGCTCCTTGACCTCTCCACCAATGGGAATACAGTGCCACTATCCCCTCTATCCAAACCCCTCATTATATGGAGATTTATACTAGTAAAGAAACAAACTGTGATCAAAGTTCATCAGCCTGATATGTTGACCCTCTGAATCAGAATAAGCCATTCCTGAGTTGTTGAGTGTGGATCTTCAGGCTCATGTACTTCCTCCTTGATGGCAGTAACGAGAAGAGGGCATGTCCCAGGTGGTGAGGGTCCTTAGTGGTGGATGCCACCTTCTTGAGGCATCGATGTCCTCAATGGTGGGGAGAGTTGTGCCTGTGATGGAGCTGGCTGAGTCTATAACCCTCTGCAGCCTCTTGCAATCCTGTGCATTGAAGGCTCCGTACCAGTCGGTGATGCAACCAGTCGGGAATGCTGCCTGACTAGCTGCATATTTCCAACTGATCCCATCATTACAGTTCCTTTCAGGGCCTCACCTGATTTGTGCAAAGGAAGATCCCACAAACAGCAATGTCATTTGACAAGATAATCAATTTTTAACCAAATTGCACAACACCAAGTCATGAACAGGAAACAAATTCATAACTATGACCAATTTGCATAGCTAAAACATTTTTCGATACACTTTGCATTTAATCTTTTTGCAAACAACAAAGGCTGATGCTATCTGACCTGTTGAGTATTTGCAGCATTGTTTTCTTTTATTGAAGTAAAAATTTACATCATTATATCTTCTTTGTGGTGTAGACCGCAGGACAGCGTCATGTTGAAAGCAGCATAAGAATTAAATTAGCGATCAGATGTCAAGCTTAAAATGTTGTGGGGAGGCGAGAGGGTGGAGAAACTGAGGGGGATAAGATGACTGCGTGGTTCCATTGTTCTCTGAGCCAGAATGCAAATTTTAATGAGAAATTCAGGCATGGGTTTGAAGCTTGTAGTTCTGGGCTTCTAAGACTAAAAATGGCATTAGTTTCATTGAGAAGGTCATCCTGAGTTTGGGCATTTAGTGTAGGGGTAGATTGGAAACATTTTTTTTAATTTTTAATTTATTTACAGCGTGGTAACAGGCCCTTTCGGCCCAACGAGTCCGCGCCGCCCATTTTAAACCCAAATTAACCTACCTGTACGTCTTTGGAAATGTGGGAGGAAACCAGAGCACCCGGAGGAAACCCACGCAGACACGGGAGAACGTACAAACTCCTTACAGACAGCGATGGAAATCAAACCCTGATCGCTGGCGCTGTAATAGCGTCGTGCTAACCGCTACGCTACCATGCCGCCTTCAAAAATGTAAATTGTGAATGTGAACATCCAGTATTTCTGGGTGCTTACCAATAAATCCCAGCTGGGAAAATTCCAAGATCATCCACTCTTCTGACGGTTGCTGCAGTGCAAAGTTCTTCATTGTGCTTAAATAATTAGGTCTTGCCACAATATCGTCTTCCAGCTAGATATGAAAATAAATACTCTTCAGTAAATAACCTTCTATCAGCTGTGCTGCTTAATAGCTTTTGTAGTTTGCGATTTAAAGCTGTAAAACACTGATGACAAGATTTCAATAAATTAAAAACTATCTGCTGGTGTAGCCTTGCATGCATGCAGACTAACAAAATCTCAACCAAGTGGCAAAACATTACTTTCAACAAATCCCATTAATCAGCTGGCAAAATACCATAAGGGTTATTAGACTCTGGTACCCTGCCCATTGAAAACAAATTAAAATATATTTTAACAAAGACTGTAAAGTTCTGGGAGAGACACAGGTTTATACCACATGAAGAGGCCATTTCGCCCATCGTGCCTGTGTCAGATAGATTCAAAATGAACCTCACAGGCTCACTCTCACCTCTGTTTTGTACCCTGATGTACACGTTTTCCGTTAATGGAGACAGCAGTTGCTTAGACGAGCAACAGAGAAGAGCTGGGGCAGGAAGGGTGTTTACTTCTAGGACGATAAACAGGAGGACAGTCCAAAGAAATGGGAGAGGTAGGTGGGTGAGGAAGATTGATTTTTTTTTATTTTTAAGGAGAGAACCATTTCAGGCTGCAACCTATTATTTTGTTATCAGAAAGTTTTGGGTTAAGTTTCTTAAATACATTGAAAATCATCAACCGAAAGCCAAAAATAGCCGATAAAAGAAAATGGTCGGAAGACACGAAGCAAGGCAAGTAGAGGCTCTCATGGACCTGTTTGGCAGAGTGATTTTGACATCATGGAAACAGCCAACATAATTCCATGTTAAAAAATGATTAGGAACATGAGCAAAACAAATAAATTATCAGAAAGCAAGCCACATGGGGAAAACAACAGATTTTCAGCAAAAATTTCCAATGATAGAAAAATGTGACAAAACACACGTCAGTAAATTAACCTCAGAGAGATGTGAAAATTTCTCTGCCCAGGGAAGCAGTAGCGGCTACCTCATTAAGTATATTTAAGACACAGTTAGATAGATTTTTGCATAGTAGGGGAATTAGGGGTGATGGGGAAAAGGCAGGTAGGTGGATCCGAGTCCACGGCCGGATCAGCCATGATCTCATTGAATGGTGGAGCAGGCTCGATGGGCCAGATTGGCCTCCTCCTGCTCCTAGTTCTTATGTTGGTCATCCGGTACGTGCTGTCTGATAACAGTGGAAGTAGATTCAATAGCTTTCAAAAACAAATTGGATAAATACCTGCAAAGAAAAAAATTGCAGAGTACAGGGAAAAGACAAGATATATGGGACTAACTGGATAAGCTCAGCCAGCATATGCATGATGGACTGAGTGACTTCCTACGCTGCATCATTCTATGATTGCTAACATAGAACATAGAAACATAGAAAACCTACAGCACAATTCAGGCCCTTCGGCCCACAAAGCTGTGCCGAACATGTCCCTACCCTAGAAATTACTAGGCTTACCCATAGCCCTCTATTTTTCTCAGCTCCATGTACCTATCCAAAAGTCTCTTAAAAGACCCTATCGTATTCGCCTCCACCACCGTTGCCGGCAGCCCATTCCACACACTCACCACTCTCTGAGTGAAAAACTTACCCCTGACATCTCCTCTGTACCTACTCCCCAGCACCCTAAACCTGTGTCCTCTTGTGGCCACCATTTCAGCCCTGGGGAAAAGCCTCTGACTATCCACACGATCAATACCCTTCATCATCTTATACACCTCTATCAGGTCCCCCCCATCCTCCGTCGCTCCTAGGAGAAAAGGCCAAGTTCCCTCAACCTACTTTCATAAGGCATGCTCCGCATTCCAGGCAGCATCCTAGTAAATCTCCTCTGCACCCTTTCTATGGCTTCCACGTCCTTCCTGTAGTGAGGCGACCAGAACTGAGCACAGCACTCCAAGTGGGGTCTGACCAGGGACCTATATAGCTGCAACAATACCTCTTGGCTCCTAAATTCAATTCCCCGATTGATGAAGGACAATACACCATATGCCTTCTTAACCACAGAGTCATAGATCCGTACAGCACGGAAACAGGCCCTTCGGCCCAACTAGTCCACGCCCACCAAGATGCCCATCTAAGCTCGTCCGATTTGCCCGCATTTGGTCCATATTCTCCTGAACCCTTCCTATCTATGTACCTATCCGAGTGCCTTTTAAATGTTACTGTACCTGCCTCAACTACTTCCTCTGGCAGCTCGTTCTATATATGGACCACCCTCTGAGTGAAGAAGTTGTCCCTCAGGTTCTTATAAATCTCTCCCCTCTCACCTTTAAACCTGTGCCCTCTGGTTCTTAATTCCCCAGCCCTGGGAAAAAGGATCTGCGCATTCACCCTATCTATGTCCCTGGTGACTTTAAACACCTCTGTAAGTAATAGGTGGGTGCATTCAACATGCTTGAAGTCACTCAGAAACACACATAATCACACAACCAAATTCTTAACGTTAGAAACATTAGTGCTTTAAGTTCATCATAGACAATTCCACGCATTAGGGTCCTGCTAACTGCTTGTCAAGAACAAGGTTATTACTTTTAAATTTAGGGTGATGACCCTAATAAAAGTGCCTGAAACACTCTTGGAACAAATCAATACGCAATTGACAAATGGTTCTCTGAACTAAAAGCCAGCTGCTCTTTAGGCCTGGATAAATCTTTGTCCAACTAAAATAGCTTTGTTTAAAGCAGCAGTTATATAAAATAAGCTGTCCTACCTGTACATAATAGGTGCCCTTCAATTGGGCGTACATCATTAGAAAGCAATAGTCCAGGTTCTGTTTTGTTCTCCATCTGAAATAAATGGAATAGGTTCAGGTTGTTCTCTTCATACAGACCTACATTACTTCTTCCAGTTTAGTCTCTTGGCCCCCTATTTAGAGTAATTGATGGGAAGTTCACTGACTGCAATGGCACAGAATGGTTTTCAAATAGTTTGTGAAAAGCCAAATCAAGAGCTCCATTCACACCTGCTCTAATGTTGAAGCAACCACTGTTACACTAACAGCTTGCATTTATACAGACATAACCAGACAAAAATTGACACTGGAGTCTCTAAGTACAGACCAACATATTTTAATCATTTACAAGACATGAGCTTTGCTGGTAAGGCCAGCGTCTATTATGCATCACCAATTACACTTCAGAAAGTGGTGGTCAGCTGCGTCTGGAATCACTGCAGAACCTATACTAAAGACAGTCTCAATGCTGTGGTTTGGGGAGCTACAAGATTTTGGACCAGCAGTGATAAAAGCTCCACATCTTCAAGTCAGGATCACGTGGAGCCTGGGGGGAAACCTGCAGCAGGTGGCATGCCCACATCCCTGCCACCCTTGTCCTTCCAGGTAACAGGTCTGAGAATTGCTGCCGAAGGAGCCTCGGTGATTTGCTGAGATGCATCTTGAGGATTGCACACTGTGTGGACAGAGTTACAGAGTCAGAGTCACACAGCAAGAAACAGGCCCTTCAGCCCACCACATCCATGCTGACCATCAAGTACCCATCAAAACTAATCTCATTTACCAGCACTTGGTCCATAGCCTTCACTGCCTTGGCAATTCAACTGCTTATCCAGATAAACGTCTGAGGGTCTCTGCCTCCACCACCCCCTCAGGCAGTGCATTCCAGATTCCAACCACCCTCTAGGTGAAAAAATTCTTCCTCAGATCCCCTCCAAACCTCTTGCTTCTTACCCTAAACCTATGACCTTTGGTTTTAGATACCTCTGCTATGAGGAAATGTTTCTTTCCATCTGCCCTATGTCCTTCACAATATTTTATACTTCAATCATGTTCCCCCTCAGCCTCGTCAAACCAGCCTATCCAGTCTCATCTCATAACTGAAATGCTCACCCAGGCAACACCCTGCTGAATCTCCTCTGGTATTGGTATTGGTTTATTATTGTCACTTGTACCGATGTACAGTGAAAAACTTGTCTTGCTTACTGATCGTACAGGTCAATTCATTACACAGTGCAGTTACATTGGGTTAGTACAGAGTGCATTGATGTAGTACAGGTAAAAACAATAACAGTACAGAGTAAAGTGTCACAGCTACAGAGAAAGTGCAGTGCAATAAGGTGCAAGGTCACAACAAGGTAGATCGTGAGGTCAAAGTCCATCTCATTGTATAAGGGAACCGTTCAATAGTCTTATCACAGTGGGGGAGAAGCTGTCCTTAAATCTGGTGGTACGTGCCCTCAGGCTCCTGTATCTTCTGCCTGATGGAAAAGGAGAGAAGAGAGAATGTCCCGGTTGGGTGGGATCTTTGGTTATGCTGGCTGCTTAGTCCTTCCTATACTGTGGTGACCAGAACTGTACACAGTAGTCCAGCTGTGGCCTAACCAATGTTTTACAAAGTTGTACCATAAACTCCCTGCTTTTATATTCTATGTCCCAACAAATGAAGGCAAGTATCCTGTATGCCTTGTTCACCACTTATCTACCTGTGATGGCACCTTCAGGGATCTTTGGACTTGCACACAGAGGTCCCCTTGTTCGTAAGCCCTACCAATCATTGTGTTTCTCCTAGCCATGTCAGTCCAACTTGTATCTGCTCTCCAATACTGCCAAATACTGTGTATGTCCTAAAGTGCATCACCTCACACTTATTGGAATAAGCTCTGCCACCTTACTAACTAATCAATAACACCCTGTAGACAAAGACTACTCTCCTCACTATCAACACTACCACCTATTTTTGTGTCACCTGCAAATTTACTGATTATACCTCTTGGATTCTCATTCACATTGTTAATGTATATAACAACAGTAAGACTCCCAGCACCAATCCCTGAGGTCCACTACTGGTCACAGGCTTCCAATCACAACATTAACCCTCCACTACCACTTTCTACTATCCATTACCAAGCCAATTTTCAATTCAAGCTGCTAACTTGCCCCAGCTGCCTGGCTGTAACCTTTCTGACAAAGTCCCATGTGGAACATTGTTCCAAGGCCCTACTGAAGGCCACACCAGCCACACTGCCCTCATGACTACACTCTTCGAAAAGTTCAATCGAATTGTTCAGACTGGAATCAGCTCTTCACACAAAAGGTTGGTACTTCTCTGGGAAATTCCTCCCAAAATTCCAATTAGGCTAGAAGTCAACAGAAAACAAAGATTGCTAGATTGTTAGAACATTGAACAGCACAGCACAGGAACAGGCCCTTCGGCCCACAACGTTGTGCCGAACTAACAACATCAGCCATTAAATGCCCAACTAAACTAATCCCTCGTGCCCACCCAACGTGCATATCCGTCCATTCCCTGCACATTCATGTTGAACGCCCCTATCGTATTTGCCTCCACCACCTCCCCAGGCAGCACCACTCTGTGTAAGAACTTGCCCCACACATCTCCTTTGAATTTACCTGCTCTCACCTTAAATGCATGCCCCCTGGTATTAGACATTTTGACCCTGGGAAAAAGGTACTGGCTGTCTACTCTCTACGTCTCTCATAATCTTATAAACCTCTATCAGGTCTCCCCTCAGCCTCCGCCGCTCCAAGAAACCAACCCAAGTTTGTCCAACCTCTCCTTGTAGCACATGCCCTCTAATCCAGGCAGCATCCTGGTAAGCCTCTTCTGCACCCTCTCCAAAGTCTCGACATCCTTCCTATAATGGGGCGACCAGAACTGAATGCAATACTCCAGATGCAGCCTAACCAGAGTTTAATAAAGCTGCAGCATAACTTCCTGATTCTTGAACTCAGTGCCTCAACTAATAAAAGACAAGCATGCCGTATGCCTTCTCTACTGCCTGATCAACCTGTGCAGTCACTTACTCTAAGCAGAATATTCTTCCAAAGCACAGAGCATTATGCAAGATAAAAGTACGGCCAGCCTAAAGTCTTTGGAGATTATTCTGCAAGTTCTTTTATTAGAATTTATCAGAAAAAAAGACACGTTTGTCAGATTTAAAATGTAGCAGTGTGGACGAGTTTACCCTAGTTTGTCAACAATGAAGATAATCCTCTTTTACTTCCAAGAACGGGCAACCAAATGACGTCACACTGTTCAAAACAGGAGAGTAATCTATCTTGCGATCCTTCAGAAGGGGTGAGGTTGGAGTGGGTGAGGGGAGCAGAAAAGTCAAGGCAGCTGATGTCGTGCCAACTGTTGGCTATGAATAGGTCCAGGGAAGGAAAAAGGCCCGGTGGGGGTGTCCAGGTGGAAGAAGAGGGATGGAGAGGTCATTAGAAGGGGGAGAAGGTTTCTTACCAAAGGCGGCGGCACAGAGGCGGAGGTAGCGGAAAAAGAGCTCAGCATCGTGCTGGGCTCAGAATTCGTTGAGGTGGGGGCATAGAGGTACAAAAGTGAGGCCTTTGCTGAGAACAGACTGCTCAGCCTCAGAGGGGAGGAGGTCAGGAGGTAAAAGACTCGGCTGGGGTTAGAGTTGGGGCTAGATGAGGAAGGTTGGTGGGGGGGGGGAGTGGTACAGGGGTGAAGAGTGCAATGCAGGATAGGAGGTGGATGTCAGGGAGGAAACAAGAGGGGGAACAGGAGGAGAGGTCAGGGTAGGGGAAGGGGATAAGGGAGTTGGGATAGGGGGGTTGGGAATGGGCTGGTGGAGGTGCATGGTGGGATGCAGAATTAGAAGTAGAAGTAGGGTGTCAGGGAAGAGAAGTGTGAGCGGTCACGATTACAACATAGAAGGTACTCAGGAAGCTGAATGGTCTAAGGGTAAATAAATCTCCTGGACCAGATGGAATGCACCCTCATGTTCTGAAGGAAGTAGCTGTAGAGATTGCAGAGGCTTTAGTAATGATCTTTCAAGAATCAATAGATTCTGGCATGGTTCCGGAGGACTGGAAAATTGCAAATGTCACTCCGTTATTTAAGAAGAGTGCAGGGCAGCAAAAAGGAAATTATAGACCGGTTAGCCTGACATCAGTGATTGGGAGGTTGTTGGAGTCGATTGTCAAGGATGAGGTTACAGAGTACCTGGAGGCACATGACAAGATAGGCTGAACTCAGCATGGTTTCCTTAAAGGAAAATCCTGCCTGACAAACCTATTGCAATTTTTTGAGGAAATTACGAGCAGGCCAGACAAAGGAGATGCAGTGGATGTTGTGTAATTGGATTTTCAGAAGGCTTTTGACAAGGTTCCGCACGTGAGGCTGCTAAACAAGATAAGAGCCCATGGAATTACAGGAAAGTTACGAGCATGGATAGAGCATTGGCTGATTGGCAGGAAACAGAGAGTGGGAATAAAGGGATCCCATTCTGGTTGGCTGCCGGTTACCAGTGGTGTTCCGCAGGGGTCCGTGTTGGGTCCGCTTCTTTTTACGTTGTATATCAACAATTTGGACTATGGAATAAATGGCTTTGTAGCTAAGTTTGCCGATGATCGGCACAACATTGTGGGTCGAAGGGCCTGTATTGTGCTGTACTGTTCTATGTTCTCTATGATACAAAGATAGGTGGAGGGTGGGTAGTGTTGAGGAAGCAGAGAGTCTGCAGAGAGACTTGGATAGACCAGGAGAATGGGCAAAGAAGTGGCAAATGAAATACAACGCTGGAAAATGTATGGTCATGCACTTTGGTAGAAGCAATAAACGGGCAGACTATTATTTAAATGGGGAGAAAATTCAAAATTCAGAGGTGCAAGGGGACTTGGGAGTCCTCGTGCAGGATACCCTAAAAGTTAACCTCCAGGTTGAGTTGGTGGTGAAGAAGGCGAATGCAATGTTGGCATTCATTTCTAGAGGAATAGAATACGAGAGCAGGGATGTGATGTTGAGGCTCTATAAGGCATTGGTAAGACCTCACTGAGAGCAGTTTTGGGCTCCTTATTTAAGAAAGGATGTGCTGACGTTGGAGACGGTTCAGAGAAGATTCACTAGAATGATTCAAGGAATGAGAGGGTTAACGTCCGAGGAACGTTTGAAGGCTCTTGGGCTGTACTTGGAGTTCAGAAGAATGACAGGGGACCTCTTAGGAACATCTCGAATGTTAAAAGGCCTGGACAGAGTAGATGTGGCAAATAGATCTGTGGAATTTGTTGCACAGGCGGCTGTGGAGGCAAAGTCACTGGGTGTATTTAAGGCAGAGATTGACAGGTATCTGAGTAGTCAGAGCATCAAAGGTTATGGTGAGAAGGCGGGGGAGTGGGGCTAAAGGGGAGAATGGATCAGCTCATGATAGAATGGCGGAGCAGACTCAATGGGCCGAATGGCCAACTTCTGCTCCTTTGTCTTATGGTCTAGATGGGGGAAGAAACACAGCAGAGGCAACAGGAGGCGAAGCCTGGAGAGAGGGAGGCCCCAGGGAGGAAGGGGGTGGGAGGAGCAGAGAGTGGTTTAGGATAGGCTGAGACTGTTTTCCCTAGAGCAAAGGAGGTTGATTACAAGGTGCTTCACAGGACCATTCCCAAACACTCCTGCCTGAGATGCTGATGGAGGTAGGTACTCTTGCAATATTTAAATACCTAGACATAGAAGGCTATGGATAAAGTGTTGGTAAAGGGGTTTAATATAGATAGGTACTTGTTAGTAAGCATGAATGTAGAGGTGTACAGCACTTTCTATGCTGTATAACTCTACGAATCTAACTCTAAAATTTGACATTGATGCATATATTAGGCCAGGTGTCCAAAGAAATACCCATGGTCCCCAACCTCTCCTGCTGAAAACCAGCATTGGCACACTAGCGGCTCTACTTCATTAGGAGATTCTGTCCGTCACCTAAGACTCTTGCAAATTTCTACAGATGTACGTTGGAGAGCATTCTGACTGGTTGCATTACTGCCTGGTATGGAGGCTCCAATGTGCAGGATTGAAAGAGGCTGCAGAGGGTTGTAGACTCAGCCAGCTAGGTACAGGAGCCTGAAGACCCACACTCAACGTTTCAGGAACAGCTTCTTCCCCTCTGCCATCAGATTTCTGAACGGTACATGAACCCATGAACACTACCTCATTATTCCTCTTTTGCACAATTTAATTTTGTAACCTAATGGTAATTTTTATGTCTTGCACTACTGCTGCCACAAAACAACAAATTTCACGACATCTGTCAGTGCCAATAAACCTGATTCTGGTTCCCTTTGCCAGACTTGAACCTTGAATTCTGTTTCTCTTTCCAGGAATGCTGAGTGCTCCCAGCATTTCCTGCTATAACTTGGGAAAATGGAATGACTAGAAATAGCCTGACTGCACGAGGAAGGAGAAATGTCAGTACGTGACCCATGAAATTACCACATTTCCAATTTTGATGAGAACTGGGCAGGTTAACAGCACTTTGGGAATCCGGTTTTATAATTGGGTTAACTCAGCACATTTATTCTAGACTTAATCAGTCTAAACATTGATACATGATGGGAAATTAAATACCTTGGTGTCAAAGTTGAGCCAATCTGGTGGAACTAGACAGACAAGTGTCTTTGTATTTCAGAGGGATCCTGCTTCTCTGCATCAAGAAAACTCTTTTTCGTAAAAGTGATCAAAGACCTGTGAGAACTGAAGTAGGTGCCTTGTACACCACAGTGGAAAAGTGAGTCGAAGTTCAAAGGAATAATCATCTCGCCCTGTCCTTCCATCAGTGACGTGGGCTTACACTGAATGGTGATCACAGGAATCTTTCACCACAGGAGGCGCCCATTTTGCCCATAGATTCTCTGCTAGCTCTTTGAAAATCTAATCAGTCCCTATTTTTCATGAACCTAATTCTTTCTCCCTTAAGTACTTACTCAATTCTACCTCTCAAGTGCTGACTGAATCTGCTTCCACACCATCTGTTAGGCAGGATATCACAACACTCGCTGTGTGAGAAAAGAAATATCATCCTCCCCCAGCTCTTGGGAAATTATTTAGAAGTGGTGTTAATCTGATTACTGATCCGCTGGCCTCTGAAAACAGCTTCCTCCTTTTTAATTCCATAGACATTTCATTGCGAATACGACACATCTTATTCTCAACTTTCTAGCACATTAATTCCACTACTGTACCGATACTTCAAGGATACTTCACTGTCTGCACACACAGACTGCAGATCGATTTGGGAGCTCTTACTCCAACTTTCTAGGGCACTCTTAATTCCACAGATGTGCTGAATGTTCAGGGGTACCTCACTGGCTGTAAGGCAGCCTTGGAGGTTTTGAGGTGGTCAAAGGTGCTATAGAAATGCAAATTCATTTCTTTTACCATAGAGTTTCTTAAAAGCTACTCATGACACCCAATAATACATCAATGGCAGTTTGTTCTGATAAAGGATCTCCGACCTGAAACATTAACTCTGTTTCTCTCTCCACAGATGCTGCCTAACCTGCTGAGTATTCTAGCATTTTCTGTTTTTATTTCCAACTTCCAGGATTTGTAATTTTTTTTAGATTTTACTATTTAATTGGTTGAACACACATTGCTGATTGCATTAGGAGCTCTTGATCTCAATGACAAAAATTTCTGCACAACAAGGGCACTTAGGTAACCATGTTACTTAAAGTCAGATCCGTGTTCCATCTTCTCTATGTACATTGGTACAGGGGACAGCACCCTCACCTCCGAGACAGTGGGGTGTAAATGTTAGACCCACTCTAGAGGACACTTCATGGATTACTGAAGTGCTGCTCCTTCTGGCTGAGATTACAACAACTTACATTTATATAGTGCCTTTAATGTAATTTAACAGAAAGGTTAGGCACAGGAGACGGCACTGAATATGCGCCAGTCCTATATACCATGTTTTAGCATTACGGAATTGATTGTGAACTTCAGGAAGGGGAAGTCGGGAGAACACACACCAGTCCTCAATTGAGGGGTCAGTGGTGGAAAGGGTGAGCAGCTTCAAGTTCCTGAGTGTTAACAACTCAGAGGATCTATCCTGGGCCTAACACAATGATGCAGTCATGAAGAAGGCACGCCAGCAGCTCTACTTCGTACGGAGTTTGAGATTTGGTACGTCACCAAAGACTGTTGCAAATTTCTACAGATGTACAGTGGAGAGCTTTCTGACTGGTTGCATCACTGCCTGGTATGGGCTCCAATGTGCAGGATCACAAGAGGTTGCAGAGGTGGTGCCTCAAGAAGGCGGCATCCATCACTAAGGATCCTCACCATCCAGGACATGTCCTCTTCTCATTACTACCATCAAGGAGGAGGTACAGGAGCCTGAAGACGCACACTCAACGATTCAGGAACAGCTTCCTCCCCTCCGCCATCAGATTTCTAAATGGTCCATGAATACTACCTCGTTTTTTTTTTGCACTACTTATTTTTGTAATTTATAGTAATTTTTATGTCTTTGCACTGTACTGCTGCCACAAAACAACACATTTCACGTCACACAAGTCAGTGATAATAAATCTGATTCTGATTCTATAGCCCAAAGCACTTCACAGGAGTGTTAATGAGCAAAATATAACAGAGTGAAAAAGATATGGAAGGTCCAATAATAAGCATTTTAAAGGAAAAGGAGAGAGGCAGAGAGTTGAATGCATGGGACCCATTAAACTCCTGGATGCACAAGAGACCACTAATAGAGAAAGACAAAGAGTTTACGGGGATGGACAGTTTGGGGAAATTACAGAGTCAGGAAAAGGCAAGGCCCTGACAGACAAGGCTCTGTACGACTGGAAGCTGACTATTCATAGGGATAGTCAGATCCAAAGGGAATAAAGGGCCTGAAAGGGGGCTGAGTCTACAACCCTCTGCAGCCTCGGGCAATTCTGTGCATTGGAGCCCCCATATGAGGCAGTGACGCAGCCAGTCAGAATGCTCGCCACTGTACATCTGTAGAAACTTGCAAGAGTCTTTGGTGACATTTCACGACAAAGCAATGTCATACATCCCATGGTTTTATCGTCATGGTGGGTGAGGAGCTCCTCCGGCAGGTCGGCCTGCCTGCCCGTCTTCCACACTTACGTGTGCGCGCGGGTGTCGTTGGAATGGGAGCACACGGTCTCCTCGGGCGCCCTGGCCGAGTTCCGTGCTTGGTGGGCCCCTCAGGGGATCGCATATGTGGTGGACGAGATGGATGCGATTTTGATATGAAGTGTCGTGCGTTTTGCGGTTGCGGGCGTAGTGTTGCGCAGGTATTGGTTTCGGCCGGGTTGTTTCTTCTGTACTAGATGTAGCGTGTTTGCTGTTGGTTGTTTTTGTAGTGTTTTTTTAACGAATAAACGTTTTGTACAAAAAAAAGGAGCTCCTCACGGGGCAAGGGGGGGGCGGTTCCCCGGGTGAAGGAGGGGTGAAAGGGCAGGAAGGACATCCTCCTGGGGGGTGAAGCAGAGGGGAGGAGCTCCTATTGGTCGTGGGGGTGGGGGTGGACGGGAGGAATGGGACACTGCTGGATGAAATCACAGGTTTCAATGGAACCTTGGATTGCTTCAAAGCTTTAACAAAAGATAACAGAAAGCCACTCTGCAAAGGTTGACAGATTTGAAAAGTATTGCCTCAGAGTGTTTACACAGCCAGCAGACAGGATATACTGTCTTTGAGATAATGGACGAGGTTAGAAAGGAGACAGTTGACCACCTTGAGAAATGGTGGAACGTGCGACAAAGAAAGGAAAATGACTGCAATATTGCTGCTGCACCAGTAAAGGGGGGCATTAAAGACCAGCAACTTCAGTACACTTGAGCGATGGCCTGCCCACAGATAGACCACAGGGCAATGTCAATGAGGAATTGACTCCTCGGTCTCCCACAGCAGAACTTGACCACTCCGTGAAGTTACATTGCTAAGTTCAAGACTGTATTTGCTCTCTATGTTTGAGCTCCATCTACATCCACCTGCCTCTGCCTCCCAACTGCACCCCTCCACCTACCCTACCTGGCTCGATCTACACGCCAACCTTCACCCTTCCTTGGTCCATCTATTACCGACTGGCGCCCATCTCACTACTCCCCCTCTCCACTTCGTACCGACTATCTTCCCTCTCCACCATAAGTCCTGATGCAGAGTTTCGACCAGAAATGTCGACAATTCCTCTCCCCCCACAGATACTGCTCAACCAGCTGAGTTCCTCCAGAAGATTGTTTGCTGCTCCAGATTCCAACATCTGCAGTCTCTTGCGTCTTTTGTGTTTTAACCCTATCATTTGCATTTTAACACTTGATTGTTACAATCATGTCATTGCCTTGCTTCTGTCAAATCTGGTTTATACTGAAGTGCAACCAGTGAGTTAAAAGAAAACCCAGCACTGATGTTTATTTTTGTTGTAGGAAGGATCTTTAACTGCACAAACCAGCTCTGTCTGCCTTCATAAACAACACTGACTACATTTCATAAAAATGTACTGGCTGTGAACCACATTGGACATCGAGAACATGAAGAACAGGGTATAAATAAACTATTTCACCTCCTTACCAGTTTACTTTCTTACTGCTCTTAAAGTAAAACTACTACCAAACTAAACTTCTTACAGCTTAGCTCAAATGGATTCAACTTGCATTGAAATTCTTGCTCAAGGATTCGCAAAGTTAATTAGCCAAATGTATCTGAATTTCAATGTTAGCTAGTGGACTTAAATAGAATTCAATGTTTATTCTCTTACAAATATATTGAAATTGATTCCATCAAGATCCATTTCTCATGTTATCTCTACAGAAATTGATAGCACAAACTTGTACAATTTCTGACTATGTGCAGCTGGATTTACCTGACCCTTTCTTTTGGATCACCGAACGTTTCCTTCAGATTGGAGAAGTCAGGGTAATAGTTCACTGAGGGAGCAATGACTTCCAGCAGCCCTGACTGAATTTCATTTGGGAATCTGGGGAAGAAAAGAAATTAACAATTAAAGGCTGCTCTGGGTGGAACCAAATCAAAGATACAATCGCATAGTGTTCGAGACAAATATCATAAATGCAAAAGGTCACTAAGATCTTTATCAGCATCTCCACGACAACCCTGCCCACAAGCTTCTCCCTCCTACTCCTGACCTCGTAGAATGACTGGAGCTGGATCTGACGTTGCTCCATGCAAGTGTCATTTATGTGAGAGCTTTGATTGTTGGCGATAGGAATTTTAGGCAAACCTTCCTCAACCAAAGGGAACCAGAATGGACACATTTACAATCATAGAACATGGAACAGTACAGCAAAGGACAGGCCGTTAGGCCCACAATGTTTTGCCGAACTGATTAAACCAATGACTCCTAATTAATCTAATCCCTCTTCCCTGCACATCAATCATATCCCTCCCTTCTCTGCATTCACAATGTGCCTATCTGAGAGTCTTTTAAGTGCTCCCATGCTACCCTCCACCACCACCACCCCCGGCAGTGCATTCCAGGCACCCACCACTCTCTGTGTGAAAAACTTGCCCTGCACATCTCTTCTGTACTTTCCCCCCCTCACCTTAAGTACATGCCCTCTAGTACTAGTCATTTCAACCCTAGGAAAAAGATACTGGCTGTCTACTCTATGCCTTGCATAATTTCTATCGAATCACATAGCTTCTACTGAATTACGGTGAGATGGGGCCTGTGGGTAATAGGTGGACCAAGGAGGGGTGAAGGGTGGCGTGCAGATTAGCCAGGTAGGGTAGGTGGAGGGGTGAAGGATGCTGGGCAGATTGAGCCAGTTCCCTTCAGCCTCCACCGCTCCAGAGCTTGTCCAACCTCTCCTCATGGCACATGTCCTCCAAACCAGGCAGCATCCTGGAAAACCTCCTTCGTTTCCAAAGCCTCCACATCCTTCCTATAATGAGGTGACCAGAATCATAAGGCACAAAAAGAGTTTGTTCAGTCCACCATGTCTGAGTCAGCTCTCCGAAAGGTACACCTGATTAGTCCCCTCCCCCTGCTCCTTCACCATAGCTCAGCAAGTACTCAACAAACTCCCTTTGGAAGTTGCTTCCATTGCCTTTTCAGGCAGCACATTCCAAATCATCGTAACTCTACGGAAATAAAAGATGCTCTTCCTTTACCGACCACTTACTTCAGTGTACTCTGGTCCTTCTGAGAGCGAAAATAGTTTCTCTCAATAAAACCATATCCAACTGGAAAAATAATTCCTTCCCAGTTACTCTCCCAACATGATTCTGTGCTCTCAATTTATTTCATTACAAAAGTGTGGCACATAAATTTGCATTACACACCTAAAGTGTGACTGATTTATCACCTAACTTGTTGTTACTAGCAGAGTGCTGATCACTGGAGGAGTCACTGGGGAGTGAAACATTTACACTTCAGATTAATGGACAGTGGCAAGGAAACCAAGCATTGGGGTTCATTTCTGGAGGGATAGAATTACATGCAATGTCACGTTGAACTTATAAAGAGACTTGGATAGTCACACAGAGTACTGAGCAACTGGCACAGCCTCAGAATAAAGGGACATCCCTTTAAAACTGAGATGAGGAGGAATTTCTTCAGCCAGAGGGTGGTGAATCTGTGGGATTTGTTGCCACAGACGGCTGTGGAGGCCAAGTCATTGGGTGTATTTAAGGTAGCGATTGATATGTTCTTGATTGGTAAGGGGGTTACAGGGAGAAGGCAAGAGAATGGGGTTGAAAAAAAACAGCTGTGATTGAATGGCAGAGCAGACTCGATGGGCTGAATGGCCTAATTCTGCTCCTAGATCTTATGGTCCTATTCCCAGATGGCAAAAAAACAATAGATACACTAAAGAATAAGCAAGAATACATAACTCAGAAGTCATACCTAATAATATAAACTGAACGGGCAAGGGGTCTTCTCTCTAGAACAGAGAATGACCTGAAGGCTTTGTTAAAATAAAGAGATGTTTCCACATGGTGAACACCAGATGAGAAGCCATCAATTGGGAAGCTAAAAACTGCAGATGTAGGAGGTCTGAAGTAAAAACAGAAAATCTGGAAATGCTCAGGTCACGCAGCATTTGTAGAGAGAGAAGCTGACGAGGGGCTTTATCAGTTAGTAATGAATCAGGCAGGGAACAGAAGAAATTTCTTTATCCATAGAGCAGGGAGAATATGGAACTCTCTCCCACAGGGAGAGGCTGATTGACAGCGATGCATTGAAAGGGCAGCTGGATAAACATGAGCTGGAGGTCCACAAAGCTAACGTACTGGGGTGTTGAAGGGAGAGAGCATCAACACAGGCAGGGATCAGATTGGCCTGCTTTTGTACAGAAAAGAATTTAGAATTTCTTAACTGCTAATGTACCAGGATGGGAGAGCGAGAAGTTATATAAAAAAACATTGTGAAGGTCTTGAGGGAAAGGGGTTGAAACAGTGAAGAGGCATCCTTGGGTGGTGCAGCAGTGGACACTTGGGTCGTTCACTTTTTTATTTGAATGTGTACATAGAATAAATACATACTACTTTGTGAGTTTTTGCTGGGGAATTGCTTTCTCAGAACCATGCTGCTTTTCAGTATAAAACTCCTCTTATTGTGAGCAGCACTGCAGGTTAAAAACAGAGTTCAACAATTAACATTAAAACTTGGTCTTTCCCTCTAACTTTTTGCAGTGCTGATGAAAGGTGATTGACTTGAATCAGTAACAGTCTCTCTCTCTCTCTCTCTCTCTCTCTCTCTACAAATCCAGCCTGATCTGCAGAGCATTCCCAGTGCTTTCAGAACTTTCTGCTGCAAGGTGGCGATGAGATAGAATGGGAAGAGAATCTTCAGAGTAATGCATTACCCAGACTGGCTGGGTCAAAGGCTGCTTTCTATTTAATGTATACTTGGTGAAATTCAAAATGCCAGGCTTCTATTTGACCATTGAGAGGGGAGATAACAAAGAGATAGTCTCCCTATTGGAAGAATTTGGAAAGAAATCTCCTGCATTTCAGCGACTAAATGCTTTGAAGCTTGAAAAATAATTCCCTGCTCCTGATGTTTTTCTATAAACAGATCTTATGTAAACACTAATTGTTATGTGATTTAATACAAACATTCTGATTAAATGATTGCGCCTGCCTTTCAAGCAAAAAGTAGACATCATGGTTCTAAATTTCTAGAGATTAAATCAAGCTTCAGATCACTGTCTGAGGAAAATCCCGCACCCCTCACGCTCAGGAGCTGACCAGTGTTGGTCAATATTTAAGGGTTTAAGATGACGTTGGATTGCAACAAGAAAACTTCATGGCATATGACCAAGATCTCATACCTTCACATCTGTACTAGATGTGCTTTCCCAGTTAGAGAGGCAGACTCATTCACAGCAACAGGGCAACATCAAACAGGTTTATTTTTACAAATGTTAGGTGATAACCTTCTTGCAGGAAGGTTTGCTCATTCTTGCAGGAAGGTTTGCTAATGCTGCTCGGGGGGGGGGGGGGGGGTTTAAACTAAATTTGCAGGGGGAGGGGATCCAGAATGAGAGAGAGGATAGCGAGATGGAGGGTAGAGGACAGGTAGGAACTACACAATTTTGGAACATTAATACGAATGGAGAGAGGAGAAATGGGTTAAAAATCCTATATCTGAATGCACAGAGTGTCAGGAATAAGGTAGGCGAGCTTGAAGCTCAGATACGAATGGGTAAGTATGATGTTGTTGGGATAACGGAGACATGGCTGCAGGGAGATCAGACCTGGGAAATGAATTTTCAAGGGTATACATGCTATCGTAAGGACAGGAAGGTGGGCAGAGGGGGTGGGGTGGCCCTGTTGGTGAGGAATGAGATTCAGTCCCTTGCAAGGGGGGACATTGAATCAGGAGAAGTAGAGTCAGTGTGGATAGAACTGAGGAGCTGTAAGGGCAAAAAGACCCTAATGGGTGTTATCTACAGGCCTCCGAATGGTGGCATGGATATTGGGTGCAAGTTGAATAGTGAGTTAATGTTGGCATGTGGCAAGGGTAATGTCACAGTAGTTATGGGGGATTTCAATGCATTCTTGGAGCAGCTGGTACGAGAGCCGACCAGGGAGAGGGCTATTCTGGATTTAGTGCTGTGTAATGAGCAGGATTTGATAAGAGAACTCGAAGTAAAGGAGCCATTGGGAGGTAGTGACCATAACATGATAAGTTTTTATCTGCAATTGGAGAGGGAAAAGGGCAAATCAGAAGGGTCAATTTTGCAGTTGAACAAAGGAGACTATGGGGCCATGAGGGAGGAGCTGGCTAAAGCTGACTGGGCGGCATCCTAGCAGAATTGTCAGTGGAACAGCAATGGCAGGTATTCTTGGGAATAATGCACAAGGTGCAGGATCAGTTTATTCCCCAGAGAAGGAAAGACTCAGAGGGGAAAGGGGCCACCGTGGCTGACAAAGGAAGTCAGAGATAGCATTGTGTTAAAAAGGAAGAAGTATGGCTGAGCCAAGCTGAGTGGGAAGATAGAAGATTGGGAAATTTTTAAGGTGCAGCAGAATTTAACTAAAAAGGTAATTCGGGAAGAAAAAATGAGGTACGAAGGCAAGCTAGCCAGGAATATTAAGGAGGATAGCAAAAGCTTTTTTAGGTATGTGAAGGGAAAGAAGTTAGTTAGGAACAATGTTGGGCCCTTGAAGACCGAATCGGGTGAAATTATTACGGGAAACAGGGAGATGGCAGTAGAATTTAATAAGTACTTTGGATCTGTCTTCACGGGGGAAGACGTAAGAAATCTCCCAGAGGTAAGGATGGACAAAAGGCAGAGGGTGACAGAGGAACTGAAGTGGATTGACATTAGGAAAGAAATGGTGATGGGTAGACTAATGGGGCTGAAGACTGACAAATCCCCAGGTCCAGATGGTCTGCATCCCAGGGTACTAAAGGAGGTGGCTCTAGAAATTGTGGATGCATTGGTGATCATTTTCCGATGTTCCTTAGATTTGGGGTCAGTTCCTGAGGATTGGAGAATGGCTAATGTTATCCCACTTTTTAAGAAAGGAGGGAGGGAGAAAACGGGGAACTATCATCCAGTTAGCCTAACATCTGTGGTGGGGAAGATGCTAGAGTCCATTATTAAGGATGAAATAGTGGCATATTTGGATAGCAATGATAGGATTGGGTCGAGTCAACATGGATTTACCAAGGGCAAGACATGCTTGACTAATCTACTGGAGTTTTTTGAGGATGTAACCAGGAAAATAGACGAGGGAGATTCAGTGGATGTTGTATACCTCGACTTTCAGAAGGCATTTGATAAAGTGCCGCACAGGAGATTGGTGGGTAAAATTAGGGCTCATGGAATTGGGGGGCGGATATTAACATGGATAGAAAACTGGTTGGCAGATAGGAAACAAAGGGTAGGGGTGAATGGATGTTTCTCAGAATGGCAGGCCGTGACTAGTGGGGTGCCACAGGGCTCGGTGCTGGGAGCGCAGCTGTTTACGATCTATGTTGATGATTTAGATGAAGGCATTGTGAATAACATTAGCAAGTTTGCTGATGATACAAAGTTGGGTGGCAGTGCGACATGTGAAGAGGAAGTTAGGAGAATTCAAGGTGATTTGGATAGGTTGGGTAAGTGGGCAGATACTTGGCAGATGGAGTTTAATGTGGATAAGTGTGAGGTTCTCCACTTTGGGAGCAGGAACAGGAAGGCGGATTATTATCTGAATGGTGTGGAGTTAGGTAAGAGGGAAATACAAAGGGATCTAGGAGTCCTTGTTCATCAGTCACTGAAAGTGAATGAGCAAGTGCAGCAGGCAGTGATGAAGGCTAATGGAATGTTGGCCTGTATTACAAGGGGAATTGAGTACAAAAGCAAAGAGATTCTTTTGCATTTGTACAGGGCCCTGGTGAGACCACTCCTGGAGTATTGTGTACAGTTTTGGTCTCCAGGGTTAAGGAAGGATATCCTGGCTATAGAGGGCGTGCAGCGTAGGTTTACGAGGTTAATTCCGAGGATGTCGGGACTGTCTTATGCTGAGAGGTTGGAGAGACTGGGATTGTACACGCTGGAATTGAGAAGATTGAGAGGGGATCTGATTGAAACATACAGGATTATTAAGGGATTGGACAAGATAGAGACAGGAAATATGTTCCAGATGTTGGGGAAGTCCAGGACCAGGGGGCATGATTTAAGAATAAGGGCTAGGCCATTTAGGACAGAGGGGAGGAAAAACTTCTTCTCCCAGAGGGTTGTGAATTTGTGGAATGCACTGCCTCAGAGGGCAGCGGAGGCCAATTCTCTGGGCACTTTCAAGAAGGAGCTAGATAGGTTTCTTATAGATAGGGGAATCAAGGGATATGGGGACAAGGCAGGAACAGGATATTGATTGTTGAGGATCAGCCATGATCTCAAAATGGCGGTGCAGACTCGAAGGGCCGAATGGTCTACTTCTGCTCCTATTGTCTATTGTCTATTGATACAACAGAGTATGTTTATAGCAAAACTCAACATATTTTCTGTCTTGGATGAGTGTAAAAGGTCTCAAGAGATGATTTTGAGGAACAGCAAGAAAATCTCTTGCAATGACCGATATTTACCACGGTAGTGGGGCAGGCACAGTAGTGTAGCGGTTAGCGTAACGCTATTACAGTGCCAGCGACCCGGGTTCAATTCCGGCTGCTGTCTGTAAGGAGTTTGTACGTTCTCACTGTGTCTGTGTGGGTTTCCTCCGGGTGCTCCGGTTTCCTCCCACATTCCAAGGACGTACGGGTTAGGAAGTTGTGGGCATGCTATGTTGGCGCTGGAAGTGTGGCGACACTTGTGGGCTGCCCCCAGAACACTCTACGCAAAAAGATGCATTTCACTGTGTGTTTCGATGTACATGTGACTAATAAAGGTATCTTATCTTATAAAACCAGATTGGTCATTCATCTCAATTTTCGATTTTTCCTTACGGCTCAGGAGACCATTCAGCCCATCAAGTCAACGCCAGCTCACACAGCAATCGCCCTGTAACCTCCCCACATTCCCATCAACCTACCCCCAGGTTCTACCACTTGCCCACACACTAGGGACAATTTATAGCGGTTGATTAACTCAACTTGTGGCTGTGGGAGGAAAACGGAGCAGCCGGGGGAAACCCACGTGGTCACAGGGAGAATGTGCAAACTCCACACACACAGCACCAGAGGTCAGGATCGAACCCAGATCACTGAGGTTGCAGCTCTGTCAGATGTGGCACCGTGCAAAGTCAATGTGCGACTTGGAGGTGGAACTTACAGCCTCAAAAAAGTGAAGGTGCTGGAAATGTGAAGTAAAAGCCCAAACCACTGGAAACACTCAGCTAGACAACAGGGGGTGCGCGCATCCACTGTCGTGGTCTTTCAAGACATGGACCTCGTAGTTTTGGGAGGCTCTGGCCAAGCAGCCCTGGTGAGTCGCTGTTGTGATTCCTGAAGATGGCACCCACTGCCAGTGGTGGACAGAGTGGGCGAGCTGCTGATCAAGCAGTCTGCTTTATCCAGTGTGGTGCTGTGTCCCGTTGCTGGAGTGTCGCTGCAGCTGCAGCCATCCGGCTGATCCTGGTGCTCGGGTTTCCTGCCAAAGGACGCCTCTCAGTCCTCCCATCCAGAGCGGAACATTCAATCTCCTCACGTGCCGCTTCCAACTGCCTGCTACGCAATTCCAGGCTGGCTGTCTCCAGGGCCCAAGAGTTTGGGTTGATTGTTAAGCATCCTGACATCAGTCAGTTCACGGCAAAGTTTAATTCGAATGAGGTGCTACAAATGGACCAGAGTCAGAGACACAGAGCGGAGGGATGATGCAGTGTGAACCTCCACTTACACATCTGGAGATACGAGGAATGCAAATAATCTCATCAGGTCAGGGTTATAACGTCAGAGTATCAGCAGCTGTGACTGCAGCACAGATGGTGGGCTCACTAAACCACGTTTGGCTTCAGTATTTCACACAGAGGTCTGTAACACACAGTGGTGGTGCCTGTACCCTCATCTAGATATCATCTTTTAAAAATATACGTTCTCAACAGAAATTGACAGAGATGTTTACTGTTACATTTCAAAAAGACCGCTGCAAATTTACCACTTCCCTGCAGATGCTGAGTTCCTCCAACAGTTTGTTTTCTCACTCCAGATGCTGGTATCTACAGTCTCCTGTGTCTTCAAACTTCTGTTTATCTAATCTCTCATCTCCCAGCTAATCTCATTGTTTAACAACCTGCCATTCTTAGTATCCCCAACGAGTCTGAGGGGTTAGAGCAAAGATTAGCACAAGGCAAAATGCCACTGATACACCATTCTGTTTTATTTATGTGGGCTTTACTGGGCAGGCAACATTTATGCCCTACTCAAACCCCCCTAAAAAGGTGAGCCAGTGACATTGAAGGAATGACAATATAGAATACCTTGCAACGTAGAGGGGAACCTGAAGGTTGTGGTGTTCCCCAGTGCCTGCTGCCATTATCAACAGAGTTTATAGATTTGGAAGGTGCTATTGGAACAGCCTGGGACAATAACTGCAGTGTATTTTGTACATGATGGAGCTGGTGGTGGGGTGAATGAATGTTTAGCATGTTGGATGGGGCTATCAAGCTTTGTCCTGGATGGTGTCAAGCCACTTTGAGAGCTGCTGGTGCTGCACACATCAGGGAAGTGGATAGTGTTCCATCACAGTCCTGACTCATGCCTTGCAGATGGTGGTGGAAAGGCTTTGTGGTGTCAAGAGATGAGTCAGTCACTGCAGGATATCAAACCTCTAGATAAGTCCCTGGACAGGAGAGGTTTAGAGGGCTATGGGCCAAACATGGGCAGATGGGACTAGCTCGCTAGGCAACACAGTCAGCATGGACGAGTTGGGCCGAAGGGCCCATTTCCATGCTGTACGACTCAATGACTCTGACCTGCTCTTATGTGCAAATAATCTCATCAGGTCAGGGTTATAACGTCAGAGTATCAGCAGCTGTGACTGCAGCACAGATGGTGGGCTCACAGATGGTTGGTCCAGTTGAGTTTCTGGACAGTAGGGACATGCCACTGTCAAGAGTGGGTAACTAAACCCTCTCTTGTTGGAGATGGCCATTGTCTGTATTTAAGTGGCACAAATGTTACTGAACCTTGCCAGGGTCTTACTGCATTCAGACACACACTGCTTCAGTTGCTGAGGAATTGAACGTGTTCACTGATGATTGCACAATCCCCACTTCTGACTGTACAGTGGAAGGAAGGTCATTGATGAAGCCACTGAAGATGGCTGGGCCCAGGACACTGTCCTGAGGAAGTCCTGCAGAATGCCCTGAGGCTGGGATAACTGACCTCCAACACCCATGACCATCCTCATTTGTGCGAGGTGTGCCTCAATCCATCGGAGTGCTTTCCCCCGATGCTCACTAACATCAGGTTACCAGTGCTCCTTGAGGCCACACTTAGGTAAATGCTGCCTTGCAGTCACAGTGAGCTCACTGCTAGGATTCAGCTCTTTGCTCTACGTTGGAACCCAAGCTATGATGAGGTCTGGAGCAGAGCGGTCCTGGAAAAACCCAAACTAAATACCTGTAAGCAGGTTATAATAACAATATAAGAAATAGGAGCTGGGGTAGGCCATTTGGCAAGTTGAGCCTGCATTGCCATTAAGATCATAGCTCACCTTCTACCTCAGCATCTTGTTACAGCTCTATCCCCTTATCCCTCGATTCCCTTAACATCCAGATATCTGTAGACCTCTGTTTTGAATGAACCCCAATAGCTGGACCTCCACACCAGGGAATTCCAAACAGGGAAATTAGGAATCACTTGCAATTGGAGAGGGCAAGAGAAATTTGGAATTCTATCCCACAATTGATGCTGAGCGTGCCAATTGTTAATTTTAAAGCTGGGGTTAATGGACATGATCACCCAATGGAAATAGCAATGTTGGGAGAAGACAGGTAGATGGAGGTAGGAACAAGAGTGGACCTCAGTTCACATAGACTCCAGATTCAATGCCAAAATGATCATTAATTACCCAATTGTAAGACTTGTGCTTGAAAAGGTAACTACTTGTTAAAATTCAACTGGTGAACATCAGTTAAAAGACTAATGCATTGAATAAATGCAGATTGTTGCTGTAAACTTGTTTCTGTTTAGATTCATACAGGTAATCCATCTGTTTGACTGTTTCATATTGGTTAATTAAAGTGGTGTTCTAATAACAGGGTTTTAAATCACATGGTTCAAAACAAATGGAGTTACACAGTCTAGCAGAATACCAGGTTCAATCCCTGATCACACTACAAGTGATTCCATTGTCTACAATGGAAGCAGGGATGTAGACTTCCATTTACATGGAGAGATGGGAAAAGCTGGGATTGTTCTCCTTCGGGCAGGGGAGGTTAAAGGGAGATTCGATGGAGGGTTTCAAAGTGGTTTTAAAGGAAGAGAGATTATCCTCATTGGTCAGAGAATACAGGTGTGGAAATACAAGAGAAAAGGCTAAAAATACCCAGCAGGTCAGGCAGCATCTGCAAAGGTACAGAGCTAATGCTCTATGTCAATGATCTTTCACCAGTTCTGAAATGTTTACATTCTTCCCTGATGCTGCCTGAACTACTGTGTACTTCCAATGTTTTCAGATTTAAGTCAGGTTTCCAGCACCTGCAGTATTTTGGGTTGGGATACAGGTTTAGGGTGAATATAAGTGACACCACATCAGAGGTAATGAGAAGTATCTTCTTAAAGCAGCGAGCAAGACTTAGAATGCTCAGTGTGAAAAGGATGAAGACTGCAGAGTAGGGGGGAGGTACTGTGGGCAAGGAAGTAGCATTGTGGATGTCTCTTTCCAAGAGCCACAAGGACAGGATCGATGGGCTGAATGATCTCCTTTGGTGTCCAATTCCATGAAGGTGACCATCTCAGATATCACAATAACTGATACGTTAACATCGCATTGACCTGAATGTTAACTGTCTCTCTTTCCACAGATGCTGCCCGACTCACTCATTACTTCCAGAACTGATGCCTGTTAGAACCATAGAACACTACAGCACAGAAAACAGGCCATCTGACCCTTCTAGTCTGTGCCGAAGCGTTATTCCACTAGTCCCACTTACCTGCACCCAGTTCATAACCCTCCAGATCTCTCCCGTCCATGTATCTATCCAATTTATTCTTAAAGCTTGAGTGAGCCTGCATTTACTACATCAGATGGCAGCCTGTTCCATACTCCCGCCACTCTCTGAGTGAAGTTCCCCCTAATGTTCCCCCTTTCACCCTAAAGCCATGTCCTCTCGTACTTATATCTCCTAATCTAGGTGGAAAGAGCCTACTCGCATTAACTGTCTATGCCCCTCAATTTTGTAAACCTCTATCAAATCTCCCCTCATTCTTCTACGCTCCAAGGAATAAAGTCCTAACCTGTTCAATCTTTCCCTGTAACTCAACTCCTGGAGACCTGGCAACATTCTAGTAAATTTCCCCTGCACTCTTTCAATCTTACTGATATCCTTCCTATAGTTAGGTGACCAGAACTGCACACAATACTCCAAATTTGGCCTCACCAGTGACTTATACAACCTCACCATAACATCCCAACTCCTATACTCAATACTTTGATTTATGAATGCTAGGATGCCAAAAGCCTTTTTTACAACCCTGTCTACCTGTGATGCCACTTTCAGGGAATTATGTATCTGAACTCCCAGATCCCTTTGTTCCTCCGCACTCCTCAGTGCCCTATCATTTACTGTGTATGTCCTACCTTGATTTGTTCTTCCAAAATGCAACACCTCACACTTGTCTGCATTAAATTCCATCTGCCATTTTCTAGCCCATTCTTCCATTTGGTTCAGATCCCTCTGCAAGCTTTGAAAGCCTTCCTCGCTGTCCACTATGCCTACAATCTTAGTGTCATCAGCAAAATTGCTGATTCGATTTACCACATTATCATCTAGATCATTGATATAGACAACAAACAACAATGGCCCCAACACAGATCCCTGAGGCACACCACTAGTCACAGGCCTCCAGTCTGAGAAACAATCATCCACAACCACTCTCTGTCTTCTCCCACACAGCCAATTTCGAATCCAGTTTACAACCTTTCCATGGATACCTAGTGACTTAACCTTCTCAACTGACCTTCCATGTGGGACCTTGTCAAAGGCCTTACTAAGGTCCATGTAGACAACATCCACAGCCTTTCCTTCATCTACTTCCTCGGTAACCTCTACAAGATTCGTTAAACACGATCTACCACGCACAAAGCTATGCTGACTATCCTTAATCAGCCCTTGGCTGTCCAAATACTTGTATGTCCGATCTCTCCAATAATTTACCTACAACTGATGTCAGGCTCACCGGCCTGTAATTACTTGGTTTACTTTTAGAGTCTTTTTTAAACAATGGAACAACATGAGCTACCCTCCAGTCCACCGGCACCGCACCTGTGGCTAAGGACATTTTAAATATATCTGCCTGGGCCCCTGCAATTTCTACACTAGTCTCTCTCAAGGTCCGAGGAAATAACTTGTCAGGCCCAGGGGATTTATCTATCTTTATTCGCTGTAAAGCAGCAAGCACCTCCTCCTCCTTAATCTCTATATGTTCCATGACCCTACTGCTTGTTTCCCTTCCTTCCACATCCTCTATCCCCGTTTCCTGAGTAAATACTGATGCAACTAGACTCATTCACTAAACAGAAGAGACATTGGCCCAGCCGTCAGCAACAATAATAGTTTTCTTAAGAATAAATGAACAAATAGAATGAAAAAGACTTGAGCTTTTTACGCAGCATTGCTGAAATATATCACAGATATTTTTGCATATTTATTACGTGACTTCATTATCAGTTACAATTTATCACTCTTGATCTTAAGACAAAAGTTAGTTAGAGTCAATGACGTACTTCTGAATTCTGTCATCATTGTAATGTTGTGTGTTAATGTAAGAATCATTGTAATCATCATGGCAACTGCAGTATACACGAGGTCCCACAAGCAGTACTGACAGCAGCGTACTGCTGTCACAACCCCACTCCTCCCGGGACAGTAAAGATTGGAGTTCTGTGCTGACGTCTCTGGACTGCATTCAATTCAGTTTGCCCCATTACAGGAAGGATGTGGAGGCTTTGAGAGGGTTCAGAAGATGTTTACCAGGAATGCTGCCTGATTAGAGGGCAGGTGCTACAAGGAGAGGTTGGACAAACAAGGGTTGTTTTCTCTGGAACGTCAGAGACTGAGGGGAGACGTAATAGAAGTTTATAAAATTATGAGGCATAGATAGGGGAGACAGTCAGAATCTTTTTCCCATGGTTGAAACGTCTAGTACTAGAGGGCATGCATTTAAGGTGGGGGGGGGAAGTTCAAAGGAGATGTGCAGGGCAATTTTGTGTCCTTTTTTTTTTACACAGAATATGGTGGGGGCCTGGAATGTGCTGCCTGGGGTGGTGGTGGAGGCAGATACGATAGAGGGGTTTAAGAGGCTCTTAGATAGGCACATGTATGTGCAGAGAATGGAGAGATATGGACCATGTGCAGGCAGAAGGGAATAGGCGTCATTAGCTAAATTAGTTTGGCACAACATCATGGGCCGAAGGGCCTGTTCCTGTGCTGTACTGTTCTCTGTTCTGTGATTGGACTTGGACCAATAATCTTCCCAACTCAACGGAGGGAGTGTAGCCCAAGGAGGTAACGCTGTCACATGAGAGTTAATGCCTCTCTGATATTCAGGAAGCTGGTTGAGGATACTAGAGTTAAGAAAAAATAATATACTATTTTAATCCTAAAATTTTGAACAGATGAACCAGTTCTAGAATTCACCAATATGTGGGTATACTGTATAATCAATTCAAAAAAATTCCTAACCACAGAGATTATTCCACAAATTAAGCCTGACTTGAAGTTTATAAAGTCATTGAATCATACAGCATGGAAACAAGCCATTTGGCCCACCATGTCCATGCTAACCAGTGGGCACCCATCCGTATTCAAGCTCTTGGACCACGGCCTTCAACGCCTGGGCGGTTCCAGTGCTCATCTACACACTTCTTAAATGCTATCAGTGTCTCTGCTTCCGTCACTCTCTCAGGCAGTGTGTTCTAGGTACTCACCACCCTCTGGTGAAACAGGTCCCCCTCAGATCTCAAGTTTATCAATTTGTTGCATTCAAAGGTAAAACTTTCTGAATTTGTTGATAAATCTCAATTCTCGTCATTGTATGCAAGAACTAATTATTTACTCAAGTGTGAAAATGATGAAAGAACAAACAATTTCACCTCAATATGACATTTTTGTTTATACAATTATACAACACATAATGTTAGAAAACATTAAGATAAAGTCGCGCAGAGCAGCAAAATTATTTATGTCAAGAACATCCTGCAGGCTAAAAATATTCTCCAAAAAGGCAAGATTTGAAATTTACTTACAAACTTTTGAGATTTTCTGCAACACTATTTACATATGGCAAGTCTGTCTGTAAAAGAAAGAAAATACAAGAAAATGTAAGAGGATTTAAGCAGTGCTGCAAGTATCAGATTGTCTTTGAGAAACAAAGGACTGCAGATGCTGGAATCTGTGAAAAACACAATGATGCTGGAGGAACTCAGCAGGCCAGGCAGCATCCGTGGAAAAAAGCAGGTGGTCAACGTTTCGGGTCAGGACCCTTCTTCAGGAATAAGGGTCCTTAAGAAGGGTCCTGACCTGAAATGTTGACCGCCTGCTTTTCTTCACAGATGCTGCCTGGCCTGCTGAGTTCCTCCAGCATCATCGTGTTTTTCATCAGATTTTCTTTAATAGTTTGGGCACCCCTGGCTTAGGACATAACAGAAGTAGAAGCCTTCAGCCATATGAGCCCATAGGTTTGCTCCTCCATTCAATAAAATTGGAACCCATCTGAGTTTGCCCTCAGTTCCATTTCTCTGCAAGTTCCCATAATCAACTCCCCTTTAGTTCCAAAATCCATTTAACGCAGCTTGAATAAATTCGGCAACTCAGCCTCCACAACTCTCTAGGTAGAGAATTTCAAAGATTTTGCCACCCTCAGAGCAGAAATTCTGCCTCATCTTAAATGGATAACCCCTTTTGTCCAAAGCTATGCCCCTAGTTCCAGATGGCCCCACTAGGGGAAACATCCTCTCAGTATGCCACACTGTCAACCTTTCTCCAAATTCTGCACGTTTCAATAATATCACCTCTCATACTTCTAGTTGTCAATGTGTAGGATCCAACAAGTGTAGGATGATGAGAAAATGCTTAAATCTTGAAAATTTCAATTAGATTATTCTTCAATCTTTTGAATTTCAACAAATACAAACCTAATTTCTGTAATTTCTTCTCAGAATTTAACAAGACTCCAGGTAACAAATATACAGGGAAACAGGGATAATCCTGGGAACTATAGACTGGTGAGTCTCACATCAGTGGTAGGAAAGTTACTGGAGAGGATTCTTAGGGATAGGATTTATGAGCATTTGGAAAACCACAGCCTAATTAGGGACAGTCAGCATGGCTTTGTGCAGGGCAAGTCACGTCTTACTCGATTGAGGTTTTTGAGGAGGTGACGAGGGTGATTGATGAAGGTAGAGCTGTGGATGTTGTCTACATGGATTTTAGTTTGGCATTTGACAACATCCCTCATGGGAGACTCATCCAGAAGACTAAGAAGCATGGGATCCATGGTGAATTGGCAGTTTGGATTCGGAATTGGCTTGCCCATAGCAGTCGATGGGACCTATTCTGGCTGGAGGTCTGTGACTAGTGGTGTTCTGCAGGGATCTGTATTGGGACCTCTGATGTTTATGATATTTATGAGTGACCTGGATGAAAACGTAGATGAGTGGGTTAGTAAGTTTGCAGATGATACGAAGATTGGTGGTGTTGTGGATAGTGTAGAAGACTGGCAAAGGATACAGCGGGATATAGATCAGTTGCAGATATGGGCGGATGGAGTTTAACCCAGCCAAATGTGAAGTGTTGCACCTTGATATTGGTATTGGTTTATTATTGTCACTTGTACTGAGGTACAGTGAAAAACTTGTCTTACAAACCGATCGTACAGGTCAATGCATTACACAGTGCAGTTACACTGAGTTGGTACAGAGTGCATTGGGGCAGTACAGGTAAAAACAATAACAGTACAGAGTAAAGTGTCACAGCTACAGAGAAAGTGCAGTGCAATAAGGTGCAAGGTCACAACAAGGTAGATCGTGAGGTCAGAGTCCATCTCATTGTATAAGGGAATCGTTCAATAGTCTTATCACAGTGGAGTAGAAGCTGTCCTTAAATCTGGTGGTACGTGCCCTCAGGCTCCTGTATCTGGAGATCAAATTTAAAGAGACAGTACACCGTTAATGGCAAGAGCCTTAACAGTGTTGATGAGCAGAGGGATCTTGGGGTCCAAGTCCATAGCTCCCTGGAAGTAGCTACCCAGGTTGATAGGTGGTAAAGGCAGCATATACATGCTTACCTTTAGTAGTCGAGGCACTGAGTTCAAGAGTCAGGAAGTTGTGCTGCAGCTTTATAAAACTCTAGTTAGGCCACATGTGGAGTACTGCGTTCAGTTCTGGTCACTCCATTACAGGAAGGATGTGGATGCTTCGGAGAGGGTGCAGAAGAGGTTTACCAGGATGCTGCCTGGATTAGAGGGCATGTCCAACAAAGGAAAGGTTGGACAAACTTGGTTTGTTTTCTCTGGAGTGGCAGAGGGGAGATCTGATAGAGGTTTATGAGATTATTGGAGGCATAGATTGGGTAGACAGCAGGTATCTTTTTCCCAGGGTGGAAATGTCTAATACCAGAGGGCATGCATTTAAGGTGAGGGGGGCAAGTTCAAAAGGAGATGAGCAGGGACAAGTTTATTTTTTATTTACACGGAGAGTGGTGGGTGCCTGGAATTCGCAAACACGATAGAGGTGTTCAAGAGGCTCTTAGCCAGGCACATAAATGGGTGGGAAATGGAAGGATAGAGACATTGTGTAGGCAGAAGGGATTAGTTTAATTGGGCATTTGATTACTAATTTAATTAGTTAGGCACAACATTGTGGGCCAAAGGGACTGTTCCTGTACTGTACTGTTCTATGTACACTGCACTCCTGTAGTCCAAGATCTTTTCCCTAAATGTGTAATGCCCGGAGGTGCTCGCGGTGCCGCAGATGTGATCTAAACCAGACCATGTAAAGCTGTGGTATGACTGCTACAACTTTGTATTCTATTCCTCCGGATAGAAAGGCCAGGATTCTTTTGGACTTTTAATTGTACGTGATCATAATGTTTTAATGAAGCACAGACTGATAATATTCTTTTTATATGGTGCCCAGGTTTGAATACAATAGGTAAGCTTCTCATTCTATACTCTATCCAAAATTTTTCAAAGAGGTAAATTGCTTCTGTCATAAGATGATAAAATTCTCAGAAATAAAACTGCTAGGTTAAATCTATTATTCATAACATGGCTTTAGGCCAACATTATCTACAACTCAACCTGTTTTTCCACCTTGATTTTACAGAATTATTCCACATGTTCTTGTGATATTCTCTCAGCTCTCCTTGTTCAGTATTAGCAGTCATTGCCTAAGTCACACTTCCCAAATTTAATTTCTTGGCTGTGTTGAATTAGATCCTAATTTGATTACTGGAAAAATTTTGCACTGGAAATAAGTTATCAAGAACTTTCCACGAGGGTCTCTGTTTTTTGTCTTAAAGTTCCCAGTAAAGACAAAATTGCCAAATATTAAAACATTGAACTCACCAGAAGAACCAGTTTGCATCATCTTAGTGTTGGAAATTTGGAATGAGGAAAGCCTTTTGTGATACTGAAATCATGCAAATTCTACTCAATCACTGACACACCAGCCACTCAATTCTATCCAATTACTGACACGAATTTCAGACTAGGGACATTATGCTGCAGTTATGCCAGTTGTTGGTGAGGCCACACTTGGAGTATTGTGTACAGTTTTGGTCACCCTGTTATAGGAAAGAAATTGTCAAGCTGGAGAGGATGCAGAAGAGATTTACAAGGACACTACCTAGACCAGAGGGTCTGAGTTATGGGGAGAGGTTGGCCATGCTGAATTGCAAGGAGTGGAGTGCATTCCTTGGAGTGCAAGAGAATGAAGGGTGACATCAAGTTTATGAAGTCATGAGGTGAATGGATAAGGTGGAGGGTCATAATCTTTTCCCCAGGGTGGGGAGTCCGAAACTAGAGGGCACAGATACAAGAGAAGAGGGGAGAGATTTAAAAAAGACCTGAGAGGTAACTTCTTTACACAGAGGGTGGTGAGTACTTGGAATGAGCTGCCAGAGGAAGTAGTTGCGGCAGGTACAACTGCAACATTTAAGAGGCATTTGCATAGGTACATGGAGGGGAGGGGCTTGGAGGGTTATGGGTCGAACGCGGGCAACTGGGACTAGCAGGGAGGACGTTGTGGTCGGCATGGACCAGTTGGGCTGAAGGGCCTGTTTCTGTACTGTATCTTATCTTATATAAATATTGTCCAATCTCTCAAATTATAACAACCAATACTCTTGATATTACGTTAGTTTATTGAGTCACCAACAGATAGTTATGATAATGCACCCACACGCTTGACGGGCAAGATTTGGAATGCTTGAGAAGAGAGCAATGTTCCTCATTGTAATAGGGCCAAATGCAAAAAACATTTAACTGAGATGTGTTACGGACTCAGTGAAAGTCCCTTTAAGATAGAGAGTGTGTGTGTATGTGTGTGTGGGGCGTGCTTACGTCAATAGAAGATAAAGGACGTAATGACGTGGTTGAAGAAGTTAGAAGAAGAAGGAGAGAGAGAGAGAGAAGGGAGAGAGACACCAGCCTGCTTGTTTTCTCTATCGATGGATGAGAAACAATAACTGTGTTTGCCACTGAAACCCATGTATGGAAGTTGGAAGTAATCCGGTGGAGTTCACTTTGTTGCTGACCTGTAGAAGGTAACAGGTATTTGTGTGTGGACGACCACGATTCGGATGCTTTTCGGGGTGAGGAAGTCACTACCGAGTAAACACTGGAGTGTCGTTTGGGGTCCATCGTGGAACATTTGGATTTCGTATGTACTCTCTCTATGTTTTTCTACATCTACATCTTATCTTCAGACAACAGTGGTTGTTGAAGAAGCCCTTGCTCATGTTTCACCTTATGGCTTGCGGAACTGAACTTTAAGAACCATTCCGGAACTGGGAGTTTTGGACTTTGCCACACCCACACACACACGAAGAGTTTAGTTTTGGGGTTAACGTTCGAGGTTTAACATTTTTGAATTCTAACATACTAACATTTTTACTTTTATTTTACGTATTATCATAAGTAGTGATTAATAAAATAGTTTTTAACACTAAATCATGCTCAGTGTGTTTCTTTTGTTGCTGGTTCGTGACAGATGCCAGCTGTTTACTATTATGGATAAAAATGAGTCAATCTTCATAGAAGATTATAGGAATTTTTGGGCTTTTACACTGGATTATTATGCCAACGTAGCGACTCACCGTCCGAGCAAGCAAACCAGCTCGGCGGTCGGGTCGCGCGTCGTCGGAGCGGCAAGGCCAAAGATGGCGTTGGGCCTTTGTCTTCCCCAAGCGACGGGGAGAACCCACGCGTGGGAAAAGTTTGATGATGTAGCGCATATGTCATTTCCATCTTCGGGGGGGGGGAGAGAGGGAGGGGGGGAGAATAAATCAGTTTTGTTCTGCAGCTCATAAACTAGTGTCTTACTTTCACATCGTGGTAGCAGCCGCTACATTGGTGACCCCAACGGTCCAAATGGATTTTGGACCCACACAATGGACAACAACGCAGCAGCCAATGCAGTGGCACTCAAGCTGCCCACCTTTTGGACGCTTCGGCCCCGCGTCTGGTTCGACCAGGCCGAAGCACAATTCCAACTTCGGCAGATCACCTCCGACTCCACATGGTACTACCACGTGGTCAGCTCCCTGGACCAGGAGACAGCCGCCCAGGTCAGAGACTTCATCCAGTCTCCTCCAGAGGAAGGCAAGTACCTAGCTTTCAAAGACCTTCTTATTCGGACCTTTGGCCTCTTCCCGTCACGAGCGCGCCGCCCGCCTGCTTCATCTCGACGGCCTGGGGGACAGATCCCCATTGGCCCTGATGAATGAGATGCTGGCCTTGGCTGAGGGACACAAGACCTGCCTGATGTTCAAACAGGCTTTCCTCGAAAACTACCCGACGACATTCACCTGCTGTTGGCTGACGCCAATTTCAGCAACCCACGTGAGGTAGCCGCCCGGGCAGATGTCCTGTGGAAGGTCAAACGTAAGAGCTGGTCATCCGTTGGTCAAATCGCCAGACCGCGGGCCCAACGCCTACCTAAACCAGTCCCAGCAACCGAACGACCACACCCCAGAAACACAGACGACGACACTGATGACCAGCTGTGTTTCTACCATCAGAGGTGGGGCGCAGAGGCCCATCAATGCCGCCCACCCTGAAAGTTTCAGGGAAATGCCAGGGCCAGCCACCACTGATGGCTACAGCGGCTGGCCACCAACACGACCTCCTATTCGTTTGGGACAAGCAGTCCGGGCATCGTTTCCTCGTCGATACCAGAGCAGAGTTCAGTGTTTTGTCCCCAACCGGCCGCAACACTTGTAGCAGACAACAGGGTCTCGCACCCAAAGCCGCAAACGGCACAACGATATGAACTTTCGGTACCCGTACAGTTCAATTACAATTCAGCGACAGCCATTTTACCTAGAAGTTTACCCTTGCCGCTGTCACCCAGCCACTCCTGGGAGCCGACTTCCTCCGGGCCCACAGCCTGTTAGTCAACCTGCGAGGGAAGCGGCTAGTGCACTCCAGAATTTTCCAAACCTACTCCCTGGGAGAAGCCAGCCTACCAGCCCCGCGCCTGGACTCCGTTTCCCTGTCTGGCAACGAGTTCATCAAGCTCCTAGCTGAGTTCCCATCGGTTTTGACACCTCAGTTTACAAATTCAATGCCCAAACACGGGGTGCGGCATCACATCATTACCACAGGGCCACCCCTTCATGCCCAAGCACGACGACTACCTCCAGACAAGCTTCACCTGGCAAAGGAAGATTTCCGCGGCATGGAGGAGCTGGCGATCGTTTGCAGATCAAACAGCCCCTGGGCCACCCCCCTGCACATGGTCCCCAAAGCCACCGGCGGGTGGAGGCCCTGCAGCAACTACCGCAGGCTGAATGACGCCACCACCCCAGACTGCTACCCCGTCCCTCACATCCAGGACTTCGCGGCGAACCTACACAGGGCCCACATCTTCTCCAAGGTGGGCCTCGTCCAGGAATACCACCAAATCCCAGTCCACCCTGACGACGTCCCCAAAACTGCGCTCATCACTCCATTCGGCCTCTTCGAATGCCGTTCGGCCTTAAGAACACCGCACAGACCTTCCAGCAGCAGATGGACGAGGTAGGCCGCGACCTGGACTCCGTGTTCATTTATTTAGATGACATACTAATCGCCAGCCGTGACCGCCAAGAACACCTTTCCCACCTCAGCCAACTGTACTCCCGTCTCCGTGATTTCGGCCTCACTATCAATCCAGCCAAGTGCCAATTCGGACTCAACTCTATCGATTTCCTCGGCCACAGAATCATCAACGAAGGAGCAACACCCCTACCTGCCAAGGTAGATGCTATCTGCCATTTTGCCAGTCCCAAGAGGGTCAAAGGCCTGCAAGAATTCCTGGGGATGGCAACTTTTACCATCGGTTCATCCCTGCAGCAGCCAGTATCATGCGCCCTTTGTTCTCGCTGATGTCTGGCAAGGGCAAGGGCATCGCCTGGAACGACGAGGCTGCGGCTGCCTTCGTTAAGGCCAAGGACGCCCTGGCAGACACTGCAATGCTGGTACACCCTAGAACAGACGTCCCAACCGCCCTCACGGTGGACGCATCCAACACCGCGGTCGGTGGGGTACTGGAACAACTAATCGAAGGCCATTGGCAACCCTTGGCGTTTTTCAGCAGGAACCTTAGACCACCCGAACTGAAATACAGCGCTTTTGATCGGGAACTCCTAGCGCTGTACCTGGAGGTCTGGCATTTCTGGTACTTTTTAGAAGGCAGGCCTTTCACCGCTTTCACTGACCATAAGCCTTTGTCTTTCGCCTTCTCCAAGGTCTCCGATTCCTGGTCAGCTCGTCAGCAGTGACATTTGTCCTACACTTCCGAATTCACAACAGATATCCAACATGTCTCCGGAAAGGACAATGTTGTTGCTGACGTGCTTTCCAGAGTGACCATCCACAGCCTGTCCCTGGGTGTAGACTACGCGGCCCTGGCTGACGCACAGCAAGCTGACAACGAGCTGCCTAGCTACAGAACCACAGTCTTGGGCCTGCAGATCCAAGATTTCTTAGTTGGTCCAGGTCAGCAGACCCTCCTTTGCAACGTCGCAACAGGTCAGCCCCGCCCTATAGTTCCTGCAGTCTGGCGGAAATGCGTTTTCGACTCGGTACACGGGTTGGCGCACCCGTCCATCAGATCAACTGTCCGACTGGTCGCCAGCAAGTTCATCTGGCACAGCCTGCGCAAACAGGTCAGTGAGTGGGCCAGGACTTGTCCGCACTGCCAGACATCAAAAATCCATCAACACACCAAGGTCCCACCACAGCAGTTCGAGCCTACCTGTAGAAGGTTCAGCCACATCCACGTCAACCTCGTTGGTCCCCTGCCAGTTTCAAGAGGAGCCCGGTACCTCCTTACCATTGTGGACCGGTTCACGGGGTGGCCAGAGGCAACCCCTCTATCTGACATCACGACTGATTCCTGTGCCCGGGCGCTGCTCACAACTTGGATCTCGCGTTTTGGTGTTCTGGCCCACAACACTTCAGACAGTGGCGCCCAGTTTACCTCCAGCCTATGGTTTGCATTAGCGAACATGCTAGGGACGCAGCTGCACACCACCACGGCCTACCACCCTCAATCAAACGGGTTGGTGGAACGTTTCCACCGCCATCTGAAATCAGCCCTGATGGCCTACCTGAAAGGTCCTAACTGGGTCGACAAACTGCCTTGGGTCCTGCTCAGCATACGCACTGCCCCCAAGGAAGATCTCCCTGCTTCGTCAGCTAAACTCGTGTACGGTGCGCCCCTGGTCGTCCCAGGGGAGTTCATACCCTACCCTTCGGGGGCAAGAGGAACAACCCGCGGCAGTCCTGGAAGGACTGCATGAGGCTTGGCAGCTCGGCATCAATTCCCACCGCAGCATGGTCAAGCCTCATCCTGTGAGCCCAAGGAACTATGAGACTAAGTTTGTTTTCGTTCCCAGGGGCACACCCCGGGCACTGTTGCAATGACCATACGATGGGCCATTCCGGGTCATCAGGAATAATGGGTCCACCTTTATTTTGGACATTGGGGGCAAGGAAGAAGTCTTCATGACTGACTGCCTCAAACCGGCCCACTTAGATCTACAACAACCGGTTGAGGTCCCAATATCGCGACGCAGAGGCCGACCTCCTAAGCAACAGCTAGCACAGCCCACGAACCTTGGGGACCGTATCACCAGTTCTGTGGGTGGGGGGGGTGTTGTGTAGCAACTCACCGTCCGAGCAAGCGAACCGGCTCGGCAGTCGTGTCGTGCATCGTCGGGGCCCAAGATGGCACTCGGCCTTCATCTTCCCCGAGCAATGGGGATAACCCACGTGTGGGAAAAGTTTGATGACGTAGCGCATACGTCATTTCCGTTTTCGGTGGGCAGGAACCGTTCCTCTTAAAAGGCCCACGCAAGGCGGGAAAATAAATCAGTTTTGTTCTGCAACTCATCGACTAGTGTCTTACTTTCGCATCGCGGTAGCAGCCACTACACCAATATTCAGAAAGTTTTATCCAATCCTGATGCAGATTTTTGTTCAAATTGCAAAGTGTTCTATCAGTGCACAGGTGCCAAATTCCCCCATATGTTCTTTAGCAGAGGAGGTGTTAAAGGAGGTGAAATAATGAAATAGGAGAAAACACCATCTGTACTGTAGGATTCCACGGGACAATTTCAAACCTGAGAAACAAAACAGCTGCAGATGCTGGGAATCTGAAAAGAAAAGATAAAATACTGGAAATACTCAGTTGGTCAGGCAGCATCTGTGAAGAGAAAAACAGAGACTACTCGAACTACTCAAGTCACTGACCTTTCATCATAATTGAGAAAAGTTATAAATCAAACATACTTGAAGTTATAGAAAAGGGAAAGGGTTGGGGAGTGGAGACAACAAAGAAAATGTCCATGATCAGAGTAGGGTCTGAGTGACACAAATGATGGTGGTGTCTGCTGAGGGGGAGTGGTTGGGGCTTGTTAACTGCAGCTCATCTGTCTGTTGGTGTAAATGGGGGATAAATGAAGACATAGGAAGAGCAAACAAAAATGCTTGAACTCTGAGATAGAAAACATGGCAGACATCAAAAATTTTCAGTAAAGTGTGCTGAAAATACTCAGCAACCCAGGCAGTACGGTGGAGAGAGAAAGCCAGAAATCATATTAATGACCTCTCAGCAGAATTTGGAATGACTGATTATCTGAAATTGTTGAATTCAACGTCAAGTCCTAAAGACTGCAACTTGCATAGTTAGAAGACGAGGCGCTCTTCGTCAAACCAACTGTAATCACACTGTTATTGTGCAAGTTACAACAGCACATGCTCACACACAAGATACTCAAGATAGCAACAAGATGTGTTAACAGTGCTGGGGTTAATGGGATAGATGCTAATTTGAATACTAGAAAAATATTGCCCTTCTTCCAAATGCTTGAAATAAATTATCAGGAATTTTCCACATAGGGGTAAGTGGAATATCGGCACGGGGTGCTAGCTAAGCCACACTGGAGTACTGTGTAATTTGTGATCTCTCCATTGGAGGTAGTGAAGACTTGACTCACTAGGTTGATTTCTGGGAGGCAAGGGTTGATGTCTGAAGGAAGGTCAATCAGATTGGGTCTTTTTTTCCTCTAGGTGCGGAGAACATGCACAACCTGACCTGCCAGCCAGACCTTCCTGCTCTGCATTTCACAGCTCCTGCAGTCTTCTTCTACGTTTTTTTTTGTTTTGTTCTCACTCTCCAGCTGCTCCCAGATTCCTTGTTTTCTGATTATCCCCATGGTCACCCCAGATTTACCCCATCACATCCCCCTCCCTGCAGCTTAATGGGCTTCTTTTGTCTCCTGCCCAGTTCTGACAAAGGATCTTCGACCAGAAACATTAACTCTGTTTCTCTTTGCACAGTTGCAGCCTGATCTGCTGAATGTTTCCAGAATTTTCTGTTTTAATTTTGGGTCCATACTCATTGAAGTATAGTAGAATGAGGGGTGCTCTTATTGAAAGATAAGATTCTCCGAGGGGTTGACAAGGCGGAGGCATAGTTTCAGAATAAGGGGTTGCCCATTTAAGGTGGAAACAAGATGGAAGTTCTTCTCTCAGGAGTTATGAAGCTTTGGAATGCTCTGCCCCAAAGAGGTGTAGAGACCAAATCAAATAATTAATTCAAGATGCTGAATGAAAGGTACTTAAACTACATGGGAATTAAGGGATAGCATCATACAGCACAGAAACAGGCCCTTCGGCCCACCATGTCCATGCTGCCCCTGCACCTCTCTAATCTAATCCCATTTGCCCGCATCGATTTCTGCTTCACCGTGCTACGTCTGCACCCTTTCCACATTGTCCGGTCCACTTCCAATCACCCTGCTCTCCCTGCGGCCGATTACCGCTGCACATTCCTGGGTTAGTTGCCCCTTCGCTCTGTCCATCCCTGCTCCCGGTTCTCCCTACACGACACATAGTGCGTGGATAGTGGCGGTGTGGCCAAGACTGGATTAGCCATAATCTTACTAAAGAGTGTAAAAGGCTCAGGAGACCTACTTCTGTTTCTTATGTTCACTCCTTCCCTGCCCCCAAGTCCACACTACTTTATTTGGTACCGACTGAAGATGATCCACTAGGAGTGGATAACAATGCTGAATGTGTCATCAATGCGCATATCCCAGAATACGACCCTGTAGAACAAATTCCCAGTTATGACTCTGCTAATGGCCTGGTACCAATGTTCAAGACTGAAAAATGGAGGATAAAAAGTGGGTGGACCCTACAATCCTACACTTTCTGATTGGCAATGTTTTTAAAGAACAGGTCCATTAAAATGAGAATAAGCATCAAAATAATGCAAATTTAAAAAATTCAATATGTTCTTATTGTAAATATCATCTTAATCCTATTTACTCATTTTGGCCCTGAACCCATTCCCAATTAAAATGATCATATTTAAGGTCACAGAGACAGAGGTACAACACAGAGACAGACTCTTCGGCCCATTGAGTCCATGTCAACCATTTACACTAGTACTGTATATAACCCTTATACGATGAATGCACTCCTGACCTCTCAATCTACCTTGATATGAACTTGCATCTTATTGTCTACCTGCAATGCACTTCCCTGTAGCTGTGACACTTTACTCTGTATTCTGTTATTGTTTTAACCCTGTACTACCTCAATGCACTGTGTAATGAATTGATCTGTACGAACAATATGCAAGACATGTTTTTCACTGTACCCCAGTACAAGTGACAATAATAAACCACTACTAATTAATCCCACATTCTCATCTACTCTCTCCCAGGTTCTACTACCCACCTTCACACAAGGGGCAATTTGCAGTGGCCAATTAACCTACCGATATTTAGTTTTAAAATTTTCAATTGACACCCCAAATATACTTCTCCATGGAGAGAGTACCAGACCTGTGTGTAGAGTGATTCCTGACGTTATTCCTGAACAACTTGGCTCTAATTTTTAAGATTACTCCATTTGCTCTGGATTCTCCCACCTCCATACTGGGAAATAACTTCTCACTACCTGTCCTTTTAAACATTTTAATTGTCTGAACACTCCTTAATATCGTAAGTTCAAAGGAATATAAATGCTGACTCTGCCATCTCACCTCACAATTTTAACCCTTTTATCCACAGTTTCATTCCAGTGAATCTATTCAGCATCCAGCCGTTCCTTAACATCACCACTGTTAACCTCTTTCCAAAAAACTAGACTCAAGGGAGACTGGAGTTTACAAATTATTCATCTGCCAAAAAGTTCAGGCCAATTTTCAAATTTCCAAAGCTGATTAATATTGGAAACAGAAAAATCACATTGAGTTGGCCATCTGTCCTTGGCCTTCTCTGTTGCCACGGAGACGCCAAACCCAAACTGGAATATTCTGCTTGGGAGCTTACAACCCAATGATATGAACATTGAGTTTTCCAACTTCAGGTAACCCACACCCCTGGTGCTCTCCTCCTACACACACTCACCTGTCCACTAGTTTTCTTCTCCCTTTGTTGACCTTTCCCATCCTCTCCCCCCACCTGGTTCCATCTGCCCATCACCCCCTCCTCATGTGGTTCCACCTATCAGCCTCTTATCCCACCCCTTTCGTACTGCTGTATACTGGTAATCTTCCCCTTCCCTTCTTAGTCCCAATGCAGTATCTGGACCCAACAAAAGTAGATAGGGTGGTAAAGATGCATATGGCATGCTTGCCCTTATCATTGAGGGGCATTGAGTATGAGAATCAGGATGTCACGTTGCAGTTGTATAAAACTTTGGTTAGACCACATTTGGAGTATTGTGTGCTGTTCTCGTTGTCCCGTTACAGGAAGGATGGGGAGGCTTTGGAGAGGATGCAGAAGAGGTTCATCAGGATGCTGCCTGGATTAGAGATGATAATAAAAAGTTGATCAAACTTGGATTGATTTCTCCGGAGCATCAGAGGCTGAGGGGAGACGTGACAGAGGTTTATAAATAAGACTAGATATAATAAGAGGCTTGGATAGGGTAGAGAGTCAGAATCTTTTCCCAGGGTAGAAATGTCAAACACCAGAGCGAATTGATTCAAGGTGAAGCGGGGAAAGTTTAAAGCAGATGTGTGAGGCAAGTTTTGTTTACGCAGAGAGTGGTGGGTGCCTGGAATGCATTGCCGGGGGAGGTGGTGGAAGCAGTTACGATAGTGGTGTTTAAGAGGTATTTAGACAGGCACATGAACGTGTAGGGAATGGATACTAGATTATGCGCAGGCAGATAGGATTAGTTTGCATTGGCATCATGGTCAGTACAGACATTGTGGACTGAAGGGCCTGTTCATGTGCTGTACTGTTCTATGTTCTATGAAATATAAACTTACAGCTTCATCCACAAATGCTCCTCGACCCACCGAGTTCCCCCAGTGTTCTGTTAGTGTTCCTCTATGGATTCTGACTGTGGTTGAGTCAGCTGCCCAGATCAACTTTCCAAATGACCTGGCAGGAAGTAGAATTTCCTGTCACACATCAGTGGTTTGTACCAACAAACTTTGACGAATCATGGACTCTTTCTAAACTAGCCTGCTTCAAATTGTTCTTTTTGTTTATGTTGGTCATGCCATGATAAAAGTAATAAAACAGATGCAAGAACAGTGAGGTGACATTACTACAGGGCCTCTCGCAACCTTATGCTGCCTCAACCTGCTTACAGTGAAGTACATTACAAGTGCAGTCACTGTTGTAATCAGGAAATGCAGCAGCTGATGAACAGACAGCAATTGCTCACCACAATAGATGACAAGTGTTGTGTGAGAGCTAAGTACTGGCGAGGCCATAGGGCAGAACTTCCCTCTCTGAAATAGTGCCAAGAGACATAGAAAAACTACAGCACAATTCAGGCCCTTCGGCCCACAAAGCTGTGCCGAACATGTCCCTACCCTAGAAATTACTAGGTTTACCCATAGCCCTCGATTTTATTCAGCTCCATGTACCTATCTAACAGTCTCTTGAAAGACCCTATCGTATCCGCCTCCACCACCGTTTCCAGCAGCCCATTCCACACACTCACCACTCTCTGAGTGAAAAACTTACCCCTGACATCTCCTCTATACCTACTCCCCAGCATCTTAAACCTATGTCCTCTTGTGGCCACCATTTCAGCCCTGGGGAAAAGCCTCCGAGTATCTACTCGATCAATACCTCTCATCATCTTTTACACCTCTATCAGGTCCCCACATCCTCCGTCTCTCCAAGGAGAAAAGGCCGAGTTCCCTCAGCCTGCTTTCATAAGGCATGCTCTGCATTCCAGGCAGCATCCTTGTAAATCTCCTCTGTACCCTCTCTATGGCTTCCACTTCTTTCCTGTAGTGAGGTGACCAGAACTGAGCACAATACTCCAAGTGGGGTCTGACCAGGGACCTATATAGCTGCAACATTACCTCTTGGCTCCTAAATTCAATTCCCCGATTGATGAAGGGCAATACGCCATATGCCTTCTTAACCACAGAGTCAAACTGTGCAGCCACTTTGAGCGTCCTACGGACTCGGACCCCAAGATCCCTCTGATCCTCCATACTGCCAAGAGCCCTACCATTAAGACTATATTCCGCCAACATATTTGACCTACCAAAATGAACCAATTCACACTTATCTGAGTTTTCCTTAATCCTGCCCGCCAAGGCCTTCTCGTGCCCCCTTCTGTCTCTCCGAATCTCTTTCTTAAGTTCCTTCCTTTTAGCCTTGTACTCTTTCAGATCTCTAACATTACCTAGCTCTCTGAACCTCTTGTAAGCTTTTCTTTTCCTTTTGACTAGATTTATTATGGCCTTCGTACACCACGGTTCCTGTATCCCCTCGTGACTCCCCTGTCTCATCGGAACATGTCTATGCAGAACTCCACACAAATACCCCCTGAATATTTGCCACATATCTTCCGTACTTTTCCCAGGGAACATCTGTTCCCAATTTAATCTTCCAATTTCCTGCCTGAGAGTCTCATAATTCCCTTTACTCCAAGTAAACACCTTTCTAGCCTGTCTGTTCCTATCTCCCTCCAGTGCTAACGTAAAGGAGATAGAATTATGATCACTATCACCAAAATGTTCACCCACTGAGAGATCTGACACCTGACCAGGTTCATTTCCCAATATCAAATCAAGCACAGCCTCTCCTCTTGTAGGTCTATCTACATACTGTATCAAGAACCCTTCCTGAACACACCTAACAAACTCCACCCCAACTAAACCCCTCACTGTCTGGAGATGCCAGTCAATGTTTGGGAAATTAAAATCCCCCATCACAACAACTCTGTTATTCTCACACCTTTCTAGGATCTGCTTCCCTATCTGCTCCTCAATAACCGTCACTATTGGGCGGCCTATAAAAAACACCCAGTAAAGTTATCGACCCCTTCCTGTTCCTAACCTCCACCCACAGAGACTCCGTAGACAATCCCTCCACAACGTCCACCTTTTCTGCAGCCGTGACACTATCTCTGATCAACAGTGCCACTCCCCCACCTCTCTTGCCTCCCTCCCTGTCCTTCCTGAAACATCTAAAACCCGGCACTTGAATCAACCATCCCAGCCCCGGAGCCATCCAAGTCTCCGTAATGGCCACCACATCATAGCTCCAAGTATCGATCCAAGCTCTAAGCTCATCCGCCTTGTTCACGATACTCCTTGCGTTAAAATAGACACATCTCAAGCCTATCTGAACACATCCCTTCTCTATCAACTGCGTATTGTACTTACTCCTAGCTTCCTCTACTTGAGAGCCAAACACCTCTTCCCCAGTCTCTCCAGTATGGATCCCACCCCCCAACAATTCTAGTTTAAACTCTCCCCAGTAGCCTTAGCAAACCTCCCCGCCAGTATGTTGGTCCCCCTGGGATTCAAGTGCAACCCGTCCTCTTTGAACAGGTCATACCTGCCCCAAAAGAGGCCCCAATGATCCAGAAATCTGAATCCCTGTTCCTTACTCCAATCCCTCAGCCACACATTTAACCTCCTCCTCATTCTGTTCCTATACCCACTGTCGCTTAGCACAGGCAGTAATCCGGAAATTACTACCTTTGAGGTCCTGCTTCTCAACTTCCTTCCTAATTCTCTATAGTCTCTTTTCAGGACCTCATTCCCTTCCCTAGCTACGTCGTTGGTACCAATATGTACCACGACCTCTAGCTGTTCTCCCTCCCCCTTCAGGATATCTTGGACGCGATCTGAAACCTCCCGGACTCTGGCACCTGGGAGGCAAACTACCTCCTGAGTTTCTTTCCTGCATCCACAGAATCGCTTGTCTGCCCACCTAACTATAGAGTCCCCTATCACTAGTGCCCTCCTCACTCCTTCCCTACCCATCTGAGCCACAGGGCTGGGCTCTGTGCCAGAGACACTGCCACTGTTGCTTCCCCCAGGTAGACTGTCTCTCCCAGCAGTTCTCAAACAGGAGTACTTATTGTCAAGGGGTTCAGCCACAGGGGTACTCTCTAGTACCTGACTCTTCCCCTTTCCCCTCCTGACTGTGACTCAATTGCCTGATTCCGATGGTCCCGGTGTGACCACCTGCCTATAACTCTTCTCTATCACTTCCTCACTCTCCCTGACCAGACGAAGGTCATCGAGCTGCATCTTCAAATTCTCCTGAGAGACCAGGTGGAACCTCAGTTTTACATGCTATCAGTGAGATTGTACAGTTTTTTCTTCAATACCACTCCAAGTGACAACAGATTTCCATGCTGAAGTCTCTGGATACCACTTGAACACACAACTTACTGACTCCAAGCTAAATGTCACCCACAAAGCTCAACTGAAACAGCACTGCTGTGTTGACAAGGGCTGCAAAGGCTGGCTTACCAACTCAAGATCCTCTCAACTACCAATTGTCAGAAAATGAAACAATCACATTGTGGAAGAGGAATAGCTTAAAAAGAAAAATTAATGTCATTTGAAATGAATGTGAAGAACCTTTTCAGCATCATATTCTTCATTTGATCAAGCCAGAGCGCAGAATCCACTGACAATCACAGCACAGAGCAGTCTGGCATGACATCACAAGGACACCACAAAGGGTTAAATTATGAAAGCAGTATATGAACAAGCATTGTATACACCATTGAAAACAATCCATAGAGTTTTACAGCATAGAAACAGGCCGACCATCATGCCTAATGCCACACTAATCCCACATTCTCCATCTCCCTCGATGCCCTGCTCATTCAAGTACCTGTCCAGATGCCTCTTAAGTGTTGTTACCGTTCCTGCCTCCACCACCTCCTCTGGCAGTTCGTTCCAGAAACCAATTACTCTTTGTGTGAAAAAATTACTTGTCAGATCCCCTTTAAACCTCCTTCCTCTCACCTTAAATTTATGCTCTAGTTTTAGACACTCCTACCACTGGAAACAGATTTTGACTATCTAATCCATCTATGCCTCTCTTAATTTTTATAAATCTTGATCATCTCACCTCTTAGCCTCCTTTGCTCCAGGAAAAACAGACCCAGCCTATCCAACCCCTGCTCACAACTCAAGCCCTCCAATTCAGTACAATTAATGTACTGAAGGCTATTAAAGGAGTTAACAGTGTAGGAAGAGAAAAACTGACTCACCTGGTGGGACAACTCAATACAAGAGATCAGAGCCTTAAATCAGTGCTAGCGTGTTCAGGGGTGACACCAGCAAGTATTTTCCTCACACAATGGGGAGTGAAATTCTGGAATTCTTTCCCCAGAGGTACAACTGTTAGCACAGGGGTCAATTCAAATACATGGCTGAAATACTTAGACAAAATCTATCAAAGGGGAGACAAAATGTGCGATAGATCAGATATGAGTAGCATGCCTGAAGAATTAAATGACTTTGTTTTCCGTGATCTGCCCACATCACTGTACAGCGAGTTTTACATCAATGCCTAATTGTGAATCCTCTCCACATGCAGGGAGTCAGCCTGTGGCCTTCTAAGGCCTCAGAGGCGATTCCACAGAAGACCAAAGTGTCCCCACTTCTGGGCTCCATGCAGATTCCACTGGCATGCACAAAAGGGTTGAGGCAGAGAAGAGGACCTCCTCTGTGGCAGCCATGACTCAAAGGGAGCTGTTTGTGGATTCTAGGCAAAGGGTGTTCAATGACAAAATTTATGAGATTGAGACTGAAAGATTTTAAGATTAAATTATCAGGAGATTCGGAGGTGAACTGCAGATCAACTGTGAATTCTTTCTCTAACCACCCTCATTAACCTATCAACCAGATGTAATCAACAGCTTATCACCGTGGCAATGTGGCATCCACCCAGGGATATTTTCTTTCTTCTATCCATCCCACCCTCTCCTTATCTGCAACTTCAGACTAATTTGGTTTCTCTCTTTCCCAGTTCTGACAAAGTGACTTCGACCAGATGGCAATGAGGAGGCGTACAGGAGTGAGATAGATCAGCTGATTGAGTAGTATTGCAACAACAACCTTGCACTCAACATCAGCAAGACCAAGAAATTGATTGTGGACTTCAGGAAGGGGAAGTCAGGAGAACACACAACAATCTTTATTGAGGGGTCAGCGGTGGAAAGGGTGAGCAGCTTCAAGTTCCTGGGCATCAACATCTTAGAGGATCTATGCTGGGCCCAACACATTGATGCAATCACGAAGAAGGCACGCCAACAGCTCTACTTCATTAGGAGTTTGAGGAGATTCAGACCGCAACCAAAGACTCTTGCAAATTTCTGCAGATGTACAGTGGAGAGCATTCTGACAGGTTGCAGCACCACCTGGTATGGAGGCTCCAATCTGCAGGATCGAAAGAGGCTGCAGAGGGTTGTAGGCTCAGCCAGCTCCATCACAGGCACAACCCTCCCCAACATTGAGGATGTCTTCAACAGGCAGTGCCTCAAGAAGGCGGCATCCACCATTAAGGACCCTCACCACCCGGGACATGCCCTCTTCTCGTTAGTACCATTGGGGAGGTGGTACAGGAGCCTGGAGACCCACACTCAACATTTCAGGAATAGCTTCTTCCCCTCCGCCATCAGATTTCTGAATGGTCCATGAACACTGCCTCGTTATTCCTCTTTTGCACTATTTATTTATTTCTGTAACTTACAGTAATTTTTATGTCTTTATGTCTTGCACTGTACTGCTGCCGCAACACAACAAATTTCACGACATATGTCAGTGATAATAAACCTGATCCTGATTCTGAACATTGTTTCTCTGTCTACACTTCTCACCACCTCAGTAAAGCAGTCAACATAATCAAAGACCCCTCCCACCGCTGACATTCTTTCTTCTCCCCACTTCCATTGGGCAGAAGATATGAAAGCTTGAAAGCACGTAGCACCAGGCTCAAGGACAGCTTCTACCCTGCTATTATAAGACTATTGAATGGTTCCCTAGAACGATAAAATCGACTCTTCACCTCACAATCTACCTCGTTATGACCTTGCACCTTATTATCTGCCTGCACTGCACTTTCTCTGTAACTGTGACACCTTATTCTGCATTGTTATTGTTTTCCCTTGTACTACCTCAATGCACTGTTGTAATGAAATGATCTGTATGGATGGCACGCAAAACGAAGTTTTTCACTGTACCTCAGTACATGTGACAAATAAGATAAGAGATAAGATATCTTTATTAGTCACATGTACATAGAAACACACAGTGAAATGCACCTTTGCGTAGAGTGTTGTGGGGGCAGCCCGCAAGTGTTGCCACACTTCCGGTGCCAACACAGCATGCCCACAGCTTCCTCACCCACACGTCTTTGGAATGTGGGAGGAAACCGGAGCACCCGGAGGAAACCCACACAGTCACGGGGAGAACGTACAAACTCCTTACAGACAGTGGCCTGAACCTGGGTCGCTGGCGCTGTAATAGTGTTACGCTAACCACTACACTACTATAATAATAAACTGATCCAATCCAACCTTTCCACAGATGCTACAAAACATCTGCTGGAGAAACCTAGCAGGTCGAGCATGATCTGTGGAAGGAAAGAAATTGTCGATGTTTCAGGTCGAAACCCTGCATCAGGATAGAGTGGCGAGGCGAGATGACCAGCATAAAGAGAAGGGGAGTGGCAAGAAAATATTCCCAGTCAATTGGTGGACTGGGGAGGGGGTGTAAGATGACCGGGAGGTAGTGCCAGATAGGGAAGGGGAGCGGGTGTGGAGTTGGGAGATAGTGGCAGGTGAACAATAGCTGGAGGCAGAGACGAGAAAGAAAAACCACATCCACAGATGCTGCCTGACCTGCTGAGTGTTTCCAGCATTTTCTGTTTTTAACTCAAAACAGATGATCCAGTCTAGTTATTTGCTTGCAAGTTGTGCTGGTATGTCCTGAGGTGGTGAAAGTCATTGTAGAAATGCAAATCATTCAGTGTAATCATTGCCTCTGTTGGTGTCAAAGACAACTCACAAAATAAACGGAAATGGAACAGAGAAAAGTTGAAGATGTGTATTTGTACCAGCTTTTTCTGTTGCAAGTGTATGATATGGGAGATAAAGTCGAGCTTTAATAGGCTCAGCGTGATTCTTTAGGATTAAATCCTACCTTGAGGAACACAGTGGTGTGCCAGCAGAGCTAATGTGCCAACTTGCCACAGATAAGATATGGGCAAATAAAATAAAGGAGCAGAATTAGGCCAATCGGCCCATCAAGTCTGCTCCGCTATTCAATCATAGCTGATTTCTTTAACCCTATTCTCCCACCTTCTACCCGTAATCCTTAACCGTTTCCCCCCCCCCCCCCCCCCCGCCAACCAATCAAGAACCCAATATAAGGTCATACCAACACAAGTTGTAAGCAAATAAACAGACTGGATCATCACTAACACTAACCCTTTTAAGTGTGCAACCAAATTAAGAATGAAATCAGACAGTACTTTTCCACAGTGAAGACTGGATGCCGGGAGGAGTGGTTGTGACATCAATCAAAAGTTACAAGATTGATAGATTTTAAGGTAAAGCAACCAAGAGATGTGGAGTTGCAGTGTACATCAACCATGAATTCCTTCATCATTTATTATGAATCCCAAAAACTGTCTTCCATTTCTTGAGACTTAGTTCTCCAATCAACCCTTTGGTCATTGGCCATTATCTTCCTATGCCTCACTGTCAAATCTTTATTCAGTAACATTCTCGTTAAAGGCTTGTGAAATTGTCGAAAGCACGATTAAAATTTGCTGCTCTAAATGATCTGTCAGATTATAATTCAACTTTTAAGATCAATCAAATATATCCTAGGTGCACAAGGGGTTCCTGCTGGCAATAGTACCATTCCTGGCATCAATTAGCATCATTAAGGGTAAGTGAAAATCAGAGAGAGTAAATGATTTAAAAATAATAAGCACAGTTTGACAAAACAGTTAACTCTATTTCACTAGGAGATATAGAACATAGTCACTTAGAAACTAACAGGAAAAAAAACACACACCAGGCACACAGCAAGGAATCTAGCTAAAGACAGCAACAGCAGGTTGCAAGAAAGAACTAACAAAGGTGAAAAACAAACTATTAAAACTCAATGGAGAGGATTTCAATTCTCCTTCAGTAGGGATGTATGGCAGGCACATTATTTCCTTCAAGGCATCTCCCATTCACTTAACTGCAGCTCAGTAAAGAACAAACATTTTTTGGGGGATGAGCGTACATTAATCTTAATCCTGCCCCCAGAAGCATGATTCTTCTTCCAAAGCAAAATGACAAAATATGAAAATGTATATCAGTTGCTCATTAGCATGGGTTGGAGTAACTTTAGTACAAGCCTGGAACAAGGAGCTCAGTTCCAGAGGTGAGGTGAGAAAGAAAAACCCTAGACATCAAGGAAACATTCGACCAAGTGTGACATCAAGGAATCCTGGATGTGGCTGTTGAAGGTCAATCACTCATGAATTTTGTGGCATGAACGTCACTAGAATATTGTCTAGGTCTTGCTGTTTCACTTACTGAGGAGTTAGAAATGGAACTGAACATCGTGCAACCATCAGCCAACATCCCCACCTCTGAATTTGTAACGGAAGCAGCTGAAGATGGAAGGGTCTAGGACACTTCCCTGAGGAATTCCTGCCATGTTCTGGGGCCAGGATGAAAAGACCTTTTACAATTTGTACAAAACAACTTGGATGAAGGCAAGTATATTAATGTGTTTGTCACACAAAGATAGATAGGAAAGTAATTTGTGAAAAAGGATGTACAGAAACTCCAAGACAATTAAGTGGGTAAAGATCTGGCAAATGGTGTAATGTGGAAAATGGGAAACCTCTCCATTTTTGGCAGGATAAATGAAAACTACACAACCTAAGTGGTGAGAGATTGCAGACTATGACAAGCAGAAGGATCTGTGCAATCTGGTGAATAATTTGAAAGGGACCAGTATACGCAGGTCAGAATCAGAGTTCAGTTTTATTATCACTGACTTAAATGACGTGAAATGTGTTGTTTTGCAGCAGCAGCAGTACAGTACAAAGACATAAAATTACTATAAATTGCAAAAATAAATAAGTCGTATAAAAAGGAATAATGAGGTAGTGTTCATGGACCGTTCAGAAATCTGATGGCGGAGGGGAAGAAGCTGTTTCTGAATCGTTGAGTGTGGGTCTTCAGGCTCCTGTACCTCCTCCCCGATGGTAGTAACGAGAAGAGGGCATGTCCCAGATGGTGAGGGTCCTTGGTGATGGATACCGCCTCACTAATATACAGCAAGTAATTAGTAATGCTAACACAGGGTTATTGTTTATTGCCAGTGAATGAAGTACAAAAGTAGAGAGGTTATGCTTCAGGTACACAAGGCACTGATTGAGCACTGTGTGCAGTTCTGATTTTCTTAAGGAAGAAAGTTAATGCGTTGGAAATAATTCAAAGAAGCTTTACTACACTAATATATAACATCCAGGTCATCTTTTAGGAAAGTTTGAACAGGGTAGGTTTGTGTTTAACAGAGTTTGGAAGAGTGAGAGGAAACTTGGCTGAAACACCTGAGGGGTCATGACAAGATTGAATTGATTTATTACTGTCAGTTGTACCGAGGTACAGTGAAAAAACTTGTCTTGCATACTGTTCATACAGATCAATTCATTAAACAGTGCATTGAGGTAGTACAAGGTAAACCAATACAGAATGCAGAGTAAAGTGTCACAGCTACAGAGAAAGTGCAGTGCAGGCAGACAATAAGGTGCAAGGTCATAATGAGGTAGATTGTGAGGTCATGAGTTCATCTTATCTATGGATGTGGAGAAGGCTTTTCCTTTTGCAGGAGAACCTAGAATTAGGGATCACTGTTTAAAAGTAAGTGGTTGCCCATTTAAGACAACGATGAGGTGTTTTCCCTCCCCCCCCAGGTGTCACAAGTCTTTGGAACTCAAAGGGCAGTGGAAGCAGCATCTTTGACTACCTTTAAGACAGACATAGATGGATACTTGCTTCACAAGGGATGACTGGGAAAGGTGTGAATGTGGAGCTGAATTTGGAGGAATGGACTATACTGGGTGCAGGAGTATTTAGTGAAGCCACAGGACATGAGAAAGGGTCACTGGAAAATTCAGGATCGAGGTTTTGGAGCCCAGAATCGGCAGTTTTGAGTTTTCTACAATACTGCCAGGACTGATGGTGAAGAATCTGAGGAGAGCCCCTAGGTTCGGGAGAACTGAAGTGAGAGTTTTCATGCTCTGTGGGACACAGGTACTGAGATGTTGTGGGATCCAGTTGTATTTCAGGCTGCAAGTCTTTACTGAGGAAACGAAAGATGATTTCACTCCCTTCCATGTCGAGCAGCTGGCTCTTCTGCCCTCAGTTTCCCCCCTCCACTGCCAGCCATATTTGTCATCAGCTCTTTAAATTCTTGATTTTATATTCCTCATTTGTTCAGACCAAATGCATCTACCATCCCCATCCCTACTCCCTCCCACCACCACCCCCACCCATCCCTCCTCAAATTCTCCACATCATGGTTTGTGGAGGCTTTTTCTGGTGCTACAATGCCCTCCAGCACACCTCTCACCCTCCAAATTTGAAATGCCCATGTCCAAACTTGTCTTTTCCCGCCCAATTAACCCTGTTCCTACTGACTGACATTGCTCATAATCTGACAGGTCCCTGCTTCCAAATTCCTGGGAATACAGCTTTGCCTAACACCTGAATTCTCAGAGTCACTGCATGGAACAGATTTACCTTAGTCAGGCTTCCAAACCGTCACCATACTAGTCAACCTGGACCTCCATTTATCGGAAAAGTTTACAACAAATGCTTCACCAGACAGGGAACTTCTGAAGTAATGCTTCTTAGCAATTTTTTTTTCTAAACTTGTTCCTTCATCTGGAACATACCTTGTTTTTAAATGACCACACCTAATCTTGTAATTATGTCTCCTCATTCGAGTCTCTCCCACGCCAATCTTTTCTCTGCCATACTTAATAGTTCAGTATCACAGATAACCGCAAGAGGCTGACTGTAGAAGTTAATGCTGGCACCAGCTCAATACTTTTGCTAATTATTGAACCCCTGCAGAGTTGTCTGTATAATTATGTCTGGACTTTAACTAAATAGCACTATTTTACAAAACAATTAAATCATTTAACCACCCACAAATGTTCAACAAATAATTTGTATACAATTCCAAAGGAGGCATGTTGGGAAAACACCATGCTATTTCACTTTAACCTCACTTCCTGACATCTGCACTCTTTCCTCATCCTCACATACAACAGGTTCCATGTGGAACAACTTGTGGGTGGTGCAGGCAGAAGGCACAGCAGAGAACAGACTGCCATGAATTGTCAACCCGTCCTTACGCTCTGCATGTTCTTCATTTCCATTGGCTTCAATGCAGAATAAATTGTACAGGTATAGACAAAGCTGCCTATTCACTTCTGCCCACCCTGCAAGTACTGTTTTAAAATCCTAAGCAGGCATTATGAAGTAGATGTTGAGACTCAAACGAGGGGACAGAGTTACACGATTAGAACATAAGGGGTAGCCATTTAAAACGAAGGAATATATTATTTTTTTCTCATAGAGGGTGGTGAATCTCTAGAATTCTCTGCCCCCAAGGGTGGTGGAGGCCGGATCATTGGGCAATTGACAGCAATGGTGAACTGGCACAGTGGAGGAATTGAGGCCTGGGGTAGACCAGCCATGATCATGTTGAAAGGCAGGGCAGGCTTGAAGGGCCAGCCATCCTACTCCATTTTCGTATGTTAAGTACCCAGATAAAATGTGCTTTAAAATCAAGACTTTGTAAACAGATTATGGGGATGGTGTTGTGCCTGTGTCATCCAATAAGATCACGGCTGATCTTTTACCCAGTGCCACTCTCTTGCACTAATCCTAAATCTCTCAATTCTCATAACATCCAAGAACATATCAGTCTTTGTCTTGAATATACTGAGGGGCCGAGCCTCCACAGCCCTCGTGTAGAGAATTCCAAAGATTCACCATTCTCTGGGTGAAAAAATTTCTTCTCATCGTTGCCATAACGGCCAACCCCTTATCTGGAGACTGTGACCCTTGGTTCTACATGCCCCACCCAGGGTAAACAACATCCCTACGTCTAACCTGGCCAGGCCAAGTAGAAGTTTCAGCCAGAAAAGGGTCAGAATATTGGAACTATAGAAAAGCCTAAGTGGCGTTTTACAAATTAGGAACTATATTTGTGAATAAAGGCCGACAAAAACTTCACAAGACCAGGGGGGAGAAAGGGATCCAACAAATGCTTTCAACTTTATGAGAAGACATGAGGAGGAAAGAGCTGTTTCAATTAGAGGCATACAGCATGGAAAAAGGCCCTTCAGCCCAACTCATCAATGCTGACGGTGTTGCCCAGCAAGCTACTCCCATCTGCCTGTGTTTGGCCCATAGCCCTCTAAACCTCTCCTATCCCTGGACTTATGGCTTTTAAATGTTGCTAAAGTGCCCACCTCAACTACTATTTCTGGCAGCTCACTCCAAATACGCACAACCCTTTGCGTGAAGAAGCTGCCCCTGATGTCCCTTTTAAATCTCTCGCCTCTGATCTTAAACCTCTGCCCTCTTGTTTTTAGCACCCCCCTCCCTGGGAAAAAGAACTATGTGCTTTCATCCTGTTTATGCCCCTCACAATCTTATATACCTCCAACAATTAATAAGAAGTGCACAAATACCTGGGAGTATCACATGGAAGTTCCAAAAAATCTCATTCCTGCAGGACAAACTAGAACAGGGTTCTCTTTACCAGATCTTTCTATTGAAGCAAAGTCTATAACAATTTAGAAAAAAGTATGAGTAAGGTTTATAATAAAAATTAAAAGGATAGAGGGGACAGGGAAGCTGCATGCATGTAATGCCAACAACAGGACAGTTGCCGCATCTGGTCCATGCCGGTGTTCTTGCTCCACATCATCTTCACTCTCCTAACCCTTCGGACCCAAAGTGCATCTTTTCTGCAAGGGTTCTGTGGGGAAGGACCACAGTCTAGGGTCCAGGTGCCGCTGAACACCGAGTGACCGGGCAACAGCCTCTCGATTGCTTCACGTTTGAGGAGGAGGCAGGAGTCGCACTGACTCGTTCTCGGAGAGTGCCTTGAACCGATGGTACAACAAATGTAGAAAAAGGCAATGGGATGGAAACTATCTTTGAGCCTGGTGGCACGTGGTTTACAAGCTTTTATGTCTTATACCTGACCAAAGGGCAGAAAAGGGAGAATGACTCGGGTGGGTGGGGTCTTTGATTATGTTGGCTGCGTTTCTGAGGCAGTGGGAAGTGTAGACAGAGTCCATGGAGGGGAGACCGGTTTCCGTAATGTACTGAGCTGTATCCACAACTCTGCAGTTTCTTGCGGTCTCAGGCAGAGCAGTTGCCGTACCAAGCCGTGTTACATCCGGATCAGATGCTTTCTCCTGCGTATCGATAAAAATTGGTGAGGGTCAACAGGGACATGCTGAATTTCCTCAGCCTAAGGAAGTAGAGGCGCTGGTGAGCTTTCTCGGCCCTAGTGTCTACGTGGTCAGACCAGGACAAGCTACTGGTGATGTTTACACACTACTTGAAGCTTTCAATCATCTCCACCTCAGCACCACCGATACATACAGAGGCGTGTGCCCCCCTCACTTCCTGAAGTTGACAACCAGCTCTATTGTTTCACTGACATTGATGGAAAGGTTGTTGTCATTATACCGTGCCACTAGGCTCTCTATCTCTTTCCTGTACTCCATCTCATTACTTGAAATATGACCCACTACGGTGATGTCATCCGCAAACTTGTAGATGGAGTTAGAGCAGAATCTGGCCACGTAGTTGTGAGTGTATAGGAAGTAGAGTAGGGGGCTCAAGATACAGTCCTGTGGGGCACCAGAGTTGAGAATAATCATGCCAGAAGTGTTGCTGCCTATCTTCACTGGTTGCGGTCTTTTGGTCAGGAAGTCAAGGATCCAGTTGCAAAGGGAGGTGCTGAATCCCAGGTCTTGGAGTTTGGAGATAAGTTTATTTAGAATTATGGCAGAGCTGTAGTCAATAAATAGGCATCTGATGTTGGTGTCTTTGTTATCCAGATACTCCAGAGATGAGTGTAGGTGCAGGGAGATGGCATTTGTCGTGGACCTGTTTTAGTGGTAGGTGAATTACACTGGGTTAAGGTTGTCTGGGAAGCTGGGGTTGATGTGTGCCATGACCAGCCACTCAAAGCACTTCATGATGGTGGATGTCAGAGCTACCAGGTGTTGGTCATTAAGGCATGTTATGTTATTTTATATTTGGTTACCCTGTGCAAGGAGTGTCCATGATTGAATGGCATGTTCCAAGTACAGGAACATGCACTTGAGGGTTACCCTGAAGGGTGGTGCATCTGATGGAAAGGCTCTAGGGGTGAGGGGGAGAGGTCCAAGGGGGAATGGCCACAGTTTAGTGCTTCCTGCCACTACACAAAAATGCTGAAACCTATATAAAACCCCTTAGACATTTCACGCATGGAACGCACAAGGAAGAAAAATTGATTACACGCTGATAGAATGCAAATCTTGCCCTATGCATGGCAACACAGGTATGTACCATATTGAATATTTACAAATTGTATGTGCAAATTATGTTTTTGAATAAAAAATGCAAATTGGGCAAGATCTCATCAGAAAATATGGAAAACTATGTCACATTCTATTATCCGAGAAATAACTTCATTCCTGCCTCAGCCTTAACTGACTAGTTTAATTACTTTTGATCTCACAGTCTCATTTCTTTAACAGCCCCTGATAATGACACAAATGATGTACAAATGACACAAATTGTGGAGTAGATTATATCAAAGTTTACATAGATTTGTTACCTGCATCGGTTTCGAATTTGTTTGTTGGACATGTTTCCCGAGGGATTGACTTAGAAAGTACAAATTTTATGGTAAATGCAGCTAACACAGACGAGCTGACATTTGGAGAATTTTACATGGCTCTGGTTGCCATATCATAGAAAGGTTGGAGAGTCACTGCAGAGGGTGCAGGACTTGAGGTTATATGGTGACGAGTCTGGATCATTTTTTTCTTGAGAGATCAAAGGGTGACCTGATATAGCTTTTTGAAATTAAGGAGCCTGAATATTCAGGTAGAGGATGCCTTGAGCCTGCTCTGCTGATCAATAAAACAACAGCTGATCACTTCAGGACCTTAAATCCACTTCCTTGCCAGTTCCCCATAACCCTCCACTCCCTCACGGTACAACGTTCTGTTTCTCTCATATGTTCAATGACCCAACCTCTGGAGTGATCTGGTAAGAAGGAATTCTCAAAACTCATAACCCTCAAAGAAGAACTTCCTCTTCACCTCAGCCTTAAAATGGACAATCCCTTTTTCTAAAATTATGGGCCCTAGTTCCAGAAACACCCTCACAAAATCTACCTTGTCAAACCCACCCAGAATGCAATCATTCCTGTTTCATATCTCAATTTTTCACTTTAGTTCTGATGACACAAGCTGATTTTAGGAAAAAGACATCAAGAGTCTTGGTAATTATTTACTCTTCTCCTAAAGCCCCTTAACAGGGGGAATAGTTTGCTATTTCTTCAAATGGAAACCTTCTGTTTTTGCCTCAGTTAGGTCATCCCTCAGCTATCTTAAACATTAGGGCTTTTACTCACCTCTGCAATGAGTACGACAATCACACAGTCTTGCTTCTCCTCAGGGGTCAGTTCATAAATGAGTGAGTTCAAGGTATCGATCAGGTAACTGTGCACCTCGCGCTTAACAGTGGGAACTCCCATCACTATCGAAACTGTGGGCACACGATGGAAAATGGATCAGGATTTCATCAACAATGCAGATCATACATCAAGAATCCACCAACAACCCAAAGTGAATAAAATAGTACAAACATACTTTTAGTTGGATGGCTCAGGTTCACTCCCCTTCTTGTGTACATGTAGAGTACAGGGCAGCATATGGTGGCACAATCAGTAATGTATTGGACCAGTACCTAGAACCCACTGCTATTACCCTGGAGATACAAGTTTGAATTCTACCATGACAGCTCGGGAATTTAAATTCAAGTAACTCGCTGCATCAGTAAAGCAGCCAACATAATCAAAGACCTCACCCACCCCGGACATTCTCTCTTCTCCCCCCTCCCATCGGGCAGAAGATACAAAAGCCTGAAAGCATGTATTACCAGGCTCAAGGACAGCTTCTATCCCACTGATATAAGACTATTGAAGGTTCCCTAGTGCGATAAGATGGACTCTTGACCTCACAATCTACCTCATTATGGCCCTTTCACCTTATGTCTGCCTGCACGTTCTCTGCAACTGTAACACTTTATTCTGCATTGTTATCGTTTTCCCTTGTACTACCTCAATGCACTGTTGTAGTGAAAGGATCTGTATTGGCAGTATGCAAGGCAAGTTTTTCACTGTACCCTGGTAGCGTAGCGGTTAACGTAATGCTATTACAGCACCAGCAACTTGGGTTCAATTCCAGCCACTGTCTGTGAGGAGTTTGTACGTTCTCCCCATGTCTGTGTGGGTTTCCTCCGGGTGCTCCGGTTTCCTCCCACATTCCAAAGACATACGGGCTAGGAGTTGTGGGCATGCTATGTTGGTGCCAGAAGCATAGCAACACTTGCGGGCTACCCCCAGAACACTCTAAGCAAAAGATGAATTTCACTGTGTGTTTCAATGTACGTGTGACTAATAAAGAAATCTGATCTTACCTGTGACAATAATAAACCAATTTACTAAATAAATCCTATTCCCAACCAACTAGTTCACCAATGCCCTATGGGAACTAATTCACTAGCAAGACTAGAATAATATATCTTACTACAATTATATGGGTCCCCAATGATACAACACCTTTTATCCTTTTTTGTAACCTTTTTTGGGCTTCTTACTTTTTATGGACTAAGTTAGGTGAAGATTCACAAAACTGGTCCCTGGAATGGCACGTCTCTGATACGAGGAGACATTAAGTAGGCGAGTCCTCTGCTCTTCAGAGTTTAGAAAAGTGAGCCGTGACCTCACTGGAATGTACAAAATTTGACAGATGCAGGAAGGATGTTTCCCTTGGCTAAGGGTTCTAGAACCAGGGGTCACAGACTCAAAATAACATGCAGACTCTAAGGAATGAAATCATTACCTCTTTATTCAGTGGGTGGTGAATCTTTCAAATTCTCTTCCCCAGAGGGCTCTGGAGGGTTAATCACTGATTGTATTTAAAACAGAGATCAGTGCATGTCAGGATATTTGTGGAATCAAGGGATAGGGCAGGAAGGCAGAAGATCAGCCACGATCTTGTTAAGTAGTAGAGCAGGCTTAAGGGCTGAATGGCCTACTCCTCATCCAATTTCATTTTCTTAAGATCCCATAAACAATATATTAAACAGGAGACATGAGATTCTACAGATGCTGGAATCTGGAGCAACACACACAAAATGCTGGAGGAACTCAGCAGGTCAGGCAGCATCTATGGAGGGAAATAAACAGTCAATGTTTTGGGTTGAGACACTTCATCAGGATTCCTGATGAAGTACTGATGAAGAGTCTCAACATGTGGTGGTCAGCGTAACGCTATTACAGTGCCAGCGACCCAGATTCCATTCCAGCCGCTGTCTGTAAGGAGTTTGCATGTTCTCCCCGTGTCTGCGTGGGTTTCCTCTGGGTGCTCCGGTTTCCTCCCACATTCCAAAGACCTACGGGTTAGGAAGTTGTGGGCATGCTATGTTGGCGCTGGAAGTGTGGCGACATTTGCGGGCTGCCCCCAGAACACTCTACGCAAAAGATGCATTTCACTGTGTGTTTCGATGTACATGTGACTAACAAAGATATCTGACGTACATTAATTAGGAGGACTCCCCACTCTAGTTCCACGTTCTTGTGTTCTCACAGAAGGAGACCTGCCACCCTCAACTGGCCCTGCTGATGTGAGTCCAAACCACCCCAGTGATGTTGACTTCCAACTGCCCTCTAAATGGGTCCGGCAGGTCACTCGGTTTAAGGGCATTTTGAGATGCACAATGAATATCACCAGGTACCCACGTGTTCCTATATTTAAAATGATGAGAGGCAGAGATAGGGTAGAGAGCCAGAGTCCATTTCCCATGGTCAGGGTGTATAAAACTAGAGGGGGAAGTTTCAGGTGAGGGGGAGGAGGTTGAAAGGGGATCTGAGGGGTAAGTTTTTCCACACACAGAGTAGATGGTATCTGGAATGAGCTGCCAGAAGAGGTGATGGAGGCAGGAACAGTAACAACACTTAAGAGGCATCTGGACAAGTACTTGAACGAGCAGGACATAGAGGGATGTGGAAGTAATGCAGGCGGGTGGGATTAGTATAGGCAGGCATGGTGGTCAGCATCATGGGCCAAAAGGCCTGCTTCGATGCTGTACAACTCTATTACACATGCTCTGAACAATTGATGAAGTAAACAACCTCAATGGTCTCACTCAGGAATAATCATGGGTCATCTTGCTTGCTGCAGATGTGGAGTTTTGTTTTGGAGGAAGGAAGAATGAAACTTACGAACAATTTCCTTCAGAAAAGACAAAGACCAAGCTACCCACTACGCCAATTATGAACAATTTTGTAAAACAATGCATCCATCACTTCGACTGACATCCACACACAGAAACTAAGCTTACGGGCACACTCAGAATGCAACCTTCAATAACAAATTTCAGTTAAATAACATCTTCTCATGTAACTAAATGCCCAAAGACTCAGGAGATTGGGAAAATTTAACTAAGCAGCATATTAGGGGAGGTGACTATGCAAGTGATTAAAGAGATAGCCTTCAGATGCCGCTTGACAAAGGGAAGTGAAGTGGTCAAACTTAGCAAGGGATTTCCTGAGCATGGGTTCTGGCAGCTGAAGGAATGGTTGCTGAGAGCAAAACAATTAAAATGGAGCAGTAAATAGAACAGTAAAGCACAGCACAGGAACAATTCTTCAGCCCACAATGTGTGTGTCAAGCACGATGCCAATTTAAATTGCATATCTGCCTGCACATGGTGTATATCCCTCCATTCCCTGCCTATTTTTGTGAACGTAGAACAGAACAGCACAGGAACAGGCCCTTCAGCCCACAATGTCTGTGCCGAGCATGATGCCAAATTAAACTAAATCCCTTCTGCCTGCAGATGATCCATATCCCTTCAGTCCCTGCAGATTCACGTCTACCTAAAAGCCTCTTAAACGCCACTGTCGTATCTGCCTCCACTACCAGCCCTAGCAGCCCATTCCAGGCACCCACCTCTCTCTGTGTAAATAAAAACTTGCCCCGCACATCTCCTTTAAACTTTCCTCCTCTCACCTTAAATACAGGTCCTCTCATATTTGACATTTCTCCCACCAGATTTCCCCTCAGCCTCCGCTGCTCCAGGGAAAACAATCCAAATTTGTACAACCTCTCTTTAAAGTTAATCCCCTCTATTCCAGGCAGCACCCTGGTAAACCTCTTCTGAACCCTCTCTGAAGCTTCCACATCCTTCCTGTAATGGGATGACCAGAACTGCACACAATACCCCAAGTGCAGCCTAACCAAAGTTTTATACACTACATCATGACTTCCTGACTCTTGTACCCTATGCCCCTAATGATGAAGGCAAGCATATTACATGCCTTCTTTACCTCTCTATCCAGCCAGCCAGAGACCTCTATCCAGCTCTCTCTAGTCAGAGTAACACACTTCTACCACTACCCTCGTCTTCTTTGGTCAAGCCAATTCCGAATCCAAACTACCAATTCACCGTGGTTCCCGTGCATCTTAATCATCCTGATCAACCTAGCAGGAGGGACTTTGTCAAACACCTTACTAAAGTCAGTGTCAGTCTAAATGCCTCTTTAACAATGAGACAGAATTGGATGAGTGTGGAACTGAGGGTTGTGGGGCTGGGAAACGAGCGATGAGTGAAGCCACAGAAGGATTAAAGGCAAAGAGGTGGGACGAGGCAATTTGGCCCCTCACACCAGCTCTGCCAATCAGTAAGATCAGCACCACTTCCCTAACCCGAGACTCTGATACCTCCAAAAATAATTTGATCTGTGCCTTGAATATTCTCAGCAACCAGGCCTCACAGCCCACTTGGATAAGGAATTCAAAAGGGTAAAGAAATTCCTCATCTGTCCCTAACGGCCAGTCTCCTATTTTGAGACTGTGACTCCTGGTCCTAGACACTGAGGCAGGCGGAGCATCATCCCCATATACTCCTTGTAGAACCCCATATCAAGGTGCCGGGAGTGTCAGTGGGGGAGCATCTTAGAGATAGTGACCACAACTGTATGTATCAATGTGGTTATGGAAGAAAGAACAGATCAGCAATAAAGGTCTTGAATTGAGGTCTCATTAAAATAAGACAAGACCTGGTAAAAGTAGACTGGGAGCATTTACTTTCAGGCGTCTACATCTGTACAGTGGGAAGTATTGGAGCAACAAGAGTTCAGGGTCATCATGTTCCTGTAATAGTGAAAGCCAGCAGTGACAGGTAGAAGGAATCCTGAACCAAGGAATACTGAGGGGTGGATAAAGAGAAAAGAAGAAGCATATTGCAGGTATTGAGAACTAAAGATGGGGAAAGCCGATCAAGAATATAGGAAGTGTACAGAGACACTTAAAAAGGAAATTAGGAAGGCAAGGAGGAGTTACGAAATATCACTTGCAGACAGGAAGGTACATCTATAAGTACGTTAAGGACAAAATATTACCAGGGAAACAGTAGGATGCTTCAGGGACAACAAGCATCATCTATGCATGCAGCCTGAAGGTGTAGATGAGGTTCTAAATGAATACTTTTTAAAATCAGTATTCACAAGGGGAGTCAACTTTGTTGTGGGAGAGTTCAGTGAAGAGGAAGATGAAAGTTTAGTACAAGTCTCCATAAATAAAGAGGATGTAGTCAATGCCTTGCATGGGACTAGCTTAGATGGGTGTCTTGGTCAGCATGGACCAATTGGGCCGAAGGGTCTGTTTCCGTGCTGTATGACTCTGTGACAACTTCACAAGTTCCACCTGCCATGTCCTCACCCATTCATTACACTTGTCTATATCTAGTGCAGGCACGGTAGTGTAGCGGTTAGCGTAACGCTATTACAGCGCCAGTGACCCAGGTTCAATTCCTGCCACAGTCTGTAAGGAGTTTGTACGTTCTCCCCAAGTCAGCATCGGTTTCCTCCCGGTGCTCCGGTTTCCTCCCACATTCCAAAGATGTAGGGGTTAGGAGTTGTGGGCATGCAATGTTGGCGCCAGAAGCGTGGCGACACTTGCGGGCTGCCCCCAGAACACTCTACGCAAAAGATGCATTTCACTGTGTTTCGATGCACGTGACTAATAAAGGTATCTTACCTATATCTCCCAGAAGCTTTCCGCATCCTCCTCACAACCCATGCTGGCCCCCAGCCTGGTAGCATCAGCAAACACATTCATAGAACATTACAGCACAGTACAGGCCCTTCGGCCCACAACGTTGTCTATATTTTATCCTGCTATTTTATCTATCCAACCCTTCCCTCAAACATACCCCTCCATTTTTCTGTCACCCATGTGTCTATCTGAGAGTCTCTTAATTGTCCCAAATGTATCTGCCTCCACCACCTCCACCAGCAGTGTGTTCCATGCACCCATCACTCTCTGTGTAAAAAATAACTTGCCTCTGACATCCCCCTTATACCTTCCTCCAATCATCTTAAAATTACGACCACTCGTGTGAGTCATTTTCGCCCTGGGAAAAAGTTTCTGGCTGTCCACTCGATCTATGCCTCTTATCACCTTGTACACCTCTATCAAGTCACCTTTCATCCTCCTTCTCTCCAAAGAGAAAAGCCTGAGCTCACTCAACCTATCCTCATAAGATATGCTCTCCAATCCTGGCAGCATCCTGGTAAATCTCCTCTGCATCCTCTCTAAAGCTTCCACATCCTTTCTATAATGAGGCGACCAGAACCGAACACAATACTCTGGTCTAACCAGAGTTCTAGAGCTGCAACATTACCTGGCAGCTCTTGAACTCAATACCCTGACTAATGAAGGCCAACACACCATGTGCCTTCTTAACAACCCTATCGACCTCCACAGCAACCTTGAGGGATCTATGGACATGGACCCCAAGATCTTGTAACCTTGTATTCTGCCTTGTATTAACCTTGCATTCTGCCTTCAAATTCGATCTTCCAAAGTGCATCATTTCACACATTTCCGAGTTGAACTCCATCTGCCACTTCTCAACCCAGCTCTGCATCCTATCAATATCCTGTTGTAACCTACAACAACCTTCTACACTATCCACAACACCACCAACCTTCGTATCATCTGCAAACTTACTAACCCTCGGCACGGTAGTGTAGTGGTTAGCATAACGCTTTACAGTGCCAGAGACCTGGGTTCAATTCCGGCCACTGCCTGTAAGGAGTTTGTACGTTCTCCGTGTCTGCGTGGGTTTCCTCCAGGCGCTCCGGTTTCCTCCCACATTCAACAGAAGACGTACGGGTTAGGTAGTTGTGAGCGTGCTATGTTGGCGCCAGAAGTGTGGCGACACTTGCGGGCTGCTCCCAGAACACTCTATGCAAAAGATGCATTTCACTGTGTGTTTCGATGTACATGTGACTAATAAAGATATCTTATCTCTTCCAAATCCTCATCCAAGTCATTTATACAAATCACAAAAAACAGGGGTCCCAGAACAGATCCCTGCGGAACACCACTGGTCACCGACCTCCAGTCAGAATACGCTCCATCTACCACCACCCTCTGTCTTCTATGGGTGAGCCAATTCTGAATCCACACAGCCAAGCTGCCCTGGCCCTCCTGACTGGGACTGGTACTGCTGCTCAGAAGGGAGGGGTGGGAAAGAGACATGCGGTAGTGATAGGGGACTCGATAGTCAGGGAAACAGACAGGAGGTTCTGTGGCAGTGAGCATGAATCCCGGATGGTATGTTGCCTCCCAGGTGCCAGGGTCCGGGATGTCACTGATCGGGTCCACAGAATTCTTGAGTGGGAGGGAGAGCAGCCAGAAGTTGTGGTCCATATTGGCACCAACGACATAGGTAGGAAGGGGGATGAGGTCCTGAAGAGTGAATTCAGGGAGCTAGGCAGAAAATTGAGGAACAGGACCTCAAGGGTAGCAATCTCGGGATTGCTGCCAGTGCCACGTGATAGTGAAGGTAGGAATAGGAGGAGGTGGCAGATAAATGCGTGGCTGAGAAGCTGGTGCAGGAGGGAGGGTTTTAGATTTCTGGATCATTGGGATCTCTTCTCAGGAAGGTGGGACCTGTACAGAGAGGACGGGTTACACCTGAACCAGAAGGGGGCCAATATCCTTGTGGCGAGATTTGCTAGGGTGGTTCGGGAGGGTTTAAACTAGTTTGTGAGGGGGAAGGGAACCGGAGGAGTAGGTCAGAGGAAGAAGGGGATGGGGAAAAGTTAGATCAAACAGGTAGAGAGGCTTTGGGGAAGGAGAAGCAGAATACAGGCTATAAATGTAGTAAGGTAGATGGACTGAAGTGTGTTTACTTAAATGCAAGAAGCATCAGGGATAAGGGAGATGAACTGAGGGCTTGGATAAGTATGGGGGACTATGATATCGTGGCTATTACTGAGACGTGGCTGGCATCAGGAGAGGAGTGGATATTGAATATTCCTGGTTTTCGGTGTTTTAAGAGGGATAGGGAAGAGGGGAGAAGAGGAGGAGGGGTGGCGATACTGGTCAGGGACACTGTTATGGCTGTGGAAAGGATGGATGTTGTAGAAGGAACATCTCTAGAGTCCGTATGGGTGGAATTAAGGAACAAGAAAGGAGCAGTTACTCTACTAGGAGTATTCTATAGGCCCCCCGGTAGCAGTAGAGATATAGAGGAGCAGATTGGCAGGCAGTGTTTGGAGAGAAGCAAAAATAACAGGGTTGTTATAATGGGAGACTTCAACTTCCCAAATATAGACTGGAACCTGCTTAGTGCCAAAGGTTTAGATGGGACGGAATTTGTTAAATGTGTCCAGGAGGGATTCCTGACGCAGTATGTTGACAGGCTGACTAGAGGGAATGCCATGTTAGATCTAGTTTTAGGAAATGAACCGGGACAGGTGAAGGATCTATTGGTGGGTGAGCATTTGGGGGACAGTGACCATTGCTCCATAACCTTTAAAATTGTCATGGACAGGGACAGGTGCAGACAGGACAAGAGGTTTTTCAATTGGGGAAGGGCTAACTACAAGGCTATAAGGAGAGAACTTGGGAGTGTAAATTGGGATGTCCTTTTTGAAGGAAAATGTACCATGGAGATGTGGTCGATGTTCAGGGATCTTATACAAGATGTTAGGGATAAATATGTCCAGGTGAGGCAGAGAAGGAATGGCAGGGTGAAGGAACTGTGGGTGATGAGAGAGGTGGAATGACTTGTTAGGGAGAAGAAGGTAGCATACGTGAGGTATAAGCAGCAAAGTTCAGACAGGGCCCGTGAGGAATATAGGGTATAGCAAGGAAGGAACTTAAGAAAGGGCTGAGGAGAGCTAGAAGGGGACATGAAAAGGCTTTGGCTAGTAGGGTTAAGGAAAATCCCAAGGCCTTTTTCAAGTACGTGAAGGGTAGGAGGATGGCTAGGGTAAAGGTAGGTCCGATTAAGGACAAAGGTGGGAGAATTTGCCTGCAGGCGGCAGAAGTGGGAGAAGTTCTCAATCAGTACTTCTCTTCGGTATTCACCAGGGAGAGGGGTCTTAATGATGCGGAAGGGAGTGCTGGTAGGGGTAATGTTCTCGAGGTTGTAGATATCAAGAGAGAGGATGTGTTGAAGTTGGTAAATAATATTAAGACAGATAAATCTCCAGGGCCTGACGGGATTTTCCCCAGGCTGCTTCGAGAGGCTAGGGAGGAGATTGTTGAACCACTGGTAAGGATCTTTGAGTCCTCGTTGTCCACGGGGATGGTGCCGGAGGATTGGAGGGTTGCAAATGTTGTCCCCTTGTTCAAAAAAGGTAATAGGGATAGGCCAGGGAATTATAGACCGGTGAGTCTCACGTCTGTGGTGGGTAAGCTGTTAGAAAGGATTCTAAGGGATAGGATTTATGAACACCTTGAGAATCATGGACTGATTAGGGACAGCCAGCATGGCTTTGTGAAGGGAAGATCTTGCCTCACAAGCCTGATAGAGTTCTTTGAGGACGTGACCAGGAAGATTGATGAGGGCAGTGCGGTGGATGTGGTTTACATGGATTTTAGTAAGGCGTTTGATAAGGTTCCTCATGGTAGACTTCTTCAGAAGGTCAGAGGCCAAGAGATCCAAGGAAGCTTGGCTGTGTGGATTAGGAATTGGCTTGCATGTAGAAAGCAGAGGGTTGTGGTGGAAGGAGTGCCCTCGGATTGGAAGGCAGTGACTAGTGGTGTCCCGCAGGGATCGGTTCTGGGACCTCTACTTTTTGTGATATTTATAGATGACTTAGATGAGGAGGTGGAGGGCTGGGTTAGTAAGTTTGCAGACGACACTAAGATAGGCGGTGTTGTGGATAGTGTGGAGGGCTGTCGGAGCTTACAGAGGGATATTGATAGGATGCAGAGCTGGGCTGACAAGTGGCAGATGGAGTTCAATCCAGAGAAATGTGAGGTGGTACACTTTGGAAGGACAAAGAGTACTGAGTGAATGGCAAGGTACTTGGCAGTGTGGAGGAGCAGAGGGACCTGGGGGTTCATATTCACAGTTCATTGAAAGTTGCCTCACAGGTGGAAAGAGCAGTTAAGAAGGCCAATGGGATGTTGGCTTTCATAAGTCGCGGGATTGAGTTTAAGAGCCGCGAGGTGATGATGCAGCTTTACAAAACTCTAGTTAGGCCACACTTAGAGTACTGTGTTCAGTTCTGGTCGCCTCATTATAGGAAGGATGTGGAGGCATTGGAGAGGGTGCAGAGGAGATTTACCAGGATGCTGCCTGGATTGGAGAGTATTGAATATGAGGAGAGGCTTAAGGTGCTAGGGCTTTATTCACTGGAAAGGAGGAGGATGAGAGGAGACATGATAGAGGTATATAAAATACTGAGAGGAATAGATAGAGTAGACAGTCAGTGCCTCCTTCCCAGGGCACCAATGCTCAAGACGAGAGGTCATGGCTTTAAAGTTATGGGTGGGAGGTTCAGGGGAGATCTCAGGGGGAGGTTTTTCACCCAGAGAGTGGTTGGTGCATGGAATGCACTGCCTGGGGTGGTGGTGGAGGCAGATACATTGAACAGGTTTAAGAGCTTGTTGGATAGGCATATGGAGGAGTGTGGGATGGGGGAATATGTGGGAGGAAGGGGTTAGGTAGTGTGAGGGTGGTTTGATGGACGGCACAATACAGTGGGCCGAAGGGCATGTTTTGTGCTGTATGGTTCTATGGTTTCTGAATGAGCCTTCTGAGGAACCTTATCAAATACCTTACTGAAATCCATGTATACCACATCCACTGCTCGATCACCTATCACTGCTCTGCTTTTCCCTCCTATATATTGGGCTTCCCCTTTTCCTATCTTCAGTCCTGAAGAAGGGTCCTGACCTGAAACATTGACCGCCTGATTTTCTCTACGGATGCTACCTAGCCTGCTGAGTTCCTCCAGCGTTATCGTGTTTTTCATCTAGATTCCAGCATCTGCAGTCCTTTGTTTCTCTATCCACTGCTCGACCTTCATCAATGTGCTTTGACACATCCTCAAAGAATTCAATCAGGCTCGTGATGCAGGACCTGCCCCTCACAAAGCCATGCTGACTGTCCCTAATCAGCCTATGCTTCTCCAAATGCCCAGAAATCCTGTCTCTAAGAATCTTCTCAGGTAATTTGCCCACCACTGAAGTAAGACTCACTGGTCTATAATTCCCAGGGTTATACCTACTCCCTTTCTTGAACAAAGAAACAACATTTGCCACCCTCCAATCATCTGGCACTACTCCTGTGGCCAGTGAGGATGCAAAGATCGTCGCCAAAGGTGCAGCAATCTCTTCCCTCGCTTCCCATTATAATCTTGCATATATATCCCATCCGGCCCCGGTGACTTATCTATCCTAATGTTTTTCAGAAGTTCCAGCACATCCTCTTTCCTCATGTCAACAGGCCCCAGCATATCAGCCTGTTGTACACCACCCTCACAAAAGTCAAGGTCTCTCTCACTGGTGAATACTGAAGCAAGGTATTCATTAAGGACCTCCTCTACCTCGAATCCAGGCACGTTTCCTCTTTTATCCCTGATCGGTCCTACCCTCACTCTAGTCATCCTCCTATTCTTCACATCTGTGAAGAATGCCTTGGGGTTTTCCTTAATCCTACTCACCAAGGCCTTCTCATGCCCCCTTCTAGCTCTCCTAAGTCCATTCTTAAGCTCCCTCCTGGCAACCTTGTAACTCTCCAGGGCCCTACCTGATCCTTGCTTTCTAAACCTTAGGTAAGCTTCTTTCTTCCTCTTGACAAGATGTTCTGCGTCTCTTGTCAACCACGGTTCCTTCAGTCTACCATCCTTACCCTGCCTCAATGGGACAAACCTTTCCAGAACCCTATGCAAGTACTCCCTAAACAACCTCCACATTTCCATTGTGCACTTCCCCAAGAACATCTATTCCCAATTTATGCTCCCAAGTTCCTGCCTAATAACATAATTCCCCCTCCCCCAATTAAATACTTTTCCATATCGTGTGTTCCTATCCCTCTCCAAGGCTATGGTAAAGGTCAAGGAGTTATGGTCACTGTCTCCAAAATGCTCTCCCACCGAGAGATCTGAAACCTGATGAGGCTCATTGCCTAGTACGGCTTCTCCTCTGGTTGGCCTGTCCATATACTGTGTCAGGAATCCTTCCGGGACACACTGAACAAACTCTGCCCCATCTACTCCCTTTACACTAAGGAGGTGCCAATCAATATTAGGGAAGTTGAAATCACCCATGACAACAGCCCTGTTATTTTTGCACCTCTCAAAAATCTGCCTCCTGATCTGTTCCTCAGCATCTCTGCTGCTATTGGGGGGTTTGTAGAATACTCCCAATAGGGTGATTGCTCCCTTCCGGTTTCTTACTTCCACCCACACTGACTCAGGACATCCTCCCTTTCTACAGCTGTGAAACTGTCCCTGATCAGCAAAGCCACTCCCCCACCTCTTTTACCTCCGTCCCTGTCCCTATCCAGCAGCCATTCCTGCTCTTGTGACAGCCCAGTCTCTGTAATGGCGACAACGTCGTTGTTCCACGTACTTACCCATGCTCTAAGTTCATCACCCTTGTTCCTGAAACTTCTCGCATTAAAGTAGACGCACTTCAGCCCATCCAACTGACTGCAATTTTGCCCTTTCAACTGCCTATCCTTCCTCACAGTCTTTCTATACACACTTCATCTACTCAAACACTAAATGCACCAACCTCTGACCTATCACTCTGGTTCCCATCCCCCGCCAAACTCGATTAAACTCTCCCCAACAGTTCTAGCAAAGCTGTCCACAAAAATATTGGTCCCCCTCCAGTTCAGGTGTAACCCGTCCCTTTTGTACAGGTCGTACCTTCCCCAGATGAGATCCCAATGGTCAACAAATTTGAAACCCTGCTCCTTGCACCAACTTCTCAGCCACACATTCATCTGCTAAATGATCCTATTCTTACCCTCAGTGGCGCATGGCACAGGCAGCAATCCAGAGATTACTACCCTTGAGGTCTTGCTTTTCAGCTTCCTACCCAGCTCCTTATATTCCCTCTTCAGGACCTCATTTCTTTTCCCACCCATATCATTGGTACCAATATGTACCACGATCTCTGGCTGTTCGCCCTCCCCCTTCAGAATGCTGTGGACCCGATCCGAGACGTCCCTGACCCTGGCACCCAGGAGGCTACATACCATCCAGGAATTTCTTTCATGTCCACAGAATCTCCTGTCTGCCCCCTTTACTATGGAATCCCCTATCACTACCGCCCTCCTCTTCTCCCCCCCTTCCCTTCTGCACCACACGACCTGGCTCAGTGCCAGAGACCTGGTCACTGCAGCTTTCCCCTTCGTCCTTACATTTAAATCATGATTACAGACTGTGAACAGCTGGAGCCCCAGCACTGGCCACAGGCTGACAACCCAGAAATGTGTCCATTTGTGTCTGCAGTTTTCTGTTAACCAATCCTCAGACTGTGGTGTTACCAGACCAGAGCTGATGAGCATCACTAGCAATGGGTGAAAGGGACTTGGTGCGAGATAGGATGCTACCACCAGTTTTGGATGCACAATCAGTGCCTAATAGATACATTTTTTGTTAAATTAGTGAATACCTTTTTACTCTCTTTGGGGTCAAGGTAAGGTTTAAAACCACCATTTAAGGAAATCAAGAGACACGGAATTAAGGCAGGGAGGTGACGTGGTAAAGTATTAACCACGGTCTTACTGAATGGTGTAACGGGCACAAGGGGCTGCGTGGCCTACTCCTGCTCATAGTTCTCCAGTATTTTTGTCTCTCACCTCCAGTTCTCCTCTGTCCCAAGTAGACGGAAGGCTGGAAAGTGTTCTCTCTGGCCAGCAGGTGCGGGAGGTGATGGAAGATGCTCGGCAGCTGTAATACATTCTTACTGACGGTGACGTTCCAGAGTTTGAGCTTAGTTTCATCTGAAACAAACAAAGTGATGCGTGACATAAACAAAAGTGGGAAGAAATGCAGGTAACTAGGCCTAGTATAGTTAAGTAAGTACAATAGACGGCATGGACAAGGTGGGCCGAAGGGCCTGTTGCTGTGTTGTGTGACTCTGACTCTAAATAAATTTAGGAATGGGCACAACTCTCATCTTGTAAATTATCTTGAAAACTAATTCAGACACAAATAAGAAAAGTGTGAAGGGATACATTTGGAGGACTGAATTTGAAGGTGGAATACAATGTTAATGGCAGGACTCTTAGCAGTGTGGAGGAACAGAGGGATCTTGGGGTCCACATCCATAGATCCCTCAAAGGTTGCTGCACAGGTTGATAGGGTTGTTAAGAAGGCATATGGTGTGTTGGCCTTCATTAGTCGGGGTATTGAGTTCAAGAGCTGGCCTACTTCTGTTCCCTTGTCTTGTGGTCTTGTGAGGTAATGTTGCAGCTCTATAAAACTCTGGTCAGACCACACTTGGAGTATTGTGTTCAGTTCTGGTCGCCTCATTATAGGAAGAATGTGGAAGCTTTAGAGAGAGTGCAGAGGAGATTTACCAGGATACTGCCTGGATTGGAGACCATATCTTATGAGGATAGGTTGAGTGAGCTAGGGCTTTTCTCTCTGGAGCAAAGGAGGATGAGAGGTGACTTGATAGAGGTGTACAAGATGATAAAAGGCATAGATCGAGTGGACAGTCAGACTTTTTCCCAGGGCAAAAATGGCTAACAGGAGGGGGCATAATTTTAAGGTGATTGGAGGAAGGTACGGGAGGATGTCAGAGGTAAGTTTTTGTTTTACCCAGAATGGTGGGTGCATGGAACACACTGCCGGCAGAGGTTGTGGGGGCAGATACATTAGGGGCATTTAAGAAACTCTTAGATAGGCACATGAATGATAGAAAAATGGAGGGGTATGTGGGAGGGAAGGGTTAGATAGATCTTAGATGTCAGCACAACATCGTGGGCCGAAGGGCCTGTACCGTGCTGTAGCGTTCTATGTTCTAAACCATTCAATCCCTCGTGCCCAGCAGGCACGGTAGTGTAGCGGTTAGTGTAATGCTTTACAGCGCCAGCGACCCCGGTTCAATTCCGGCCACTGTCTGTAAGGAATTTGTACATTCTCCCCGTGTCTGCATGGGTTTCCTCCGGGTGTTCCAGTTTCCTCCCACATTCCAAAGACGTACGGGTTAGGAAGTTGTGGGCATGCTGTGTTGGCGCCGGAAGTGTGGCGACACTTGCAGGCTGCCCCCAGAACACTCTACACAAAAGACATATTTCACTGTGTGTGTCGATGTGCATGTGACTAATAAAGATATCTTATCTTTTAGTTAGATCCTTACAGATCTGTATCTCAATGCCATTTACCCTTCCTTGCTCCTTAACCCTTACCCAAAAATACCAATCTGCTTTGAAATTTCCAACTGACCCCCAGCTTTTGTTGGGGTTGGTACAATTAAGTTCCAGATTTCCAGTTCCTTTGTGTGTGAAGAATTGCTTCATTACATCATCCTGGACTCTAACTTTAAGGTCCTTTGCCTGAGCACAATCACTCCAAACAAAATGCTTTATTGAAATGCTGTGGAAGTTAACACAGAATTAAATAATAACATTGGAAAACAAATAAACCTATTCAAATTGCAAGCAACAAAGAACAAGCAAGCCATCCAACATCTTGACAGATGAAAACAGAAGCTGTTCAAAGTCAGTCAGTGGTGCTTGGCGGTGATGTGGGAGAAGAGTCTGATGTGAGATGGCCGCTACAAGTCACTCTCCTGATGAAATTTAGAGAGCATCCAACTTTGTGGCCTGGATCTCTGGTGAAATTCCAGGTGATTTATGGTGACACGTGTATCTGAATCAAAGCTCTTGCACCACATCAAGCAGATCTGCAATGTTGTATAATCTCCTGGCTAACTTACTCTCTTAGTTTGAGACAGTAAAGATCACTCCTCAGTCTGTTCCTGTCTTGTCCAATTCTTGATGTAAAAAGGACAGAAACTAGCTAATGTCCATCAATGTCCCCACAAGTGCTGCTAGTAAAACCTCAAAAGTTGCAAGTATCTGTCCAGACCACGTCCTCACATTTCGGGAACAGGATAAGCAAAATCATCTGATTTAAAAGCACCATCAACTAGCTCACACCTGGAGAGCAGTCTGACTGATTGCATCACAGCCTTGTATGGAAACTCTAATGCACAAGAATGCAAGAGGCTACAGAGTGGTGGGACTCAGCCAGTTCCATCACGGGTACAGCTCTCCCACCATCGAGGACATCTACAAGAGGCGATGTCTCGGGAAGGTGACATCCATCATCAGGGACCCCCACCATCCAGGCAATTCCCTCTTCCTGATGCTGCCATCAGGCAGGAGGTACAGGAGCCTGAAGTCCCCCACCTCAAGATTAAACCACAGCTTCTTCCCCACTGCCGTCAGGCTCTTGAACTGACCTGAGAAAACCCTTTTTCAATCTTTTTATTAATTTTCAAATTAATACAGATTAATACATATAACATCGGTGATTATACACGTAATACAAAGAGATCGGGAGGACAATCATGACATATGTATTCATAAGGAATAAAAAATATATTCTAGGCCCCATGGTTTCTTAGTAAACGAATATATTACAAAAAAAATCAGAGAGAAAGAAAAAGATTTATATAAAAAAAACTCAAATTGAAAAAAAATTGTAATAAAACGAAACAAACTAAAAAAAATTCAAAAGAAAAAAAATTGGACTGATATTTCTCGTTGAACAAAGAGCATTATTATGTTGTCAACTCCACTCCTCTAAGTTCAATGATTATTGAAAAGGGATCTATATCATATGAAAATATTGAATGGATGGATTCCAAACTTCCTCAAATTTAAGCAAAGAATCAACAGTGCCACTCCTAATTTTTTCTAAGTTTAAACATGATATAGTTTGAGAAAACCATTGAAAAGTAGTAAGGGGTATTAGATCCTTCCATTTAAACAAAATGGGTCGCTTGGCCATTAATGTAACAAAGGCAATCATATGACAAGCAGCAGCAGCAGATAAGTGGCCAGATTCCATCATTGGTAGCCCAAAAATTGCAGTGATTGGGTGAGGTTGTAAATCAATATTCAATACAGTTGAAATAATGTTAAAAATGTCTTTCCAATATTTTTCCAAAAGAGGACAGGACCAAAACATATGTGTCAGGGAAGCCACCTCCGAATTACATCTATCACATATAGGATTTATATGGTGATAAAAACGGGCTAACTTGTCCTTCAACATATGGGACCTGTGAACCACCTTAAGTTGCATCAATGAGAAAACCCTAACACGGCCTCAGACTATATTTCTTTTCTCTCTCCCTCAACTCGCACTAATGTCATTATGTTTATTTGTTGAGAAAATTATGTATAATTTATGTTAATCTAAGTTTATGTTAACTTACACTTGTTATGTGTGTAATGTACTGTGCTGCTGCTGCAAAGAGCTAATTTTCATGGCATTTATACCCTGGGTATATATTGGTCTTGGTTTATTATTGTCACTTGTACCGAGGTACAGTGAAATACTTGTCTTGCATACCATTCATACAGATCAATGCATTACACAGTGCAGTGAGGTAGTACAGGGTAAAAACAATAAAGAATAAAGTGTTACAGTTACAGAGAAAGTACAGGGCAGGCAGACAGTAAGGTGGAAGATCATAAACAAGGTAGATTGTGAGGTCAAGAGTCCATCTTAACATATAAGGGAACCGTTCAATATAAAGTGGGATAGAAGCTGTCCTTAAGCCTGGTGGTACGTGCCCTCAGACTCCTGTATCTTCTGCCTAATGGGAGAGGGGAGAAGGGAGAATGACCCAGGTGAGTGGCGTCTTTGATTATGTCGGCTACTTTACTGAGGCAGCAAGAAGTATAATCCAGAGTCCACGGAGGGGAGGCTGGTTTCCGTGATGCGCTGGGCTGTGTCCACAACTCTCTTCAGTTTCTTGTGGTCCCGGGCAGAGCAGTTGCCATACCAAGAGGTGATGCATCCAGATAGGATGCTTTCTATGTGCATCGATAAAAGTTGGTGAGAGTCAAAAGGGACATGGCAAATTTCTCTAGCCTCCTGAGGAAATAGAGGCGCTGGCGAGCATTCTTGGCCATGGCATCTACGTGGTTGGGCCATATGACATGATATATGCATATGATAATTAACTTGAACTTGAACCTGGCATTCAAAACTGGTTATCTGGCTATTCCAAAGCTAGATAGGTCTACCAAGTCATGGTTCCTGAATTTTCCACTTTCCAAAGCTAGATAGGTCTACCAAGTCATGGTTCCTGAATTTTCCACTTTCCACTTATCTCTTTCACCTTCAGTTAAAAGCACAACATCGCATAAGATAAATGACAAAGAAGTCTTCACTGAAGGGTTCTTGAATTACCATGGGAGATGTTGAACAATGAAGGTTAGGACTATAACTGAGTTCACCCCTCCAAAAAAACAGTGGACAATTCCATAACACCACCTACTCAACAGGCCACATGACCCACTTCTATGTTTCATGGGAATGATCTTGCAGGGAAAAGCCAGCCATTCCAGAGGGAATTCTCAGCATTACAGTGCCACCAAGTCTGGGATCACAGAGCAAGCACTGGAGCTCTACCCTGCTGCCGATATCTTGACTGTAATCCAACGCTCAACTCTTTAGAGGCAGAGCATGACTTTTCAGCAATTCACCTGTTTCACAGCTGTCTTCCTTTTTCAAATTTAACAATTTCACAATTGATGCTCAATTGACTTTTAATGATAGGGCAGATAGTGGGAAGCTTTTCTCCCTAGCAGAGGTTCAGGGGAGTTGTTTCTGGGAGTCACACAGCACAGACACAAGGGATGCTTTGGCCTTACCCACTTGACAGCATTACATAGTTACACAATGCAAGGTCTTGCTGTTGTGCAGGACCTCAGTAAGTGGGATTGGTCAGTTCACTACTGGTTGTCCATACTCAGCATGCTAGTCCACAGCAAATGGCAAATGCAGGCACCTCATCACCAGCAGAAAATTCTGGGCTCACAATTCTCCGAGAGGGCTCCAGATTCTGGAAGTGCTAACTCAGAAGTGAAAGAGGGGAGGGGAAGAAGGAAAAGAAAGCCATATTTAAAGCCTCATACATGCAAATCCTCCATTGAGTGCAAGATTAAAATACTTTTTAAAAACTACTATACCCTCTTTTCTGATACCTTACAAAATTGAAACTACAGAAATAATTTTAGGTCTTAATCCTTATCAGAAGGGCTTGATAGCAATAATTTATGATTTAATTATGAAAATACATCTAGAATCATTAGACAAAATTAAGAATGGATGGGAAAGTAAACTCCAGACATCTACACCTATAGAGACTTGGAAGAAAATTCTTCAATTAGTTAATACATCTTCAATGTGTGCCAGACACTTGTTGATACAGTTTAAGGTAGTTCACAGGACCCATACGTCCAAAGATAAGTTAGCTCGTTTTTATAACCATATAAATCCTACATGTGACAGATGTAAATCGAATGTGGCTTCTTTGACACATATGTTTTGGTCCTGTCCTCCTTTGGAAAAATATTGGGAAGACATTTTTAACATTATTTCAAACGTATTGAATATTGATTTACAGCTTCACCCTATCACTGCAGTTTTTAGATTACCAAGGATAGAGTCTGGCCATTTATCTGCTTCCGCTAACTGTATGATTGCCTTTGTTACATTAATGGCCAAATGATCCATTTTGATTAAATGGAAGGATCCAATACCCCCTACTACTTTTCAATGGTTCTCTCAAACTATATCATGTTTAAACTTGGAAACAATTAGGACTGGTACTGTGATCCTTCGCTTAAATTTGAAGACATTTGGAATCCATTTATTCAATATTTTCACATGATGTAGATCCCCTTTCAATAACTTTCCAACTTCGAGGAACGGAGTTGACGACATAATATTGCTCTGCTTCTGCTGAGAAATTTTAGCCCAGTTTTTTTTTGTTGTTTGTTTTTTTAAAATTTTTTTTTTGTTTAGTTTAGTTTATATTGTTTACAATTTTTCTTATTGATTTGGGTTTTTTTTAAATTTATATAATAAATCTTTTTCTTTCCTTTCTTTTATATTATATTCATTTACTAAGAGATCATTGGATCTACAGATATTTTTTAATATTTTGTTGTTCTTTATGATTATCTATGCCATGATTGTTCTCCTGATTTCCGTGTATTACACGTATAAACATTGATCTGATCTCCATGTATTACATGTATAAACATTGATGTTATATATTAATCTGCATTAATTTGAAAACTAATAAAAAGATTGAAAAAGAAAGATTAAAATGCTTGAGCTGCAACCAAATTAGCAGTCAAGTATAACAAAATGGCTCATAATTAGATAGACTTTATGAGATAGATAAAATGGAAATGACACCTAAAATAAAAGCAGTTACTTAAAAGCAATTAAATTTGTATTCAAAGGCTTAAAAGGAATGTCCTCTAGCCAGCTACCTTCTAAAGTACCAATTGAAACTCACTTCATACCCATCTGCCCGATATGACATCAATTTCTAATTAATGCCCCTGGATTTTCCTGCCCATTATTTGAAGATACTGATTGGCATATTGACTTTCAAGCTGATTTATAACATGCAGACATGAATCCTTTTAACAAAATTGCATTCAATATAAAAAATAATATAATTACTCCATCTATAAATTGGCCAATGACACCACTGTTGTTGGCAGAGTCTCAGATGGTGATGAGGAAGTGTACAGGAGTGAGACAGATCAGCTGGTTGAGTGGTGTAACAACAACAACCCTGCACTCAATGTCAGCAAGTTCAAGGAATTGATTGTGGACGTCAGGAAGGGGAAGTCGGGAGAACACACACCAGTCTTCATTGAGGGGTCAGCGGTGGAAAGGGTGAGCAGCTTCAAGTTCCTGGGCGTCAACATCTCAGAGGATCTATCCTAGGCCCACACTTTGATGCAATCACGAAGGCGGCACGCCAGTGGCTCTACTTTATTAGGAGTTTGAGGAGATTTGGTATGTCACCAAAGACTCTTGCAAGTTTCTACCAATGTACGGTGAAGATCATTCTGACTGGTTGCATCACCGCCTGGTATGGAGGCTCCAATGTGCAGGATCGAAAGAGGCTGCAGAGGGTTGTAGACTCAGCCAGCTCCATCACGGGCACAAACCTCCCCACCATCAAGGACATCTTCAAGAGGAGGTGCCTCTGTCATTAAGGACCTTCACCATCCGGGATATGGCTTCTTCAAGTTACTACCATCGAGGTGGTGGTACAGGAGCCTGGAGACCCACACTTAACGTTTGAGGATCAGCTTCTTCCCCTCCACCAACAGATTTCTGTACGGTCCATGAACCCATTAACACTACCTTGTTATTCCTTTTTTGCACTATTTATTATTTTTGGAACTTATAGTAATTTTTATGTCTTTATGTCTTGCACCGAACTGCTGCCACAAAACAAAAAATTTCACGACATATGTCAGTGATAATAAACCTGATTCTGATATAGACAATGAACCATTATTCTACACATGTGAAATGTGGCAGTAATCTTGGTGTGTGCTGGACAGGTTTCCAAATTAAAAATTCACTTTATCCTGTCGGATATCAACATTAGGGAAATCTTTGAGTGGAAGATACCTAGAGCACCCCTCCAAAGAGTCAGGGAAAGCTGAAGGAAGCAGAGCTCACTAGATGAGATCGGCATTTTTTAATTAGGTGAAGGTTACCATGTGACATACAGCAAGGTGGAAAAATGGGGCTACAGTAAATGTCAGACAAGATCCAATGTAATGGCAGAGAGCACATTCAAAAGACTTAACAGCCTCTTCCTACATGGCCTTCAATGAGACCACGCATGGAGTACCTGGGCAATTTTGGTCTCTGTATGCATGGAAAGCACACTTGCTTTGGAGATAAAGCAGTGTTCATTTCCTATATTCATGCCAGGAGTGATCCTGCAGGATTGTCTGGTTTCCACTGGAGTTTACATGAATTAGATGACCTCCTCCAAGGGGTGTCTATGGGGTGGATGCTGAGAGTTGAATTGCCAGTGTGTGGCAGAGGGTGGAGAGGGGTGGGAGGGGGGAGAGGGAGGGAGAGGAAGTTCTACCTTCAGGACAGAAATTAGAAGAAATCTCAGAATGTTCTATCCCAGAGAGCAGTGAATATGCAACTGTTGAGTATATTCAAGATTGAGATTGATGTATTTTTGGATACTAAATGAGGATCAGTGGGAACGTGGATGAGGTACAGGATCAGCTGTGATTTCATTGAAAGGTGAGCAGGCTCAAGAGTTCTTAATTGGTTACTCTTGGTCATCTCGTGTTTACTTTTCTAATCTCATAAGCAAAATGCCAGATTTATATTTTGCTGGACACATAATTTGCTCAGGAACTCAGTGGGCTGAGCAGCATCTGTGGGGTGGAAATGAGTTGTCGACGTTTCAGGTCAAGAGCTTCCATCTGGACTGAGAAAGGAGAGGGAAGAGAGCCAGTATAGAGGGGCAGGAGGGAGACAGGGGCCAGTAGATGATAGCTGGACTAAAGAGGGGAGAAGGATGACAGACAGTTGGAGCCAGCTAGTGGAGGGTGAGGGATAGAGTTGGGAGACAGAGGCAGATGGGTCATAGTCAGAAGCAGAGAGAAAAGGGCAGATGGAGTGAGGTGGGTTGAGGGGAGGGTGAAGAACTTTCATGTGTCTTTTATCTCCACTCACTAATTGTTCTCATTCATCTATTAACTAAACGGCACTGAAAGCATTGTGTCAGCTGGACAACTTTGGTCTCCACCCTATCGGAGAAATTCCCACCCCTCTCTGCAACCCGAAGCGTGCTTGTTTTCTCCCTTTTCCAGTCATAGAGTCATACAGCATGTTGAAAGGCCCTTCAAGCCCAGCTCTTCCATGCTGGCTGTGTTGCCCAGTGAGCCAGTCCCATCTGCCCATGTTTGGCCCATAGCCCTCTAAACCCCTTCTGTCCATGTACTTATCTAGATGGCCTTTAAATGTTGCTAATGTGCCCGCCTCAACCACTATCTCTGGCAGCTCATTCCAAATACGCACCACCTTTTGCGTGAAGATGACGACCCTGATGTCCCTTTTAAATCTCTCACCTCTGATCATAAGCCTATGCCCTCTTGTTTTTAGTGCCCCCTCCCTGGGAAAAAGACTGTGTGCTTTCACTCTATGTTGTGATCAAAGGCATTGACCCGAAACATTAATTCTGTTTCTCTCTTCGCAGCTATGGCAATGACCTGAGTATTTCCAGCAGTTCTGTTTTCATCTGAGATAGTACAAAGGCGGCAACAATACAACTTAACCAGACTTCTGTGTTTGTATTAAATGTTGATTAACTGGTATATCTTGTGTGCTTAATAGCTATCTCTACAGAATTTGGCTGGGCTACAGTATTTTGTAGCAAAGAACAGTTTTGCTCCAATAGATTTTGCTGGAATAGAAATTCATTTCTAAAGTGCAGTCAAGGCTTTTCAACCGATGGCATTTCGTTGAAGTGTAGTCACTGCTGTAATGCGTTAAGCTTGTGTGAGAAAGATACAGCTGGAGCACCCATGTTTAGCCCAAAGTGTGGAGTGGATGAACCATGTCTGCTTCCTTCCGAAATCCCCCCCGTCACAGAAGTCACTCTTCAGTCAATGTGATTCAAGGTATAATTGACAGTACTGGATACAGCAAAGAATATGGGACAAACAACATACTGGCTATAGTACTCACGACTTGTACTCCAGGGCTAGTCACACATCTTGCTGACCTAGGACATTGGCAATGTAGATAATTGCCCAGTTATGTTCCATACACAAAAAGCAGAAAAATCCAATTCTGCTAATTGCCACTCAGTCTACTCTCAATCATGGGCAAGGCGATGGAAAGTATCACCAACAGTGCTATCAGCTGGCATTTACTCCAACCCACTCACTGATGTTCAGTTTGGGTTTTATCAGGACCACCTGGCTCCAGAACCCATCACAGCTTTGAGCAAAACAAGAACCAAATTCCAGAGTTGAGGGGGGAGTGACTCCCCTTGGATCAAGACAGCACATGACCAAGTGTGGCATCATTTCCTCAGGGCACTGTCCCAAATCCAACCACCTCCAGCTTCTTCATCAGCCATCTTCCTTCCAACATAAACGTCACAAGTGGGGATGTCCATCGTTGACTGCAGGTGGTCAACTGCATTTGCAATTCTTCAGCACTCATTCTTATTATACTGAAATTCATTTACATCTGGTGCATGATTCATAAAAGGCTGGTATGCAGATACAACAATTAGTAAAGCTAACAGGATGTTACCATTACTAGGGGAATTGAATATAAAAGTAGGGAGGTTATGTTTCAATTATATGTGTAATTAATGAGACCACATCTGGAGCACTCTGTACAGCAACAGTCTTATTAAGGAAAGATATTAATACATTAGAAATATTCCAGAGAAGGTTTACTAGACAAATATCTGGAATGGGCAGCTTGTCCTTTGAGGAAAGGTTGGACAAGCTAGGTTTGCATTTGCTGAAGTTTGGAAGTGGGAGAGGCAACTGCATGGAAACCTACAAGATCCTGAAGGGTCTTGACCGGATGGACCTAAAGAGGATGTTCCCCTTGTGGGAGACTCTAGATCTAATGGTCACTGTTTAAGACTAGGGACTCATCCATTTAAGACAGACATTAGGCAGACATTTTTCTTTCAGAGGACCGAGTCTTTGAAATACCCTTCCTCAAAGGACAGTGGAAATAGAGTCCTTAAATATCCTTAAAGCTTAAGTAAACAGATAATAGATAAACAAGGGGTTAAAAAAGTTACTGGGAATGCGGAATTGAGGTACAAGCAGATGAGCCATGATCATGTTAAATGGTGGAGCTGGCTACTAATCCATATATTTGTATGCCTGAGCATTATTCATTGATCTTTACAAAACACAGACATGGAGTAGAAGGCAATGCACATTTGATTTCAATTCCTTCACTTCTCCCTCATTGTCCCATTAGCAATTTTAGCTCCAAATATCAGCAGAGGTACCCATCAGAATTAAGTTTCCATCAATGGTTTTCTTTGCAGAACATCTCTAAAGGTTATTTTTAAATGTGAAAGCTCATTGGCAATCAGAAAACTTACTTGGAAAAACTTTTTAAAACATTGTTTGTTTACAAGGGTATGATTCAATGAAGTCATGTGGAACTATTTCCACCCAGGGAGTAATAACATAGAATAAATTAACAGGGAAGATCAGTGAAAGTGTTGGCATAAAATGCATTTGTGACAATTGAAAGCCTTGCTGGAATGTTGAACATAATGAGAAAGAGTGCAGCTTGTTGAGCCTAATAGCTTCTGACTGTTCTGAACAATTTCTTGCTCTTTAATGAAGTTAAAGCACATTAATGAGTCACTGGAAAGTGATACTGCATCTAAAAGAAACACACAATACTTTGGGATCTTTTGGTATTTCAAGTGAAATGCATCAATAAATATTATGATCGGTAAAATTTACTTGTTTGTTGAGCAGCACGAGTTTGTATCACTGAAGATGGGAAAAAGTGCCACCATTCCTAAAACAGTGCAAGTTACTGGAGCTCCTCACACCCAATTACTGCTGAGTAACTCACGAGATACTTCGGCTCATTCTTTGTAATGTTATGAAGTCAGGATGGTGTTGTACAGTCAGACCTACCGGGATGTGCCAGAGGGTGGGGGGTATGTGAAACAAGCTGCCGGAGGAAGTGTAGAGACAGGTACAATTACAATGTTTAAAAGGCATTTCTACAGGTATGTGGATAGGAAAGGTTTAGAGGGATACGGGCCAAACAAAACAGGCAAATGAGACTACATCAGGTAGGCAACTTGGTTGGCATGGACAAGTTGGGCCTTGCTGTATAACTCTATGACTCTAATACACAAACGAAAAAAAAGGGAGCAGAGGAAAGAGAAGGAATGACACGCACAGATAGCCAGACTATACATCACCCAGACTTCACAGCATTAACACCACTTAGACTAACAATGGACCATGACCCCACTAAAGAACACCAGGACACTGTTTCCCAGACCGTTACAGATCTCTCACATCAGGAGATCTCCCCTCCATAGCCTCCAACTTCACAGTGCCCTAACCCCATACTGCCTAGTTCTCTCTTTTACCCAAGGTCCATAAGGTCCCACTCTACCTCCTTACAAGGATCCATCCCATTTTCTCAATGTCTCTGTCTCCTCTGAATCTGCTCTCAAGATGAGGCCTTCTGCTCTGGAGCTTCTGAAATATCCTCCCTCTTCCAGAATTGTAGGTTCCCCTTTACCGTAGTTGATGGAGCCCTCACATGCAATTCCTCCATTTCCCGCATGTCTGCTTTCAACGCCTCTCCCCAGACAGAACAGCAATAGAGTTCCTCTGGTCCTCACCCTTCATCCCACTAGGGTACAACCCAATAAGCGTTAAATTTTCCAATTTCAGGTGACCTACACCTCCTGTGTCCTCCTCCCACACGCACTCACCATTCTCCATTGTTCACCTTTCCCATCATCCCCTCCCCACTGGTTTCCACCTATCAGCTACCAGCCTCTATCACACCCCCTTCCCTTGTATTTCCATACACTGGCAGTCTCTGCTCTTCCCTCTCAGCCCTGGTGAAGAGTCTCGATCTAAAACATAAACTTACACCTTTTGCATCCACAGATACTGCTTGACCTGCTGAGATCTTTTTTGATTTCTCTCTCTTAGTTTCTGATGAAGGATCTTTGACCTGAAACGTTAACTGATTCTCTTTCCACAGATGCTGCCCAACCTGCTGAATTATTCCAGCATTTCCTGTTTTTATTTCAGATTTCCAGCATCTGCAGTTTTGTTTTTGAATTTTCTAAGCTCCAATTCCTTTCCAAAACCTCTGCCTGCCACTCTTCTTTTAAGATGTTCCTGAAGATCTATCCCTTTGACCAAGTTTTTGGCCACCGGTCTCTATTCTTTCTACTGCAAGCCAGTGTCAAATTTACAGGTTTAAAAGCACGGACTGGTTGCACACTGATATTGTGGTTATGTAATATGGAGCAGACCCACAGTAAAGTGCAAGATACCTGATAGATTGCTCCAGGTTCTGTTGATGTCCCTCAGAGTTTGTTTCTCAGCAATGGTTCGCTTTATCTCATCTAAAACCACATTCAGTTCCTTAGACCGTTTGATGTTTTCTTGCTCAGCTGCATGAAGTCTGTCACGCAATGCTAGAAACTCCCGCTGATAAATGTCCACCACATCCCCTATGGAAACAGAGAGGCTGAGCGTTAGTAACTGGCAATAAACACTGGCTCAAGGTGCCCCACCGACATTTAAAAGATGAATGGGCAGTTAACTCATTCTTGGTGATTCATGGCCCAGATCAACAAGGAGAACGTTCCTCACTTTCCAAAAGAGTAGTTGTGGAATCACCCGGGAACAGGCATGGAACGTCTGGTTTAATGGACTGCAGGTAAAGGCAGGGGGTCACTACCATCCTCTATTGCCAATCTTCAAATATTAGCTTTATTCATAAAAGAATTTTAAAAATCGAATCACTGCTTATTTGCTTAATCATTACAAAGATAAGAAATCAATGCCTTGACTTTAAAGAGGATGCCATAGTGAACGTTCTTTCACCAGTGCAGGGTGAGATGATCCTTGTTGTGGGTCTTAGCTGAAGGTAAAGCAGTTTAGTGGGTTCAAGTTATACTACCTAATGTTTTATCTTTGAAATAACATCACAAAAGCAGATTATCTGGTCATGATTTCATTGTTTGTGGGAGCCTACTACGTACAAATCAGCTACCAACATTACAACAGGCTGTAAACTGCTTAGAGCCCAGAGTCATATCATGAAAGAAATAAATCTTTGTTCTTATCTTCTTTGTCCTTTATTCATCTCTCTGAAAGAGCTCTAAACCTAGAAAAGATGAATCCCAAGTGTCAACCCAGATTAGATGGTGGCCTTCACACCCTTGAGTCAGAATGACAGAAGGAACACCACAGAAACTGCCCATCAGCCCAACATTTACATCCACTCAAGCCTCCCCCACCCTTCAATTAACCCTGTGTGTCTTGCTGTTTCCCACCCACCCTTCTTGTGCTCATCCGGGCTTCCCCTTAGATGCATTTATTCTAAGTTATCTCAACCACTCCTCTGGGTAAAGCTATTTCTCCTGAATTCCTAACTGGATTTGTTAGTTATGTCATATATTTATGATCTCAACACCCTCGGCCACCAACACAAATTGATTAATTAGACATCTATTTCAGAAGTACTTTGGAGCCATATAGAATACAAATAGGCAGGTACATTTGCCAGAGGTTACAATAGTGATTAAAGGCTGGCACACTTCCTAGAGATGTCATAAGCACATTTTCATCCTTACTTCAGTGAGTGAAAGGTGTTGAATGAAAAGGCAATTTGAACATACCATCCAATTCCTCTAGACAACTAACCTAAGCTGAAAGCAAAAAAAACACCAACAAAAGCTGAAGCTGTAAGAAAATACAGGAAGTGCTATGGATATTCAGCAAGTCAGGCAGCATCTGTGGGGAGAGAAACAGAGTTAACGTTTCAGGAAGGTCATTGACCTGAGACATTAACTTTATTTTTCTCTCTCCAGGTGCTCAGTATCTCCAGCAGTTTCTGTTTTTATAAAAAGAAAAGAATCCAGCACAGGGCAGGCCATTCGGCCCATGACATTGTGTCAATCTTGATGCCAATTTATACTAAATGTCCTCCTCCTGTGTATCATCCATATCCCTCCATATTCATGTGTCTATCTAAAAGCCTCTTAAACTCCACCAGACTGCCCGCTCCCACTACTACCCCTGGTGACCCATTACAGGCACCCACCACCCTCTGTGTAAAAAAAACCTGCGCCACCCCCCCCCCCCCCACCTTAAAAGCACGTCCTCTGGTGTTTGACATTTCTATCCTGGGCAAAAGGTTCTGACTATCTACCCTATCTATGCCTCTCATAAATTTAAAAACATCAATCAGGTCTCCCCTCAACCTTCAACACTCTGGGGAGAACAACCCAAGTTTGTCTAACCTCTCCTTATAGCTCAGGGCCTCTAATCCAGGCAGCATCCTGGTGAACCTCTTCTTCACCCTCTCCAAAGCCTCCACATCCTTCCTGTAACGGGGCGACCAGAACTGCACACAATGCTCCAAGTGCGGTCTGACTGAAGTTTTACATAGCTGCAGCATGACTTCCTTACTCTTATACTCAACACCCCTACCAATGAAGGCAAGCGTGCCATAACTAGACCTAAATGCTAGTTTGAATGCCACACAGGTACAATGTGGGTTCTAATCTGACTGCAGTGACTAAACTGGAAAAACTTGCACATTGCATCCCTCTGGACTTCCCAGAGTTTTGCACAGTCACCAAGTTATTCCTGTAGTACAATTACCATTATTAGATAAGCAGAACAGCAAAATTAGGTGGAACAAAGTCTTACAAATAGGGACAGGTTGAACAGCTAGTAAGTTGTTCTTTGATATGATAGAAGGCAAGAAATTCTCTGCACTTCAGAATCAGGTTACTATCATTGTCTTATGACATGAAACTTGTTGTTTTGCTGCAGCAGCACAGTGCAAAGACATATAATTAATATAAATTACAAAATAAATAGAGTGCAAAAAGGAATAATGAGATAGTGTTTATGGGTTCACGGACCATTCAGAAATCTGACGGCGGAGGGGAAGAAGCCGTTTCTGAATCATTGAGTGTGGGTCTTCAGGCTCCTGTACCCTGTCCCTGATGGTCGTAATGAGAAGACGGCATGTCCCAGGTGGTGAGGGTCCTTAGTGATGGATGCCGCCTTCTTGAGGCACCGCCTCTTGAAGATGCCCTCAATGGTGGGGAGGGTTGTGCCCGTGATGGAGCTGGCTGAGTCTACAAGCCTCTGCAGCCTCTTACAATCCTGTACACTAGAGCCTCCATACCAGGCTGTGATGTAACCAATCAGAATGCTCTCCACCATACATCTGTAGAAATTTGCAAGAGTCTCTGCTGACATACCGAATCTCCCCAAACTCCGAATGAAGTAGAGCCAGTCGCGTGCCTTGTTCGCGATTACATCAACGTGTGGGGCCCAGGACAGATCCTCCAAGATGTTGACACCCAGGAACTTAAAGCTGCTCACCCTTTCCACCACTGTGAGGACAATGAGGACTGGTGTGTGTTCTCCCAACTTCCCCTTCCTGAAGTCCACAATCAACTCCTTGGTCTTGCTGACGTTGAGTGTGAGGTTGTTGTTGCAACACCACTCAACCAGCCGATCTCACTCCTGTACGCCTCGTCGTTATCTGAGATTTTACCAACAACAGTGGTGTCACCTGCGACTTTATAGATGGCATTTGAGCTGTGCTTAGCCACACAGTACGAGTGTAGAGAGAGTAGAGCAGTGGGCTAAGCATCCTTGGGGTCCGCCTGTGTTGATTGTCAGTGAGGAGGAGATGTTATCAATTATCCTTTTTCGAATAGTGGCAAACAATCCTGGCTAAGGTAAAGGCAGCATCTGGTAATGGCAGCGCCCCCTCAACACTGACCCCACAGAGCACAGCATCCCATTACTACTGCCCAAGGACATTGGCTTAGATTTTTGCTCTGAAGCCTCTGGATAAGACTCAGATGCATAAGTTTTGACTTGGAGGGTATCCTCTGAGCCAATTTGACATTAACCAGCAATACCATCCATCAAATTCAAATCTATAGGCACAAACAACAGGGAAAAAGTTGAGCCGCTTGGTATCAGGAGCACCATGGCTACCCACTTGATCAGAATCAACTGGCCAACTTCACTCATTGAAATAAACTCACCATCGCCCACAACAGTGGCTGTGAACTTTGCATTCAATTTGCCAAAATATTTGAAACAACCTTCATCTGTTACTTTACAGGTTGAATTATTCTATTACTTTGAGAACCACTATGCTTTAATCTTGCAGAAATAAAACACGTGACATCCAACCCAACAGGGCACCATTTTCCATTATAGAATACCCCTGAGATGTGCACAAATTCAACTAAAACAAATCTAAGATTTCCCCTTCTCTGAAGTTTCTTCACCAGACCATCCACTGGATTTACTGGAAATACCACCATGCATACTATGCTCACAATGGAACAGGATAAAATATTGGTATAAGCAATATCTTTAGGTAAACCTTGCGGAACATTCTCAAAACCATGGCAAGTTACGATGTAATCATTTATCTGCATGGAGTGCCAGTTAATTGGAGGTAACACACCTAGCATTGGATGTGCAGGGAAGCCTTTGAACGAGGATCATTTATTGCACCAGAAATCATTCCAAATTTTGTTCAGATACAGTCACAGTGTCACAGAGCCGTACAACACAGAAACAGGCTCTTTGGCCCAATATGTCCATGCCAACCATTGAATATCCCTCAAAGTAATGAGATATCCCATCATGTTAAAAATGCCCTATAAATCTTAGTTGTTGTTATATTCTGAAGTATCAACATTATTCAAGTTTGAGACATTGCTGTGGCATGTCTGGTTTACAAAAGCAAACATTCAACTAGGATTGTTCTTTGCAGTGTTTCCATCTCTCTACATGGGTTGTGTCTGGGGAAAAACATCCCACGTAGTATGTGGAAAGAAATCAATGTTGCATTTCACGTAAACATGGCAGGCAATCTTCACAACACTTAGGGCTTTTGTGAGACTATACCTGGCCTATAAAATGGACGTACTTACAAAGATTCACCTAGGATGGTAGATCAGTCACACAAAGAGAGATTGAGGAGGCTAGGCCTCTATTCTTTAGAGTTTATTCTTCAGAAAAATGATGGGTGACCTCATTGAATTCTTATAAAGCTTGACAGGGTAAACACAAGGAGGAGATTTCTCTTGACTCCAAGACTAGAAGCAACAGTTACAAACTCAGAACAGCAGGGCGGTCATTTAGGACTGAGACGAGGGGAATTTTCTTCACTCAGAGGGTGGCAAATATTTGGAATTCTCTCCCCAGGAGGCTCTGTCATGTATTTAATTAAAAACTGAGATCCACAGATTTTTGAACATTAAAGATATCAAGCAAAATGCAAATATTGCAGGAAAATGTTGAGGTAAATGGTGGAGCAGGCTCGAGGAGCGACATAGAACATATGCTTGTTCTCAAGATCCCACAACCAGCAAACGACCAGTTTACCTGTTTTTTTGCCAGAGTTGAGAGGACCCCCCCTTCCCACTCTGTGAAAGAGTGCCTGTGAGATCATGAAAGATGGCACCTCTGGCAGTGCAGCCTGCCCTCAGTCTTGTTCTGGGAATAGGCACCAAATGTGTGCATTAAATCAGGTCCCACCCCAAAATTAAAAGTCCTATAGTTGGCCTCAGCACCCTATATCATTGGAAAGAGAAGGGAAATAACTGGAGTTCCCATAAAATGTTCAGGAGGAGTAGGCTATACAGCCCTCAGCCTGCTCTTCTCCAGTTTGAGGTTGTGGCTGTTCCTGTGCCTTAACATCTTCCTACCCAACTCCTTTAGAGAACAAAATATATTCAATAACTGGGTTTTCACATCCCTCTGCAGAGAATTCCAAAGATTCACATCCCTTTGCATGAAACCTCTCAGCTCAAAATTGTTAACCCCTTATTCAGAGACTATGCTATCTAATTCTAAATTGTCCACCTAGAGCATAAAGCTTCTTGACATCTACCCTGTCAATCCTCCTCAGAATCTTCAGGTCTCGATCAGATAACCCTTGCTTTTCTAAATTACAGTGAGCACAGGATAATCCTAATATCACTTCCTAGGTGAATCCTAGCAACACAGATTTGTTCCCCCTTCTCCCCCACCAACTTCTCCCACCCCCCCTACCCCCACCATTTATATAGATATCACAATGTGGGCATCACCAACAATGCCAACAATTAATGCGCTCCCCTGTCTGCCCAGGGTGGTGGAATTGAGCTGTCTTCCTGAACTGTTGCAGTCTCTTTGCTGAAGGCTGTCGTGGAGGGAGATCCAGGATTTAGACCCAGTCAATGATGATGAAGGAACAGAGATATAGATTCAAGTCAGGATAATGCACCAGCTGCTGTGATTGTTCTCCTTGGTGGTGGCGGTCCTGGTTGGAGGAGCTGCTGTCGGAGTGTCCTAAATGATACACACATGGTGGTGCAAGGGTATGGTGGGGGTGGTTGAGGAAGTGGTGGGTGGAGTAAATATCAAGCCAGTTGATACATCCTGGATGCTGCCACGCTTCTGGAGTGATACTGGAACTGCGATATCAAGGCAAGTAATCAATATTCCACTACAGCTGACTTGGAGATGATGGACAGGCTTTGGGGTGTCAGAAGATGAATCATTTGCTGAGGGTCATCCAGCCTTTGACCTGCTCGTGTAGCTATAGTGTTTATGTAACTGATTCAATTGAGGGTTTGGACAATAATGATCCCAGGGTGCTGACCTGTGGGGTGGGGGGGGGGGGGGGGTGGGAGGGGAGGAGGAGGTGGAAACAGGGGGAACTTGATAGTTAACGATATGGTACTATCATCGCCAAGGATAAAGGTCTGATTTCCTTGCTGAAGATGGTCATAGCCTGACACCTTGGCAGTGTGAATGTTGTCCCAGACTTTCTGCATGGAGGCCAAGACTATTTCATTTGCTGAATTACAAGTTGAAATGATTATTGTGCAAATCAGTAATCACCCCATTCAGCAGATAAAGCAGCAGCATCTGGTTGAACTAAGAACACTGCCCTGAGGAACTGCAGTGACATCCTGGGGCTGGGATGATCGAGGAAACACAGCAATCTTCCTATGTGTGAGATGTGCCTCCAATCAAGGGTGATCAGGGATGGGCAATGAATGATGGCTTGGACAGAGAATCCCACATCCCAAAAATCAAATAAAAATTGGTCTCTGGAGTTGACCAATTTCTCCATGCATTTCCTGAACACATAAAAGAGCAAGGGCTACTCAAACCACAGACGGGGCCCAGCACAGACCAACAATAGCTAGAAAATAGCAGGTAAGCGACATAGAAACATTTACATTTTCTAACAGAGAGACAGAAGAGACTGCTGGGATCTGGAGCAAAAGAGAAACTGCTGGAGGAACTCAGCGAGTCAAGTAGAATCTGAGGCGGGAGAGGAATTGTCGATGTTTCTTGTCGAGACCCTGCATCAGGACTGAGAGTGGAGAGGGAAGATAGCCGGTATAAGCTTTGTATAAGACTCAACATGGGTTAGGTTCCAAGGGTAAAAAAAGTTTCCAAATTCAGCATTCTCACTTGGAAATGGGACATAAAAAACAAAACTTAAAAGGAATACTAGCACTGCAAGGCAACTCTGAAGGAAAAAGAGAGGTGAGCATGCAGTCACACTGAGAAGAAGCCAATGAGTCATCAATACATTCAACAATTCCACTGCAGGGAGAGACACCACTGGACACACTTTGTCAAATACATCAGGGCTACCCCATATACTTTTTTAGATATTAGATATTTATTTATTAGTCACATGTACATTGAAACACACAGTGAGATGCATCTCTTTGCGTTACTGAGAATGTGCTGGGGGCAGCCCGCAAGTGTTGCCACTCTTCCGGCGCCAACATAACATGCCCACAGCTCCTAACCCGTACATCTTTGGAATGTGGGAGGAAACCAGAGCACCCGGAGGAAACCCACGCAGGCACACACGGAGAACGTACAAACTTCTTACAGACAGTGGCAGGAATTGAACCCGGGTCACTGGCACTGTAATAGCGTTACACTAACCGCTACACTACCGTGCATACTTTGTAGAGATGCTACCAAAAGTTTATTTATTAAATATTACAGTTTATAACATATACAATGTCACAGAAGGTACATAAACATAAAAACATAAGAAAAAACAGAAGCAAACCTTTGAGCTTGCTCTGGCATTCAATAAGATCCAGGTGATCCTGTACCTTGGCCACATTCCTATTTCCTCTGATTCCTTTCTATTCAAAAATATCCATCCCACCCTTAAGTATATACAGTATAAAGACATGTAGCTGTTACACTTTATTCTGCATTCTGTTATTGATTTACCTAGTACTACCTCAATGCACTGTGGATTGAACTGATCTGTACAATTGGTATGCAAGACAACCTTTTCACTGTACCTTGGTACATGTGACGATAATAAACCAATTCCAATGACCCTCTGAGGAAGGGAATAAATGTGGCAGCTTTGTTGATAATGAGGAGTGTAGTCTTCGGTAGAGAGCAATGGCAGATGCAATTTAATCCTGAAAATAGCAACACAATGCATTTTGGACTAGGAGAGCCATGGCTAAGAGAAACAATGAATGGCAGGTCTCAGGGAGTGTTGATGAACAGGGGGATACCGTCCAAAGATCCTTGAAGACAACAGTGCAGGTAGAGCAGGTGATGAAGGCGGCACAGGATACCTGCCTTCATTCACCAGGATATAGAATATAAAAGAGTAGGGAGGCTATGGTACAACTTTATAAATCATCTGTTAGGCCACAGCTGGAGGAAATTCAGTAGGATTCCCTGGAAAATTTATGATTCCAGGACCGAGATGAAGAACAGAGAAAACCTACAGCACAATTCAGGCCCTTCGGCCCACAAAGTTGTGCCGAACATGTCCCTACCTTAGAAATTACTAGGCTTATCCATTTTTCTCAGCTCCATGTACCTGTCCATAAGCCTCTTAAAAGACCCTATCGTATCCGCCTCCACCACCATTATCAGCAGCCCATTCCACACACTCACCACTCTGAGTAAAAAACTTACCCCTGACATCTCCTCTGTACCTACTCCCCAGCACCTTAAACCTGTGTTCTCTTGTGGCAATCATTTCAGCCCTGGGGAAAAGCCTCTGACTATCCACACAATCAATGCCTCTCATCATCTTATACACCTCTATCAGGTCCCCCCTCATCCTCCGTTGCTCCAAGAGAAATTATTTCATCCAGAAGGTGGTAAATCTTTGGCATTCTCTACATTGGAGGGCTGTGGTGACTCAGTCATTAAGTTCATTTAAAACAGTGCGATAGTTTTTTGGATATTAAGGGATAAGGAGACAGAGGAGCAACATGACATTGAGGTCGCTCAGCTATAATCGTGTTGAATGGTGGAGCATGCATGAGAGACCAGGAAGTCCACTCCTGCTCCTTATGTTTTTAAACGGCACTTTCTCAAATCCGTTGGAAGTCCATACCTCTGACCCTTTACACTACCTCAAAAAGCTCTGTTCAAATACAGTAACACTCCAATAACTTACTCTCCTGATGGTTTGGCATCTGGCTCATACTTGTACTCCCTTTTACAAACCAGGGCCCCAGTTCCTGCACTCTTTAAACTTACTGGGTTCATTAGAAAATTTACTATACTACTGAGTAACATCTTAAAAAAAATTGTGAAATAAAATTGTGTTGGAGTATTAATGGGAATAACATCCAATAAGTCTGTAAAATCTGCCAATCTGCCCCCACCAAAGGTCATAGTGTAATAAACAAAATGCTGGCAGAACTCAGTGGGTCAAGCAGCATCTGTGGAGGGAAATGGACAGTCAACATTTCACCTGGATGAAGGGTCTTGACCTGAAACATCGAGTGTCCATTTCCCCCCCCCCCCCCCCCCCAGGTGCTGCCTGACCCGCTGAGTTCCTCCAGCATTATGTTTTTTGCTCCAGATTTCCAGCATCTGACAGGATTTCCGAATCGTCAAAAATTTGGAAATCCTGTCTCTTGTCTCCAAAGTTCATAGTATGCTGGATTAAGTATGACTTACTTTCAAGTAAAACTCCAACAATTCACTATTTGATGATTCGGAAATCCTGACGGTTCAGCATCTGGCTCACCAGGTGATGTTTGCTAAGATCCCTTCCTGGTTCCCACACTCCCTTCCCAAGCTCCCGTTAAACTTACCCAATTCACTGGAAATTTTATAATAATGCTGTTTTACATCAAAAAAAAAGGTGAAATAAAGGTGTGTCAGGGCATTAGTAGAAATAACACCCAGCAATCCAGAAAACCTGTAATTTCTGCACCAAAGCCCTGAGGGTGCCTGATTATGGTAGTATAGTCAGATACAGATTGGCGTTAATAAATCTGTGCCAGCTTTCTCTCATCAGTCCACACTAATCCAAGTGATTGTTAATTCTGTGCCTGATTATTGTCTACGACCTCTATCAGGTTTAATCAGATTCTTCTGAACTTTGTGGGCTTTTCCCAACACCTTTTTTCAAACAGTACCCTTGAATTTACAGATGCTTATCCTTATCCAGGGTCTTGGCAATTTCCTCCCTTACTTCTTCAGCAACCTATCTTGCATCCCATCAGGACCAGACGATTTGTTGAGCTTGTGTGCACATAGCCTTTTAGTACATTCCCTATCAATTCTTAGCTCATCCAGAGTCTCAACTACACCTCCTTTTGCTGAGCTTCTACTTACATCATCTCAGGAAGGCTGATGTGAGTTACTAGTTATTAAGGGATTGGACAAGATAGAGACAGGAAATATGTTCCAGATGTTGGGGAAGTCCAGGACCAGGGGGCATGATTTAAGAATAAGGGCTAGGCCATTTAGGACAGAGGGGAGGAAAAACTTCTTTTCCCAGAGGGTTGTGAATTTGTGGAATGCACTGCCTCAGAGGACAGCGGAGGCCAATTCTCTGGGCACTTTCAAGTAGTAGCTAGATAGGTTTCTTATAGATAGGGGAATCAAGGGATATGGGGACAAGGCAGGAACAGGATATTGATTGTTGAGGATCAGCCATGATCTCAAAGTGGCAGTGCAGACTCGAAGGGCCGAATGGTCTACTTCTGCTCCTATTGTCTATTGTCTAACTTGGAGCCTCAGCTCTGCCCTCTGCCTCCACATGTAGATTTCCTTGTTGGTCTCTGCTCGCCGGCACCTTGCCTGTTACAGCTGTTTTCCTGTTCACACGCCATAGAGTTTTTGAATTCCCTTTTATGATTGTTTTTCATGCTCCCTTTATTTTCCATCCCCTCTGATCTTCCTGTGACCAGCCTGGATCTCACTTGTATTAATCAATGTTCATTTATAGTTTTGTCTGCCAAGCTTTGATTAAACTTTGCTTGGGCCATATGTGTTCTCAATCCTTCTCCAATTGTTTTTTTCCCCTTGGAGTCTTCTATATCCTTTTCCATGTGTATTCTAAACCTGATGATATCATGATTGCTGGTTCACAGATGGTTCTCCACTGTGGCTTGGTCAAGCATTCTGGCTACATTCCCAGAACACCAGCTTCCTCATTGGGCCAGAAACAAAAACTTCACAAACTCTTCCCACCTCTTTGTCCCATATGTTACTGCTATCTCAGTCAATGGATGGTTGTTTTTCCCCATTATCACCACTTTATGGCCTTTGCACATCTCTGCAGTTTCCTTGTAAATTTGTTCCTCACTATCCTTCCCTCCAGTGGGCAGTCTAGAACAGTAGTGCAAACACACCCAAACTGCTTAGACCATAAAACCATAAGACATAGGAGCAGAATTAGGCCATTTGGCCCATCAAGTCTGCTCTGCCATTCGATCATGGCTGACTTATTATTCCCTCACAATCCCATTCTCCTACCTTCTCCCCGTAACCTTTGACACCTTTACTAATCAAGAACCTATCAACCTCCACTTTAAATACACCTAATGACTTGGGCTCCACAGCCATCTGTGGCAATGAATTCCACAGATTCACCACCCTATGGCTAAAGAAACTTCTCCTCATCTCTGTTCTAAAAGGATGTCCTATTCCGAGGCTGTGCCCACTGATCTTGGACTCTCCCACTACTGGAACATTCACTCTAGCCAGGCCTTTCAATGTTCAATAGGTTTCAATGAGATCCCCCCCTTATCCTTCTAAACTCTTCAGTACAGGCTCAGAGCCATCAAATGCTCCTCATACATTGACCCTTCATTCCCAGGATAATTCATGTAAACCTCCTCTGGACCCTCTCCAATGCCAGCACATCCTCCCTTAGATATGGGGCCCAAAACTGCTCACAATACTCCAAATGTGGTCTGACCAACACCTTATAAAGCCTCAGCATTACATCCTTGCTTTTATATTCAGGGCTTTGGCGTAAAGGGGCGTGGAAAGGTAGGTAACTTGAGTTAAGGAAGGAGTATGAGTGCAGTTTCCCGTACTCAGTGTCAGATGTGGGAGTTCCCAGAGTCTCTCTGCCTCCGGGAAGGCTATGTCTGCGCCCGGTGTGTTGAGCTGCAGCTCCTGAGGGACCGTGTTAGGGAACTGGAGATGCAGCTCGATGACCTTCGTCTGGTCAGGGAGAATGAGGAGGTGATAGAAAGGAGTTATAGGCAGGTGGTCGCACCGGGGCCACGGGAGTCAGGCAAGTGGGTCACAGTCAGGAGGGGGAAGGGGAAGGGGAAGAGTCAGGTACCAGAGGGTACCCCTGTGGCTGTACCCCTTGACAATAAGTACTCCTGTTTGAGAACTGCTGGGGGAGACAGCCCACCTGGGGGAAGCAACAGTGGCAGTGTCTCTGGCACAGAGTCCAGCCCTGTGGTTCAGGAGGGTAGGGAAGGAGAGAGGAGGGCACTAGTGATAGGGGACTCTATAGTTAGGTGGGCAGACAAGCGATTCTGTGGACGCAGGAAGGAAACTCGGAAGGTAGTTTGCCTCCCAGATGCCAGGGTCCGAGATGTTTCAGATCGTGTCCAAGATATCCTGAAAGGGGAGGGAGAACAGCCAGAGGTCGTGGTACATATTGGTACCAACGACATAGCTAGGGAAAGGAATGAGGTCTTGAACAAAGACTATAGAGAATTAGGAAGGAAGTTGAGAAGCAGGACCTCAAAGGTAGTAATTTCCAGGTTACTGCCTGTGCTAAGTGACAGTGGGTATAGGAACAGAATGAGGAGGAGGTTAAATGCGTGGCTGAGGGATTGGAGTAAGGAGCAGGGATTCAGATTTCTGGATCATTGGGGCCTCTTCTGGGGCAGGTATGACCTGTTCAAAGAGGACAGGTTGCACTTGACTCCCAGGGGGCCCCAATATCCTGGCGGGAAGGTTTGCTAAGGCTACTGGAGAGGATTTAAACTAGAATTGTGGGGGTGGGATCCAAACTGGAGGGACTGGGGAAGAGGTGTTTGGCTCTCAAATAGAGAAAGCTAGTAGGTACGATAGGCAGGTGATAGAGAAGGGACGTGCTCAGACAGGTTTGAGATGTGTCTATTTTAATGCAAGGAGTATTGTGAACAAGGCGGATGAGCTTAGAGCTTGGATCAATACTTGGAACAATACTTGGAAATATGATGTGGTGGCCATTACGGAGACTTGGATGGCTCAGGGACTGGAATGGTTGCTTCAAGTGCCGGGTTTTAGATGTTTCAGGAAGGACAGTGAGGGAGGCAAAAGAGGTGGGGGAGCGGCACTGTTGATCAGAGATAGTGTCACGGCTGCGGAAAAGGTGGACGTTGTGGAGGGATTGTCTACGGAGTCTCTGTGGGTGGAGGTTAGGAACAGGAAGGGGTCAATAACTTTACTGAGTTTTTTTATAGGCCGCCCAATAGTAACAGGGATATGGAGGAGCAGATAGGGAAGCAGATCCTAGAAAGGTGTGAGAATAACAGAGTTGTTGTGGTGGGGGATTTTAATTTCCCAAACATCAACTGGCATCTCCAGACAGTGAGGGGTTTAGATGGGGAGGAGTTTGTTAAGTGTGTTCAGGAAGGATTCTTGACACAGTATGTAGATAGGCCTACAAGAGGAGAGGCTGTGCTTGATTTGGTATTGGGAAATGAACCTGGTCAGGTGTCAGATCTCTCAGTGGGTGAATATTTTGGTAATAGTGATCATAATTCTATCTCCTTTATGTTAGCAGTGGAGAGGGATAGGAACAGACAGACTAGAAAGGCGTTTACTTGGAATTATGAGGCTCTCGGGTAGGAAATTGGAAGATTAAATTGAGAACAGATGTTCTCAGGGGAAAGTACAGAAGAAATATGGCAAATAATCAGGGGATATTTGTGTGGAGTTCTGCATAGGCATGTTCCAATGAGACAGGGGAGTCACGAGAGGATACAGGAACCGTGGTGTACAAAGGCTATAATAAATCTAGTCAAAGGGAAAAGAAAAGCTTACAAAAGGTACAGAGAGCTAGGTAATGTTAGAGATCTGGAAGAGTATAAGGCTAATAGGAAGGATCTTAAGGAGGAGATTAGGAGAGACAGAAGGGGGCATGAGAAGGCCTTGGCGGCCAGGATTAAGGAGAACCCCAAGGCATTCTACAGGTATGTGAAGAGCAAGAGGATAAGATCTGAAAGAATAGGGCCTATCAAGTGCAGCAGTGGGAAAGTGTGTATGGATCAGGAAGAAATAGCAGAGGTACTTAATGAATACTTTATGTCAGTATTCACTACAGAAAAAGATCTGGGGGATTGTATTGGGGACTTGCAACAGGCTGAAAAGCTTGAACATGTAGATATTAGGAAAGAGGAGGTGCTGAAACTTTTGGAAAGCATCGTTGGATAAGTCACCAGGACCGGATGAGATGTACCCCAGGCTGCTGTGGGAGGCGAAGGAGGAGATTGCAGAGCCTCTGACGATGATCTTTGCATCGTCGATGGAGACAGGAGAGGTTCCGGAAGATTGGAGGGTTGTGGATGTTGTTCCCTTATTCAAGAAAGGGAGTAGGGATAACCCAGAAAACCGGTGAGTCTCACAGTGGTTGGTAAGCTAATGGAGAAGATCCTGAGAGGCAGGATTTATGAACATTTAGAGAGGTATAATATGATTAGGAATAGTCAGCATGGCTTTGTCAAGGGCAGGTCCTGCCTCACGAGCCTGATTGAATTTTTTGAGGATGTGACTAAACACATCGATGAAGGGAGAGCAGTAGATGTAGTGTATATGGATTTCAGCAAAGCATTTGATAAGGTACCCCATGCAAGGCTTATTGAGAAAGTAAGGAGGCATGGGATCCAAGGGGGCATTGCAATGTGGATCCAGAACTGGCTGGCCCACAGAAGGCAAAGAGTGGTTGTTGAAGGGTCGTATTCTGCATTGAGGTCGGTGACCAGTGATGTACCTCAGGAATCTGTACTGGGACCCTTGCTCTTTGTGATTTTTATAAACGACCCAGATGAGGAAGTGGAGGGGTGGGTTAGTAAGTTTGTGGATGACACAAAGGTTGGGGGCATTGTGGATAGTTTGGAGGGCTGTCAGAGGTTACAGAGGGACATAGGTAGGATGCAAAGTTGGGCTGAGAAGTGGCAGATGCAGTTCAACCCAGATAAGTGTAAAGTGGTTCATTTTGGTAGGTCAAATATGATGGCAGAATATAGTCTTAATGGTAGGACTCTTGGCAGTGTGGAGGATCAGAGGGATCTTGGAGTCCGAGTCCGTAGGACGCTCAAAGCGGCTGCGCAGGTTGACTCTGTGGTTAAGAAGGCATATGGTATATTGTCCTTCATCAATCGGGAAATTGAATTTAGGAGCCGAGAGGTATTGTTGCAGCTATACAGGTCCCTGGTCAAACCCCACTTGGAGTACTGTGCTCAGTTCTGGTCGCCTCAGTACAGGAAGGACGTGGAAGCCATAGAAAGGGTGCAGAGGAGATTTACTAGGATGCTGCCTGGAATGCAGAGCATGCCTTATGAAAGTAGGTTGAGGGAATTCAGCCTTTTCTCCTTGGAGCGACAGAAGATGAGGGGGGACCTGATAGAGGTATATAAGATGATGAGAGGTATTGATCAGGTAGATAGTAAGAGGCTTTTCCCCAGGGCTGAAATGGTGGCCACAAAAGGACTGGGGAGTAGGTATAGAGGAGATGTCAGGGGTAAGTTTTTTACTCAGAGAGTGGTGAGTGCATGGAATGGGCTGCCGGCAACGGTGGTGGAGGCGGATACGATAGGGTCTTTTAAGAGACTTTTGGATAGGTACATGGAGCTGAGAAAAATAGAGGGCTATGGGTAAGCCTAGTAATTTCTAGTGTGGGGACATGTTCGGCACAGCTTTGTGGGCCGAAGGGCCTGAGCTATGCAGTAGGTTTTCTATGTTCGATGTTCTAACATTGCATTTGCCTTCCTCACTACCAACTCAACCTGCAAGTTAATCTTACGGAATCCAGCACTAGGACTCCCAAATTCCTTTGAACCTCCGATTTCTGAATTCTCTCCCTGTTTAGAAAATAGTCTATGCCTTTATTCCTTCTACCAAAGTGCATGACTGTACACTTCCCTACGCTGTATTCCATCTGCCACTTCTCTGCCCATTCCCCCAACCTGTCCAAGTCCTTCTGCAGACTCCCTGCTTCCTCAACACTACCTGCCCCTCCACCTATCTTTGTATCATCTGCAAACTTGGCCACAAAGCCATCAATTCCGTCATCTACATCATTAACATATAACGTGAAAAGTAGCAGACTCAACACCGACCCCTAGGGAATGCCACTAGTCACCGGCAGCCAACCAGAAAAGGCCCCCTTTATTCCCACTCTTTGCCTTCTACCAGACAGCCAATCTTCTATCCATGCTAGTACCGTTCCTGTAACACCACAGGCTCCCATATGTTTAGCAGCCTCATGTGCGATACCTTGCCAAAGGCTTTCTGAAAATCCAAGTAAACAAAATCCACTGACTCTCCTTTGTCTATCCTGCCTGTTACTTCCTCAAAGAATTCCAACAGATTTGTCAGGCAAGAATTCCCCTTGAGGAAACCATGCTGACTTTAGCCTATTTTGTGCTTCCAAGTTCCCTGAAACCTCATCCTTAATAATGGACTCTAAAATCTTACCAATCTCACTGAAGTCAGGCTAACCAGCCTAAAATTTCCTGTCTTTTGCCTCCCTCGCTCCTTGAAGAGTGGAGTCCTCTGGAACCATTGCTGACTCTGGTGATTCTTGAAAGATCACTACTAATGCCTCCACAATCTTTTCAGCTGCCTCTTTCAGAACCCTGGGGTGTAGTCCATCTGGTCCAGGTGACTTATCCACCTTCAGACCTTTCAGTTTCCTAAGCACCTTCTCCTTAGTAATAGCGACTACACTCAATTCTGCTCCCCCCCCCCCCCCCCGACTCTCTCAAATTTCTGGTACGTTGCTGGTGCCCTCAACAGTGAACACGGATGAAAAATACTCAGTTTGTCTGCCTTTTTTTATTCCCCACTGGCTGGCAAGGTCCCACATAATCAGTTAATCAAGAAAGTTTGGATGCATGGGGTCAGCAGAGAATTGGCTGTGTGGATCCAGAACTGGCTTGCCCATAGAAGACAGAGGGTGGTGTTGAAGGGAGTTATTTAGGCTGGAGGCCTGTGAGTAGTGGTGTTCCACAGGGATCTGTGCTGGGACCTCTGCTGTTTGTGATGTACATAAATGACCTGGATGAGTATGTTGATGGATGGGTAAGTAAGTTTGCAGACGATACCACAATTGGTGGAGTTGTGAATAGTGTAGAAGGCTGGTGATGGATAAAGCGTGATATAGATCAGTTGCAGATGTGGGCAGAGAAATGGCAGATGGAGTTTAGCCCAGATAAATGTGAGGCAGTACACTCTTGACATAAGGCAAGACCCTTAACAGTGTTGAAGAGCAGAGAGTCCTTGGGGTGCAAGTCCATGACTCACTGAAAGTGGCTATACAGGTTGATAGGATGGTTAAGAAGGCTTATGGAATGCTTGCTTTCATTAATCGAGGTATTGAGTATAGGAGTCAAGAAGTTATGATGCATCTCTATAGAACTCTGGTTAGGCCGCATTTAGAGTATTGCCTGCAATCTTGTCACCTCGCTACAGGAAGGATATCAAGGCTTTAGAGAGGGTGCAGAGGAGTTTTATTAGGATGTTGCCTGGATTAGAGGGCATGTGCTCTCAGGAGAGGCTGGACAAACTTGGGCTCTTTTCTCTGGAGCGGCAGAGGCTGAGGGGTGAACTGTTGGAAGTGTACAAAATTATGAGGGGAGTAGATAGGGTGGACAAGCAATATATTTTTCCCATTATTGAGCAATCCAATACCAGAGGGCATGCATTTAAAGGTGAGGGGGGTAGGTTCAGAACAGACATGAGGGGTACAAAAAAGACCTGAGAGTCTAACATCAGAAGGGAAGACATTGGAAAAAATTCTGAGGGACAGGATTAATGATTACTTAGAAAGGCAGGGACTAATCAGAGATAGCCAGCATGGTTTTGTCGAGGGCTGATCCTGTCTGGCCAATCAGACTGAAATTATCTGAAACAGATAACAAAGTATATCGATGAGGGCAGTGCAGTAGATGATGTTTGCATGGAATTCAGTAAGCTTTTGAGAAGGTCCCGCCTGGGAGACTCAACCAAAATATTAGGGTCCATGGGATCCAGTGCAAGTGTTGTTTTTGTCACTGGATTACTGTGACTAGTGGTGTTCCACAGGGGTCAGTGCTGGGACATATGTGAATGACTTGGATGTGGATGTAGAAGGTTTTATCAGCAAGTTCACAGACCACAAAGACTGGCAGAGTTGTTGACACTGTGGAAGATAGTCTTAGGCTTCAGGGTGATATCAGTGCATTAGTGAAATAGACTTGGAAATGGTAGATGGAGTTTAACCCAGACAAATATGAGGCGATGCAGTTTAGGAGTACTAGGGCATACACGATGAATGGTAGGGTTTTGGGAAGAGGGATCTTGGTGTACATGTGCAAAGGTTCTTGAAGATTACAGTGCAGGTAGGTAATGTGGTTAAGGCTTATTCATTAGTCAGGCCATTAAATACACTAGCAGGAAGGTTACACTCCAACTTTATAAAACATTGGTCTGACCTCAGCTGGTGTACTGCATGAAGTTCTGGTCACACAACAGGAGGAATGTGGTTGCGCTGGAGAAGGAGTGGAGGAGATTCACCAAGATGTTGTTGGGGAGAGAGCATTTCAGTTTTGAGGTGAGACTGGAGAGGCTGGGTCCCTGGAGTGGTGATTAAGAGGGGACATGATTGAGGTAGATAAATTACGAGGGGTGTAGATAGGGTAGACTGCAGGAAACTTTTCTCCTCAGAGGTCAAGTGCTGAAGGATGGGATTAATCTCGGGTGCCCACTGGTCAGCATGGTTGCAGTGGGTCAAATGGTCTCCTTCCCTGCTGTATGGCTTTATGAATCTCTCAAACTGAAGTCCTTTCTCCCTGGGACCATTCCAGTAAATCCCCTCCCCGAGGCTTTGACACCCATCCCTAAAAGTCTAGTATAGACCTCAATACTGCAGCTGAAGTCTAACCATCGATTTATGATGTAGTGTTGATGACAGCTCTGAAAGGGGTCTGTAAACATGTTGTTCATCTTGCTTAAGAATTTCAGAGCAGACAGAACTAAACATCCTTGTAACCTGAGCACATGCTCAATAAATTTCCTGTCAGTCAGACTACAGAAATCCATTCATCAATGCAGACTCACAGCTACAACAAACATTCCAGTATCATGTAAAGACTCAAATCTGACAGACAGTTCAATATTTACAAATTAATTTAAGATACCCCATTGTTTTACATTTTATTTTACAGGAATTCAATATGGGGAAAATGCAAGTTTATGAAATACAGAGCACAATCAAATACTCTTCTAAATTCAGCTGCCAGTTATGACTCACTTGGGTACACTCAGATCTTTTGAAGTGTGGGTTTGAATCCACTCCAGAGAGAAACACAATCCAGGTCAACTCTCCACTGCAGTACCAACATTGCCCTAATCTGTCAACGAACTCTTTAAAACGAGATGCAAACTGGGGCCCTGCCAGCTCTCTCAAGTTCAAGCTTATTGTCATTGGCTTACATACTCAGGGTATAAATGCCATGAAAATTAACTTTTTGGAGCAGAACCACAGTACATTACACACATAAATTAAATAAATTTAAATTAACACAAATTATGCACCATTTGCACAACAAAATAAATATAATGACATTAGTGCAAATTCAGGGAAATATAGTCCAGGGGTTGTTGTGAGAAAAGGTTCTTTGAGGTCTCAAAGGCTAAGGGCTCTGGGCACAGTCTTTGGAGTTTTAAAAATGATTTATTCACAAAGACAAACGTGGGAACAGAATGAATGGGAACGGATGCACACTCACATACACACACAAACACAGGTGATCACGAACGTGGGGGAAATCGCAACGGGGGTGAGATACACACACACACACACCAAACTGGCTTCAAATGATCAGGGAAAAAACAATATGATGCCTGAACCCCCTGACTCTGTGCAAGCATTGGCTCTACACTACCGAGAATCTACTCAGGACGCTCCTAGCCCCTATGGAAGTGCACACTCTTACCAATGGTCACTTCGGCGTGGTTTCAATTCGTGCAGCAATCAAAAGAGAGAGAACCACGCACATGTGGCATTCTTTATAGTGCTGGAGAGCTGGGTGGAGTCAGCCCAGGTGATTCAAAAGGTCCAATAGGTCATGGTCAGGTACAAAGGTGTGTACAGAAGCCATTGGTCAAGAGTGGGCACTAATGGGTGGGTGGAGTTAGACCTTGATTGACAGTGGTGTCGCTTTCGACCAGTGCTCAATGGTGTCACGTGACAGCCATGACCTTTCACACTACAGGGGTAGAATTAGGGTTTTTCAGGTCAGTTCAAGAACTGATGACAGTGGGGAATAGAGAAGATCCAATGGTACCATTGTGCAGGTTAGTTCTTGGGCAAAATATATCTCTCAGCTAACATCACTGGAACACTTAACTCTTCACTGCAGTGTTTAGAAGTTTGCAGTGGACGAGTTAGCTGCTACTTTGGAAGTAGGTAATTGGTTTTAAATTGCGCTGTGAAAGGCATTAAATTTCCAGATCTCCTGCCCTGTAGTTCCCTGCTCCGCTGGTAATACACGTTGGTTCACATATTACACAATATTTTGTCAAACCCATTGAAATGGATCCAAATAATACAAGACAAAAACTGAAGTGGAAGCCTTTCCCTTCACGTTTAACAATTTCAAGTGACGATTCTGCTTCTCCCATGTATGTTTCCTCTAGAACCATCTTGTGCCCAAATGCCATCCTCTTTCACCAGCTCCATCATCCCATTTATTGTACAATTTCTCCTGCCTTCCACCCTAAACAGATTTTGGTTTGTCCCCCACGTCTCTCTTCCATACACCTTAAAACCAGTCTCCATCTTTCCCCAGCTCGACGAAAGGACATTGATTCATTTCTTCTCCACAGATTATGTCTGATCTGCTGAGCATTTCCAGCATTTATGTTTTTATTATAACTTGAAATAAATAATCAACTTACATCCCAAAAGTGGTGTTTTATTATACGAGAGCTGTGCACCAACGATTAGGACTCATCGTAGCATTACAAACACCGTTACACCTCATTCAACAAGGCACTACATTTCTGTATTGTTTTTAAAAAGTCAATCTCAGACCGGATACAAAACTCATAGTCCACTGTGCAGCAGTGATCCCTACCATCGTATAGGTTTCCCAGGACCTGGATTACCTACTATAAGGCACTTGAAGTCACTGGATTGAGATGGAGTACAGGAAAGAGATAAAAGAGCCTATGGCAAGACAACAACCTCTCCCTCAATGTCAGCAAAACAAAGGAGCTGATCATTGACTTCAGGAAGCAGGGTGAGGTGTGCACCCCACCATATCAATGGTGCTGAGGAGGAGATGGTTGAGAGCTTTAAGTCCTTAAGTGTAAATATCTCCAACAATTTGTCCTGGACCAGCCACATGGACGTTACGGCCAAGAAAGCGCACCAATGCCTCTACTTCCTCAGAAGGTTAAGGACATTTGGGACAACGCCAATGACTCTTACCAATTTTCGCAGATGCACCATAGATAGCATCCTATACAGATGCATCACAGCTTGGTATGGCAACTGCTCTGCCTAAGACTGCAAGAACTTGCAGAGAGTTGTAGACACAGCCCAGTCCATTACTCAAACCATCCTCCCCTCCACGGGCTCTGTCTACACTTCCCGCTGCCTCAGGAAAGCAGGCAACATAATCAATGACCCCTCCCACCTCTCATACGCTAAAAGACAAACTCTTGATCTCCCAATCTACCTCGTCATGGCCCTTGCACTTTTATGTGTCTGTAACTGCAACACTATGTTCTGCATTCTGTTTTTCTTTTACTACCTCAATGTACTTGTATATGGAATGATCTGCCTGGATGGCACGCAAACAAAAGCTTTTCACTGTATCTCATGTGACAATAATAAACTAAACGTAATTAAGAAATACCACCGATGCTATCTCTGCAAGATCATCCAAATTCACTGGAAGGAGAAGTGAAGCAACATCAGCGTCCTCCTCACAGGCTAACATCCAAGTATCGAGTCCTTACTTGCAGTCAGATCTGCTGTGACAGGCAGGCAACACTGTTCTGATGAAAGGTCTCTGCCCTGAAACATTAACTCATTCATTTAGTGCATAATTTACCAGCATCTGTGTATCTTGTGGACAACAAAAACCATTTATGGTAAATAATGTGTTGCCTTTTTAAGTAATAGAACCATAGAACAATACAGCACAATACAGGCCCTTCAGCCCACTATGTTGTGCCACCCTTCAAACCACACCTAAGACTATCTAACCCCTTCCTCCCACATATCCCTCTATCTTAAATTCCTCCATATGCTTATCTAACAATCTCTTGAACTTGTCCAATGTATCAGCCTCCACCACCACCCCAGGCAGCACATTCCATGCACCAACCACTCTGTGGGTGAAAAGCCTCCCTCTGACATCTCCCTTGAACTTCCCACCCATTACCTTAAAGCCATGTCCTCTTGTTTTGAGCATTGGTGCCATGGGATGTAAGACTTATTCCTATTTTACAAAATAAAATGAAGCAGCTTTAATGACATCAAGAGTCTGACGAACCTGTATTGCATCAATGTTTACCAGCCGACGGTAACAGGAGAGATGAAGATCGGGCTGGTAGGTGGAGCTAGGATGATGACTGGCAGCTGAAAATATTGCAGGGAAGAAATGGTTCATGCTGTTTCGATGTAATCTGGCAGTGTCTTCTTCACACACCAGCCTTTGAGACTTTTCACTGATTCACCATGAGGAGGGCTGGTCTAGCTGTAATTGCTGACTCCTGGAAGATCTGCGAGTCTTCAGGGCGACAATGGCTAACATGAGGGGGCATAATTTTAAAGTGATTGGAGGAAGATATAAGAGGGATGTCAGGGGCAAGTTTTTGTTTTTACACAGAGTGGTGGACGTGTGGAACGCACTGCCGGCAGAGGTTGTGGGGGCAGATACATTAGGGACATTTAAGAGACTCTTAGATAGACACATGAATGATAGAGAAATGGAGGGTTATGTGGGAGGGAAGGGTTAGATAGATTTTAGAGCAGGATAAAATGTCGGCACAACATTGTGGGCCGAAGGGCCTGTACCGTGCTGTAATGTTCTATGCTGCCTGATCTGCTGAGTGCTTTCAGCATTTTGTTTTTACTTGAGATCTCCAGCATCTGCAGTTTTTGATTTTCACATGGTTACCATGCCCGACTCCAGATTCCCGAAACGTTCTATGCTCTCTGACGGAAGAGATCAGCAGGCGGAGAGGGGAAACTACTCAAGAATGTGCTCGAAGCTTCTTTGAAGGAATGCAACATCCTCACCGACTCATGGACAAATTGAGCTGAAGGGCCTGTTGCCATGCTGCATTTCTCCAACTCCTGGAAATCCCTGGCTCATGACTGCTCAAAATGGAGTAGGACCATTTGGGATAGTATTGAGAACCTCGAGTCCCCGCATCAACAGCATATAGAAATCCTGCATAAACAGCAGAATGAGCACACTACCTCACAGATTACTCACCCACCTGCCCTGTCAGCCACATTCTACCCCATCTGTGGGAGAGTTCGCACCTCACACTCATCAGCCATCCCAGAACCCAGAAAACTGCCATAAAAGCAGATCATCCTCAATCCCAGCAGACTGGCCAAGAAGATAGTTTATTAAAAGTTCATTTGCCCATATTTCTCTGCTTTTAATGTAATTACTAATAATTACATTGGAGAAAACCATAACAGTACTCTTGGAGGATTAGCAAATCTGATGACATCCCCTACATTTCCACACTTAGTTGCGCTCGTGTATACCAAATGTTACTGCCAGATTCTCCTCCATCATAACAGTGCCTACTGATAGCATCCCCGTTGCTGTCATCAGAAATTTGGGGCCAAGAGATCACTGATCCCAACTGAATCACTGATCCCAAATCCCAACTCTTAGTAGATCTGCTGCTTCTTGCTTTCTGGCATCCAATTACATGTCTTCTCAGCAATGGGTACAACCAAATTTGGTGTTTAGCAAGGGGAGAGAGAAGTCAGGCCAGTAAGACTAGACTACCAAAGGGAAGATAAAAAGATGGAAGTTCCAAAGCTGGAAACAAACCTTTACTTATTTCACACAAAAATCATTTACCTCTGTCAAACTGCCAGGGCAGCATGGTGTCCAAGTTTGCCTGTGGTTGTTGCTGCTTGATAGATGATATCGTGCAGGCAATGTAGTCAGCAACTTTTTCTTTCTATGGTGTAGGTATTGCTGACCAACATTTATTACTCATCCCTAATTTTCCCTGAACTGTGTGACTTGCTACGTCTTTTATGCTGATTCACTGACAATGTTTGCACTTGTCGTCCATCTATAACTACCTCTGAACTGAGACAGCAGTTAAAAAGTCAACCACACTGGTAGGTAGAACCACATAGTGGTCAAAGGAATCTTAAGGGTGTATCAGATGGCTCTTTTCAACTATTCAGTAGTTTCATTGTTATTGTTACAAGGATGAGTAATTTTTTAATTCACATTAAATCAATTATTTGAATTTAAATTCCTATCTTCTATGGTGGAATTCAGACTCACATCTCTTCATAACTCTGGCTGCTAGCCCAGTAGCTTAACCACTATAGTACAAGAGTTAAGAGTCGACCAGCTTGCTGTGGGATGGTAATAAAGAATGACATACTTCCATTAATCAGCCAGATGGATTTTAATAACAATGCAACAATCTCGTGGCCAGTGCTACTTATATGATTAGGTTTATCAAACTACTTGGATTTAAGTATCACAGCTGTCATGGTGGGATTCAAACTTAATCTCCAAGTTAACAGTCTGGGACTCTGAGTGAAAGTGCAGGAACCCGACTACTACACTCCTGCACCTCTGTTTTTAGCTCACGGACTTTGATCGAATCAAATGGCAGCAAATGACTGGACTTAGCACTCACAACCCAAGGCAAATTTACCCCTCCCTCCTCTGCTCAATTATATCTCAAATATTTCACATGCAGATTGTGTTTCAAATTATTCATCAGAATGAGGTTTATTATCACTGACATATGTGGTGAAATGTGTTGTTTTGTGGCAGCAGTACAGTGCAAGACATAAAGACAGAAAGTGATAAGTTACAAAAATAAATAAATAGTGCAAAAGAGGAATAACGAGGTAGTGTTCATGGACCGTTCAGAAATCTGATGGCGGAGGAGAAGCTGTTCCTGAATCATTGAGTGTTGGTCTTCAAGCTCCTGCACCTCCTCCCCGATGGTAGTAACGGGAAGCAGGCATGTCATATTCTTTATCCCAAAAGTTAGATTCAAGAACTTCACTTGAGCTAAACAATAATCAATTCCATACTCTCCCCTTGGTCCTAGAGTCAGAGTCGTACAGCACAGAAACAGGCCCTTCAGTCCACCTGTTCATGCTGACCATTGTGCCCATCTATACTGTCCCTTAGACTGACAACTTGGGCTCAGGAACAAGGACTTTGCATTAAATGCCAACAATACAGAGGCTGCAGTAAATACCAAGCAGCTCGAGCCATCAAGTTTCCAGGGTCAGACCACATTTTGTTCTAAAAAGTGATGTGCAGAAGTAGTACCAGCTCCCAACAAGCTTCACGCAATAATTGGTGCTGCAATTAATGTTTCTGGTTACTGATGTGGATGCAGTTAAGCAAAATAGAACTATACAGGTCAGCAGTTCAAAATTACATTTTTCCTATTTTGCTTTCAGATTGCAATGTAAAAATTGTCGTAGTAAAATGTCAGGCACAATTTCAGTGGCAAGCAATCTCAACGGCTATCAATCGACTTTCCTCACAAACTATTAGGGGTTGAGAGAGCCTGGTGCCTCACGTTACTTTTAACTAAATTTCCATTCTGTGTGTGCTTATTTGGCACTGGAATTACATTTGTTATCCACGGTCCCATGGCCCTGGGTGAGCAGAAGTTTCCTCCATTTAGATACAGGGAAGATTGAAGTCACAGACTGCATTGTCTGCCAAACTCCTACTGTAGGAAATCCTTCACTGAGTTGATCTCTTAATCTTCTATATTCCTCAAACTTTAAGATTTTCTTAAAGCCAGATTAAATCCTCAAACTGCAACAATCGAGTCTGAACTGACATTTTCAGGATTATTAGTCCCGTGACACAATCATTACACTGCCACAGAGCTACCAATTCAGGTCAACTTCTGGATAAGATAGCAAGTAAAACCCAAACAAAATCCAGTCCTATTCTCACAACATTTGCTTAAACTTGTTAACCACTGTTAGACTGAAATCACCTTTTCCCAATCTCAGTTTAGCAGTTCTGACAAAAGATCATCGGTGTGAAATGTTAGCCCTACTTCTCTCTCCATGGGTGCTGCCTGCCCTATCCTGACCCGAGCACCTTCCATTGCTATTTTAATTTCAACAGCCTGCCATGCACAATGCATGTAGCCTGGCTGCTCACAGCACACGTTAACACATCTACAAGTGGAAAAAATAAATGATTAACTTTGGATTTACTCCTGAGAGGTAGCACCTTGGATCCCACAGAGCTTATTGCACCAGCTTAGAACTTAAATGCTTTTCCATTTGGCAATTTCTTGCAATACTCTATTTCATTTCCTTGTGGTGCAACTCAGAGCCAATTGCCTCTCAATATTTCTCTGTTCTGTAATATATGTGATTTTCCATAATCTCTTCACCATATATCATCAGTGCAGAACGATGGCCATTGGTCTCAGGACAGAAGGAATGAGAGGCTAAATCTTTTCATGCTACAACCAGGGATCTATCATTTATTTGCTCTATTTCTCATGACTGCGTGGCTAGGCACAGCTCAAACACCATCTATAAATTGGCCAATGACACCACTGTTGTTGGCAGAATCTCAGATGGCGATGAAGAGGCGTACAGGAGTGAGGTAGTTCAGCTGGTTGAGTGGTGTCGCAACAACAACCTCACACTCAATGTCAGCAAGACCAGGGAATTGATTGTGGACTTCAGGAAGGGGAAGTCGGGAGAACACACACTAGTCTTCATTGAGGGGTCAACAGCGGAAAGGGTGAGCAGCTTCAAGTTCCTGGGCGTCAACAACTCCAAGGATCTATCCTGGGCCCAACACACTGATACAATCACAAAGGCGGCACGCCAGTGGCTCTACTTTGTTCGGAGTTTGAGGAAATTTGGCACGTCACCAAAGACTCTTGCAAATTTCTACAGATGTACGGTGGAGAGCATTCTGACTGGTTGCATCACCGCTTGGTATGGAGACTCCAATGTGCAGGATCGAACGTGGCTGCAGAGGATTGTAGACTCAGCCAGCTCCATCACAGACACAACCCTACCCGCCACTGAGGACATCTTTAAGAGGCGGTGCATCAAGAAGGCAGCATCCATCACTAAAGACCCTCACCATCCAGGACATGCCCTCTTCTCGTTACTACCATCGGGGAGGAGGTATAGGAGCCTGAAGACCTCGTTAATCCTTTTCTTTTGCACTATTTATTTTGTAATTTATAGTAATATTTATGTCTTTGCATTGTACTGCTGCCACAAAACAATAAATTTCACATCATACAAGTCAGTGATAATAAACCTGATTCTGATTAAACGTGAATTTTGGATTCCATTATCTCACAAGGCCATCATACAAACTCAACTGAAAAATGAAGTTGGGGAAATCTTTATAATATAGCAGAGTCATAGACAAGCATGCGGAGAAAGTGGTATTAAAGAGATGGCAACGGGGAGGGTGCAGGCTGCAGGGGCAGTGGTGCCAATTCCCAAGGCTGTGCTACAGCTTTAAAGTACAGGATCGAGAAGAAAATTTTTAACCATATGATCTGATTTGTCATTTGGCAAGTTCACTATATGGTCTTTATTTTTGGAACTTCTACCATGGCTGTGCCAGCTCTCTGAAAGAGTGCTACATTCAACCCTACTTTCTTACTATAACCCCATACTTTTGCAACATTTCCATCTCTGTATTCATACATTTCATCTCATATGTGTGTTTAACCATATGAAGGAACAATTTCAGTAATCTAGACTGAACATCCACATGGGCAGAGCAAGCTTGAATAAGGAATCATGAGGAATGTGTTCACTTAGTTTTCAAACTGTGGTTCTTGGGTCACTAAAACAGCAAGGAAATTTGTGAAGCAAACAAGATTCTGTTTAGATGTCAGCTTTGTTAATTTATTGACCTGATATGTACCACATGCTCACACGGGGCTATTTCTGTGCTGGAATGAAGTGAAGGAAATCTGGCTGGAATAATTCAAACATGAAGTTGCAGAGCGTGAAAGTGGTCATGACAACTGTTAAAGACCTTGAGGAATGTTGGAGATGGGAAATTCACAAAGGGAAGCAAAGACTTCTTTTTCTGAAATAGTGGAGAGGATGATTGAAGCCAAGTCGACAGTACCTAAGGGAAACCAATTCTATTTACCAAAGAGTCCACAGAGGATGTTTACCTGCACATTACCACTCATGAGGCCACCATTTGGCTCATGTCAGCTCCCATCAGAGCAACCTCCTCAATCTCGTCCCCCTCTCCTTATTTCCTGTGGCCTTGCAACTTGCTGTCTCTCATGTCCATTAACTCTCCTTTCATTCTCTTGCTAGCCACCTACACCTAGGAGTAACTTACAGAGGTCAATTAAACTACCAGCATTACAGCAGAAAATGCTGGGAACACTCAGCAGGTCAGGCAGCATCTGTTCGAAGAGAAACAGAGTTAACATTTCAGGTCCCACACCCTCTGTGTTTCTAACTGTCTGCTTTTGTTTCAGATTTCCAGCATCTACAGTTTTTGATTTTTAACCCACCAGCAAATCTTTGGGATGTGGGAGGAAACTGGTTTATTATTGTCGCACAAACTGAGGTACAATGAAAAACTTTGTTTTGCATGCCATTATACAGATCATTTCACCACATCAGTGCATTGAGGTAGCACAAGGGAAAACAATAACAGAATGCAGAATAAAGTGTTACAGCTGCAGAAGAAGTGCAGCACAGGCAGACAATAAGATGCAAGGCCATAACGAGGTAGATTGTGAGATCAAGAGTCCAAATTGATACAGTCACCGGGAGAGTATGCAAACTCCACACAGACAGAACCCGAGCTCAGGATTGAGCCTGGTTCCTTGAAGCTGTAGAGGAAAAATACTATGATTGGAAGTTTATAAAACCATAATTAACAACATGTTCATGAAAATCTTCCTCAAATAAAACCAGATTATCTCCCAAGAAGGTGGGGGCTTGGGGATGTTGATTTTAATCCCATCATTAAAACTGGCACAAAAGAACAGTGTCACTCAATACATCCTAAAGAATAAAACTTCTCAGAACAAGAGAGCGTATTCTGAAAAACAAGTGATTAAGCTGAGGAGGAAGGTGATATTGGGACAGAAATGAAAGGTGCTGGAAAACAGATGGATGGTGACAAGTATCTGAGCACTTTTATAAAGCAGCCACTTTGTGTGGAATACAATAACGTTCTGGAGACAAGCACATATTTCTTAGCATCTCAGATCTCAAGCCCATCTGTGTTTCTTGTTACCAGTCATTTTCAGTAAATAAAACAGTAATAGCACTGTCCAACTCACATGAAAAGCAGATGTGTCTTGCTTTTATAATTAGAGTGAACAGCTCGGGGCCTTAAATATCCTCTTCAACATCCGGAAAGCATCTTCACTGAAACTAGCCAAACAATGAGCACGTTCACTGCAGAATCACACTGCAATAAGGTGGTGAAGCAGTTAGGGCTCTCCCTCGCGGTTCCAGGGACCCAGGCTCATTCCTGACCTCACGTGTTGTCTCACGTGGCGTGTGCGTGTTCTCCCCGTGACCACATGGGTTTCTGGCAGCTGCACCAATTTCCTCCCATCCCACAGACATGCAGAAGTTCAGAGGCTATTGCAAGTTTTTTTGTTAGTGGAGGTAAATGGCAAGAGAATCTAAGGAGTTGACAGGCATCAAGTTGGAATGGGACAGGGAAATTAGAAGAGGGAGAATGGCATTGATTGCCAGGAACCAGTATGGATGATGGGCTGAATGGCCTCCTGAATTGAGTAAAGAAGCCAATTGGCTCTGAACTCCTCACTTCTGTTGCGACAGAAAATATTTTTCAACCAATTGTTAATTTAGTGTGCAATATTTTTACCCACGATAAAGCTCTGACATTTTCTATTCATTTCAGTAAGGAACAACATCCATTTGTACTTCAGTCAACAATGAGCTCAAAAGAGATCTCATTAGGCCTATAAAAAAAACAAAATGCTGGAACTACTCAGCAAGTCAGGCAGCATCTGTGGAGAGAGAAGCAAAGTTACTGAGTTAAATGGTAACCAATCAGAAGCATTAACTGTTGCTTCCAGCACAGATGCTGCTGCTTGAGCTGCTGGGCATGTCCAGCATTTTGTGTTTTGTTTCAGATTTTCAGCACCTACAGGTTTAAGGCCAGTAAATTTCATGGGATTGCAAGGATGCGGCAAAGCTTCCAGCAGGGCTCTTCCTGATGGGACAAAAATCTCTGTGCAACAGCTGCCCCTTCACACAACATGAAGAGAATATTTAAAAGAAAGACATGCATTTTACAACTCCTTTCATGATCTCCAGACATCCCCAGTGAAGCAGTTATCAAGGCATCCAATTTATGTACACCAATATCCCACAAATAGAAATGTGAATGACCAGATTGCCACTTCTTAGTGTACCATTTGAAAGGAAGATATTGTCAGAGTCGTAGAGTAATACAGCATGGATGCAGGCCCTTCCAACCAACCAGTCCACGCTGACCATGGTGCCCACCCAGCTAGTCCCAATTTCCTGCATTCAGCCCATATCCCTCCAAGCCCCGCCCCTCCATGTACCTATTCAAGTGCTTCTTAAATGATACTGTTGTACCTGCCTCACCCTCTGGCAGCTCGTTCCATATACTCACCACCCTCTGTGTGAAAACATTGCCCCTCAGGTCCCTTTGAGATCTTTCCCCTCTCACCCTAAACCTACACCCTGTAGTTTTGGACTCCCCTACCCTGGAAAAAAGACTGTTACCATCCACCTTATCTATGCCTCCCATAATTTTAAACATTTCTGTAAGGTCATCCCTCATTCCCCTATGTTCCAAGGAACAAAGACCCAGCCTGACCGACCTCTCCCTGTAACTCAGGCCCTCGAGTCCTGGCAACATCCTCATAAATCTTTCTGCACTCTTTCCAGTTTAACCACATCTCTCCTATAACAGGGTGACCAAAACTGTCCACAGTACTCCAAGTGCGGCCTCACCAATGACTTGTACAACTGCAACATAATGTCTCAACTCCTGTACTCAGTGGCCTGACTGATGAAGGCCAGCGTGCTAAACACCTTTGTCACCACTGTTCCCTTACACTCCCTGGTGCCCTACCATTCATAGTACAATCTCTATTTGACTTTCCAAAATGCATCACCTCACACTTATCTGTATTGAAATCCATTTGCCACTCCTCGGCCCACTTCCCTAACTGATCAAGATCCCCCTGTAATCTACAATAACCTTCGTTACTATCAACAACAAATGTGCTAAATCATTAAAGAATAACTATCTTGCTCTTCTTCCAAGTATCACCATTGACTATTCACTGAAGGGAACAGACAGGGTTTCTGTTTAACATCTTATCCAAGCACTCCACCAGTGAAACACTCCTTCAATCTTGCGCTGGTTAGACTTCTGCACACATTTAATCCTCAGAAGTATAAAAGAGTTAGCAATTCAGCAGCACGTACTCCAGAAATTAGTCACATCTTAAAAATACTTGTTTGCTCATATCAAAAAGCACTTCACAGCAGTAAGTCACTGCACGTGGTGACACGACGCACTCTTGTATGCTTTGAAAAATGCGTACAAGCATCCAGCATTAGTTTCAGGGTCACTCAACTGTGAGCAAAGCTCGGTCTGTAAATGTTGGGCAGCTGACAGATAACTGCTGATAAATTACCACTAAACAGGAGGAGGAATGACTCTGCCAACAGTCTCGATTTAATGGTCCTGCTCTACAGCTTACAACATTCAACCTCAGGAATAGTGTGTGTTAAAGATAATCTTCAATCTTAAAGATTAAGATCTTTATTAGTCACATGCACATCGAAACACACAGTGAAATGCATCTTTTGTGTAGAGTGTTCTGGGGGTCAGCCCGCAAGTGTCGCCACACTTCCAGCGCCAACATAGCATGCCCACAACTTCCTAACCCATACGTCTTTGGAATGTGGGTGGAAACCGGAGCACCCGGAGGAAACCCACGCAGTCACTGGGAGAACGTACAAACTCCTTACAGACAGCGGCCGGAATTGAACCCCGATCGCTTGCGCTGTAACAGCATTGAGCTAACCGCTACACCACAGTGCCAGCAGTAAACATTAATCTTCATTTACTTACTTTAGGATCAACAGATATTTGTTCTTGGCAAACTGAACACTATTCCCAATGCTGTTGCTGGCAGTCATATAGAAACAATGCCAAAATCAAAGATATCAATATTAAGTTTCCAATCAAGAAACAGGCAACATGAAACCACTGAATCACTGATATTGGAACAGCAACTACACTTACCTTTTTCCCCCGAGTTCTGGATGTGCATTTTCATATACATAACAACAGTAGTACTTAGAACATAGAACAGTACAGCACCGGACAGGCGATTCGGCCCACAATGTTGTATCCTCCTGTGTGTTATCCAGATCCCTCCATTCCCTTCATGTGTCTATCTAAAAGCCTCTTTAACTCCACCAAACTGCCTGCTCCCACTACTACCCCTGGTGACCCCTTCCAGGCACCTACCACCCTCTGTGTAAAAAAAAACCTGCCCCTCACGTTGCCTTTATACTTCCCCTCCCCCCAACCTTAAATGCATGTCCTCTGGTGTTTGACATTTCCACCCTGGGGAAAAGATTCTGTCTAGCCTATCTATGCCTCTCATAATTTTAAAGACCTCTATCAGGTCTCCCCTCAGCCTCTGACACTCTACAGAGAACAACCCAACTTTGTCCAACCTTTCCTTATAGCTCATAGCCTCTAATCCAGGCAGCGTCCTGGTGAACCTCTTCTGCACCCTTTCCACAGTCTCCATACTATAATGGGGTGACCAGAAGTGCACACAATAGTCAGACCACACTTGGAGTAAAGTTTTATAAAGCATCAGTGTTAAGTGGTTTAGCTTTGTGCAGAGGCTGAAGTTCAACTATAAATTTTGAGTTGAAAACAAACTGCTGGAGGAACTCAGTGGGTTGGGCAGCACCTGTGGAGGGAAACAGACCAGGGAAACACCAACTGTCCATTTCCCTCCACAGATGCTGCCTGACCCGCTGAGTTCCTGTAGCGGTTTGTTTTTTTTGCTCCAGATTCCAGCATCTGCAGTCTCACGTCTGTCTATAAATTACATCCATCTCCTAATAAGATGGACTCTTGACCTCACAATCTCTTTATGGCCTTGCACTTTATTGTCTACCTGCACTGCACTTTCTCCGTAGCTGTGACACTTTATTCTGCGTTCTGTCTTGTTTTACCTTGTACTATTGGTATTGGTTTATTATTGTCACTTGTACCGAGGTACAGTGAAAAGCTTGTCTTACAAACCGATCGTACAGGTCAATTCATTACAGTGCAGTTACATTGAGTTAGTTCAAAGTGCATTGATGTAGTACAGATAAAAACAGCAACAGTACAAAGTAAAGTGTCACAGCTACAGAGAAAGTGCAGTGCAATAAGGTGCAAGGTCACAACAAGGTAGATCGTGAGGTCATAATCCATCTCATCGTATAAGGGAACCGTTCAATAGTCGTATCACAGTGGGGTAGAAACTGTCCTTAAGTCAGGTGGTACGTGCCCTCAGGCACCTGTATGGAAGAGGAGAGAAGAGAGAATGACCTGGCTGGGTGGGGTCTTTGATTATGCTGGCTGCTTCACCAAGACAGCGAGAGGTAAAGAGAGTCCAAGGAGGGGAGGCTGGTGTCCATGACGCGCTGGGCTGTGTCCACAACTTTCTGCAGTTTCTTGCGGTCCTGGGCAGAGCAGTTGCTCTACCAAGCTGTGAAACATCCAGATAGGATGCTTTCTATGGTGCATTGGTAAAATTTGGTGAAAGTCAAAGGGGACAAACCAAATTTCTTTAGCCTCCTGAGGAAGTAGAGGTACTGGTGAGCTTTCTTGGCCGTGGCATCTACGTGATTTGACCAGGACAGGCTGTTGGTGATGGTCACTCCCAGGAACTTGAAGCTCTCAACCCCCTCAACCTCAGAATTATTGATGTAGACAGGTGCTTTCCTTAAGTCAATGACCAGCTCTTTAGTTTTGTTGACATTGAGGGAAAGGTTGTTGTCATGACACCATTTCACTAAGCTCTCTATCTCCTTCCTGTACTCCGACTCATCGCTGTTTGAGATACGACCTACAACAGTGGTATCATCTGAAAACTTGTAGATGGAGTTAGAGCAGAATCTGGCCACACAGTCGTGGGTGTATAGGGAGTAGAGGGCTGAGGACGCAGCCTTGTTGGGCACCAGTGTTGAGAACAATCGTGCCAGAGGTATTGCTGCCTATCCTCACTGATTGCGGTCTGTTTGTTAGAAAGTCAAGGATCCAGTTACAGAGGGAGGTGTTGAGTCCTAGGTCTCGGAGTTTGGTGACAAGCTTGCTTGGGATTATAGTATTGAAGGCAGAGCTGTAGTCAATAAACAATAGTCTAACGTAGGTGTCTTTACTGTCCAGATGCTCCAGAGCTGAGTGTAGGGCCAGGGAGATGGCATCTGCTGTAGACCTGTTTCGCCAATAGGCGAATTGCAGTGGGTCCAGGTTGTCTGGTAGGCTGGAGTTGATGTGTGCCATGACCAACCTCTCAAAGCACTTCATGATGGTGGATGTCAGAGCCACTGGTCAGTAGTCATTGAGGCATGTTGCCTTGCTTTTCTTTGGTACCGGGATGATAGTGGTCTTCTTAAAACAGGAGGGAACCTGAGATTGAAGCAGGGAGAGGTTGAATATGCCCGCAAGTACTTCTGCCAGCTGATCAGCACAAGATCTGAGCACGCGACCCAGGACACTATCTGGACCAGGTGCTTTCCTTGTGTTCACTCTCCAGAAGACTGATCTTACGTCCTCCACTGTGATCACAGGTTCAGCTGTGTTGGTGGCTGTCAGGGTGGATGGTGACAATCCACTTCCCTTCTGTTCAAAACGTGCATAGAATGCGTTAAGTTCATCAGGAAGGGATGCGCTGTTGTTAGCAATGCAGCCCGACTTCATCTTGTAGCCTGTTATGGCATGTAAGCCCTGCCATAACTGGCGGCTAGTCAGGGACTCTATTTTGAGTTGGTATTGCCTCTTGCCATCCCTGATAGCTTTCCGAAGGTCATGCCTCGATTTCTTGTACAGATCAGGATCACCAGATTTGTGTGCAGCAGTCCTCTCCTTCAGTAGGGAGTGGATCTCCCAGTTCATCCATGGTTTCCTGTTTGGGAAACCCGTATTGTCCTCTTTGGTACACAGTCCTCCACACACTTGCTGATAAAGTCCGTGATGGGGGTGACATACTCATCAAGGCTGGCAGCTGAGTCTTTGAACATGGACCAGTCCACTGTCTCAAAGCAGTCACGTAGGAGCTCATCTGCTTCCTCAGACCAGCACTGCACGACTCTAAGTACCAGATCCTCCCATTTCAGTTTCTTACCTCAATGCACTGTGTAATGAATTGATCTATACAATTGGTATGCAAGACAAGTTTCTCACTATACCTTGGTACGAGTGACAATAATAAACCAATCCAGTTCATGGTCAATATGCAGTGACAACTCCATCCTTTATCCCCGTTACCCCAACACAGCTTCCCACTCACCAGAACCCTGCTGCCCATAGCTGATGGATCCCCTGTTGCCATGACCCCCATGTGCCTGATCTAAGCTAGCATTCAGTCTGTCAACACACTAATTTTTACAATTCCCACCCTTGTTCAAGGCCAATCCACTTTCTCCAGCTCTTTATTCCAAAGCCTGTCTCTGAGCTCCTCCCAATTCCTTTCAGTTGCCAAAGCCCACCTAGATTCTAGAATTCCCTCACTATACCTTTCTGCATCTTTAAGGCATTTCTTAAAGCTTAGCTCTTTAACCAAATTTTTAGTCACCTGCCTCAAGAGACTCAGCATTAACTTTTGTTTAATCCAAGGTTTATGCACGAATCGATAGACGTCAATAGTCTATAAGAAAGCACATTTGGGGAGTTTAGATGACAAACAACATGATACAAAAACAGACCATTTGATCCAATTAATCCATGGTAATGTTATGCTCAACCCCAACTGTTGTCTACGTTACTTCATTTAACCCTATCAATATATCATACACTTTTCTCTATCATATCCAGCCTCCCTCAAATTATATCAATGCTATTTCATTCAACCAGTCCATGCTAGGAAACTGGACATTCTCACCACCCTTGAGCAGGAGGGACAGAAGCCTGAAGTCGCATAGCGACTTCCCTTCAACCATTCGGTTCTTGAACCAACCTGCACAACCCTAATCACTCCCTCAGGAAAGCAACACTATGACTATTTTTATCACTTTGCACTAAAATGGACTTTTATTTTGTTCTAATTGTGTCCTTTCTTGTAAAAATTGTGTATAGTTTACATTTAAATTATGTTTTTCTTGTAAATGCTACTTATATGTTTGTGCCTTTATGAAAGGTTGTGAATGCTGCTTATAAGAATCTATATGAACTGTATGCAAGAAAAGTTTTTCACTGTACCTCAGCACAAGTGACAATAATACACCAATGCCAATATATAATGCTATGTGCCTGCAGTGCTGCTGGAAGTAAGTTTTTCATTTCACCCATGCACACATGGACTTGTGCATGTGACAATAAACTCTACTCTGAAATGACCCACCAGGACATAGCCCCATCAGCTATGTCCTGCCCCATGGGTGGGGGTGTTTGCTGTTGCTACATTGGCCTCATTAGCCACCTCAGAATCCACAAGCCCAGAGCAGAAATAAAAGTCATCCTTAAACCAAAGGGACTCTCAAACTCTCATCTTTGTTCAACAACTCAAACTGTCAAATCGGTCACTCTTCATCCTTCTCACATTTTCTCTGGAAATGGGCCACAGTCTGCTCATACCTTCCTGCTAATTACAACCTCTCTGCTCTGGCACCATGCCTTTAAGTCTTTGCTAGATCTCCCATAATGTCTCCAATTCCTTCTTTCTTTCGAATTTAACCTGATCTGTAGAACCTCTTGCTGTAGATACTGCACAAACTAAACTCCAAAAACTGCCACCCTCCTGCCAATGAACATAATGCTATATTTTCAGCTTGTTTTTAAAGCTGAACAGTTAGCCGCCTTTTTCACAGATTTTATTTTAAGAGCAATTCAAGGTTGGAAAAAAATTGTGATTGAAAGTGATCACCAGAGCCATGAAAGGAGCCAGAAATCAGCTGGAAAAAATTCATTCATTGTGTTCAAGGAATTCTCACAGGAAAGGAAAGAGGAAATTGTCAGAAAATTATTTCAGAGACACCAAGCTTCACATCTGTACAATTTAACACTTCTATTCCAGGCTGCAGCATGGGCCAATTTATCCCCCCTTGAGCTTCACGAGTTTAGTTTGTGGATGTTCTCTGTGGGATTACTCAAGCTGTAAAGTAGCCCTTGGCAGTTGCCCATTTCACACTTATCATTTCCTCAAGTCAGCTGTGCACATACTGAATTGTCTGGGTGGCTCCATGCAAACTGCTCCAACCAGTATCCATTCTGCACCTGCTCATGGAAAAAAAATAGCAGGAGACACAAGAGACTGCAAATGCTGCAATCTGGAGCAGCAAACAATCTGCTGGAGGAACTCAGCAGGTCGAGCAGCATCTGTGGGGCTGGCAGGAATAGCAGGTGTGGACCACTCAGCCCCTCAAGCCCTGCCATTCGAATGCTCATGGCTGATCTTCCCCCTAGCCTCAACTCCTCCTGAAAGTGTCTATGCAAGTGGATAAGGTGGTAAAGGTGGTGTAAGGCATGCTTCCCTTCATTGGTAGGGGTGTTGAGTACAAGAGTAAGGAAGACATGCTGCAGCTATATAAAACTTCAGTCAGACTGCACTTGGGGTATTGTGTGCAGTTCTGGTCACCCCATTACAAGAAGGACGTGGAGACTGGGGAAAGGGTGCAGAAGAGGTTCACCAGGATGCTGCCTGGATTAGAGGGTACAAGCTATAAGGTTGGACAAATTTGGGTTGTTCTCCCTAGAACGTCGGAGGCTGAGGCGAGACCTGGTAGAGGTTTTTAAAATTATGAGAGGCATAGATAGGGTAGACAGTCAGAATTTTTTCCCCAGGGTAGAAATACATACTTTTAGGTTGGGGGGAGGGGCAAGGGGGGAGGGAAGGAGTTTAAAGGGGACATGAAAGGCAAGTTTTTTTAAAAATGCTGAGAGTGGTGGATGCCTGGAATGGGTTACCAGGGGCAGTAGTCGAAGCAAGCAGCTTGGTGCAGTTTAAGAGGCTTTTAGACAGACATGAATATGAAGGAAATGGAGGGATATAGATGATGCATAGGAAGAGGACATTTAGTATAAATTGGCATCAAGATCAGCACAACATCATGGGCCAAATGGCCTGTCCAGTGTTGTACTATTTCCTCCTCTGTACCAGTTCCCCATCGCCCCAAAATTCCCTGAACTTTCAAACAAAAAATGTATCTACCTGTTCTTTAAATACATCCAATGATCTCACCTGCACAACCCTCCGAGGCAGAGAATTTGAGAGTGAAGAAATTCAAAGGATCTTCTCTCAGTCCAGACAGTGATGCTGCAACTGTGCTGCCCTTTGGAGGTCAAACAGGTACCTGGCTAAAATCAGATTTCCTTAAACACGATAGAGCAGAACTTCTACTTTCCAAATACCCATTAGGAAGTCAGCTTGGCTACAATCACCCTGATCTCAGAGGCACTCTACAGGGACAGGCAGAACAATAGTCTTTCAATGAAATCTTGAAATACAGGCCCTATGATCTCAAACAGGAGCAAAATATTCTATAGCTCTTTTTCAAAGAGCAGGGAAGTTCTCCCCAATATCTCAGCCCATATTTATCCCTTCAACAGCACTAAAATAGACGATATCATCATTACCTCACTGGTGTCGTACTTGAGTGGGAACTTGTTATGCATAAATTGGCTGTTGAGATTTTTTTTACAAAACATTTCATTGATGCTTTGGGATGTCCAGATATCACTAGAATTACAGAATGAATACATCTTATCCTGTAGTTTTTGCCAACACAGTTGCAACAGCACCTGACAAACACAGCAGCAGCTGTCCAGATTAAATCCATTAAATTTGGACCCTTTACATACAGTTCCAGGAAGTTCATGGAACATAGAAGAACGCAAAATTCACAGCAAGGAACAGTAGGTTGTCCTCTTGTGCCTATGCAACTGTTCAAACAGTTCTCAATTAGATCTCCTTCCTTACTATTTCGTCAAAGCTCATACATCTTTTTCCTCTGAAGCATTTGTTTAGTTCGTTTGTGGAAGTTATCATTGAAACTGTTTCCACTGTTCTGCAAACAGAGCATCCCATATCAACACTTGCTATATTAAAACAAAACTCCACACTGGCTCATTTAATAATTACTTAAAATCTATACCTCCCAATAGTCCATTGGGAAAACAGCTTTGCTACATTTACTCCATCAGAGCCCTCCATGATTCTTGATGGCTGTTATACCTTCTCATTCCTCTAACCTGTGCGCTCCAGGGACAATAACCCCAACACCCCAGGTGTCTTCACAGAACTGAATCCTTTCAGCCCTTGCGCCATTCTTGTCACCATCCCTAATGGGTTGGCTACGTTGGAAAACAATGCCCTAGATAATAGTTAACTAATGAATCAGAACCAGGTTTATTTATCACTGACATATGACGTGAAATTTGTTGGTTTGCGGCAGCAGTACAGTGCAAGACTCTTCAGGCTCCTGTACTTACTCCCCGAAGATAATAACAAGAAGAGGGCATGACCCGGATGGCAAGGGTCCTTATTGATGGATACCACCTTCCTGAGGCGCCGCCTCTTGAAGATGTCTTCGATGGTGGGGAGGGTTGTGCCCAAGATGGAGCTGGCTGAGTCTACAACCCTCTGTAGCCTCTTGCGATCTTGTGCATTGGAGCCTCCATACCAGGCATCATAGAAGATGTTAACCAGAAAGGTCTGCTCTCATATATGCTTCTGAACTATCTACAACAGGCATCTCAAGACACTGGAACAATAGCAACAATGTCTCCCCAAAATGTCTAAATTCACTGGAAGGATAACTGAAGCAGTGTCAGTGCCCTCATCCAGGCCAACATCCCCACTACTGAGGTCCCAGTTACACTCAGATGACTGCATTGGACAGGCCAGACTGACAAAGGAAAAGATTTTGAGGATGTGCTCAAAGCCTCCTGGAAATGCAACATCCCACTGCCCCTGGGAATCTCTGGCCCACGAGTGCTCAAAGTGAAGGAGCAGAGCTTAAGATAAAATAAGATCTTTATTAGTCACATGTACATCGAAACACACAGTGAAATGCACCTTTTGCGTAGTGATTTTGGGGGTTGGTATTGAGAACACAGAGGCCATGCAGTGGGTGCACAGAGGCCCTGGGTAAGCAGTGGAAGGACCACCTCACAAGCTACCTGCCCACCCTCTTGTACAGCTCTCCATCAACACCAGCTGCTCCATCTGTGGAAGAGTCTGTGGTTCCCACATTGCCACTCTGGTTTAGTAAGTTCTGAGGTGGCCAGTAAATCATCCTGGATCTGGAGGGGTTGGCTAACAAAAAGGTAAAACCTCTTTGCTTTTGCCCAGCTTCTTTGGCAATAGGAAATGCAATTTGCTTGATTGTCAACTGAAAACTCCTCAGTGAATCAACACCTTTGCACTCAACCCAAAAGCTGACTCTATTAAGACGTGGGATAATGGAAGCAGAGCCGGTCGATGTAAACAACTGCTTTATTCATGTGACAGGGAATGGGGATTAGCTTCCTCTCAGTGCCCAGAGGGTTGTCACTTTACACTGGAGGTAACAGTGAATCACTCAATAAGCCACAGCAGTCAGCCATTCGCCTATCGTCGAAACAGGTCCACAGCAGACACCATCTCCCTGGCCCTACACTCAGCTCTGGAGCATCTGGACAGTAAAGACACCTACGTTAGACTATTGTTTATTGACTACAGCTCTGCCTTCAGTACAATAATCCCAAGCAAACGTCACCAAACTCTGAGACCTAGGACTCAACACCTCCCTCTGTAAATGGATCCTTGACTTTCTAACCAACAGACTGCAATCAGTGAGGATAGGCAGCAACACCTCCGGCACGATTACTCTCAACACTGGTGCTCCACAAGGCTGCGTCCTCAGCCCTCTACTCTACTCCCTATACACTCATGACTGTGTGGCCAGATTCTGCTCTAACTCCATCTACAAGTTTGCAGATGATACCACCATTGTAGGTCGTATCTCAAACAGCGATGAGTCGGAGTACAGGAAGGAGATAGAGAGCTTAGTGGAATGGTGTCATGACAACAACCTTTCCCTCAATGTCAACAAAACTAAAGAGCTGGTCATTGACTTCAGGAAAGGGGGCGGTGTACATGCACCTGTCTACGTCAACAGTGCTGAGGTTGAGAGCTTCAAGTTCCTGGGAGTGACCATCACCAACAGCCTGTCCTGGTCAAATCACGTAGAAGCCACGGCCAAGAAAGCTCATCAGCGCCTCTACTTCCTCAGGAGGCTAAAGAAATTTGGTCTGTCCCCTTTGACTCCCACCAACTTTTACCGATGCACCATAGAAAGCATCCTATCTGGATGTATCACGGCTTGGTATGGCAACTACTCTGCCCAAGACCGCAAGAAGCTGCAGAGAGTTATGAACACAGCCCAGCGCATCACGGACACCAGTCTCCCCTCCTTGGACTCTGTCTTTACCTCCCATTGTCTTGGAGTAGCAGCCAGCATAATCAAAGACCCCACCCACCCAGGACATTCACTTTTCTGTCGGGTAGAAGATACAAGAGCCTGAGGGCACGTACCACCAGACTTAAGGACAGCTTCTACCCCACTGTGATAAGGCTATTGAACTGTTCCCTTATACAATGAGATGGACTATGACCTCACAATCTACCTTGTTGTGACCTTGCACCTTATTGCACTGCACTTTTTCTGTAGCTACGACACTTTACTCTGTACTGTTACTGTTTTTTACCTGTACTACATCAATGCACTCTGTACTGACTCAATGTAACTACACTGTGTAATGAATTGACCTGTACGATGGGTTTGTGAGACAAGCTTTTCACTGTACCTCGGTACAAGTGACAATAATAAACCAATACCAATACCAGGGTAGAGGAGTCCAAAACTAGGGGGTATAGGTTTTGGTGAGAGGGGAAAGATTTAAAAGGGACCCGAGGGACAACTTTTTCCACACAGAGGGTAATGAGTATATGGAACAAGCTGCCAGAGGAAGTGGGTGAGGCAGGTACAATAATATCATTTAAGCAGCACTTGGATAGTAGGAGGGGCGGGGCTTAGAGGGATATGGGCCAAACGCAGGAAATTGGGACTAGCTGGGTGTGCACAGTGGTCAGCATGGACTAGTTAGGCCAAAGGGCCTGTATCCGTGCTGTATTGCTCTATGACTCCATGAGATGAGAAGAAACATCTTCAACCAGAGCGTTGTGACACTTTGGAACTCTCTACCTAGGGGTTTTAAGGGTTCAACATCACTGAGCATATTTAAGACAAAGGTGGTAGATTTTTGCACACCAAGGAAATCAAGGGATATGGATTTCATGCAGAAAACGACACTGAGGAAAGATCAGCTGTGATCTTACTAAATGGTGGAGCACGTGTATGTGTACTCCTGTTCATTACATTCTTAAGATGAAAGCTAAACAGCAACGTGACTGGGCAGCAGATTAAACAAGCAGTCATAGGTATGAACATGCTTTTGAATGGGAACAATAAGGTGGCAGGGCTGGTCTGTAATGCATCGGCTGGTCTGTAATGCATCAGCTGGTCACGATGCCATCAGCACTAGAATGAGGAAGTTGAGAAGTGTGGATGCCAGTGATGGGGAGAACAGGGAGCAGGTGCTGCTTGGAAGAGTGGTTTAATATAGAAGAGATAAAGGGATGGACGTTGTGGGCTGAGATGGGGCTCTACAGAGAGCAGATAATGAGTAATCCCAGTAAGTGATGAGATGATTGACACTTAGCTTTGGTTTGAGCAGAACGCAGAAATGAGGAGGGAGAGAACCAGATGCAATTTATCCTTGACTGTCACTCCTCGAGACTGAGATTTCCATATGACAGTCAAATGAAGGATTTGGGCTTACAAATGCCAGATTTGGGGGTAACTCAACTCATCTATATCTCGATGTAGGCCAGTCCATCGATGTGCAATTGCTGGAGGTGGGGTGTTAGAGCTGGATACTGTTTAGTTACATATGAGGCTAATGCAATGGTGTTGTCGTGTCTAAGAGGACATAAATTTAAGGTGCGAGGGGAAATATTTAAAAGGGACCAGCGAGGAAACTTTTTCCACACAGGAGGTGGTGGCTAGAAGGAATGAGTTCCCAGAAGAAGCTGTAGAAGCAGATACAATTACAATGTTTAAAAAGACACTTAGACAGGTACATGGATAGAAAAGGTTTGAGGGATATGGGCCAAATGCAGGAAAATGGCATTAGCTCAGATACACGTCTTGGTTGACATGGACGAATTGGACTGAAGGGCCTGTTTCCATACTGTACAACTCTATGACTCCCTGCCATTGAGGAAAATGAGTGTGTGGACAGGAAAAGGATAGAAACACAAATACCATCCACCTTTTTTGGAGTTGGTTCTTCACTCATTTTAAATCATGCTAGGCTGGTGCTCTAATTCCATTCCACTTTTCCTATTTTCTTGACATCCTACGCCATCAGAAAATGCTCTCAAAAAGTTCAGAAGCTACTTCTGTGGATTTATTAGCACTACCAGTATAGATATGGCTGATGCCATTAGCCATAAGTAGAAACAGGCTGATAACTTTGACCAGACCCACATTGGTTTGGTGATCAGCATAGAAATTGGGTTTCGTTACATGGAATGGCGCAAGATGAGGTTCAGTCTGCTGGAAACATTGTAATGTACTTATTAGATACTTACTGGTTTGATCCAACGGGTGACTTCAGTTATATGGAAAGGCTGAAGAAACTGGTTCAGGGGAGATTTGATACAGTGCTCAAAATATTTTATAGAATAAATAGGGAGAAACTGTTTCCAGCAACACACAATACTGGAAGAATTCAGTGGGTCAGACAGCATCTATGAAGGGAACTGGCCAGTCAATGTTTCAGAGAAAGACCCATCATCTAGACTGAAAAATAGAAAGGAGATGCTGGATAGCATCTTCAGTCTCTTGTGTCTCTGAGAAACTATTTCCAATGGTGAACAACCAGAGGACACAATTTTAAAGAGCCAGAGGGAAGGCAAGAAATCAATTTTACAAACAAATTATGGTGTGGAGAAACAGATTTAATAAAGGGAAACTGATTACTTGAAGGAAAAATCTTGCATGAGCAAACAAAAATGGTCCCCTTACTGTAATTAATGAGGTTAAATGTAAAAAGCACCTGAATTTGAATTACTGGAATCCTAAATAAAGTGGGTGAGTTAACTCCATTTCACTTATAATGACTATTGTACTAAACGCAAAGTTTCTATTCAGCAAGAAAAGTGAGTGAAAGGAACAATTTTAAGTGATCATTGATGGAGATGTGATGTTAACATAGCACATTAAAGCACAGTACAGGCCCTTCGGCCCACGACACTGTGCCAACATTTTAACCTACTCTAAGATCTATCCAACCCTTCCCTCCCACATACCCCTCCATTCTTCTAGCATCCATGTGCCTTTCTAAGAGTCTCTTAAATGTCCCTAATGTATCTGCCTCTACCAGCACCCCTGGCAGTACGTTCCATGCACCCACCACTCTCTGTGGTTAAAAAAAACCTACCTTTGATATCACCCCAGTACCTTCCTCCAATCACCTTATATTTATGCCCCCTCATGTTAGCCATTTCCACCCTGGGGAAAAGTCTCTGACCACTCGATCTATGCCTCTTATCATCTTGTACACCTCTACCAGGTTACCTCTCATCCTCCTTCGCTCCAAAGAGAATAGCCCGAGCTCGCTCAACCTATCCTCATAAAACATGCTCTCCAATCCAAGTAGATGAACTATAACTGATGTTAGCATTAAAGATCGTAATACCCAGGCCTTCACAATCTGTGCAGTCTGGACCTTATTGCAGTTTCACATCGTGATGATTCATCCCAAGATATTTGATTTAGATTGTGGCGAAACCTGCTAAGCAGCAAATTACTAAATTTAACCACGTGAAGAGAGTGGCACAGTTGTACACATAGGAGAGCAACAGCCTCACAGCACCAGAGATCTGGGTTCAATCCTGTCCTCAGGGTGCTATGTGGAGTTGGCATGTTCTCCATGACCACGTGGATTTCCTCCCACATACCAAAGACATGCAAGTTAGTGGGCCACTGTACATTGCCCTAGTGTTAAGGAGTGGTAGAACGTGGAGGGAGTTGATGGGAATGATATTAATATGGATTAGTGTAAATAGGTGGTTGACGTGGACATGGCGGGCTGAAGGGCTCATTCTGTGCTGTATCTTTCTATGCCCATGTTGCTAGTGAAAATGAAGCAGGACCAATATTTTTCTCAAATAGAGGTGCTTCATTTGGAAATTACCACCCAGAGCTATGGCCCTGTTCCACATCCAGCCTCCTTTCTGCTAGTGTATTATCAACTGGGATTATGGGGTGAGAGCAGAAATGATCAGAAGTGCCATATGCCATTAATAGTACCTTGTTACCAAGTCCAGCATCTGCTCTGAACATGCTTCTAACGGTCTGAAGGTTACATTTGCTTTTTGGCAGCAAGAGTGTTTCTGGTGCCCAGAATATACTTGCAAACAGATTTTGTTTTAGGAAGAGAGCCTTGCTTCAAGATGTTGATCTGGACATCTGTGTATGTTGTAACTCAGCTTTATTCACACAATCAACTTGTAAACTCGTCTCGAGAAAACATCTGATTTATTTAGACATGGCATCTTTGCTACAATTTTAAAAGGGTGTGGGCTGAGAAAAAGCTCAGGTCGTCTCAGGAGTTTTACAGACAGATGAGGTGTTTGCAATGTGATCAGTGTTGTGATGAAGGAAACATGACAACCAAGTTTCACACAACAAACCTCTACAAACAGCAGTCTGCTAATCTGAAGATCCCACTGGGAGATAAACAGTGGCCAACGACATTAGGGATAACCACAATGCTCTTCAAAATATTGTTGTGGGACTAATACAAACAGACAGTGGTCAATTAAACATCTTACCTGAATGTATTAATGTAAAACAAAATCTAAGCCTGTGTTTAGTGCTCACCCCAAACTGCCCCTGAACTGATGGACTTGCCATTTTGGAGGACAATTACATCAACCCAATGTAGGTAATCTGGATCACATAGTTCTTGAACCAGGTAGGTTTTTAATGACATCCATAGGCTTATGGTTGCTTTTACTGGCACATACTAGCTTTTTACTTGATTATTTAAATTCCCTAGCAGTTACGATGGGATTCAAATTGGTGTATGGTGATCAATCTGGACACTAATCCAGTAATTTATCTGCCGTGCCGTCACATTGCAATGCTATCTCTGGCGGTGTGGAGTTCATTCAGAACTGCATAGCACACAGAACAGGCCCTTCGGCCCACAATGTTGTGCCAACATAGCTATTCCCTCCTACCTACTGAATGCCCATATCCCTCTATTTTCCTCTCATTCATGTGCCCATCCAAGCCCCTCTTAAAAGCCCCCAATGAATTTGCCTCCACCACCCTATCAGACAATGCATTCCAGGCATCCACCACTCTGAGTAAAAAAAAAAACATACCCCTCACATCTGTTCTGAACCTACCCCCTCTCACTCAAAGTGCATGCCCTCTGGTATTGGATCGCTCAATAGTGGGAAAAAGATATTGCTTGTCCACCCTAACTATGCATAATTTTATACACTTCCAACAGATCACCCCTCGGCCTCCGCCGCTCCAGAGAAAAGAGCCCAAGTTTGTCCAGCCTCTCCTGAGAGCAGATGCCCTCTAATCCAGGCAACATCCTAGTAAACCTCCTCTGCACCCTCTCCAAAGCCTCAACATCCTTCCTATAGTGAGGTGACCAGAATTGCACGCAATACTGTAAATGCGGCCTAACCAGAGTTCTATAGAGATGCATCATAACTTCTTGACTCCTGTACTCAATACCGCGATTAATAAATGCAAGCGTTCCATAAGCCTTCTTAACCACCGTCTACCTGTGTAGCCACTTTCAATGAGTCATGGACTTGCACCCCAAGGTCTCTCTGCTCTTCAATACTGTTAAGGGCCTTGCCCTTTAGAGTGCACTGCCTCTTGACATTAGTACTGGAGAATCAGCTGGTACTTCCAAAGTCTCTGGAGTTGGACAGACTTACAAGTTTGCAGCATTCCTCTCTCAACAGCCAACCATGATATTTTCATCAAACCCACCAACATGGGTGATGCTGTTGTGGTCTGGCACACTGACCTCTAACACAGAGGCCAATGTCAGCTCTCAGACACCTCATCATACCTCTCTCTGGACCATGAGTCCCAGGCAGCCACGGACTCCTTCCTTCATAGTTTCCAGCCTTATATCTCCCAATCCCTCACAGCTGGCCACCATCTCCTACCCAAGACCCACAAACAGGACTGTTCGGACAGACCCATTATTTCAGCCTGCTCTTGCCCAAACAAACTTACTTCTTCCTACATCGACTCCATCTTTTCTCCCCGGTCCAGTTCCTTTCCATTTACATCTCCAACACCCCGATTCCCTCTGCCATTCCGATTGTTTCAATTCCTTTTCCCAACTGACTCTTCCTTCCCATGGACATAAAACACCTGGAGCAGCTCAGCCATACAGAATGGCTGGCAGGCTAGAGGAGCCAGGAGGCTTCCTCCTGCTGCTTTGTGTTCTCTACACCTCCACCCCATTCTGAGATGGTCTGAGGGCCTTCCGCTTTTTCTTTGAACTGAGGCCCAACCAGTTTCCATCCACCAGCACATTCATTCACCTGGCTGAACTTGTTCTCAGATCAACAACCTCTCCTTCCACACCACTCACTTCTCCAGATCAAGGATCCAGCTGTGGGCACTTGCATGGGCCCAAGCTGTCCTTTTGCGGGATCTACAGAACAATCTGTGTGTCTGTTCTGCTGAAGCCCCATCTTCCATTCTTTCTCTGGTACATCAACAACAGCTTCCCACACTCATACAGAAGGTATGAGCTACAAGGCAAGGCTGAACAAAATTGGGTTGTTTTCTCTGGAGCAGATGCTGTGGGGAGACCTGATAGAAGCTTATAAAATTAAAAACTTTATTTAAAACTTTATTTTTTTTTAAACTTTATCTATACAGCATGGTAACAGGCCCTTCCGGCCCAACAAGCCTGTGCTGCTGAATTACACCCACAATAACCTACTAACCCGTACGTCTTTGGAACGTGGGAGGAAACCGGAGCACCCGGAGGAAACCTATGCAGTCATGGGGAGAATGTACAAACTCTTTACAGACAGCTGCAGGAATTGAACCCTAATCACTGGCACTGTAATAGCGTTACACTAACTGTTACACCACCATGCTGCCCCATGGGGCAGTGAATTATGAGAGGTATAGAAGGGATAGACAGTCAAAATATTTTTCCCAGGGTAGAAATGTCAAGTACTGGAGGACATGCATTTAAGGTGAGAGGCAGAAAGTTTAAAGGAAATGTGTGGGGCAAGTTTTTAAAAAAAAAGAGTGGTAGGTGCCTGGAACAAGCTGCCAGGGGTAATGGTGGAAGCAGATACGATAGTGGTGCTTAAGAGGCTGTTAGAATGGAACAGTACAGCACAGATCAGGCCCTTTGGTTTGCTTCCACAGCCACCTTGACTATATTGCCTCCGACTCTGCCTGCTGCAAGCAACTGGATCAATTTTCTGGTTCCTCTGTTATTTGTTCCAATAACAAGTGTTTTTACACAGATACCCGAGATGCCTTCCTTCTCCCTGAACCACGGCTTTCCCTCCACCAGCGTTGACAGAGCTCTTGACCACATCTCAACTATTTCCTGCACCACTACTCTCATCAGTTCTCCTCACGTCAGAAGGATAGAGATCCCCTGGTCCTCATCTTCCACCCCACCAGCTTCCACATTCAACAGATCATCCTTCATAATTTCTGCCAGCTTCAGCAAGATTCCATCACCAGAAACATCATCCTTTCCCCTTCCCTTTCAACATTTCAAGGCAACCAAAACCTTTGCAGTTCCCTTGTTCAGTCTTCCATCCCCACCAACCACTCCCCTCCCCTTTCCCATTGCAACCACAGGAGGTGAAACACCCATCCTTTCACCTCTTCCCTTCCCACCATCCAAGGATCCAAACAATCCTTCCATGTGAAGCAGCTACTCACTTGCACTTCTTCCAATGTAGTGTACTGCATTTGGTGTTCATAATGTGGTCTCCTCTACTTTGAAGAAACCAAGGCAGGTTGGGTGACCACTTTCTGTCTGCTTTCTATTGCCTGCCACTTTAATTCTCCATCTCTCCATTGGCACAGCCTGACTTGCTGTCCTCAACTCACAGCTTTTGCTCAGTTTTTTCCTCTACCTCCCTCATTAACCCATCAACCAGATGACCTGTACAACCTATCCCCATGACAACCCTGGCCTCACCCCATCAGAGATATTCCCTTTGTCTTGTATAATCCACCCACACCCTCTCTACAATTTCCTTTCTCTCTTTTCCCATTTCTAATAAAGTGTCTCCAACCTGAAATGTTAACTGTTTCTCTTTGGACAGATATCACCTCACCTGCTGCATTTTCTCTTTTAATTTCAGATTTCCAACATCTGTAGTTCTTTGCATTTTCAGACCTACAACTTAAGGCAGAGCGGAGGGTCCTACCAGCTGATCTGAGGGTTCACATATAGAGAAATGTTTGAAATTAGGAGTGAAGGTTGACAGAGTTGTTTTGTTTAAAGTAAGTGTGTAATACTGGACTTCAGAAATAGCAGCATATGGTATAACAGCAAGTTAGTTACGCTAAACCATTATAAATCACTAACTAGGCCTTGGCCAGTTCACCAGCACAATAGCAGGAATGTGGAACTTCAATTATTCGGCGAGACCAAGGAAGCTGCTTAACTTTGAACAGGGAAGGTTGAAGAAGTTTTAGAAGAATGCTTTGATGCAATAAATAAGGAAATTCTTCACACTGGCAGGAGGGTCAGTAAGCAGAAGATACAGTTTAAGGATAACTGGCAAAAGGACCAGGAGCAAAAAAGGTAATTTAAAAAAAAATGCATTGTGATCTAGAATGTGCTGAAGCACAGCAGAAGCAATTCAATAACAGGATCCAAATGGGAACTGGATAAAGATTCAAAGGAAAAAAAAAGCAGGGAATTAGGACTAGTTGGAGAGCTCACAAAAATCTGGCAGAACCATGATGGGCTGAATGGTAGCTTCCTACACCGTTTGATGCACAAATCTCCAGGGTGGAATATATGAATCATAAATCACTCTGTCCAATAAAGATGTCCATTTGAGGTCATTTAACTTGGGATTAAGGCGGCATAATATGACTATAATTCACTTACAAATTTGACATTCCATAATTAATTTTGAGAACTTTAATGGCTTTTTATTCTTCTCCCTACATTAAATGCAGGATTTTTAATTCTGTTCTGACAATAATACAATCCAAGCGTCTGTCCTTCATTTTATTTCATTGTTTAAAGTTAGGTGTTGGGTTTCTAACTATTCATTGGACATAATAGTAATTTGGAATGTTAACCACAAGAATGTTGTAATTACTGTTTATCGTGCCAAAGGGGAAGTTCTGCCGAGGTGCATCTCAACTAAATGCAAAAGTATTGCCCATCATATCTCAAAAGTGGCACACACCTGCAAAATGTTGGGCAATATCCATTAAAGTATGTAACCAGGTTCAAATCACTTACACTGACAAACTATGAGTACACTTAATACCGAATGACTCATCTTTCAGTCACCTATGGACAAAATGGAGAGTTCATGTCTAACGTTGTGCTCCCTTGTCTTCTATGATCATTAAAGACGTACCCCCTTGAATGTTGCCATATCAAAAAAAATTCTGCCTGTATCATTTACACATCATAAAAGGAAATTAAATGGTCTGACAAAATCACCGACAAGCTTCAAAACCAGGCTAGGGCAAAGATAAATGACTAAGTTGGCCACACCTTACAATGTGTGTGACAATTGGCTGCCTCATATTTTCTCTGGAATGAATTTGAAAAAGGCAGTAGGAATTCTGACTGTGCCAAATTTTGTTTCAAAGACAGCATCAAGCTGTGGTCTGGATTTAACGACCTGGGAAGATATGGCACACAATAGGGGAGCTCAGGCTGGGAAAAGAGCAATAAGTCATCACACTTTCTTGGCAGCTGGAGGCAAAGTAGAAACCAACTTACCCTGGAACATTTCCTGAATCCTACACATGGAAACTGATCCTGGGATCAGTGGTCACACTCAAATACAAGTGACAACGTTTATTATTTATAAAGAGTAGGATAGCTATAGGGATGCAGAAATCCTTGGTTGGTATGAGCTAACAGATTACAGTCTAGGTAAGGATGACAGGGCAGCAGTTATACACTGCTACTGGGTAAAGGAGTTGGGGAAAAACAGCTACTGTTCCCAATGTCCCCCTTGTTATCCTGCATCCTCTGCTTCAACCATGCATGTGAGGAATGTGAGGATTACATGAGTTTCTTATTATTGTGTTGCATTGAGGGGTCAGCAGTGGAAAGGGTAAGCAGCTTCAAATTCATGGGTGTCAACATCTCAGAGGATCTATCCTGGGCTCAACACATTGATGCAATCAGAAAGGCAGCACACCAGCAGCTCTAATGTTGTTAGGAGTTTGAGGAGATTTGGTACGTCACCAAAGACTCTGGAAAATTTCTACAGATGTACAGTGGAGAGCATTCTGACTGGTTGCATCACCGCCTGGTTTGGAGGCTCCAATGCACAGGATCACAAGAGGCTGTAGAGGGTTGTAGACTCAGCCAGCTCCATCACGGGCACAACCCTACCCACCATCGAGGACATCTTCAAGAGGCAGTACCTCAAGTAGGCAGCATCCATCATGAAGGACCCTCACCACCCAGAACATGCCTTCTTCTCATTACTACCATCAGTGAAGTGGTACAGGAGCCTGAAGACCCACACTCAACGATTCAGGAACAGCTTCTTCCCCTCCGCCATCAGATTTCTAATTGGTCCATGAACATGTCCTTTCTTTGCACTATTTATTTTTGTAAATTAGAATAATTTTTATGTCTTGCACTGAACTGCTGCCACAAAACAACAAATTTCACAACATGTCAGTGATAATAAACCTGATTCTGAGTTGTAGAAGTCAGTTGTACAGCATAGAAATGGGCCCTTCAGCCCACCACATCCATGCTGACCTTTTTGCCTATCTACACTAACACTAATTTTGCCCACATTAGGTCCATATCCTTGTAAACCTTGCCCGTTTAAGTGCCATTCTAATAGCCTCTTAGACTACCACCTCTTCTGGCAGCAAGTTCCAAATAATAAACACTGTTAATAAACTTTCCCCTCAGATCCCCTTTAACCTCCTTCCTCTCACCTTAAACCTACACCCTCTTGTTTTTGATATCCCAACCATGAAAAGATGATTCTGACCATCCACCCCTTCTATACCCCCTATAATCTTATATATTGTCTCTCAGCTCACTCCTCACTACCAGGGAAAACAAACCCAGTCTATCCATTCTCTCCCCATTACTGGTCAGTGAATGTTGAGCTGTATCTCAGCAATGGGATATTTCAGTAAAATAATCAGAGAAGAGAAATGAGCAACAGGAAAGACTATATTTTAAAGAGGTTAAAAATTCATAATGGGAGACTTCACCCATTGAATCCATCAGATTTTCCGCCAACAACAGAACCAGGTTGTGACTGGGCCTTCTTGCATCTTTCCCCAGCCTCATGCTCATCTCACCTCCCCTTCAATACCAAGTGAGAAACCTTACATTCAGGTCCCTCATACAAAACACTGACAGACATTGTGAATATCTGGAATCCAAGCAGTGATCTTTGTGGTACATTAGTCACTACCCACCATCCCCAAAACAAAAGACCCATTTATTCTTCATTTGTTTCCTGTCTGTCAACCAATTTTCAAACTCTGCTAACACATTACCCTCCCAATCCCGTGCACTTTAATTTTACACAGACCTCTTACGTGGATTTTATTAAAGATCTTCTGAAAATTCAAATGCACACTTCCAATAGTTCTTCCTTATCTGTTCGGCCATTACATCCGCAAAAAACTGCAGTAGACAAACACAAGTTTCCTTTAAGAAATCCATGTTGACTTTGCCTAATGCTGATGTAATTTTCTGTGTCCTGTTATCAACATCTCTTATAGTAAACTCTACAGACCAGTTAGCTGGCAAAATGCTAGTTTCCTCTCTTTTTTTGTTTAAACTTTAGAAAGAACTTGGATGAGCATTTGATGTGCCATAATCTACAGGGCTACAGACCTTAAATTGGGATAAGAGGTGGATAGCGAGATTAGTCTCACTAGATTTTTTTTTTAGCTGGCATGAACATGGCAGGGCGAATAGCCTGTCTGTAATTTTATAATGCTCCCTTTGGTAGCACTCTCTGGGTAAAGGTATTTCAATCCCATTCCATCAAGATTTAAGGTCACAACTTTAGCCCTTTATTTCAAGGGAAGAGACTTTACCAATTCATTGTCTCCTGACGGGAGTAGGCCATTAGCTTTGGTATCAATGATTTCCACTGCTTCTACATCCCTCACAAAATATGGAGATCAGAAACCCATTAAATTGGATTTCAGCAATTTACCCCATTTCATAGCTCTTGGTGTTCAAAAATCTATTCATCTTGGTTTCAACTAACCCCTCACATGAATAGCTTTTTGGGGAAGAGTTCTGGATTTCCAATACCCTTTAATTATTGATGCTCAATTTGACAAAGCTAGATAACATTATAATTCAACAGTGTAGGGCTCTGGTGAGACTACACCAAATCCTATGACATTAACTGTTCACAAGGCAGATGACATTAGAATCCCTACACTAAAAAGATGATCATTAATATGGGGTCATGCTGATTTCTCTTTCCTGAACAATGTCCAAAACTGAAGAACATGAAGTCATGAGATAGGAGTGGGTAACTTTATTGGACTAGCTCAGAGATCAAGGTCACAGTCAGCAAAACAAAGGAAAGAGGAATGAGGGTTTCCATAGCCCCCACCTTTCCAAACCATGAGTTACACCCCATGTGTAAGTTACACTTACACATTTTTTAAGTTACACTTAAAAAAAAATATTTTTGTAAATCCAATTGAATGATGGCTATTCCTAATTTTCTGGGAGAAATAAAAATCTCATACCTACCTAAGGGGAGTGTTGGTCAACAATAAACTGTACACAATTTTAATGATGATGAGCAAGAGAAGCCATTTGGCCCACATGTATTCATCCAGAAATGCCCAGTTGCGAAATGATTCCAGTTTTTCCACTCCCAATGTACCCAGGGTTGCCCGACACACTGTTAGCTATTTGGTTGTAGATTAAACTTGCCACTTGCCCTAAGAATTTTGTTCATATCTTTGTCTGACTCAAACAGATCACTTCTTCCAGGCTTCTTAGACCCATTTACCTCTCAGTTCACTATTTTGACACAACTTGTCCCATGCTGAAAGTCCAGCCAGCTCCATCACAGACACAACCCTCCCCACCATCAAGGACAAGTTCCTGGGTGTGAACATCACCAACAGCCTGTCCTAGACAAATCACGTAGATGCCACAGCCAGGAAAGCTCACCAGCACCTCTACTTCCTCAGAAGGCTAAAGAAGTTTGGTTTGTCCCCTTTGACTCTCACCAACTTTTACCAATGCACCATAGAAAGCATCCTATCTGGATGTATCACAGCTTGGTATTGCAACTGCTCTGCCCAGGACCGCGAGAAGCTGCAGTGAGTTGTGGACACAGCCCAGTGCATCACAGACACCAGTCTTCCCTCCTTGGACTCTGTCTTTACCTCTCATTGTCTTGGTGTAGCAGCCAGCATAATCAAAGACCCCACCCATCCGGCACATTCTCTCTTCTCTCCTCTTCCATCAGGTAGAAGATACAGGTGCCTGAGGGCACGTACCACCAGACTTAAGGACAGCTTCTACCCCACTGTGATAAGACTATTGAACGGTTCCCTTATACAATGAGATGGACTCTGACCTCACGATCTACCTTGTTGTGACCTTGCACCTTATTGCACTGCACTTTCTCTGTAGCTGTGACACTTTACTTTGTACTGTTACTGTTTTTACCCATACTACATCGATGCACTTTGTACTAACTCAATGTAACTGCACCGTGTAATGAATTGACCTGTACGATCGGTTTGTAAGACAAGCTTTTCACTGTACCTCGGTACAAGTGACAATAATAAACCAATACTAATACCAAGAGGCAGTACCTCAAGGTGGTGGCATCCATCACTAAGGACTCTCACCATCTTCTCGTTACTACCATCGGGGAGGAGGTACAGGAGACTGAAGACCCACACTCAATGGTTCAGGAACAGCTTCTTCCCCTCTGCCATAGGATTTCTGAATGGTCCATGAACACTACCCCATTATTCCTTTTGTTTTGCACTATTTGTTTTTGTAATTTATAGATTTTTATGTCTTTGCACTGTACTGCTACCGCAAAACAACAAATTTCACGTCATATGTCAGTGATAATATGTCAGTGATAATAAACCTGATTCATTTCACAGCCTCCAATGCTAACCTATGTTGAGCATAGTATCCATTAAGAGTATGTATACATTTGGAGTGGGAGTTGGGAAGTCATTTTGCAATTTAGACACTGGAATAAAATTTTAAATGCAGTCTAGAAGGTTTGCCTTCATTATTCCAACAGCCACATGACACACCTGTAAAGAGATTAATGTCAAATCACGCAAATCGTTCTCTATCGATTTGTCTACCACTAGCATGGAAATTAAGTCCTAATATGGAGAAATTTAAAACAGAGGGATATGTGGGAGGAAGGTGTTAGATAGTATTAGGAGAGGTTTAAAGGTCAGCACAACATTGTGGGCCAAAGGGCCTGTATTGTGCTGTACTGTTCTATGTTCTAGTTGTGCAAAGGCTTGGTCCAATGTTCCCTGTACATCCAGAGTTTACTCCCTTCACTCCACATATCAAATTACTTGTGTGTTTCGCCAAAAGGAAACTTGCAACAAATTCACTTAATCTAACCCATGTACAGCAAAGTCCAAAGTTTACAAAAAGTTGTCTTAACTAATTAATCCCATTCCACAGATTTATATTTCCCAAAACAATTATGCCAGTGCTGAAGAATGGAAAAGTCGGTGCCTTCTTGGCAACTGGTACTGGAATTGAGTAATCCTGGGTCAGACTGGCACTCCTGATAAATGCACTGAAATTCATTTTACTGCTCATGTTTCTAAATCCTAAATCTTCAAATCCTAATCTCAGAACAACATACACATCTAACTTTTCCATTTCTTCCATTTCTCTGAACTCCAAATGGATTCCCCAATTTATCCCAAATGTGGATAGCCTTGGACTGTGGATTTCAGCCCAATAGGAAGTTCAGTTGGTGACTTCATGCCTTCATTTTGGCATAGACTTTGAATGCCAGTGAAAAGATGGAATTTTTGTTTTAAATTCAGACGTGGGCGTTGCCTGAAAGGCTAGCATTTATTTCCGCTGCAACCTTCCATGATCATCTCTTGGCACTAAATGCCCCAAAATGTGATTTAATAATCATATTAAGTGCTGCTTCAGCATCCCTCACTTCATTTCAGCCTTAAAAAGCTTTCCAAGGAGAACCACCACTTGAATAGCCAAACTGCAAAAAAAAGAGCAAGCAACAGTACGGAACAAAATAAGATCATACCTTTGATAGTCAACTCTGCAGTCCAAGGCAATAGGAGCTTCCCAAAATCTCTACTCCTTAAGGAGCACCTTAGTGTCGGAATATCAAAATCCTTACAGCAGGACCCATCCCAAATCAAATTCTTCTGAGATTACAGTAATTTTAATGAACATGAATAATTATAATTGTGAACCAGTCTGGAACAGGTAGGTCTACATTTTAATGATAAAGTCTTCATGTAATAAAAATTTCAGGCGTTGAGTAAAATTACATACCTGTTTTAGAAAACATAGCCAATGTATTTTACTTGCTTTCCCTCACCTTGAAGGCAACTTGTGTCGCACCAGAGAAGCAGGCCATTCTCCCCACAGACTAGAGAAACAAAGGACTGCAGATGCTGGAATCTAGATGAAAAACACTACGATGCTGGAGGAACTCAGCAGGCCAGGCAGCATCCGTGGAGAAAGCAGATGGTCAACATTTAGGGTCAGGACCCTTCTTCAGGACTGAAGATAGGAAAAGGGGAAGCCCGATATATAGGAGGGAAAAATAGAACAGTGATACGTGGACAAAAGAGGGGAGGCGGGGTGGGCACAGGGTGGTGATAGGTAGATACAGGTAAGAGATAGTGATAGGCAGGTGTGGGGAAGGAGGGGAGAGCAGATCAGATCCACTGGGGGATGGGTCAAAGGTAAGGACAGAAAGGAAAAAAGGAAAAAGAAAAAAAAGGGTGATAAGAAAAAAAAATTGATAGGCAAGGAAAGGAAAGAAGAAAAAAAGCATAGTGGGGGGGCTTGTGGGCAAGGTGGGTGGGGATTACCTAAAGTGGGAGAATTCAATATTCATGCCGTTAGGCTGCAAGGTTCCAAGACAGAAAATGAGGTGCTGTTCCTCCAGTTTGCGCTTGGAATTCTCCTGGCAGTGGAAGAGGCTGAAGACAGACATATCAGTGATGGTGTGGGAGGGGGAGTTGAAGTGACTGGCAACAGGGAGATGCAGGTCGCGGTTACAGATGGAGCGCAGGTGTTCTGCGAAACAGTCACCTAGTCTGCGTTTGGTCTCACCGATGTAGAGGAGGCCACACTTGGAGCACTGAATGCAGTAGATGATATTAAGTGAGGTGCAGGTGAATCTCTGTCTCACCTGAAAGAACTGTTTCCGTCCCTGGATGGAGGTGGTGTAGGGGCAGGTGTTGCACCTATGGCGGGGGCAGTGGAAAGCTCCCGGGGTGAGGAGGGGGGAGAAAAAAAAGAGTGAACTAGTGAGTCAAGGAGAGAGCGGTCCCTGTGAAAGGCAGAAAGGGATGGTGAGAGGAAGATATGCTTGGTAGTGTAGTCCCATTGGAGACGGCAGAAGTGGTGGAGATGGTGTGTTGGATATGTAGGCTGGGGGAATGAAATGTGAGGACAAGGGGGACCCTATCCCTGTTGGGTCTGGGAGGGGTCGGGGGGGAGCGGTAAGTGGCAGAGATATGGGTGTGAGCTCTCTCAACCACAGACGGGGGGGGAGTGGTGGGAAGCCCCAGTTAGAAAAGAAGAAGTTGGACCTCTGATGTCCCGGAGTGGAAAGCCTCATCATGGGAGCAGATGGGGCGGAGGCAGAGAAATTGAGGAAAAGGGATAGCATCCTTGCAAGTCACAGGGTGGGAGGAGCTGTAATCGAGGCAGCTGTGGGCGTCAGTGGGTCTGAAGAAGATGTTGGTGGATAAGGAATCTCCTGAGATGGAGATGGAAAGATGGAGGAAGGAGAGAAAGGTGTCAGAGATAGTCCAAGTGAATTGGAGAGCAGGGTGAAAATTTGTGGCGACAGACTGTGTCGTGTTTATGGCCCACACGTACCTCCCCACTTTATCTAAACATCCTTCCATTCCTTCCCTTATGCATTACAACCTTAAATGCATTACACAGTACAGCACAAGGGTTGAACACCTGGTCCAAACTGACAAGGTACACACATCTTCACCCTCTCAGAAACTATGCCCCCTGCCTCAACTGCACTTTACCAGTGTAGCTGATTTTTTTTTTTACATATAAACTCAGGTGGCTAGGTTATTCCACCTCATAAGACAACGTACCCACCTACACACCTTCACTGTAGATCCATTTTCTGATAGAAATGACCGTTTAGTAACCAAGAGCTAGAATTACAGACAATTTCTCAACTCACATACCCAGGATCTTTTTAACATCAAACTAGAGCCCTTCCACACTCACTTCATTTTGACCAATGTATTTTTGCAAACAGATGATATTGTCAGTTAATAAAAGTTAGAGTTTTGTTGACCATTATGTATTCAGGACCCCCAACCAATGTACTAAACAGATTATCGGTCATTATCACCCCTTTACCATGTTTCCTTCCATTAGTACAACTACAGTCCAGAAGTAACTCATTCGCAATGAAGGACTTAGAGGTCATGAAAAATGCTATATGGAAATGCCATATAAATGTTGCTGCTCAAGAGCAAGCCAGAGGCTGGATTTTCCATGTTAAGTGATTCATTTCCACTCCCAAAGCCTTACCAGGGCTACCTTGCACAACCCGTTAGTATGCGGTCTATTCTAAAGCCAGCACAACACCAACAGGATGCACTGCAGCAACTTGCCAAGGCTTCTTTAATAGCACCTCTCAAACTCTTGGTTTCCTCATTCTGGGAAGGACATGAGAACCAGGATATTGGGGAAATTCTCCTGCCATTCCCTGTATAGTGGTGCAGGAATTTCTCCATCCCCTGTGCAAATGTATATGCCCAGGGTTTAATGTCACTTCCAAGATGGTAGAACATCAAAACATGAACCAAATGAAATTAATGAGTTTGACAAGCTGTCAACAACTATAAACACCAATTAACAGGATCTCAAATCCAAAACAAAATTGCTCTCAGCAGGAATCTTTTTGTTAAAATATAAAAGACCTACAGGATATGGGTATTGTTGGCATGAACTTCACTATCCATGCTCACTTACCACACAAAGCTATCAGTTACTTCCGTCCAACACTGAGGTCTGGTTTGATACAAATAAGCAACTTTCTTCCCAACTTCAGGAAGCAGGAAAAATTCCTATTGTCGGTGCAGTCATTGGGGGTGTGGAGAAAGAAACTGGAATGGCGCATAGGACTAGAGTGGATTAGCATACGCCTCCTTCTCCAAAAGACACACTAGCTAAAGAGTTACAATTTTAATTACAAAATTAACATGCTTTGCTAACGATGATTTCTACAAAAATTCCAGGTTTTTAAATCTCAACTCTAGTGGTGACCCCCACAAGGCTGCATCCTCAGCCCTCTACTCGATTCCCTATACACTCACGACTGTGTGGCCAGATTCTGCTCAAACTCCACCTACCATAGTAGGCCACATCTCAAATAACGATGAGTACAGGAATGAGAGAGAGCCTAGTGACATGGTGTCATGACAACACCATTCTCTCAATGTCAGCAAAACAAAAGAGCTGGTCCTTGACTTCAGGAAGGGAGGCAATGCAGACACACCCGTTTACATCAATGGTGCTCAAGTCAAGAGGGTTGAGAGTTTCAAGTTCCTCTGATTGATCATCACCTACAGCCTGTCCTGATTCAACCACATAGACGCCATGGCCAAGAAAGCTCACCAGCACCTCTACTTCCACAGGAGGCTAAAGAAATTTGGCACGTCCCCTTTGACCCTCACCAATTTTTAATCAATGCGCCATAGAAAGCATCTTATCTCGATGCATCACAAGTTGGTATGGCAACTGCTCTGCCCAGAAATGCAAGAAACTGCAGAGAGTTGTGTCCACATCACGGAAACCAGCCTCCCCTCCATGGACTCTGTCTACACTTCTCGCTGCCTCGGTAAAGCAGCCAGCATAATCAAAGACCCCACCCACCCATTCTCTCTTCTCCCTCCTATCAGGCAGAAGATACAAAAGCCTGAAAGCAGGTACCACAAGACCACTGTTATAAGACTATTGAACGGTCCCCTAATGCGACAAACTGGACCGTTGCCCTCAGAATCTACCTCATTATGACCTTGCAGCTTATTTGTCTGCCTGGATTGCACTCTCTCTGTAACACTTTATTCTGCATTCTGTTATTGTTTTCCTTTGTACTACCTCAATACACTGATATGATGAATTGATCAGCATGCAAGACAAATTTTTCCACTGTACCTCGGCACATGTGACAATAATAAACCAATTTACCAACCTAGATCTTGCAATTTTCAGGGGCCTGCGGTGATTATTACCAACATCCTAAACAAGCTATGGCTCCCCTATCACCCTCTAACCTGTGCTGGCTCTCAGCACAATGTCCAAAGCCTAACTCAACTGCTGGAAGAAATTCAAAAAAAAAATTGGGGCCAAGATAAACAAAATTACAGAGAGGTATTACTGACTCAGCAGATTGTTATCTTAATGGAGATAATGAGTAAAGTACAGAGGAATCTAGGTGTTCTTGTGAATAAAGAAACAAAAGTCAGAAAGCAGGTGCAGCAAGTAGAGAGAGCGCGAGAGAGAGCGATCTTTATTAGTCACATGTATATCGAAACACACAGTGAAATGCATCTTTTGCATAGAGTATTCTGGGGCCATGCTTCTGGCGCCAACATAGCATGCCCACAACTTCCTAACCCGTATGTCTTTGGAATGTGGGAGGAAACCAGAGCACCCGGAGGAAACCCATGCAGACACTGGGAGAACATACAAACACCTTACAGACAGCAGCCAGAATTGAACCCGGGTCACTGGTGCTATAATAGCGTTACGCTAACCGCTGCATCCTGGCATGCATTGCTCGGAGGGTTAGAGTTTAAAAAAATGGAGAAGTATTTTTACATGGTGCTGTTGAGACCACAGCTGAGCGCAGTTTTGGCACCTTTATTTAAGAAATGACATACCAGTGCCGGAAGAAGTCCAGAAGAGCTGATTAGAGGGATTACAGATTGTCCTATCATGAATGGCTAAAAGAGTTAGATCTGCATTCTTTGGAGTTAAGATCTTACTGAAATGCAAGATCCTAAAGGGACATGACAAGGCAGATTGTTGAGATGTTACCACTAGTGGCAGCCTCGAACAAAGTGACATCATTAGTTTCCTCCCACATCCCAAAGACCTGTATGTTGGTAGGTTAATTGGCCACCAAGTTACCCCTAGTGTGTGGGTGAATGGTAGGATCTGGGGTGAGTGGATGGGAATGTGGGGAGAATAAAATGGGATTAGTGTACATGGGTGAACGATGGTCAGCGCAGACTTGATGGGCTGCCAGACCTTTTTCAACTATGACCTTTTTCGAAGATAGTTACAAGGGGACGTCATCTAAAACAAAGTGCATAGAAATCTCTTCTCACAGAATCAGGTATATTATTACTGATATATGTCGCTAAATTTGTTGTTTCACAGCAGCAGTACAGTACGACATAAAAATTAACTATAAATTACAAAATAAATAATAGTGCAAAAAAAAACAACGAAGTAGTGTTCATGGACTGTTCAGAAATCTGATGGCAGAAGGTGGTAAATCGCTGGAACTTTATATCCCAGAGGGTTATGGAGGCTAGATCACTGGAGCTATGTAAAGAGATAGATACATTTTCAAAAAATTGGGGAATTGAGGCCTACGTAGAACTAAAATAGAAGATGTCAGAGACAGATCAGCCATGATCATATTGAATGGGTGGGCAGGCTTGAGAGGTTGAATGGCCTATTCCAGCTCCTATTTTCTCGTGTCCTTCGAGTCTTTCTCAGATTGGCAGGCCATGCCTAGTGGGGTATTGCAGGGATTGGTGCTTGGGCCCAGGTTGTTCACAGTCTAGATCAGCTACTTGGTCAGGAGACTTAGAACATAGAAAATAACAGCGCAGTACAGGCCCTTCGGCCCACAATGTTGTGCCATCATTTTATCCTGCTCTAAGATCTATCTAACCCTTCCCTCCCACATAGCTCTCCATTTTTCTATCATTCATGTGTCTATCTAAGAGTCTCTTAAATGTCCCTAATGTATCTGCCCCCATAACCTCTGCCAGCAGTGTTCCACACACCCACCACTCTGTGTAAAAAAAAACTTACTCCTGACATCGCCCTTATATTTTCCTCCAGTCACCTTAAAATTATGCCCCCTCGTGATAGCCATTGTCGCCCTGGGAAAAAGTCTCTGACTGTCCACTCGGTCTATGCCTCTTATCATCTTGTACACCTCTATCAAGTTATCCTCTTAAATATCATGATTCCATGAGAGATGTGGGGTGGTAAGCAAATGTTCTCACATGCGTTGATGCAAAAGTAGGTGGGGTTGCAATTAAGGAGGAGGACTCAGAGAGGCTTCAAGGGAATGTGGACAAGCGAGTTGGCAAGAACATAGCAAATAGAATATAAATGAGGAAAAATAAGTCATCCACTCCAGTGAACCAAGCAGAAAAGCAGTATTTTTTTTAAATGGTGACAGATTGGGAAATATTGATATTCAAGAGGGACCTGGTGTCCTGGTACACATCACTGGAAGACAACATGCAGATCTGGCAAGCAATTATAAAGGCCTTGATGAGGCAGCACCTGAAGAATTGTCTTTAAATACAAACAGAAAGTGCTGGGAAATTCAGGCAGCATTTGTGGAGTGAGGAACAGAGTTAAAATCAATAACCTTTCATCAGAACTGGAAAAGGTGAGAAAATAAGCATGTTTTAAGCTGCAGAGAGGGGAGAGGTAGAGAGATCAAAGGGAATGTAATAAGGTGGAAACCAAGAGAAGCCCAGTGACATTCAAGAGTGGGAAATGGATGCTAGTTATAGTTATCTGCCTTGAGGAATGTAAACTATATCAAGAACTTCTTTGGTAACTTTATTCCTGAGATCGGCAGAGCTTGTTACGACTGCCATTGCACTGCAGTTGAACCATGCAAGAGCATTTCCTCACCACCCCACATCTCCCCATTAACCAACTTGATGGCTTCAGCAAGATAAAACTAGTTTACTTCAATGACATAGACTTGCTATTTGTTTCAATCACTAGGCTCAAGTATGTAACAAGCATGCAGAGCTTGTCTGGGTGGTGGTACTCCAGCTTCAGAGCAAAGTTTTGATTCATTCAAGTCATTCACCAAAGGTTCAACATCTAACCAGTGTCTGCAACCAAAGGAGTGACGTGTTGTTTGAGATGCTGTCACAAAGATCTAGGCTGATGGTTCAACATAGTACTAAAGGAGCATTGTACATGATAGTTGGTTTTCAACTGAAACAGCAAACTGAGGCTTTTGTCTGCCTTCCAGATGGACATACAGTATCCCATAATTTCAAACTAGTAGTTGTGTTAACAAACAATCTGGAAGAACTCAGTGGGTCGAGCAGCATCTGTAGGAGGAAAGGAATTGTTGATGTTTCAGGTGGAAACCCTGCATCAGGACCCAAAGTCAACGATTCCTTTCCCCTTTCCCACCCCACCCCCCCAAAATAGATGCTGCTTGACCTGCTGCATTCCTCCAGCAGGTTGTGTGTTGCTCCAGAATCCAGCATCTGCAGTCTTTTGTGTCTCCTAGTAGTTGTGTCATCTCCTGGGCCAACACCCCAGCATCAAGATTCCATTTATGCTCAATGAGATCAGTTGGGCAGGCCACATCAACCACGTTTGACACCAGACTACAAAACAGGCATTCTGCTCCAAGCTCCATCATATCAAGAGATTGCCACAACAGAGAAAAGATTTAATGGACATTTTCAAAAATGCCTTGGCGAAGAACGTGCAACATCCTCAATGACCAATGGGAATCCCTGGCCTGTGACCACTCAGAACAGAGGAGTCCCATGGAAGGCACTGAGCATCATTTCTGTGACAAAAGCACAGGAGCCAGGTTAAAATGGAAGTGTACAGGATGTTGGTGAGACTGCATTTGGAACATTGTGTGCAGTTCTGGTCACCATACTATAGAAGGATGTCATTAAGCTTGAGAGGGTGCAGAAAAAATTCACAAGGGTTTTGCCTGAACTGAAGGGCTAGAGTTGTGAGGAGAAACTGGACAGGCTGGGACTGTTTTCCTTGGAGCAAAGGAGGCTGAGGGAGACCTTGTAGAGGTTTATAAAATCATGAAGGGCATAGATAGGGTGGATGGTCACAGTCTTTTGCCCAGGATAGGGAAAGATTTAAAGGGATCTGAGAGGCAATTTCCCCCCCCCCCCCCCCCCCACCACAGAGAGTGGTGGGTATATGAAACAAGCTTACAGAGGATGCAGACAGGTGCATGGATAGGAAAGGTTTAGATGGATATGGGCCAAATGCAGGCAAATGGGACTAGCTCAGGAAGGCACCTTGGTCAGCACGGACGAGTTGGGCCAAAGGGCCTGTTTTTGTGCTGTATAACTCTTGAGTGGTGAACCTCCCAAACAACTCACTCACCCCACTCCACATGTGGCAGAGTCACTAGATCCCACATAAGGTTTATCAATTACCTCAGAGCCAGAGTGGAACATAGTCATCCTCAATCCAAGAGGAAGAAAAGTAGGAGTTTGTATCCCTCAAGCCCAGCCTTGTCTATCCCTCAATCAACATCACCAGGGCAGATTATCTGCCTATAATCATATTTCCATTTAAGAGAACTTGCTATTACAAATTGGCTGTCCTACAGTACAATAATGATTGTAACAAATGAAGTATTTTTGAAGTGTAAAGTGCTTTGGAATGAAAGGATTAATCCATGAAAGGCATTAAAGAAATGCAAGTCAAGGATGAGACAACAAAATCTGCTAAATTATAAACCAAATTCTGTTTGGCCTCTTCCCTTAATACATGCAATAGTCTCTGTCTTAGCCAATCAATCATGTAAAATATTCCATGATCCAACCAGCTTCGTGTAATGGAGTATTTTCCAAACTCCTTTCAACATTGTAGCAACTTAAACTGCATATCCTGATCATCAGTTCCCCATCAAACTGTAGTCTTTCTTTATTCATTGCCATTTAAAATAAATATTGGCTTTCTCCAATCCTATAGCAACTGCCCCAACACTAACTCACTCCCAGCGAATTAGACAAAGTTCCATCAATGTTCAGTCAACACTCCTCTTTGAACAAAACAAAAAGTGGTCATTTGTCTCATGGCTTTCGCAGAGTCTTTCAGAGCACTAAAAGGTTAGCTCAGACTACCCAATAAGAAAAAAGGGTGTGTGAAGAATAATTCAGAAAGTGCATCATTACATGGTGCAATAAGCTCCTGGGGAAATACATCCTGCATCTTTCATAATGAATTGCAAGTATAATTTACCAAATATATCAGCAAGTCGCTGTTTTTAATTTGCTTGCTGTCTAAAGTGTGCAGTCTTCTGACATGTGTGTCAATAATCTGAGATATCAAACTTCACAAATCCATGGAGAATTATGAATCAGAAAAAAAATCCCACTGACAAATTCCAAAACACTGCATTAGTAGCATGGAGGTATTAAGAAACTAAGAGCTATTAATAAAGCAAAGCATACAATTATGTTACAACATCTTGGCGCCCCTTATACAGGGCTCATCAGAGCTGGAGCGATGGAAATCAGAATGTGCATTAGGCTTGTGGAAATAGAGGAGTGCTGATAATTTGGAGGGCTTCGCATTGAAGGAGGCTGAAGAGATAGGGAGGGATTAAAAAAAGGTAAAATTTTAAATTTAAGATTGCTCGATGGGGAAATCAGATGGTGATGGGACTTACTGCAAGTTAGGATAGAGATAGGAGAGCTTCAGTGAAGAGGTTAGAAGGTGGAGAGAAATGGAATCGGGTCTGAGAAGTAGTTGCAGCAGGACTGACAGTTTCGATATACAAATTTCTTAACTTATACCTGTGTCAGCTCTTTAAAAGTATGTGGTAACTTTGAAAGCATTAGTAAACCAGTTTGAAAACATTACAAATTCATTTGTAAATCAGATATTTACCGAGTGACTGCAAATGCTATCCTCGCTGGACAGGCTACTTTGCTCAAGACAACAGCAGCTTCCACCATAGGCATTTATATAGCAACATAAAGTTTCACCTTTTTTGGTACAGTGTAAAATCTGGCTCAGAGGCAGTCCAAGACAAGCAGTAAGGAACACAAATAGAAGTCAAAAAACCATTTAACAACTACCAAGACCCTCTTGGTTTAAGTGCTGCGAATTTAATCGAGAGCCATTTGGATCAGACAGCAGTGCTCTCATCCATCAGAATATTGCAAGCTCAGTCCAAGAATCAGGCATTCAGACCAAGCTGATAGCCCAATGCAGCACTGAGAAAGTGTTGCATGTTAAAGAGTGACATTATGGCAAGATATCGAACCAAGAACCAGGCAACCTGCCCAGTGAGATACAAATGATTCCAGTTGGAACAGAAGGTTCACTGTGTCCTGGCTGGCATTCACATCCTTAACTAACACCAGTAAAAAAAGGTTAATTGCCCATTCAACACATTGAGGTAGCTTACCTTATGCCATTTGGCTGTTCTTTTTTCCAAGAAATTAAAAGTAATTCATTGACTAAGCCTCTTAGGATGTCCCGAGGACATACAAGTGTTAGTTCTTGCTTCAGAGTTTACACAACAATATCGCCCTAGAGATCAATGTTCAATCTAACAAACCTGGATCCAATGTTACAATAAGAATAAGAACTCTGGCTTGCTGTTTAAATCACAGTCACCTTGAAACAGAAATTAATTCCCTCAACTTTGTTCCATATCCATTGTTATTCTTACCCAATAAAATTGTCCCCAAGACCCAGATTTTCACTATAGCACATGATGAACTGCTCCTTGAAACCAACCACAAAAAGGATAATGTTAATGTTGTAGAGAGTCAATAGAGTCATACAGCATGGATACAGGCCCTTCAGTCCAACCAGTCCATGCTGACCACAGTGCCAATCCAGCTAGTCCCAACCTCCTGCGTTTGGCCCATATCCCTCCAGGCCCCGCCCCTCCATGTACCTATCCAAGTGCTTCTTAAATGACACTGTTGTACCTGCCTCACCCACTTCCTCTAGCAGCTCGTTCCATATACTCACCACCCTCTGCGTGGAAAAGTTGCCCCTCAGGTCCCTTTTAAATCTTTGTTCTCTCACCCTAAACCTATGCTCCCTAGTTTTAGACTCCCCTACCCTGGGGAAAACACACTTTCCATCCACCTTATCTATGCCTCCCATAATTTTAAACACTTCTATAAGGTTGCCCCCTCAAGGTCTTGACACCTTGACCTTGATACAGCAGAGGAATGGGGCAGACTTGTTGGGGTAGGGGAAGATACAGTCCTATATTGAAGGAAAACCAAGTCAATCCTGCAGGCAAAGCATACACAGACATAAGGCATAAGAGAAAAGATAAAATATCTTTTAGTCACATGTACATCGAAACACACAGTGAAATGCATCTTTTGCGTGGAGTGTTCTGGGGGCAGCCCGCAAGTGTCGTCACGCTTCCAGTGCCAACATAGCATGTCCACAACTTCCAATAGGATAAATTGCATCTTTATTAAAATAAGCAGGCTGACTACTAATGCAAATGAACTGAGAGCAATGCTTAGCACATCGGAATTCAACATTCCAGGGAATAGAATCTTCAGGGGATTAAGTAAGATTAGTGTAACACAAGTGGTTAATGGTCAATGTGGACTCGATGGGCCGAAGGGCCTGCTTCCCAGCTGCATCTCTATGACTACAAAGACAAGAGATTCTGCAGATGCTGGAATCTGGAGCAACACACACAAAATGCTGGAGGAACTCAGCAGGTCAGGCAGCATCTATGGACGGAAATGGACAGTCGACGTTTTGGGTTAAGACCCTTCATCAGGACTAGGTGTGACAGAGGCAGGAGGAGTGGCGGATGCAAAATAAAAAGGCAACTTTTGCAGTATTGATTAAGGAGTCCATTACTGCAGCAATGAGGAAGGATATCCTAAAAAGGTTCTTTATTGAGGCCACAAAGTTGAGCTTAGAAACAAAAAGAGGGGGTAGTCACTTAGCTGGGAGTGTCCGCAGGCCTCCTAACAGTCAGAAGAACAGATATATAGGCAAATTCAGGGGTGAAAGAATAATAGGGTTATACAAGTAGGGGATTTCATCTTCCCCATAATTAACTAAGATCAGCTCTGTGAGAAAGGGGAATTTTTAAAGTGCATTCGTGAGAGCTTTCTGAGCCACTACATAGATAGTTTTTCTAGAAAAGGGGCAGTACTAGATCTAATTAAAGGGACTGTAATTAGACAAGTGACTTGAGTGCCAGTGAAAAGCACTTTGGAGATAGCATTCCATTCTCTTCAAGTATTTGGGGAGTGGCGAGGGGGGGCACATTTCAATTCCATACGATAGCACCTGGCAAAAGTAGAGTAGGAGCTACTGCAAGTATTTATCTCCAAAATGCTCTCTGGCCAGCATTCCAGGCACTTGCCCAGTTACATACCTTAAGATTAGGAAGGGATTTTGCATCCAGAGGGTGGTTGGAATCTGGAATGCAATGCCTGATGAGGTGGTAGAGGCAGAGACTCTTACAATTTTTCATCAGTATATAGAGGAGCACTTGCATCACCAAGGCATAGAAGACTTTGGACCAAGAGCTGGTAAATGGATACTGTGGACATAGTGGGCTGAAGGGTCGGTTTCTGTGCTACATGACACCATGACTATAAATTAATAATATAAATAGTTAACATCTTAAGCATCTCCTAACTACTTGTACCATGTTCATGACAAAGCTGCAAAAATCCCAACAAACAGGCATGGCATACTGAGATACAAAAAGGAAAATGATTTCCTGCAAATTATTTACATTTAAAAAAGAAATGTATTTATCTGACATTTTTGATGACATCTCTTGAAGAATAATGTTGAAATGTAAAAGGGCAGAACATTTGTGTACAGTAAATACCGACAATATCTTATAGTTGGGCACTGAATACAAGAGCTCCAACTTTACATAACCTTGGTCAGACCTCAGCTTGACCATTGTGTGCAGTTCTGGTTACCACACTATAGGAAGGATATGATAGCGCTGATGGAGAGGGCAGAGGAGATTCACCATGAGGTTGCCTGGGATGGAGTGTTTCAGGCTGATTCTGTATCTTACTATCATATTCTCAGTCTCTCCCCATACCCCATTAATGCCTTTTGTACCTATAAATTTATCTACCTACCTTCTCCTTAAATATATTCAGTGACAGACTCCTCAGCCTTCTGTGCTAAAGAATTCCACAGGTTTACCACTCTCTAGGTGAAAAATTTATTTTTGTCTCAATCCTGAGCGTCTTTCCATATATTCTGAGACATGGTCCCTGGCTCTAGATGCATCTAGATACCTGCATTCAGCCTATCAAGCCCTGTATGTTTCAATGAGATCTCCTTTCATTCTAACCATTGTTGATAGAACAACAAATACTGGACAGGATACTGGGGATAATTCCTTTCTTCAGAATAGTGGCCATGCAGTCTTATGTTCATCTGAGGACCTTGGTTTAAAGTAGTTGACGATAGACACAGATACTGCACAGCAAAGGATACTTCGCAACTTATGATAAATTGGCTTTTGAAATATTTGAGTCCTTCAGCCAATTTTTCAATCCATTCTGCCACCGACCCTTGCATCTCAGTTTTGTTAAATACTCTGAAGCAGTGCCTCAACCAGCTGTGCAGTTGTGCAACCTTGCATAATAGTGCCAGAGATCTGGTATAATCCCGAGCTCCAGTGCTGTGTGTATGGGGTTTGTACATTCTCCGTGTGACCGCATGGCTTTCCTCTGGCTGCTCCGGTCTCCTGGCACATTCCAAAGTCGTACAGGTTAGTAGATTAATTGGCTGGTGTAAATTGCCTTAAGGTGAGTGGTAGAATCTTGGGGGGGGGAGGAAGCTGATGAGAACAAGGGGAGAATAAATTATGACTAGTGCAAGTGGGTGCTTGATGGTTGGTGCAGACAGTGGGCTGAAAGGTCTGTTTTTGTTCTGAATGACTGTCAAATTCCTTCTGTATAGCCATTAGGACACTATCTACTGCATTCCCTTCATCAATCTTCTCCAATATCTCAACATAACATCCCACCTGGGGAAGTTAAATTCAAGTAATTGTATAAACCAGGAAGAAAAAGTTAATATCAGTAATGGTGACCATGAAACTACTGGATTATTGTCAAAACCCATCTAATTCACTAATGTTCTTCAGGAAGGAAATCTACCTTCTTTACAGAATCTGGTCTATGTTATTCCAGACCCACTAATGTGATTGACTCTGTGTGATTGACCATAAATACCAGCATTGCCAGCGACATCCACATCCATGAACAAAAGAATTCAATCAGATTAGCTAACCAAGTCTGTGTTGATCCTCCTTTATGATGTAGACACCTCTCTAAGCAACAATTTCTTCTCCGCTGACTATTGCTCTGAAAGCTTTTACACCTCCACCAGTTCAACTGAGCAACCTGCCATTTTTCAAGTCTTTTGCAATCCCACATTCCCCCAGCAACCCCAGGATGCGACTAATGTGGACCAGGTGACTTACATACTCCAAGCAGTCAACCCTTTTGGTACCCAACTAATTTTCACCCCCACCCCCCCATCGAAATTTTGGCCACATCCTAAATTAGTGCAAGGCAAAAAGAAAATTACAAAGCAAGCACTTTTGTTACGGACTCAGTGAAAGTCCCTTTAAGATAGAGAGTGTGTGTGTATGTGTGTGTGGGGCGTGCTTACGTCAATAGAAGATAAAGGACGTAATGACGTTGTTGAAGAAGGAAGAAGAAGGAGAGAGAGAGAGAAGGGAGAGAGACACCAGCCTGCTTGTTTTCTCTATCGATGGATGAGAAACAATAACTGTGTTTGCCACTGAAATCCATGTATGGAAGTTGGAAGTAATCCGGTGGAGTTCACTTTGTTGCTGACCTGTAGAAGGAAACAGGTATTTGTGTGTGGACGACCACGGTTCGGATGCTTTTCGGGGTGAGGAAGTCACTACCGAGTAAACACTGAAGTGTCGTTTGGGGTCCATCGTGGAACATTTGGATTTCGTATGTACTCTCTCTATGTTTTTCTACATCTACATCTTATCTTCAGACAACGGTGGTTGTTGAAGAAGCCCTTGCTCATGTTACACCTTATGGCTTGCGGAACTGAACTTTAAGAACCATTCCGGAACTGGGAGTTTTGGACTTTGTCACACACACACACACACGAAGAGTTTAGTTTTGGGGTTAACGTTCGAGGTTTAACATTTTTGAATTCTAACATACTAACATTTTTACTTTTATTTTACGTATTATCATAAGTAGTGATTAATAAAATAGTTTTTAACACTGAATCATGCTCAGTGTGTTTCTTTTGTTGCTGGTTCATGACACTTTGCTTCCACTGTCCTTTCACACAGCAAATTCAATGGGAACCAACAGAAACCCAAAGAAATACTTAAAAAGGAATAAAAAGTGCTCGGCTGAGAACAGAAGAAATAAGAACCAGAGTGGTGCATACCACCCCTTGAATCTGCTCTGCCATCAGATTACAGCCGATCTCGACCTCGGGTGTACTTTCCTGCCTCAACCCCACTAAACTGATTGTTTGAACCACATCAGCATTAAGTATATTCAATGGCTCAGCCTCCTCTGCTCTCTGAAGTATAGATCTCCAAACCTCCAAAGGAAGAAGTTCCTTATCTGTCTTACATGGGCAAAACTTTATACTGAAACTATGCTCCTACCAGGGAAGGCATCCTCTCACCATCTACCCTGAAAAGCCCCCTCACAATCTTGTTATTCAATGAGATCACCTCCTTAGTGCACCTTCTCAGAACTCCTCAAATGCAAAGACACCCCTCCTTAAAAGATGAGAATTGTACACAGTACTCCAACTGTGGCCTCGCCAACATCACAGAACTAGGGGAAAGTATAAGGTGTTAGGGATTCTGGAGTTATGGAATTATGTGAACATAGCAGATATTAATTCAAACGAGAATAATTCTTAATGTAAATTGCCAGCAGTAATCAATTGGAAGTTAAAAGGATCAGCTTTGTAAACAAACAGTTCTGTCTACAGAGCACAGGCTGCTGGCCCACAGCAGGGGGCTGGCTGCTGAAGAGATATAGTTTGCGAAGTGAAGCAACTATGAGATGTTCTCAAATACATCAGCCATATGTTAATTTGGCCTACATCAAGCCAGGCAACTATGGCTAAGTTATTTCAGAATCAGATTTATTATCACTGTCTTGTATGATGTTAAATTTGTCATTTTGCAGCAGCAGTACAGTGCAAAGACGTATAATTACTAAGTTACAAAATAAATATAGTGGAAAGGAATAATGAGGTAGTGTTCATGGGTTCAAGGACCATTCAGACATCTGATGACAGAGAGGAAGAAGCTGTTCCTAAATCATTGAGTGTGGGTCTTCAGGCTCCTGTACCTCCTCCCCAATGGTAGTAATGAGAAGAGGGCATGTCCTAGATGGTGAGGGTCCTTAGTGATGGATGCCACCTTCTTGAGGCACCGCCTCTTAAACGTCCTCAATGGTGGAGAGAGTTGTGCGCATTATGGAGCTGGCTGAGTCTACAACCCTCTGCAGCCTCTTGTGACCTGTGCATTGGCAGCCTCCGTACCAGGCTGAGATGCAACCAGTCAGAATGCTCTCCACCATACATCTGTAGAAATTTGCAAGTCTTTGGTGACACACCAAATCTCCTCAAACTCCGAACGAAGTAGAGCTGCTGGCGTGCCTGCTTCATAATTGCATCAATGTGTTGGGCCCAGGACAGATCCTCGGAGATTTTGCACCATTGTGACCGAGTTCAAGGAAGCTTGCAGACCAGACTGATATTGTCACTGAGCACTACAAACATGCTCACAGGAAGATTTGCTGTATCAATATTTGGAATATTTGTGTACTCAAGAGAATCAGCCCTCACAGCATTAATTTTGGGTATCTGGGATCTCTGTCATCAGAAGCTTTTAGACCATCTGTGTGAATTACTTTGTCCCAGCAAAGGTGTGTGAATATTCAGAGATGTCCCCATTGTAGATATGTACCATAGAACCATACAGCACAAAACAGGACCTTCGGCCCACCATGTTGTGCCGTCCATCAAACCACCCTCACACTACCTAACCCCTTCCTCCCGCATATCCCCCCATCCCACACTCCTCCATATGCCTATCCAACAAGCTCTTGAACCTGTCCAATGTATCTGCCTCCACCACCACCCCAGGCAGTGCATTCCATGCACCAACCACTCTCTGGGTGAAAAACCTCCCCCTGACATCCCCCCTGAACCTCCCACCCATAACCTTAAAGCCATGACCTCTTGTCTTGAGCATTGGTGCCCTGGGAAGGAGGCGCTGACTGTCTATCTATTCCTCTCAGTATTTTATATACCTCTATCATGTCTCCTCTCATCCTCCTCCTTTCCAGTGAATAAAGCCCTAGCACCTTAAGCCTCTCCTCATATTCAATACTCTCTAATCCAGGCAGCATCCTAGTAAATCTCCTCTGCACCCTCTCCAACGCCTCCACATCCTTCCTATAATGAGGTGACCAGAACTGAACACAATACTCTAAGTGTGGCCTAACTAGAGTTTTGTAAAGCTGCATCATCACCTCGCGGCTCTTAAACTCAATCCCGCGATTTATGAAAGCCAACATCCCATTGGCCTTCTTAATTGCTCTTTCCACCTGTGAGGCAACTTTCAATGATCTGTGAATATGAACCCCCAGATCCCTCTGCTCCTCCACACTGCCAAGTACCTTGCCATTTACCCAGTACTCTGCCCTGGAGTTTGTCCTTCCAAAGTGTACCACCTCACACTTCTCCGGATTGAACTGCCACTTGTCAGCCCAGCTCTGCATCCTATCAATATCCCTCTGTAAACTCCGACAGCCCTCCACACTATCCACAACACCGCCTATCTTAGTGTCGTCCGCAAGCTTACTAACCCAGCCCTCCACCCCCTCATCTAAGTCATCTATAAATATCACAAAAAGTAGAGGTCCCAGAACCGATCCCTGCGGGACACCACTAGTCACTGCCTTCCAATCCGAGGGCACTCCTTCCACCACAACCCTCTGCTTTCTACATGCAAGCCAATTCCTAATCCACACAGCCAAGCTTCCTTGGATCTCTTGGCCTCTGAGAAGCCTACCATGAGGAACCTTATCAAACGCCTTACTAAAATCCATGTAAACCACACCCACCGCACTGCCCTCATCAATCTTCCTGGTCACCTCCTCAAAGAACTATCAAGCTTGTGAGGCAAGATCTTCCCCTCACAAAGCCATGCTGGCTGTCCCTAATCAGTCCAATTCAATGGACTGATTGTAATTCAATGGAAGATTGTCAGACTCAAAATATTGAAGTAAACTATATCATTGTAACTATTGAATCACCTGCTGTTACCTTTGACATTAAGGGTATAAAAATGTGATGTACTTTGAGTATGGGAGACTCCACAGGAGAATGCATGCTTGTTGTGATGAATAAAAACCATTTACATCAACCAGCTTCAGTGTCTCTCCAGTGACTAAGATCACAGTCACAACACGGGATTGCAACTAATTTACAATCCTATTCCACTTTTGCATTTATATTCCATCCCATCTCTGCATCCTCTTCTATGTCAATCCAAATCTTGCTCTCCCATGTTCCAGGAAAGTTGTTCCTTTATTGCTTCACCTTCCTCTAATCCAACACCAAGCCAGCCCACAAACTTACTCTCTATAACCATCTTTCTAAACACCTCTGCCTTTAAACCTCAAAGTTGCACTAACAATTGCAGCAGAAATGTCTCTGCATTCACTGTCTATAGGTACTCAATTTGGAACTTTTGCTGTCAATTTTTTGCTGAATTTATGCAAAATGTGGTGGCAAGCTCTAATGAATAGCAAACTGATGCTTCAATGGTTGGAAATAATCTGGAATACCCATTGAGCGATCTTGAAAAGTCAAAATTCAAAGCATTAAATTAATTACTCATGCTGACAACAATTGTATCTCTCCTGGAGTACAGAGCATTGCAACCAATTAAAAATACAATCAAAGTCAAAACCAATTGCTGGCACATTATTTCTCCACTGCAGCCTGATTCACAAGAGTTGAACTTCATCTCATCGATCTGCTTACTAATTTTACTCATCCATTTTCTACTGTTTCAATAGAACAATTGATGTGGCACACAAACAGGGTTGCCCATGCATATCTGCAAGATACTGCTCACTCCAAACAGCAACATGTGACAATTACGCAGTAATGAGCACATGGAATTAAAGCTTTGATTTAATTGAGATTAAAAATGCAAATTGCTGTTTTAAGATGATTAAATCTCATGTTGACTTTGACATTTATTGTCCATTCCCAGTCAGTGGAGATTTTGAAGCCAGGTCATATTTGAAACTGGAAATAACCACACGCAGACACACATGTACTGTACATGCACGCACTTTGTAATTCAAGATTTGTGCAGAAGGCCACTGCACTCAGAGGAATGTTAATTGCCGTTGGGTGAGTCAGCCAGCGGAGAACTTGGTTTCCCAGCAGGCATGGGGAGGGGACGGGGAGATGGAGAAGTTGGGTGCAGCCAACTGATACATCACTGGTGAATGCCAAGAGCTGAAGAGAGCCTTGGACTTTAGGGCAGCACAGTGACACGGCAGTTAACGCTGCTGCCTCACAGCTCCAAGGACCTAGGTTTGATCCTGGTCTCAAAGGATGTGCAGAGTTTCCAAATTCTCCTCGTGATGGTGTGGGTTTCCTCCAGATGCTCCAGTTTCCTCCAACCTCCCATTGATGTACTTGAAAGTCAATTGAAAGCAGCCATTTGTCAAGGATGCCTGCCACCCTGGCTATTCCCTTTTCTCTTCTACCTTCTAAAAGATACAGGAGCTTAAGAGCCCAGATGACCAAACGCAAGAACAGCTTCTTCTGCACTGCTATCTGACTTCTGAACCAATCACCTCTTTCACATCCCCTTCCCAGTGGTCCTGCCACGTTCTCAAACCCTTAGTTCTACCTCTTCCGTTATGTCACTTCAGCATTTCTTTATACACTGCCTCAGTGCACCACTATACATCATTCTATTGCTTTTGCACCCACTGTATTTATTGTTGTAGTCATTATTACCGTTTACTCAGAGTTTCACACAAGAAAGGACTTTCATTGCACTCTGATATATATGACAATGAGCTAATCTGAATAACACTTACTGTAGGTTCATCACAAAGAGAATCTAAAAGGGAGTTGATAGACATGACAGAGAATGTCACATGGGTACAGGGAAATAAGGAGAAGAGAGTGGGATTAATGGAATTGTGACCCTTGGAGCCAGCACGGACCTCGAGCCAAATGGTCCCTTTCTGAGTCATTACTTAAGCAGCACGAGACCTACACACCACAGAGGTGATCATCAGGAGGCATTGCCTCAAGAAGGCAGCATCCATCATTAAGGACCTCACCACCTGGGACACGCCCTCTTCTCGTTACTGTCATCAGGGAGGAGGTAGAGAAGCCTGAAGACCCACACTCAACAACTCAGGAACAGCTTCTTGCCCTCCACCATCAGATTTCTTTTTCAATCTTTTTATTAGTTTCCAAATTAATACAGATTAATATATCACATTGATGATTGTACATGTAATACAAAGAGATCAAGAGAACAATCATGGCCTAGGTAATCATAAAGAATAATAAAATATAAAAAAAACTTTAGATCTCACGATCTCTTACTAGACGAAAATAATATAAAAGAAAGAGAAAGATTTGTGTATATAAAAGAAAAGAAAAAAACCCAAATCAATAAAAAATTTTAAATAATCAAACCAAACTAAAAAGAAAATTTCAAAAATAAACAACAAAGGAAAAACTGGACTGAAATTTCTCAGTAGAAACAGAGTAATATTATGTCATCAACTCCATTCCTCTAAATTGAGGACTTATTGAAAAGGGATCCATATCATATGAAAGTATTGAATGAATGGACTCCAAATATCTTCAAATTTAAGCGAAGGATCAACAGTAACAGTCCTAATTTTTTCCAAGTTTAAACATGATATAGTTTGAGAGAACCATTGAAAAGTAGTAGGGGGTATTCGATCCTTCCATTTAAGCAAAATGGATCATTTGGCCATTAATGCGACAAAAGCAATCATACGGTTAGCGGAAGCAGATAAATGGCCAGACTCTATCCTTGGTAATCCAAAAATTGCAGTGATAGGGTGAGGTTGTAAATCAATATTCAATACAGTTGAGATAACGTTAAAAATGTTTTTCCAATATTTTTCCAAAAGAGGACAGGACCAAAACATACGTGTCAAAGAAGCCACATTCAATTTACATCTGTCACATATAGGATTTATATGGTGATAAAAACAGGTTAGCTTATCTTTTGACATATGGGTCCTGTGAACTACCTTAAACTGTATCAAAGAATGTCTGGCACACATTGAAGATGTATTAACTAAATGAAGAATTTTCTTCAATGTTTCTGTAGGTAAAGATGTCTGGAGTCCACTTTCCAATTCATTCTTAATTTTATCCAGTGATTCTGGACATATTTTCATAATTAAATCATAAATTATTGCTATCGAGCCCTTCTGATAAGGATTAAGACCTAAAATTTTTTTCCGTAATTTCAGTTTTGTAAGGTGTCAGAAAAGAGGGTATAGTAGCTTTTAAAAAATTTCTAATCTGCAAATATCGAAAAAAGTGTGATCTAGACAAATTGTATTTGTTAGACAGTTGTTCAAAAGATGAAAAACAGTTATCAATGAATAAATCACGAAAACATACTATTCCCTTCCTTTTCCATATGGAAAAAGCTGAGTCAACTCTGGATGGATGAAAGAAAATATTAGATTGAATGGGACTTGACAAGTTAAATTTATTCAATCCAAAAAATTTACAAAATCGAAACCATATGCGTATTGTATGTTTAACAATTGGGTTAATCATATGTTTACTTAATTTGGTAAGTGCAAAAGGGAGTGAAGCTCCTAAAATAGAAACTAATGAAAATCCAAGTACTGATTGGTGCTCAAGGTGTACCCAGTTGGGGCATGCATTACTTCTGAATCTTGTATCCAAAAAATTAAATATCTGATATTAATTGCCCAATAATATAATCTAAAGTTAGGCAGGGCCATACCACCATCCTTTTTTAGTTTTTGTAAATATTTCTTACTTAACCTTGGGTTTTTATTCTGCCAAATATATGAAAGAATTTTAGAATCAATAGTGTCAAAAAAAAGATTTCCGGACGAAAGTTGGAATCGCTTGAAATAAATATAAAAATTTTGGTAAAATATTCATCTTAACCGCATTAATTTGGCCTACCAATGATAAAGACAGTGGGGACCATTTAGTAAATAATTGTTTAACATGGTCAATTAAAGGCAATAGATTAGCTTTAAATAAGTCCTTATGTTTCTTGGTAATTTTAACACCTAAATACATAAAATAGTCAGTTACCAATCTAAAAGGTAATTGCCTGTAAATTGGGGTTTGCATATTTAATGGAAAAAGTTTGCTCTTATTAAGATTTAATCTACAGCCAGACAAAACACTAAACTGATCTAGTAGTGATAGTACTGCGGGGATAGATTCTTCTGGATTAGAAATATAAAGTAACAGGTCATCTGCGTAGAGAGATATCTTATGAACCTTCCGTCTGCGAGTAATGCCACATGTATTTGAAGAATCCCAGAGTGCAATAGTCAAGGGTTCCAAAGCAATATCAAATAATAAAGGGCAACCTTATCTAGTACCTTGAAAAAGCCTAAACAAAGGAGATCTTTGATTATTAATAAGTATTGAAGCCATAGGTGTATAATAAATCAGTTTAATTGCAGATATAAATTTAGGCCTAAAATTAAATTTTTGAAGTGTAATGAATAGATATTCCCATTCGCCTGTCAAACACCTTTTCAGCATCTAGTGAAACAACACATTCTGGAATTTGGGATGAAGGGGTATATATAATATTCATTAATCTCCTAATATTAAAATGTAAATAACGATTCTGAATAAATCCTGTCTGGTCTTCAGAGATAATTTGTGGAAGAACCTTTTCCAATCTAAAGGCCAATATTTTGGAAAATATTTTTGAATCTACGTTTAATAAAGAAGTAGGTCTATAAAATGCACAATCAGTGGAATCTTTATCCTTTTTAAGAATTAAAGAAATAGTTGCTTCATAGAAAGATTGTGGTAGTTTACCCACTGATAGGGCATCTTTAAAAATTTTTGCTAACCAGGGAACAAGAATATCAGAAAAGGATTTTAAAAATTCGGCTGTATATCCGTCAGGGCCAGGTGCTTTACCCGAGTTCATTGAAAATATTACTTTCTTTATTTCTTCCTCCGAAATGGGAGCATTTAATGTAGAACGTTCATTTAAAGATAATTGGGGAATCTTCAGATCTCTTAAAAATTCATGCATTAATGTAGAATCCTCAGGAAATTCTGATTGGTATAAAGAAGAATAAAATTCTTGAAAGGATTTGTTAATTTGAACATGATCTATCGTGTAGGTACCATCTGGTTTACAAATTTTATTAATCTGATGTTTAGATAAAGGAGCTTTCAATTGGTTGGCCAATAATTTACCGGATTTGTCACCATGTATATAAAATTGACTTTTGTTTTTAAGTAGTAGATTTTCAATTGACGACGTTAATAATAAACTATGTTGCAATTGGAGTTCTGTTCTCTTTTTATAAAGCTCCAGATTAGGAGTATCAGAATATTTTTTTTAAATCGATTTCTTTAACCTTGTCAGCTAATATACGTATTTCGTTATTAGTTCGTTTTTTCAATCCAGTGGAATATGAAATAATTTGACCAGGGATATATGCTTTAAAAGTATCCCATATTATCCCACTGGAGATTTCTTCAGTAAAATTGGTTAAAAAGAAAAATGAGATCTGTTCTTTATTAAACTGGACGAAACCTAAGTCTTGTAATAGAGAAGGGTTAAATCGCCATTGTCTGACATCAATGGATACACCTACTAATTTAATTGATAATTTCAATGGTGCATGATCAGAAATGGCAATTGCATCGTATTTACAGTCTGCAGTGAATGGAGCTAGTCAATAAAAAAAAAATCAATCCTCGAGTAATTATGGTAGACATGAGAAAAGAATGAAAATTCTTTATCATATGGGTGTAGAAATCTCCAAACATCTAAAATTCCAGATTCAACTAAGAAGGAGTTAATAAAGACAGCGGATTTGTTTGGAAGTGCAGGATTTGACACAGATCCATCCATCGAAGCGTTTAGACAACAGTTGAAATCTCCACCCGTAATCAAAGTGTATTCATTTAAATTAGGAAAAAATGCAAATAGATGTTTAAAAAATTCAGGGTGATCTACACATTAACCATAACAACTTGTTTTTATTATGAAGTAGAACAGTAATTAATAAAAATCTACCATTTGGGTCTGATATTGTCTCATGATGGACAAACAAAATTGAGGAGTCTATAGAGACTCCTTTCACCTTTGCATCAGATTTCTGAACAGTCCATGAACACTACCTCATTGTTCATTTTTTTTGCACTATTTATTTTGTAAGTTATAATTTATGTCTTTGCACTGTACTGATGCTGCAAAACAAATTTCACACCATATAAGAGAGTGATAATAAACCTGATTCTAAGCAATAATGAGAAGAAAGAAAGATAATCAGAAAATAATGGGGCAGAGAATGTGGGATGGGAACAAGAATTGTAGGTCCAAAGCCACCATGGGCAGGCAGCTTAACACGTGGATAATAGGCATCACAGATTAAGAGAGGCATCTCCTGGGGTCATAAACATATTAGGAGGGGACAATGAATGAAAGAATTACAAAGTAAAGACTAGATTCTTGTGAGAGGATGGGTAATTTGATGACAGGTGGTTTTATAGACAATCAAAATATTGAGTTTTGTTAGCAAATAAAGAAAAATTGTTTTCTGTGGCAAAGTCATAGAGCACTACAGCACAGAAACAGGCCCTTTGACCCATCTAGTCCATGCTAACCTGATTTCCTGCCTAGTCCCATATACCTGCACCCAGACCATATCCCTCCAAACCCCTCCTATCCATGCACCTACCTACTCTTAAATGTTACAATTGAACCCGCATCCACCACTTTCACAGGCAGCTCGTTCCACACTCGCACCACCCTCTGAGCGAAGAAGTTCCCCCTCAGATCCCCCTTAAATATTTCACCTTTCACCCTAAACCTATGTCCTCTAGTTCTAGTCTCACCCAACCTGAGGGGAAAAAGACTGCATGCGTTCACCCTATCTATACCCCTCATAATTTTGTATACCTCTATAAGATCTCCCCTCATTCTCCTGAGCTCCAGAGAATAAAGTCCTAACCTATTCAACCTTTCTCTACAACTCAGGTCCTCAAATCCCAGCAACACCCATGTAAGTTTTCCCTGCACGCTTGTAGCTAATTAATATCTTTCCTGTAGATAGGTGACCAGAACTGCACACAGTACTCTAAATTTGGCCTCACCAACGTCTTTTACAATTTCAACATACCAACTCCTGTACTCAATGCCCTGATTTATGAAGGCCAAAGTGCCAAGAGCTCTCTTTTCAACCCTATCCACCCGTGATGCCACTTTCAAGGAATTATGGATCTGTATTCCCAGGTCCCTTTGTTCTGCCACACACCTCAGAGCCCTAGCATTCACCTGGTTTGTCCTCCCAAAGTGCATCACCTCACACTTGTCTGCATTAAATTCCATCTGCCATTTTTCAGCCCATTTTTCTAGCTGGTCAAGATCACATTGCAAGCTTTGACAGCCTTCCTCACTGTCCACTACGCCCAATGCGGTAAACTGTCTGCAAAATTTCTGATCCAGTTTACCACATTATCATCCAAATCATTAATATAGATGATAAAACAACAACGGGCCCAGCACCGATCCCTGCAGCACACCACTGGTCACAGGCCTCCATTCAGTGAGACAACCATCTACTACCACTCTCTGGCTTCTCCCGCTAAGCCAACATTGAATCCAATTGGCTACTTCATCCTGAATGCCAAGCGACTTAACCTTCTGCAACAGCCTCCCATGAAGGACTTTGTCGAAGGCCCTGCTAAAGTCCATCTAGACAACGTGCACCGCCTTTCCTTCATCAACCTTCATGGTAACCTCCTCGAAAAACTCTACAAGATTGGTTAGACATGACCCACCACACACAAAGCTATGTTGACTATCCCTAATCAGGCCCTGTCTATCCAAATATTTATATATCCCGTTCCTTAGAATACCTTCCAATAATTTACCCATGACTGACATCAGGCTCACCAGCCTATAATTTTCCAGCTTATTCTTAGAGCCTTTCTTGAACAATGGAACAATATTAGCTATCCTCCAGTCCTCTGGCACTTCACCCGTGGCCAAGGTCATTTTAAACCTCTCTCCCAGGGCCCCTGCAATTTCTGCACTAGCCTCCCACAGGGGACACCTTGTTAGCCCCTGGGGATTTATCCACCTTAATTTGCCTCAAGGCAGCCAGCACCTCCTCTGCCATAACCCGGATACAGTCCATGACCTCACTACTCCTTTGCCTCAGTTCTATAGTCTCTGTGTCTGTCTCCAGAGTAGATCTCCCTCATCTCTTTTGGCTCCATGCATAGATGACCACGTTGATCTTCAATAGAACCAATTTTGTCCCTTGTTACCCTTTTGCTCTTAATATAGCTATGGAAACCCTTGGGATTCTCTTTCACCTTGTCTGCCAAAGCAACCTTGTCCTCTTTTTGCCCTCCTGATTTCTCTCACGTTCTCTTGCATTTCTTGTACTCCTCAAGCCCCTCATATGATCCTAACTGCCTATGCCTGAAATGCACCTCCTTTTTCTTTACCAGGGCCTCGATAACCAAGGTTCCCTGAACCTGTTAGCCTTGCCTTTTATTCTAACAGGAATGTACAGATGCTGTACTCTCAATACTTCACTTTTGAAAGCCTCCCATTTACAAAGCATCTCTTTGCCAGAAAAGAGCCTATCCCAATCCACACCTGCCGGATCCTTTCTGATGCCATCAAAATTGGCCTTTCTCCAGATTAGAATCTTAACCCTAGGACCAGTCCTATCCTTCTCCATAATTATCTTGAAACTAACAGAATTATGATCACTAGATCCAGTGTTTCCCTACACATACTTCTGTCACCTGCCCCGTCTCATTCCCTCAGAGGAGATCCAGTACCGCGCTCTCTCTTGTTGGGACCTCTACATATTGATTAAGGAAACTTTCCTGAACACATTTGACAAACTCTATCCCATCCAGTCCTTTTACAGTATGAGAGCCCCAGTCAATATGTGGAAAGTTAAAATCACTTACTATCACACCTTATTTTCCTTACAACTATCTGCAATGGCTCTACAAATTTGTTCCTCTAAATCCTGCCAACTATTGGGATGTCCCATTAACGTAGTCATCCCTTTTTCTTTATTCCTCAGTTCCACCCATATTGCCTCAGTAGACAAGCCCTCCAGTATGTCCTCTCCAGGCACTGTAATGCCACCCCTCCCCCTTTAATACCCCTCTCCCTATCATGTCCAAAATTTCAGAATCCCAGAACATTGAGCTGTCAGTCCTGCCCCTCCTGCAACTAAGACTCACTAATGGCTACAATATCATAATTCCACGTGCTGATCCACGCCCTAAGTTCATCTGCCTTACCTACAATACTACTTGCATTGAAATAGACACATCTCAGAAAGTCAGTCCCACCATGCTCAACCAGTCGATTTCTGTCTTTGCTTGTAGGCTTAACATCTACTTTCCCCACAGCCTCTCCACTTGCGGGCCTGCCACTCTGGTTCCAACCCTCCTGCAACTCTAGTTCAAACCCCACCGAGCAGCACTAGCAAACCTTCCCACAAGGATACTGGTCCCCTCCAGTTCAGGTGCAAACCACCCCATTTGTACAGGTCCCACCTGCCCTGGAAGAGACTCCCAATGATCCAAAAATCTGAAGCCCTCCCTGCTGCACCATCTCCTTAACCACATGTTAAACTGCACCATCTTCCTATTTCTTGCCTCACTGGCACATGGCATGGTAAGTAATCCTGAGATCACTGCCCTGGAGGTCCTGTCTTTTAACTTTGCACCTAACTCCCTAAACTCACTTTGCACGACCTCGTCACCCTTCCTGCCTATGTCATTGGTACTGATGTGGACTACGACTTCTAGCTGCTTACCCTCCCCCTAAAGATTTCTAAAAGATTTCCAAGAATTTTCTTTGGAAAGGAAAATTTAAAAGGATGTGTTGAAAAGGCAGGAAACTGGAACTAAATGAAGGGCTCTTTCAAAGAGTCTAAGTCAGAGTAGGTGGAGTGGGACTATTCTTTGGTGCAATATTAGGAATATTTGTGAGTCTGCATTCAAGTTCAAAGAGATTTGGATCACAAACCTATCCAACAAGTGGAAGCAGGTAGAGTTCACCAGGTGAGAAATGCACAGGGTGTTATGAGCAGGTGAAGGTGTTACTGTTGATGCAATTTCTTCCAGCAACTTCAAAGACGTTTAAGGTACATTCTGCCCTGCCTTGATTGAAGCAAGCTGTGAAAATATTATTTGTAAAATAAACAAAGGACAAGAGGCGGAGCCTCAAGAAGGCAGAATCCATCATTGAGGACCCTCACCATCTGGGACATGCCCTCTTCTCATTACTATCATCAGGGAGGAGGTACAGGAGCCTGAAGACCCACACTCAACATTTCAGGAACAGCCTCTTGCCCTCCAGCATCAGATTCTGAATGGTTCACGAACCCATGAACACTCCCTCGTTATTCCTCTTGGCACTACTTTATTTCTTTTTTGGTAACTTATGGTAATTTTTATGTCTTGCACTATACTGCTGCCACTAAACACATTTCATGACATACATCAGTGACAACAAACCTGATTCTGATTAGTTGGAAAGTAAACAAAGCAGATTCACTACGTTGGAAGTTAAAACAAGTCTTGAGATTTTGATCTTGCATCAAGTTTTGGCACAGTTTTAGGATATTCAGCTACTTAGTCCAGTAATATTCTTTTCCAAAACCAGCCAATCCTTCCATGCCAGTTGTCAGTATGGTACGTGTACTGCTGCAAAGGCAGGATTAGGATGAGCTCACCTCCTCAATCCTAAAGCCTGCTGGCAATCCACGGCCTCCGAGGATCAAGGAATATCAAGGCGGCAGCACAAAGCTTACAGTTACATGAAACAAACAATGTTAACTTACATTGCAAGGACTTTGGAATGCAATATATGAAATAATTCCTACTGCACTACCACATAGCCTTGAAGAGAACACACCTGGTGGACCGATCAATCTTAGTCTCTTTACTTAATATGGTTTCCTTAGCGAGGTTGCAACGAAGATTTGGGAGAGGGTTAGATGAAGTAGTGCCATGGAGGACAATTCTGTCCTTTCAAGAGAGATTGAGTGGAATAGGCCTGGAATTTAGGTAATAGATGATCAAACAGAAACACAATTCTTAAGGAGCTTGACAGGGTAGGTGGTGAGTCACAGAGAGATACAGCACAGAAACAGGCCCTCCGAGTCCACGCAACCGACCATTCACACCAATCCCTTTTTACCCTCCCCACACACCCATCAACTCCCTGCAGATTCTCCCACTCCACCCATACAGCCTAATGACAAAAGAGGCCACGATTGGCATCACATTTGTTCATGATCCGCACATCATGGCTGCAGTGAGCACCATTTCAATCTCAGAACCTCTCCAAGGCTTTCATAGCACCCCCTAAACCTGCCCTTCCAACCACCAGAAGGACAAAGCCAGCAGGTGAGTAGGAATGGCCCCACCTGTAATTTCCCTTCAAAGTTATTCATCACCCTGCATTGGATACATCACCACTGGAGGCAGTTTCCTCAAGCTGAAAAATCTCAGGGAGTCTAAGAGGTTAGCCACTTAGGACTGAGATGAGAAGTTTAAGTCTGCAGATATTCAATTATATTCAAAACTATCGAGAATAAATTTTTTAGACAGGAGAATAGAAAGAGGAAGCAAAAAGAATAAATTTTGTAGATCAGCTATGATCTCACTGAATGGCCCACTCCTGCTCTGATTTCTCATCTCAATATTCAGGAATTTCTTAGTCTCAAAACTAAAAGCAATTCAATCCTTTCTAGCCATTCCAGCCCCAATTAGTGCCCGGGTGTCCCCAGAGGAGGGCCGAACAATTTACTGTCAAACGCAACAGTTGTCCGTACAACTGATTCCTCCTTCACCACTGCGGTATAGCAACAACCGGACCACACCTCAATGTTTGACAGCACCTCCCAAACACAACCAGCAGGAACGTCAAGCATCTTAGGCCAACAAGGGCTCCACCTCCAAGTTCTTCTCCAGATCAAACACAAATACAATCCAAACTTTGTGAGTAATCTGTTAATTAACTACCCATGGTTATGATTAATAGACTCTGCTAGATAATGCATTGCTTTATAACCAACAGCACTATAATATAAAGTACTGAAGATAGGTAACAGGGCTATGACACAAGGGAGAGTTAGTCAATCAACTATAAGAAGAATATAATTGACATAAGGTGTGGTAAGAGAGATCCTGCCAGCAAGAATAACAAAATATTTATTAACTATAACTTGATTTGGCTAAAATACTATCAAAACATGAATTTTAGAATATAAATATTGGGGTATAGCAAAGCTTTACCACAGTATTATATTCTAAAATGCAGCTTGATCACAGAGTTCATCTACCCTTCTAATTCCCAGGTAGAACAGGCGACAGGAATAAAACCAGTATAGACTTGCAACTTGAATAACATCACTGGTCAAAATCCTGCAACTCCTCACTGAACATGTTTACCACCCAAGATTCAAGACAGCAGACCAGCCTTCACATGGACAACTAGAATGTGTCAGAGACAGTTCCACTGTTTATGCTATGATTTAGTGACCCAATTTCAAAACTTAATTTACAGGAGTGCCAATGCAATTTACATGCATGAATCTTGCCGATACAGTTAAATCCATGTGGAGAATATCAAAGAACAACAACCAGCATGGTTAGAAAGAGACAAGAGATTCTGCAGATGCTGGAATGTGGAACAACTCACAAAGTGCTGAAGGAACTCAGCGGGTCAGGCGGCATCTGTGGAGGAAATAAACAGTCGACGTTTCAGGTCAAGACCCTTTATCAGGGCTGGGTAGAAAGAGGGCAGAAGCCAGAATAGAAAGGTAAGGGGAGGGGGAGGAGCACAAACTGGCAAGTGATAGGCGAGTCCAGGTGAGGGGCGGGGAGGTAGGTGGGTGGGGGGAGGGGGGACGAAAGGGAGTGATGTGAGAAGCTGAGAGGTGATAGGTGGAAGAGGCAAAGGGCTGAAGGAGGAATCTGGTAGGAGAGGACAGTGGACCATGGAATAAAGGGAAGGAAGTGGGGAACCAGAGGGGAGGTGATGGGCAGGTCATAAGGGTGGGGGAAGGGAAAAAAAAGGGGTGAGGGGACCACAGGAATGAGGGAAAGCACAGAAGGGGCGGGAAGAAAGGGGGAAGTCAGGGGAGGGGTTACCAGAAGTTAGAAAAAAAACAATGTTGAAGCTGTCAGGTTGGAGACTACCAAGGCAGAATACGAGGTGTTGTTCCTTTAACCTGCGTCTGGCCTCAACATGACAATAGAGGCGGCCATGGATAGACATGTCAGTGTAGGATCCAGATTCCAGCATCTCCATCTCTTGTGTCTCCTGTTCTTTTCTATGTTCACAGTTCCAATCTCTCGGTTATGGAAAATAACCTTACAAGGCTGTACCAGGCCCCAGATGTTATATCCATCAGCGGGCACTGAAACTTCTTACTCTGAAAGGCAGAAGGCTGAAGGGACAAGCTGAATCTTAGAAATACACAGCACAAAACCTTTGTGTCCATGATGGCAAAAAAAAAGGAGCTCCCACTTCTCAGCCCCTGGCATGCTGTAGATCATAGCTCTTCAAGTGCTCAATCTAGCTACCTCAAACATGGAGGGATTCTACCCTCACTACCCTTTCAGGCAGTAAGTCATGAAGTCCCACAGTTCATCGAGTAAAAATATTTATTGTGAACGTCCTTGTAATCCTTCTACTAATCATCTTAAATCTATATCCCCAGTTGTTGATTTCTCTGAAGAAAACAGCTTTTCCTTTTAACCTTCTAGTATTGTCAATCATATGGCCCCTCAGTCTCCTTGTTCCAAGGAGAACGACCACCAGACAGAATTCCTCACAAGTATAATTCTCTAACCCTGCCAACATAAATCTCTGCAACTTCCCCAGTACTGTCACATCCTTCCTCTAATGTGATGACGAGAATTACACATGATCTTCCAGCTGTGATTGTGGGCGAGTTGAGTTGAATTACGTACACCCTACATAATTCATCCTTACGAGTACGAGACCTTGGCTGCCACCATGATAACGGCATTTGCATTTATAAGTGCAAAACAGTGCAGATGCTAGAAGTCTGAAGTTAACAGAAACACTGGAAATATTTCACAGTTACAATGGAGAGAAAAACAGAGTTGGCTTTGCAGATTGAGCACCTTTCATCAGCACCAGGAGAAGTTAGAAATCAAAGATGTTTTAAGATGCAACAGGGGGTGGGGGGGGGGGCAGAGGTGGTGGAGAGAACAAAGGAGGTGGTCTATGGTGGGGTGGAGACCAAGAGACACGGAATGATGAATGGAGTTGTTACCAACTGAGATGCTGGCAAATGCTTGGTAGTTAGAGCTGATCTGTCAAAAAAAACAAACACATCTAGAAGGTGAATGAGGTCAGAGGAGAGAGAAAACAAATTGCTGGAAACTGATAGATTAAAAATACTACAGATACTAGAAATACCCAGATTAGGCAACAACTACAGAGAGAAGAAAGTTAACAAGTTGATCACTTTTCATTATAACTGGCCAGTTAACATTAAACCGTTTTCTCACCTGCTGAGCATTTCCAGCATTTTGTTTTTATTTCAAATATCCAGTATCTGCAGTTTTATTTTTTAAAATCTTCAATTTATAGTTTAGCACCCTGTGTGGCCAGTGGATGGTTGAGTTATTAAAGTCAGGGGTGATCAAAAGGCCAAAACTGAGGCGTGCCAGTAGCTCGATCAGTTGTGTGTTAGGGAAGGTAATGGAGGGAGTGACAGGGTCACAGAGGTGTATGAAAACGATTGTAATCATTAACTTCCTAACCAGGAGCTGTGGTACATTCAGGAGAAAAGTGCATTTTGGGGGCATATGAAAGCCAGAATGAGAGAAGCAAACCAGGAGAACTTAGGAACAACCAAGTCTAGAAGTAGCAAAGACTGTGGCCCAATGCTCGATGTAGCTGCTAACCCAATGCTCAACCCCTCCCTCCAGATTCCTGTACTCACCTTGTACAGAGCTTACAACAATCACTCCAAGCCTCCTGATCGCAGAATCAGACGACAAGGTTAAATGAGACCCCGTCCAGCATACCAAGACCCACCATACATACCCTAACAGCCTTTGACAGGAGACAAGACCAGGCCACAACCTCACCATCGGTCAATACCAAAGGCTTTGTAAGGGTTAAATGTTTCTGATAATTAGGTATATTTAAAAATTACTAAATTTGCTTTAAAGTAAACATAAATCAGAAATTTATCAAATACACATTAAGTACAGTAAAAAAAACTGAACTTTCATTTTTCCTCCCAATTTCTGGGTGAGTGAATCCCCATCCAACTGAATGGGATTCAAATCCCACTCCAGATCTGGCCTGTGTGGCATTGTATATTTAAGGATGTGTCTCTGCAATGTTTAACAGTTAGTCAAGTTTGCTAACCCCACCCCACCCACAAAAATTAATTCACTCAGCAGAATGTCTGCACATTGCACTAAGCTTGGAAAACTTTTAACCTCTCTTTCACTCTTGCCTACATTTGTAAAATAAACCCAATGACAGGTACATAGCAACCAACTTTAGTTTCAGTTACAAACAGTAAAAACTATGTTGGTTAAGACAAAATGTAAGCATCAGTTCAAATGTTTCTTATAAATCCAAATAACATTTCAAAGATGACAGAATGCCATAAAACAGAGGGTGGTGATTATATGGAATGAGCTGCCAGAGGAAGTGGTTGAGGCAAGTACAATGACACTTAAAAGACACTTGCACAGGTACATGGATAAAGAGGTTTAGAGGGATATGGGCCAAACACGGGCAAATAGGACTAGCTTAGATGGTCATCTTGGTCAGTGTGGATAAGTTGGGCCGAAGGGCCTGTTTCCATGCTGTACAACTATAAAACAAAACATACAAACAGGAGTCCAGTCGGCCTTCACCACTGTGCTGGTTCTTTGACACCAGCCAAATGGCCTCCTATGTTTTATAATATGAAAATATAGAGTCAGAGAGATACAAATCAAAATAGGCTCTTCTTCCATCGTGTCTGCACTGAGCATCAACCACCCATTCTTTTAAACTGATCCTACACTTATGCCTGGTCACGTGGACGAGTTGGGCCAAATGGCCCGTTTCCATGTACAACTCTACAACTCCAATGCCATTTTTATTTCTTCTCCAACTTCAACTCCCCTACATGCCAGGGCAATTTACAATGACCAATTAACTACCAACCTGCATGTCTTTTGGATGTGGGAGGAAACAGAAGCACCCAGTCACGGGGGAATATGCAATCACCACTCAAACAGCACCCCAGGTCAGGGTTGAACCCAGCCAGCAACTCTACCAGCTGCACCACCTATTAGATTAATTCCACTTCCGTGACTGTTTATATACAAAGTCCTCATTATTCATGAGCTATATGGGCACAGACTTTGAGGATAACAAAAAAAAATCCTTATGGCCACTGGCTAAGGCTTCAATGACATCAACCATTCTGTGGATACAACAGCTTCTCTAAGTTTCAGCTTATCAAAACAAGCCAAACATACAGGCATTCCAGACCTCAGATTCAGCTGCAAACCTGCCCACTTTCCTGACCGCTGGCATTCTGGAGAACAACCCCAGCTGCACACCAAATATTGATATTTCAGTATTTGGCAGCACCAAGACATCTAATGCAATTATCTCATGGTGAACAAGATTCACCAGACACCAAAGAGGGGCTCTGAAGGAACACGTTATGTCTATCAATACTCCCAGTAATAAACACTCAACCTCACAAGTATACAGATCCATGGATGGTAAATCTGTGGATGAGGATTCAGTGTGTAGTATGTACGAGTAAGGAATTTTAATAGTAAAATTAACAATTATCCTCAGGCCTTTGGTCACATTAATTGTTCATAAATGGAGCAAACCTTTTCCAAAGCGTCTTAGAATATGTTAATAAATGCCTAGAGAAATGCAAACTGCTCCCCATTGTTGAAATGAAAGCAAAATTCTCGTGAGTAGCACTGACTGAGAAAATGGCAGGAAGTAACAAAAAGTCACAAAGCCAAAACCAATCATTTGATTTGGTATGAGTACTCCCACCAAAAAGAGAAAGTTCAATCCCAATGTTAGCCTGGCAAAGGAGAGCAGAGTTCAGGGTCACGAGCATGACTCTTACACCCAATAGGCAAGGATGTTAATGACTTTCTTGCCTGCTCCCTCCTTGCATAATCATTTGGATTATAAGAGTCTTTAAAGCCCATCTCCCCATCATATAGAACTAACACTATTAGCTGAGAGCAAGATGGTTACAACCAAGGAAAGAGCCTTCATACCTTATCTGACTGTTAACTACCCTGTCAGTCTTTCTGCTGTACCCTCAGAGAAGAGTGGAAAAAGGACAGACATTTCTATATCATCTTTCACAACCTTTGGGCATTAAAAAAAACTTTATCATACAAGATGACAAAATATTGTACACTGTGATTATTGGATGGAAGAAATAGTTCTTATTTCACTAAATAAATCTCCAAAGCAGAGCTGAAGTCAACATTGGATCAGCCATGATCTTATTGAATGGCAGAGCAGAGTCGAGAAGCCAGTTGGCTAACTCCTGCTTCTCCATGTTTATAAGAGCCAGTGAAGTACTGGTAAACTGCAATAATTGGAATGTGGGAAATATGGCAATCAATTTGCACACAGTGAATTCCCACAAACAGTAAAGTGATAATGACAAGACAATCAGTTTTATTTTTAGGAAAATGAGGTTGAGGGATAAATATCGGCTAAGATACCAGGGAGAATTCCCATGCTCATCATCAGAACATTGCCCAAGACTTCAAGGCTAACCAAACAGATAAGGCCTTGATAGAACTTGACGTCTGAGAGATGCCACCTCGAAAACTGAAGCACTCCATCAGTATTGCCTAAGAGTATCATCCAGGACTTTTGTGCTCAAGTCTTAAGTAGAACTTTATCAGGACCTAAAGCTCCCAGCACTGAAAGTGCACCCCAAAATAAGTTAACCCACTTCAAGAGAAAATTAGGATACTGCCTTAGACAACATTTCTATGAAGTACAGCAAGGGATTATTCCTATAGTGTTGTGGTGCCCAGCATTGCAAAATTAAGCTGGTGAACATTGTAGGTTTAATCAGATATATTGCCCTCTACTAAGAAGATAATTTTATCTCCAAATCCCCAAACCTTCCCTAATATTGTACATTGATAATATCATAAAAAGATGAACCAACTTATTCTAACAAATAAATCCTCAAGCTCGCATGGGGTTGAAAACAAAGAAGCATTTCTAATTCCTCGTTCAGAGGCAATAACGACAGCCAAATGCACCTTTCCCACTCCTTTCCCTCACCCATCCTTTGAAATGGAAACTTTGAAGATCTCAAGCCAACCCATGCAAGAAAATAACACACTAAGAAGAGATCTGTTAATGCATACCTCACATCTTGACATCGTGTTCCTCTCCATGGCATAATATCATCCTGATTTGGCAATATATTAGCCAATCCCTAACTACAGACTCAAAATTATGGATCTACCAACATAACAGCTCTGTGGAAGTGTCTTTTCTAGACATACTTCAGCAGTTCAAGCCAGCTCATGAATGTCCTCAAGGTGGCGGCTAGGGATAGGGAATAAATCTGGCCTAGTGAGCCACACTCATATGGGAACAATATTTTTAAAATCGTTAAAGACAGTTTTCATTGACATATGACACTTCTGTACTTAAAATGTATTAAATCTAACAAGTCAGCTTATAAGGAAATGCAAAAACCCTTTACAAACTGGCTTCCTTACCAAACCGGAGGCAAAGATCTTTCTTGCTGTTATCCCTAGACATGCTTCTCTGTTGGAAACAAGTGATAAGCAAATGTCAGTTGAAACACAGCCTGTCACCACTCACTGCCTCAACTCTTTCACTGAGGTGCAGCAATGGGAGAAGACCATATGATTTAAACAACCAAGGATTTAAAAGAATAAAAATTACAGAAGTAAGAGCATGAAAACAGGCCATTAAGCCCAACTAGTCAATGCCAGTGAGCCTCATACCCTTCCTCACATAAGTTAAGATACAAGTTAAGTGAATGAGCAAGAAGTTGGCAGATGGAGCATGCGGGAAGAAACGAAGTTATCCATTTTGGAAGAATGAATGCAAAAGCAAATTAGTATTAAGTGGGGTGAGACTACAAAATGTAATGGGAACAGAGGGATCTGGGGGTTCTAGTACATTTGTCATAGAATCGTACAGCACAGAAATGGGCCCTTTGGCCCAACCGATTCATGCCGACCAAGATGTTCATCCAAGCTAGCCCCATTTACCCATGTTTGGTCCATATCCCTCTAAACCTTTACTATCCAAGTTTCTTTTAAATTATGTTATTGTACCTGCCTCAACCACTTCCCCTGGCTGCTCATTCCATATACCAACCACTCTCTGGGTGAAAAAGTTGCCACTCTAGTTCCTACTAAATTTCTCCCTTCTTAGCTTAAACCTATGCCCAAACCTGAGTAAAAAAACTGTGCGCATTCACCCCATCTATGCCCTTCATGGTTTTATACACCTCTAGAAGACAACCCCTCATTCTCCCACACTATTTATTGAAGTCCTAGCCTGCTCAACCTCTCTTTATAACCTAGTCCCTAATCCTGGCAAAATCCTTGTAAATCTTTTCTGCACTCTTTCCAGCTTATTGGCATCTTTCCTAAAGCAGGGTAACCAGAACTGAACATAATATTCTAAATGCAGCCTCACCAATATCTTGTACAACTGCAACATAACATCCCAATTCAATGCCCATGGAATACAAGATACCATGCAGGTACAGCCTTTAAAAAAAATGACTTGACCAGACCCTCAACCTCCTCTTTTCTACAGAACAGCCTCAGCTTATCCAGATTTGATTCAAGACATAGTTATCCGTACTGACATTTCAAACTACAAAATGTATTATGCAAGAGTTAAGTTTACTCTCCAGAGCACCAGATGCTCCACTCAAAGTTGAGTACCTTGATGAGAAAGAGGACAGAGTAAAACACCAGCTAGGCTCCATCAGTCCAAAAGGCCATCCAACAAGGAATGCTAGTAACATCTTGTTAATGCATCATTGTTTTATATATTTATCATAGTGTTGACTCAGTACAAGCCGACAAGATGGAGCAATCAGACAAGATAGAAAGACAAAATGAGACACTAATGTTGGCTTTGTTGAAATCACTTTATTGAAAAGTTCCAAATTCAGACAAAGAACCCTTCTGAGTCCAGTAGTTGCAAACAATAAAGATGAAAAGGGCAGCAAGGATTTTGTTTTTATATTTCATTTATCAACTCTAAATGTTTACCACTACCTATGTTATAACAAATATACACACAAATAAAGTATTGCATTCTGACAAATAGACTGATATCATTATAACCCCATCCTTCACCAAAGTTTCTTTTAAGTACGACACATAATGTGAAGTATTCATAATTCTGTGAAGGGGAGAGCGCAAAAGCGAGAGAGAAAGCGCGAAAACAAGGTAAAATTAACCATGATACATATGGACCTACTAGGTTATACTGCAACTGCTTCCTCATTGAATGCAAGCCAGGAAGTCACCAAAGGAACAGTCCCTACAAAATGCTACCATTATTAACAAAATGACCACATCTCATCCATAACCCATGCCCCTCTTCTCCCTCCCTCTTTACAGCCCACCAGCCCCCACATTCAACAGATCATTCTCCGCAACTTATGCCCCCTTCAAGGAGATTCCATTCCCACATATTCCCGTCAGCATTTCGTAGGGACCATTCCCTTCACAACTCCCGGATCCACTCTTCCATTTGCCCTTTTCTCCCCTCTGGGTTTGAAGGTCATGCCAAGCCCACAGAGCACATCCTCCTGCTCTGCATTTTGCAACCACTACATTCTTTTGTCTATGTTCTCACTCTCTTATTGCTCCCATTCACTATTGACCAGTTAAGCTTGTTTACAGCTTATCCCAATGGTCAACCTAGTTTTACCCTGTCAGAGATGTCCCCTCCTCCTCCCCTGGCTTCTTTTGTCTCCTTCCAATAAGGGACTTATTTGGGCTGGAGGCCTGTGAGTAGTGGTGTTCCACAGGGATCTGTGCTGGGACCTCTGCTGTTTGTGGTGTACATAAACGACCTGGATGAGTATGTCGATGGGTGGGTTAGTAAGTTTGCAGACGATACCAAAGTGGTGGAATTGTGAATAGTGTAATAAGACTGGTGACGGATACAGCGTGATATAGATCAGTTGCAGGTGTGGGCAGAGAAATGGCAGATGGAGTTTAACCTGGATAAATGTGAGGTGTTGCACCTTGGTGGGGCTAATGTCAAGAGGCAGTACACTCTAGAGGGCAAGACCCTTAACAGTATTGAAGAGCAGAGACACATTGGGGTGCAAATCCATGGCTCATTGGAAGTGGCCACACAGGTAGACAGGGTGGTTAAGGCGGCTTATGGAAAGCTTGCTTTCATTAATCGAGATATTGAGTACAGGAGTCAAGAAGTTATGATGCATCTCTGTAGAAGTCTGGTTAGACTGCATTTAGAGTATTGTGTGCAATTGTGGTCACCTCACTATAGGATAGATGTCGAGGATTTAGAGAGGGTGCAGAGGAGTTTTACTAGGATGGTGCCTGGATTAAGAGGGCATGTGCTATCAGGAGAGGCTGGACAAACTTGGGCTCTTTTCTCTGGAACAGCGGAGGCCAAGGGGTGATCTGTTGGAAGTGTATAAAATTATGAGGGGCATAGATAGAGTGAACATGCAATATCTTTTTCCTATAATTGAGAGATCCAATACCAGAGGGCATCCATACTAGAGGGCTAGAGGGGATAATTTCAAAACAGACATGAGGGTTATGTTTTTTTTACTGAGAGAGTGGTGGATGCCTGGAATGAGTTGCCTGATAGGGTAGTGGAGGCAAATTCATTTGGGGCTTTTAAGAAGGCCTTGGCTGGGCACATGAATGAGAGGGAAATAGAGGGATATGGGCATTCTGTAGGTAGGAGGGATTAGCTGTCGGCAGAACATTGTGGGCCAAAGGGTCCGTTCTGCGCTGTACTGTACTGTTCTATGTTCCCAGTTTTGATGGAGTCTTCAACCCAAAACATTAACTGTTTCTCTTCCCACAGATATAGCCTGACCTAAGCATTTCCAGCATTTTCTGTTTTTATATTATATCAGCAGGAAAGGCTAGAGGCGCTGAATAGACTGCCCTGTCACTACTTTCCCTCCAAAAGTTTAAAGTTCCTCCTGCCAGAAGTTATTAATTCCAGAACAATGTTAAAGATCCCCTGGTAGAAATTCAACGAAGAGTATAAGATGTCCTAGAAACACAGCCTCGAAAATATCACAACACAAGGGCTTGCCATTATCTCATTGCTGTTTGAGAGAGATAGCTGTGTATAAATTGGCTGCCTTGCTCCCTACACAACACTTGAAAATTAATTAGGTGTAAATCGTTTTGGGATGTCCCAGGGTTGTAAAAGTCATTACAAGAATTCAAGCTTTTTCATTTCCCTTAGTCAAACAGCTGTTAAGACAAAAATCAGCCTCAGGGCATTTCCTAGAACTCGGACCTGTAGCTGAATTATCACCGATGAAGACTGCATGCATGCAGTTGCAAGACACGCAACATGAGGCAGAAAGTGCAGAAGGGCATTAACAAATGCTGTGGAACTTGGCCAATGTTAAAATGTAAATAATGACACTGAAAAAGCTAAATGTGCCAACCCTAAACTGAACTCAACTGCATCAATACCTCATACAGGAGATCTCTTGATCTGGGGGAGGGTTGCATTCTTAGGAAGCTGTCCATGTTGCAATTTTCCATAACACAAAGCCGTATCATCTGTGCATGTGTCAAATTTTTAGGTAGTGATTGTGAATTCTTTAACCCGAATGGCCATAATTATTTTGTTTATTTTTTGGTGACTTTTAGTAATTCTTCTGTCTTGCACTGTACTGCTGCTGCAAAACAACACATTTCACGACATATGTCAGTGATAATAAACCCGATTCTGATTTATAACATTTGGCAATTCCTGCCTAATGTAACACCTAAGAGTGCTTTATATAAATAGACCTGCACCAGGGCATTGTAAATCCAAATCTCAAACCAAGTCACAGGAGATTTCAGGTCAAAGATGTCGAGTTTAAGAACACAGGACTGGATAGTGGGGTAGCATGGAGACATATGCACCAAAACTAGAACAATTAAAATCAGATGCATCTTTGTAGAATGGGAGTAGCAAGCAAAATTTAAGGGATATTGGGCATAAAAAGGTTTCACAGGTTGGACGAATGGGATGAGCAATACAACGAAGAACCAGAATGAATTTTGACAAATAACTGCTTCAGAATGCAGCCCTAATGATATTCCTTATCAATGTCAACATAAAAAGATGTTGCTCAATTTCAAAAGCCCGAGTAGGTTATTCCCCATTGCTATCAGACTCCTCAACCTCCCTCCTGCTGTGGTTGATAGAGCCTGATCTAGTATTTCTGTTTCTCGTACTTCTGTTCTCACCCCACCTCCTCCCAGACAGAACAGAGATAGAGTTCCCCTGGTCCTTATCTTTCAACCTATTAACCTCCGCATCCAGCATATCATCCTTTGCTATTTCTAACAACTGTAATGTGATCCCACCACCAGCCACATCTTCTCCTCCCTGCCCTTTTCCACTTCTCGCAGGGACCACTCCCTCCATTACTCATCCTTCCCTCACCTACCCCTGGCACTTTCCCCTGCCCTCGCAGTAGATGTAACACTTGCACCTCCTCCACCACCACCATCCAGGGACTAAACAGTTCTTCCAGGTGAGACAAAGGTTCACATGCATCTCCTCTGCTGCATTCGGTGCTCCCGACGTGGCCTCCTCTACATCTGTGAGACCAAGCGCAGACTTGGCAACCGTTTCACAGGACACCCACGCTCAATCCACAATGGCCATCCTGAGCTCTGAGTTGCAGACCATTTCAACTCCCCTTCCCATTCCCACAGTGACCTGTCCATCCTTGGACTTCTCCACTGCCAGGGTGAGGCCCAACACAAAGTGGAGGAGCAACATCTTATATTCCACCTGGGTAGTCTACACCCCAGTGGCATGAACACTGAGTTTTCCAATTTTAGGTAAGCACCCCACCCCCCCATCTGTTGATTTTTCATTTTCCTCTCTCTCTGTCTGCCTCTACCTATCATTCACCTGCCACTATCTCCCAACTCCACCCCTGCTCCCCTCCCCGGCACTACCTACTTGTCATCTTACTCCCCTCCTCAGTCCATCAATCACCTCTGAATCCTTTCTCGCCACTCCCCTTCTCTCTGTGCTGGCCATATCGCCTCTCCACTCAGTCCTGATGCAGTGTTTCAACCCAAATGATCGACAATTTCTTCCCCCCCCCCCCCACAGACGCTGCTCGACCCTCTGAGTTCCTCCAGCAGATTGTTTGTTGCTCCACATTCCAGCATCTGCAGTCTCGTGTCTCCACTCTTCTACCACTATCCTCTGCCTTCTACAGGCAAGCCAATTCTGAATCTAAACAGCCAATTCACCGTGAATCCCATGCATCTTAATTTTCCTGATCGACCTACCATGAGGGACCTTGTCAAACACCTTACTAAAGTCCATGTCGACAACATCAACTGCCCTGGCCTCATCAATCACCTTGGTTAGCTCCTCAAAAAAACTCAATCAAGTTTGTAAGACGTGATCTGCCCTGTACAAAACCATGCTATGCAAAATTAGCCCATGTTCTTCCAAATGCGAGTAAATCCTATCCCTAAGAATCCTCTCCAATAGCTTCCCTTCCACTGATGTGATGCTAACTGGCCTACAACTTCCTGGATTATCCCCATTTCTCCTCTCTAACAAAGAAACATTAGCTACTGTCCAGTTCTCTGGGACCTTGCCTGTGAAAGGAAATTCATGTCTAACTATTCTACTGGAATTCTTTGAGAATATGTCTAGTAGAACAGTCAAGAAGGAAGTGGTTGTGGGTATGGTGTTTTTGAATTTTCGGTAAGGTATCATGCAGAACATTGGTCAACAAGGTTGCAGCAAATAAGAACAGGGCTTGTACACTGCCATGGATTGAGATGGAGATTTGGTATGTCACTAAAGACTCTTGCAAATTTGTATAGATGTACAGTGGAGAACATTCTGACTGGTTGCATCACAGCCTTGTATGGAGGCTCCAATGACAGGACCACAAGAGGCTCACCAGCTCCATCACGGGCACAACCCTCCTCACTATCGAGGACATCGAGGGCAGGCACGGTAGCGTAGAGGGCAGGCACGGTAGTGTAGCAGTTAGCGTAATGCTACTCCAGTGCCAGCAACCCGGGTTCAATTCTGGCCACTGTCTGTGAGGAGTTTGTACGTTCTCCCCGTGACTGCGTGGGTTTCCTCTGGGTGCTCCAGTTTCCTCCCACATTCCAAAGGCGTATGGGTTAGAAAGTTGTGGGCGTGCTGTGTTGGCACCGGAAGCGTGGCGACGCTTGTGGGCTGCCCCCCAGAACACTCTACGCAAAAGATGCATTTCATTGTGTGTTTCAATGTACATGTGACTAATAAAGATATCTTAAAGAGGTGGTGGCATCATCAAGGACCCTCACCATCTGGGACATGCCCTCTTCTCATTACTACCGTCAGGGAGGAGGTACAGGAGCCTGAAGACCCACACTCAATGATTCAGGAACAGCATTAGATTTCTGAATGGTCCATGAACACTACCTCGTTGTTCTCATTTTTTGCACTACTTATTTAGAACATAGAACAATTACAGCAAAATTCAGGCCCTTCAGCCCACAAAGCTGTGCTGAACATGTCCATACCCTAGAAATTACTAGGCTTACCCATAGCCCTCTGTAAAGAGCCCTTTATTTTGTAATTTATAGCTTTTTATGTCTTTGCACTGTACTGCTTCCGCAAAACAACACATTTCATGTCATACAAGTCAGTGACAATAAACCTGATTCCAAGAATTAGTTACCGGACATAGAGTGGGAAAAAAGTGGAGCTCTCTCAGGTTGAGGGCCACTAATCTACATGAATGAAATATGATCTTGTTCTCCTCAGCCAAATCAAAGTTTAAAGATACTAAATTAGTTGGTGTTGCAAGTAGGGGAAAATATGTCGAGGCTTCAAGGTGGTATGGACAAGCTGAGTGAGTGGCAAGAAAATGGCAGATGCAATGTAATGTGGAAAAATGTGAAGTTATCCCCTTCAGTGAACAGAAGACCAAGGCTTTTTTTTGAATGGCAAAAGATTGGGTAATGTTTACGTCAAAGGGATCTAAACGTACACACGTCACAGAGCCAATGTACAGGTGCAGCAAGTCATTAGGAAAGCAAATGGCCTTTATCATGAGAGCATTTGAGTACAGGGATAAAGCTGTTCTAATGCAATTATATAGGATGTGGTGAGATCAGAGCTAGAGTACCAGGTACAAGTTGTCTCCTTACCCAAAAAAAAAGTATATACTTGCCATAGAGGGGTACAGCAAAGATTTACCAGACTAGTATTGGTTTATTATTGTCACTTGTACCAAGGTACAGTGAAAAACTTATCTTGTGTATCGACCATACACATCAATTCATTACACAGTGCAGTTACATTGGGTTAGTACAGAGTGCATTGAGGTAGGACAGGTAAAAACAATAACAGTACAGAGTAAGGTGTCACAGCTACAGAGAAAGTGCAGTGCAATAAGGTGCAAGGTCACAACAAGGTTTTAGGGATGGCACATTTTCTATATGAGAGATTGAGAATATAAACCTAGACTAGGCCTATATTCTCTTCTCAATCTCCTAAACTCAAGAGATCACATTGAAAGTTATGGAAGTTTTGCAGGGCTTGAAAAGGCTGGATGCAGGTAGGATATTTCCCCTGGCAGAGGAGTTTAGAACAAAGGGTCACATCTCAGAATAAGGGGTAGGGTGTTTAGGACTGAGTTGAGGAGAAATGTCTTCCCTCAGGGCAATAAACCATTGGAATTCTCCACCTCCAAGAACTGTGGAGGCCAAATCATTGAGCTCTTTCAAATCAGAGACCAATACCTTTATGGATATTAAGGGTTGAAGGGATGAGGATAGTGTAGGAGAATGGTGTTGAAGTAGAGGATTGGCCATGATCTTGGGGAATGGCAAATTAGGCTCACTGGAACTTTGGCAAGCAGCTTATGTCATGTGCTACTCCTATGTTCTTAGTTAAATTTACACACTTCAACCAATTGCTGGTATCTACTTTAACAGCTTGGCTCAAGTCTCTCCTGTATCCAAAGTGCTTTTCTGCTAAAGAGCTAGAGATTGGGCTCCTATCAGAGTCCATGTTTCGCATTGCAGCACTGGCTCTGGAGACCAAACCATCCACTCTGAAGAGGGAAATGGATGCCAGCTGAGGTTGGTAACTGTTCCTTCACATAATGGTTACTGAATTGCACTGTAGCATAGCAAGATTAACAATTTTGACAAAGCATCTACAACATTAAATGTTAACTCTGCTTCTCCATCCAGAGATGATGCCTGACCCAAGTTTCCAGCATTTCCTGTTTTGTAATATCCTAGCCTTTCCTTGGGAGATTCATTTTATGCCAACAAGATTTGCTTGGATGCAAGTCAAGTAAAGATACTTTTCCAAATGGTGTATTACATCAGATACTTCCTAGTTACTCGTGTAAAAATGGGCCTCATCTATTGATGGCAGGGAACGAAGCTTCTCAAAGTGAAGGATAATACCGTGGGCTGCTCCTTTCCATTTTCCCCAAGCCAAATCCTCTGCAGTTACCAGTATGGAGATGGATACGCAGTGAGGTGTCAAATTCAGATCTTGATTAGATGGAGATGAAATTCTGTGAACGTATGTTATGTAGACATTTAATGAGCTAGAATATTGCATTACACAAGATAAAAATAGTGAAGAATTAGTAGCAGTTAGACTTTTAAAAATACAAAAGTAAAATACTCTGGTGCTGGAAATCTGAAATAAAGAGCCAGAAAATGTTTGACTGTACACATCATGTAGTATCTGTTGCATCTGAAAGGGTTAATGCTACAGCCTGACAACCTTCAAAGCTGCCTGTTAGTTCCTTTGGTGTTTAGTTTCTAGGCAGGCGAAATATCATTTTGATCTCTTCACCCCTTCCTCTTTTTGCTACCTGTTAAAACCTCTCTCTCTAACCAGCGATATAAAAGAACAAACTGCTGGAGGAACTCAGGTCAAGCAGCATCTGCAGAGGGAAATGGGCAGTTGACGTTTTGGGTCAAGGCCCTTCATGTGGGCTGAAACTTCGACTGCCCACTTCCCTCTGCAGATGCTGCCTGACACGCTGAGTTCCTCCAGCAGTTTGCTTTTGCTCCAGATTCCAGTGTCTGCAGCTTCCCGTGCCTCTAATTTTTTTTTAAACCAGTTCTGCACAATGGTCAGTGAATTGAATCATTGTTTCTCACCCTCCCACTGAACCTCCACAGATGCTGTTTGACATGCTGAACATTTACAGCATCCTGTCTTCTCATTCTGGGGGATTTAAAAATCAGAGGCCAAGCGTTAAGAGCAGTTAATAATGAGTTTGGAATTTTTTTTCCCCTTTTGAGACAACTTCTGCCAACTGCGTAACATCAAACGATTTGCATATTGGAGGCTATGAGTGATGCCATAATTTGCAGATGACAACATAAGAGGTAAAGATGTTCAAACAAAAAAATTGAACGGATAGTGAAAAAATTATGAAAAGGTCAAGATTCAAATTCAAGGTGGTATATTTTTGTAAAAGTTGAATTCCACATGAATTCCACTGGGGCAGGTGGATTTGGAGTTTTGATGTAGATGGTATAAGACAAAAACATGAAAAGGTATTTTGAATCCTTGCAAAATGTTACGCAAATAGTGTACAGAGTTTTGGGTGCTACACTATAGAAAAGATGTTGAGTGGATATGCTATTGATTCACTCTGATGCTCGCTGGCAATCTGTAAATGACCTCATAGAAACAATTCTGAAAAGAGTTTAAGAGGGTCCATACTGGAGAACATAGAAAAGCCAGAACTAAGAGCGACAGCATCATGATAAGGGATCTGCAATTCAGAATCAAGAATAGGAGACATTTCCTCACACAAACCAATTCAGTATGATCTTTAGAATTCTTAACACAAGGTTTTATGGATGCTCAGTCATTAAGCATGATCTGATATGGAATTTGAGGGGGAAAATCAGAGTTAGACGGAGGACTGCCATGAGCTAATGGTGGAGCAAGCTAAGGCCTGCCTACGCTAGTCCTATATCTTAGGAGGAGACACGTTAACAAAAAGGATGCAAAAGCCCAAAACTGCTTCAAATAGAACAGATGAGGTGATTCGATGAAGTATCTAAAATTAATGGAATGGAACAAAGCAGGTAGATGGAGGCTCCTTCCAGTAGTTGTCTGGCCTGGAACTAGGGGAAAGAGAAGAAACTAGAATACAAGAGACCAAAAGTAACGACAGATAGCAGAGTAGAGTTGTTTTGTGTGTTAATCAGGAGTGTTGAGCTGGAGTTGGTGATTGAAGCAAAGACCATGAAGCAAAAACAATTGTTAGCCAAAGAGAAAATAACAAGAACAGGGAATGCAAATAGAGGTTTTTATTTGTATTGTAAATATAGTGGTGCAGAGAGTTGGCACAAGGTTAAGGTCATAACACATTATGGAGTCAATCCCATCCACAATGCAGATAAAATGAAGCAGTACGTGACTATACGCATCAACATAACAATATTCAGGCATGGTCAGAAAATGGCAATCGAATTTTCAACACATGGGCGTAGTATAACACAGACACACAGCACAGAAACAGGCCCTCTGGCCATCGAGTCCATGCCAACCATCCACCTATTTGCACCAATCCTACACCAATCCCTTTATTCTTCCCACATGCCCATCAACTCCCCCCCCCCCAGATTCTCCCACTCCACCTACACACCCCAATAACAAAAAGGCCAATTTATTTGCATCACACTCCTATATTTGTTCCCTCCATGATCAACACACCAGGGCTGCAGTGAGTACCATCTCAAAACATCTCCAAGGCTTTCATAGCACCCCCCAAACCTGCTCTTCCAACCACCAAAAGGATAAAGCCAGCAGGTGAGTAGGAATGGCCCCACCTGCAATTTCCACTCAAGGTCACACATCACCCGGAATTGGATATGTCACCATTCCTTCATCCAAACCTTGGAACTCCCTGCACAAGCCTCATGGGAATTCCTTCGACCAAATTGGTTCAAAGCAGCTGCTCATCACCTTTCTAAAAGTTGAGGATGACCAATAAAAACCAGCCTTGCCAAAGACAATGACAGCTCATTAACAGAAAAATAAAATTAGGACCCACTAGTGGGGCTTTTATATACGGTCCCCACAGGACAAACAGCACCCTTCTTGTTATACCAAATGTTTAGTTTAATTCAGATTGAAATTTTCACATAATTCCGTGTGCCTCTAAATTGGAACAGATCTGTACTTACACCTGATAACAGGGAGAGGTTCAGACCTATTGCCATGAGAGTTCTCCATGAGGATCCCAACGTACCATGCATGATTCCTTTAAATGAGGGACCACCGCTGACCACACATGCTTGAACAGAGTGATGCCTTGGTCCAAGATTACTGGAGACCAAGCTCTGTTGCATGGACATTAACAGATAACTATCACCTATCAACACACAGGTGGGTCCCCATTGCTCTCTCTTACAACCTGCCACTAAGTTGCCTTCTTTCCTTCTCCAGGCTCACCTCCCCCTTTCCCTCTGACACTCGTAGCTCCCCCCCAACTTCAATCAATGCCTCACTGTTCCTCCTCTCAGCTCAAGAAAAACCTCTGGGAAACAAAAAAATCACACAATTATAATTATACAATAAGCATACAAAAAATTTTGACTGCCAGTTGAGGGAGACTGCGAAGAGTCCTCAAATTTAATTGCCCTGAGAAAAATGTCCCTATTCTGCAAGGGATGATTCTGACTAACAGGTCCACCAGAGACCCAATCCTTATGCAGACTGGGGTCAAGCATACTGCAGCTGTGTCAATGGTTTCACAACATTTCTCACTGTAATATTGCACCTCACCTCCAGCAAGCTTCATCGGTTCTGTAAGTTAGTTCCACTCCAGTGGGAAACTCTTCAACCCATGTTACCTCCATCCATAACTAAGGCCATTCAACCCCTCTCATCAAATTGCAGTAAGTAGACAGGACCAGGTTGTGAGCTCCAGGTTGTTGTTAATTCGTTTAATGAAGCACATGAAAGAACAGGTTTTGCATTTAATATCCACAAAACAAAACTTCTCTACAAACCTGCCAGAGTTGTACAATCCTACCCTGACCACGAGTAGACTCTGGAAAACGTGAAACACTTTCCACATGTTGGAAGCCACCTTTCAGCAAAATGAGACCCTGATGATGAAATTCACTGCCACCTCCAGTGCACCAGCAAAGCCATGATCCAATGAGAGTGTGCTCACAGATAGCAAACATGGTACAATGCTCATGGCTCAGTCAATGATTCTTGGCACTCCTAAATGCTTGAGAGGCATGGACTACCATTAGCAAGCCCCTAAAAGTACTAGAGAGCTACCAATATTCCTTCCACAGAATGCCCCAAATCCATTAGCAGAAATAAGCAAACCAATATCAGCATCCTCTCCTATGCCAGCACCCCCAGATTCACATGTTTGACACCAGACTACCAAAAGTGGCAAATATTCCAAACTCCATCACAGCGAGATTACCAAGAGGACAAATGAAATGCTTCAAGGAGGTCCTCAAAGCCTCCCTGAAAAAGGTGTCACATCCTCATCAGTTTCTGGGAATCCTGCCACCACTCAACTGGGAGGAGCAAAATCCAGCATCGCACTAATCACTGTATGTCTTTGTTGGGAGTGCACAAAGCCCAGTGAAAGTGGCAGGAGCTCACAACCTCCTGTACTTCCCACACATCCGCCACGTCATGTACCTTCTGTCCCACCCACAGCAGTCTGTGAATCCCACATCGACTCAATCAGCTTCCGCCGAAGTGGAATGGAAACAAGTCAGCCTCAACCCCGGGGAACCCTCAAGACAACAACCACCATTTGCAACACACTGAATCTACGCAATTTCCTACGAAATCACACGTAATGGTGCAATAAATCAACTTGCATGTTCCACAAATTAAAAAACAGAAAAATAAATGAACCTTTAAAACGCCTTAGAGTTTATAATGTAAAAAGCAAGTCACTGTGGATCCCAATGAAGATAAAGTGCTGGGAATATTCAGCAGTTCTGCCAGCATTTGTGGAAAGAGAAACAGGTCATTGTCCTTTCACCTGAACACGATGGTGTCAAAGTAGTTTTAATTGAATCATTCACAGGATATGGATGTGGCTGGCTAAACTAGCAATTGTTGCTGATCCTTACTCTCTGAACTGAATGCCTCATTTGGCTATTTCAGAAAGCAGTTAAGTCAGTTTGGCGTCATTGTCTGGGTAAAGGCAGTGGATTAGCCCACTGCTCTATGCTCCATACACATGGCTGTGTGGCTAAGCACAGCTCCAATGCCATATACAAATTCGCCAACAACACCACTGTTGTTTGATGACTCACAAATGGCGATGAGTCAGCATACCGGAGCAAGAGAGAACACCTGGTTAGCTGGTGCCACAACAACCTCTCGCACAATGTCAGCAAAACTAAAGAGCTGATTGTTGACTTCAGGAGGGGAAAAAGGGCAAACACATTGGGGGAAATCAGCAGTGAAGAGAGTCAGCAGCTTTAAATTCCTAGGCATTAACATATTGGAAGACCTGTCCTGGGCCCAGTAAAGATGCAATTGTAAGGAAAGCACGCCAGCGTCTTTACTTTCTTAGGAGGTTAAGGAGGTTTGGCATGTCACTGAACACTAACAAACTTCTACGCATGTACTGTTGAAAGTACCCTGACTGGTTGCATCGTGGTCTGGTACGGCAATTCAAATGCGCAGGAATGCAAGAAGCTGCAGAGAGTATTGGGTTGAGTCCACTACATCACGGGCACATCCTTCCCCACCATCGGTAGTATCTACAGGAGGCATTGCCTCAAGAAGGCAACATCCATCAAAGATCCCCACCATCCGGGCCATGCCATCTTCTCACAGCTCCCATCGGGCAGGAGGTACAGAAGCCTGAAGTCCCACACCACCAGATTCAGGGACAGCTACTTCCCTTCATCCATTCGGTTCTTAAACCAACTGGCAAAACCCTAATCGCCGTGACCACTCTGATCACTTTGCACTAAAATGGACCTTTTTTTGTTCTAATTGTGTTTTCTTATTAAATAAATTTACTTAATTTATGTTTTTTTTGTGAATGCTGCTTATCTGATGCTATGTGCCTGTGATGTTGCTGCAAGTAAGTTTTTCATTGCACCTGTGCACACATGGACTTGTGCACGAACAATAAACTCGACTTTGACATTAATGAATTTGAGTATTTTAGAATAAATCAGTTGTTTTATAGTCATGGCTAGTCATTCTAGCTTTTCATTCCAGATTTTCTTTGTACTCAAATCTAAATTCCTCAGCTGTCATCATTTCTCCAGATAAACTGCTCAAGCCTCTGGATAATAATCCAGTAATTTAACCACCATACCATGCACTAAGATGCAGGGAGCTGGAGGAAGAGGGAAGGACAGTAGCTATAGCACTTTTTGCTTGCTGGTTTTTAAATCAGCAGATTGTCTGAATGCAACTGTGCTTACAGAGAGCACACCTCTCTTTGCTGCTGGCTGCCGGTACAGTGTGAAGTCATATAGATTGAAGACTGCTTAAAGCCTGCCAGAAACCACCCTCTCAAGACATCAAAAGAAACATGGCCTGGCTGTCAGCCCTCTACAGAATAATAGCTGGAGCAACACCAGGAGACTTGCTGATGTTTAAGCCAGGCTTTTGTCTCTGTGCTAAGGACACAGACTGATGTTTTCATACCAGTCCTAGAACTCAACACAGGATTGACAGTAGGAAGGTTCCTCACGCCACAGCCTATGAAACTAACTATAAATATGCACAGTTTATTTATTTACATCAATTCAAATGCCAGTTCCAAAATCTCAAGGTAGGTGGTAAATGTTAAACTTGTAACCCCAGACAATGCAATGGATTACACCTTTGTAGAAACCACACATTTTCTATAAAAGTGGTGAATCTCTAGAATTCTCTAGACCAGAGATTTGTGGTGGCTAGATCATTAGAAGTATTTAAAGTGGGAGAAGATACATTTTTGAAAGGTCGGGGAGTTGAGGGCTACCCATGATCATATTGAATGGTGGGCAGCTTGAGGGGTCTGGTGGCCTACTCCTGCTCCTATTTTGTGTTCTTCTGGTGATCAAACATCATGAAAATTTACCCCACTGCTTGTACTTCAGCAGCAGTGACACCCTTCTAAATAACAATCAAACTCATTAACCCCCAGGTTTTCTTGTTGACTACCACGCCTGTAACCCAACCCCAAAATGGCCAGGAAATGGACTGGTTCCAGAAGAGTCAGCAATTATGTCATTAATAATGTCATTACAACACAAGTGATAAAATGTCATAAATGATTTTTAATTTTGCAGTAGCTACTGATTTGGATTTGGAGGACTACAGCAACTTATAGAAGGACATTAACAAATGCACAATAAACAAATAATTGACCAACAAAGTTCAAAGATGATTGAAAGGTAGAACAATTTGATCAAAAGAATAGAAGGTCAGATTTCTTCGAAGTGCAAATCTAGATGGTTTGAAGAGGAGGAGTATCAGAGTGCATATTCACAAGAGTTGTAACAGATATTAGCAAGGCAATAAAAAGCAAACAAAACACCAGGGTTTATTTCAGGAGGAAGAGAACAGAAAATTATGCAAGGTAGCCTAAAACAGAGTCAAATCTTGGCCATTTTATAAAAGGCATAGATATTTAACAAGGATAAGATCTGACATGCCAGCACTGATGCACAAGGACAAATAATTTGGGTCTCTTTTAAACACAGAACAGTAGAGCACAGCACAGAAACAGGCCCTTCAGCCCATGATGTTGTGCCAAACTAAATTAGCAATTAAATGCCCAACTAAACTAATCCCTTCTGCCTACACAATGTCCATATCCCTCCATTCCCTGCACATTCATGTGCCAATCTAAGAACCACCGCCCCAGGCTGCACATTCCAGGCAACTCTTGAGAATAGTTTAGGGGTGACCAAATAGAGGTCTTTAAAGTTGTGAAGGGTTTTGATCGAGTAGATACAGGGAGCACATTTACACTTGCACAGGGAAGGAATGTAACCAAAGGTCATCAAGTCAAGATAGTCACCAAGACAAAATCCAACAGAGAATTCAGAAAAAAATTCTTAAACCAAAGAGGGGCGAACGTAGAACCACCCACAAGGAGCGGTTGAAGCAAAGAGAATGGGGGTAATTGGGATGGGGGGGGGAAAAAGGTGGACAAGCATGAGGGAGAAGGGAATATTGAGGGTTAGGCTGAATGCATGAGAAAAGATGGATGCAGCTTAAGTTAGCCAGGTTTGACCCAATTCTGTCCCATGTATCCTCTGCAATCCTATGTAATTGTGGAAACCTAACAATAAACAGATCCAATGTAGATTGCTGGTTATCTTTCTTCTCTCCCTTGATTAGATGTGACACGATGCTTGGCAACCTCAATCTGGTTGGGAACTTTGCTGTGTGACAAGATATTTCAACACACAAAATATGAAGAAAAAAATGGTTCTGGAAACCAACAATAATGTTGTCAGTGCAGTCTTTGAGGCTGGTATAAATTTCCAGATTGCATAATTTCCAAAATACCCACTGTTAGCTCTTGGCTGTCTACAGCACCTTATACTCAAAGTAGAATTTTTGTAGGATGCCACCGAATTACAAGAATGTGCACAGTAAGCTCCCTCAAACAGCAATGTGTTCTTTTGGTAACGTTGATTGAGGGTTAAGTATTACCCAAACCATTTTATGTAATTCACCTCTTCAAAATAGACCACATAGGAGCAGAATTAGGCCATTCGGCCCATTGAGTCTGCTCCGCCATTCGATCATGGCTGATTTATTTTTCCCCCTCAACCCCATTCTCCCCGTAACCTTTGACACCCTTACTAAACAAGAACCTATCAAGAACCAAGAATATACCCAATGACTTGGCCTCTACAGCCGTCTGTGGCAATGAATTCCACAGATTCACCGTCCTCTGGCTGAAGAAATTCCTCCTCATCTGTCTAAATGGGTATCCTTTTATCTTGAGGCTGTGCCCTCAGGTCCTAGACTAGAACCCACAACTAGAAACATCCTCTCCACATCCGACCTATCCAGGCCTTAAAATATTCAGTAGGTTTCAATGAGCTTCCCCCTCATCCTTCTAAACTCCAGCAAGTACAGGCCCAGAGACATCAAATGCTCCTCATACGTTAACCCTTTCATTCCTGGGATCATTCTAGTAAACCTCCTCTGGACCCTCTCCAATGCCAGCACATCCTTCCTTAGATACAAGGCCCAAAACTACTCACAATACTCCAGATGTGGTCTGACCAACACCTTATGAAGCCTCAGCAGTACATCCTTGCTTTTATATTCTAGTCCTCTCAAAATAAATGCTAACATTATATTTGTCTTCCTTACTACTGACTCAACCTGCAAGTTAACCTTCAGGGAATCCTGCACTAGGACTCCCAAATCCCTTTGCATCTCCGATTTCCGAATTTTCTCCCTGTTTAAAAAAGTCTTGTGGCAGCCCGCACACGCGGGACTCGAACCGCCATCGGGAGCCGCAGGCAGACACGCAGTAACACGTTTGGAACTACCCGCTCAGGGTGGACCCTCTGGGGACAGTCGGACGTCACATCCACTCCGCGGATCGCAGGGGCCCATGGGATGGGAGATTTAAGCGCATGATTTTGAATCGGTAAAGGTTTTTTTTTTTGAGTTCAGCACTCTCTGCCTCCATGTGTTCCTTTGGTAGTGCGTTGCATGCGGTTACAATCTACACTTTTATTCTTTCTACCAAGGCACACTTCCCTACTCTGTATTCGATCTGCAACTTCTTTGCCCATTCTCCCAACCTGTCCAAGTCCTTCAGTAGACTCCCTACTTCCTCAACACTACCTGCTCCTCCACCTATCTTTGTATCATCTGCAAACTTGGCCACAAAGCCATCAATTCTGTCATCCAGATCATTAACATATAACGTGAAAAGTAGCAGACCCAACACTGACCCCTGGGGAACACCACTAGTCACTGGCAGCCAACCAGAAAAGGCCGCCTTTATTCCCACTCTTTGCCTTCTGCCAATCAGCCAATCTTCTATCCATGCTAGTACCATTCCTGTAATACCACGGGCTCCCATATGTTTAGCAGCCTCATGTGCAGCACCTTGTCAAAGGCCTTCTGAAAATCCACGTAAACAACAGCCACTGACTCTCCTTTGTCTGTCCTGCCTGTGGCTTCCTCTAAAAATTCCAACGACTTCAGCCTATTTTATCCTGAGCTTCCAAGTACCTCGAAACCTCATCCTTAATAATGGACTTTAAAAACTTACCAACCACTGAAGTCAGGCTAACCGGCCTATAATTTCCTGTCTTTTGCCTCCCTCCCTTCTTAAAGAATGGAGTGACATTAGTGATTTTCCAGTCCTCTGGAACCATTCCTGACTCTGGTGATTCTTGAAAGATCATGACTAATGCCTCCACAATCTCTTCAGCTACGTCGTTCAGAACCCCAGCATGTAGTCCATCCAGTCCAATAACTTATCCAGCTCAGTTTCCCAAGCACCTTCTCCTTAGTAATAGCGACTACACTCACTTCTGCCTCCTGACTCTCTCAAATTTCTGGCATGTTGCTGGTGTCTTCCACATTGAAGACCAATGCAAAATACTTATTCAGTTCGTCTGCCATTTTTTTGTTCCCTACTACTAACTCTCCAGCATCATTTTCCAGTGGTCCAATGTTCACTCTTGTCTCTCTTTTACTCTTCATATATCTGAAAAAAAAACTTTTGGTATATTATTAGCCAGTTTACCTTCATATTTCATCTTTTCTCCCCTTATTGCTTTTTTAGTTGCCTTCTGTTGGTTTTTAAAAGCTTCCTTTAGCTTCCTGCTAGTGTTTGCAATATTGTATGCCCTCTCTTCTGCTTTTATGCTGTCTTTGACTTCCCTTGTCAGCCACGGTTGCCTCATCCTCCCTTTAGAATGCTCCTTCTTCTTCTTTGGGATGAACTGATCCTATGTCTTCTGAACTACTCCCAGAAACTCCTGCCATTGCTGCTCTACCGTCATCCCTGCTAGGGTTCCCTTCCAATGAACTTCGGCCAGCTCCTCTCTCATGCCTCTGTAGTTACCTTTAATCAACTGTAATACCGATACATCTAATTTTAGCTTCTCCCTCTCAAACTGCAGGGTGAATTCTATCATATTATGGTCACTGCCTCCTAAGGGTTCCTTTACCTCAAGCTCCCTAATCAAATCTGGTTCATTGCACAAAACCAAATCCAGAATTGTCTTTTCCCTGGTGGGTTCGACCACAAGCTGCTCTAAAAAGCCATCTCATAGGCATTCTACAAATTCCTTCTCTTGGTATCCAGTGCCAACCTGATTTTCCCAGTCTACCTGCATATTGAAGTCCCCCATGACCAACGTAACATTACCTTTCTTACATGCCTTTTTTTCAGCTCCTGTTGTTATTTGTACCCCACATCCTAGATACGATCTGGAGGCCTGCATATAACTCTTATCAGGGTCTTCTTTATACTTGCAGTTCCTTAATTCCTTAACTCTACCCACATGGATTCTACATCTTCTGAGCCTATGTCACTTCTTGCTAAGGATTTGATTTCCTTTTTTTAAACCAAGAGAGCCACCCCACCCCCTTTGCCCACCTGCCTGTCTTTTCGATAGGATGTGTGGGGTTCCTTGGATGTTTAGGTCCCATCTATGATCTTCTTTCAGCCATGACTCTGTGATGCCCACAACATCGTACCTGCCAATTTCTAACTGCGGTGTAAGCTCACCTACCTTGTTTCGTATACTGCGTGCATTCAAATATTACACCTTCAGTCATTCACCACCCTTCTTCTTCCATTTGTCTCCATGTTGCCTGAAGTTAAATTCTTATCCTTTTCTCAATTTTGCCTCTTTTATTTTATTCTCGAGACTTCAGTAACCTCTCCTGTGCTCTCTTTCCCTTTTACTTCATCCATACCAGAGGGCATACATTTAAGGTGAGAGGGGGTAGGTTCAGAACAGACGTGAGGAGTACGTTTTTTTACTGAGAGAGTGGTGGATGCCTGGAATGCGTTGCCTGATAGGGTGGTGGAGGCAAATTCATTGGGGGCTTGGATGGGCACCTGAATACGAGGAAAATAGAGGGATATAGGTATTCTGTAGGTAGGAGGGAATAGCTATGTCGGCACAACATTGTGGGCCGAAGGGCCTGTTCTGTGCTGGACTGTTCTATGTTCTATATTTTTTAAGGAAAAAAAATATTGTTATAGGATCTCTTGCGTTCATCTCAGGGAAAAGGTAGACACAGAATTTGATATTCAAGAGACAGCACTTGCACTGCAACATATTGAACTATCAGACCAGATTTAGGCTTAAGTCTCTGGGGTGAAACTAGAACCTAAACTGACAGATGGTTTTAACCTATTAACTATCCAAATCAATGCACACAGATTACAGCAAAGATAAATGGGTGCTCTACGAAAGTGCAAAGGCACACCAAGCCTTCACGAGAAAGGATTTGAATTTCCAATCATGAAATAATGAGGTTGAAAGCAGATCAGGTTTGCAGCTCTGGGGTAGGGTGATGGAAGATCAAGAACTGTTGGACACATTTTGGTTAAAATAAATGTTAGCAGTAAAAGTAACAATGAAAACGCTCAATTCTCGTTAAAAACACAAGTGATCCTTTAGGATTCCTTCCCCAAAAGAAATTCACTACCTTTATCTGGCTACATAAGAAAATTGGATCTGGAGTAGGCCACTCAGCCCCTCAAGACTGTTCAGCAATTCTAGATAATCATGACTGATCTACCCCAGGCCTCATCTTCTCCTCTGTGCCAGTTCCCTGTAGCCCTCAATTCCCTGATCTTTCAGAAATGTGTCTACCTCCACTTTAAAGACCCCCAACGATCTGGCCCCCACAACCCTCCACAGTAAAGAATTCCAGTGATGCGCTACCCTTGGAAGTTCTTACGCACCTCAGTTTTAAAATGACCACCTTCAATCTTGTAACTGTACCCCCTCATTCGAGATTCCCCCACTAGTGGAAACATCTCGACACTTACTCTTGCATGCCCCTTAAGGATCCTGTATGTTTCAAGATCACCCTCATCCTAAACTCCAAAGAGTACAGTTCTCATTTATTTAGCTACTTGTGATAAAACAACCCTCTTATCCCAGGAAATAGCCCAGTGAATCCCTTTTGGACTGTCTCCATTGCCACTATATCCTTTCTTAAATAAGGAAACCAAAACTGTGCCCAGTAATCCAGGTGTGGCCTCACCAACACTCTGAACAATTGTAACAATACATTGCTCTGTCTAAACCCGAGCTCTCTTGCAATAATGGTCAATATAGTATTTGCCTTCCTAACCACTTGCTGCAAATGCTTGCTAACTTTTTGCAGTTCTATACTTCGCTCACCTGCCATCTCTTTCCATTTAGATATCTGCCTTAAGATTCCTCACCAAAGTGCATAACCTCACACTTTCCTACATTTAACTCCATCAGCCAAGCTTTCGCCCACTCAATCTATATCCTGTTTGCCACAATGTGACTCCATTGTTCAAAAAGTAGGAAGAGAGAAAAGCAGGTAGTTATAAGCCTGTAATACATGTTGTTGGCAACATGTACTCCCACCTATTTTCAGCAAACTTCAAACACTTACTCTGGCTACTCCTCAAGGTTATTAATAAAAATCATAATTAGTTGAAGGCCAATTAATTATGATTTGTATTAACGGGGCACTCCACTAGTTACAACCTTCCAGCTTGAAAAACCCATCTATTCCAACCCCATTATAAGCAATCTCCAATTCACACTAATATACTTCCCTGAATATCATGTGCTCTTATCCGTGCCCCAGCCTTCTGTGCCACTTTGTCAAACACCTTCAGAAAATACAAATATACTACAACAAAGGTTAGAAACAGAAAAAACTCAGGTCAAGCCACATATGTGGGAAGAGAAACAGAGTTAATGTGTCAGGTCGAAGACCCTTCTTCAGAACAGGTATGGAGACAAAAGAAGCTTGTTAAGATGCAGGGAGGATCGACATCTACAGGTTACTTACATCAACTCTGCTCATTATATCCTTGAAGAACTCCAGCTAATTTACAAAAAAGGATTTACCTTTCATTACACCATGTTGACGTGGTTTGATGAGTACCTTAGATATAGCAGAATTAGATAATCAGATACAGCCTCTCCAGCAGAAAATGTGGGATATTATGGAGAAAGTTATCAGGATCAGACACGAAGTAACCAGTTGGGTCAGGATGCATCCCAGGTGACTTTGGATAAAGTTTCTGAAGCCCCTTCAAGATACAACAAACCTGATTATTGACCATTTAGACATTACTTCTAGGACAGCACACAAGGCTGAAGTATTTGCCACCTACACTAGTTGGGTACTGGCTATAATTGGCACAAATTTATCACGAGTTGTGATGTCCTTGATTATAGATTCCAACATGTTGCCAACAACATATATTACAGGCGTATAACTACCTCCTTTCTCTCTTCCTCCTTTTTGAACAATGGAGTCACATTTAAGGTTTTTCAATCAACTGGTACCTTCCTGCAACTCAACCGGTGGTTCCAACATCTTCTCAACAACTTCCTTGAAAACCCTCAGACCATAAGTTTTTCCAGTGCCTTGCCCATCATGGTTATTGTTACAAGTTCTTCCATAGTATTTGAAACTAATCCATCAGAAATCTTTGAAATGATTTGGAGCGGGAGCATTGAAAAGAGGCGAATCTCTGTGCGTGTGCTTGTGAGTTTAATCTTGCAGGAGTCCAAAAGAGGCACATTTGCAAAATGTAAATAGTTGATTGGGTAATTAACAGTAGCCAATACAAAGAAGGTAGCATCAAGTGGAGCAGCCATTGTGACAGTGGGGACAGATGGGAACCCGAGTGATAGGTTAGAGGTTGGTGCATTTAGTGTACAAGTAGATACAGAGTGTAGAGAGACTGTGAGGAAGGATAGGCAGTTGAAAGGGCAAAATTGCAGTCAGCTGGATGGGCTGAAGTGTGTCTACTTTAATGCGAGAAGTATCAGGAACAAGGCTGATGAACTGAGAGCGTGGGTAAGTACGTGGAACTACAACGTTGTTGCCATTAGAGACTTGGCTGTCACAAGGGCAGGAATGGCTGCTGGATATTCCAGGGTTTAGATGTTTCAAAAGGGAGAAGGACAGAGGTAAAAGAGGTGGGGGAGTGACTTAGCTGATCAGTGACAGTGTCACAGCTGTAGAAAGGGAGGATGTCCTGGAGGGATCGTCCACTGAGTCAGTGTGGGTGGAAGTCAGAAACAGGGAATGATCACTCTATTGGGAGTATTCTACAGACCCCCCCCAATAGCAGCAGAGATGCTGAGGAACAGATCAGGAGGCAGATTTGAGAGGTGCAAAAATAACAGGGCTGTTGTCATGGGTGATTTCAACTTCCCTAATATTGATTGGCACCTCCTTAGTGTAAAGGGAATAGATGGGGCAGAGTTTGTTCGGTGTGTCCAGGAAGTATTCCTGACACAGTATGTGGATAGACCAACTAGAGGAGAGGCCATACTGGACCTGGTACTAGGCAATGAGCTTGATCAGGTTTCAGATCTCTCGGTGGGAGAGCATTTTGGAGATGGTGACCATAACTCCTTGACCTTTACCATAGCCTTGGAGAGGGATAGGAGCACACGATATGGGAAAGTATTTAACTGGGGAAGGGGGAATTATGATGCTATTAGGCAGGATCTTGACAGTGTAAATTGGGAACAGATGTTCTTGGGGAAGGGCACAGCAGAAACGTGGGGGTTCTTTAAGGAATGCTTGCATGGGGTTCTGGATAGGTTTATCCCATTGAGGCAGGGCAAGGATGGTTGAAGGAACCATGGTTGACAAGAGACGTAGAATATCTTGGCAAAAGGAAGAAAGAAGCTTACCCAAGGTTTTGAAAGCAAGGATCAGACAGGGCTCTGGAGAGTTACAAGGTAGCCAAGAAGGAGCTTAAGAATGGACTTAGGAGAGCTAGAAAGGGGCATGAGAAAGCCTTGGTGAGTAGGATTAAGGAAAACCCCAAGGCATTCTACACGTATGTGAAGAATAGGAGGATGACTAGAGTGAGGGTAGGACTGATCAGGAATAAAAGAGGAAACATGTGCCTGGAGTCGGAAGAGGTAGGGGAGGTCCTTAATGAATACTTTGCTTCAGTATTCACCAGAGAGGGAAACCTTGACATTTGTGAGAATGGCGTACAACAGGCTGATATGCTAGGGCATGTCAACGTGAAGAAAGAGGATGTGCTGGAACTTTTGAAAAACATTAGGATGGATAAATCACCGGAGCCAGATGGGGTATATCCAAGGTTATTACAGGAAGCAAGAGAAGATTGTTGTGCCTTTGGCGATGATCTTTGCATCCTCACTGGCCACAGGAGTCGTGCCAGATGATTGGAGGGTGGCAAATGTTGTTCCTTTGCTCAAGAAAGGGAGTAGGGTTAATGCTGGGAATTCCAGACCAGTGAGTTTTACTTCAGTGGTGGGCAAATTACTGGAGAAGATTCTCAGAGAAAGGATTTCTGAGCATTTGGAGAAGCATAGGCTGATTAGGGACAGTCAGCAATAGCTTTGTGAGGGGCAGGTTGTGCCTCACGAGCCTGATTGAATTCTTTGAGGATATGACAAAGCACATTGATGAAGGTAGAGCAGTGGATGTGGTATACATGGATTTTAGTAAGGCATTTGATAAGGTTCCTCATGGAAGGCTTATTCAGAAAGTCAGGAGTCATGGGATCCAAGGAAACTTGGCTGCATGGATTCAGAATTGGCTCGCCCATAGAATACAGAGGGTGGTTGTAGATTGAGAGTATTCTGCCTGGAGGTCAGTGAACAGTGGTGTTCCGCAGGGATCTATTCTGGGACCCCTGCTCTTTGATTTTTATAATTGACTTGGATGAGGATGTGGAAGGGTGGGTTGGTAAGCTTGCAGATGACACGAAGGTTGGTGGAGTTGTGGATAGTGTGACAGGTTGCTGTAGGTTACAACAGGACATTGATAGGATGCAAAGCTGGGCTGAAAAGAGGCAGATGGAGTTCAACGCAGAAAAGTGTGAAGTGATACACTTTGGAAGATTGAATTTGAAGGCAGAATACAAGGTTAATGGCAGGACTCTTAGCAGTGTGGAGGAACTGAGGTATCTTGGGGTCCACGTCCATAGATCCCTCAAGGTTGCTGTGCAGGTCAATAGGGTTGTTAAGGCAGCGTATAGTGTGTTAGCTTTCATTAGTCAGGGTATTGAGTTCAAGAGCCGCGAGGTAATGTTGCAGCTCTATAGAACTCTGGATAGACCACACTCGGAGTTTTGTGTTCAGTTCTAGTTACCTCATTATAGGAAGGACGTGGAAGCTTTAGAGAGGATGCAGAAGAGACTTACCAGGATGCTGCTTGGATTGGAGAGCACGTCTTATAGGTTGAGCAAGCTAGGGCTCTCCTCTTTGGAGAGAAGAAGGATGAGAGGTGACTTGATCGAGGTGATAAGAATGGACAGCCAGAGACTTTTTCCCAGGGTGAAAATGGCTAACACGAGGGGGCATAATTTTAAGGTGATAGGAGGAAGGTACAGGGGTGATGTAAGAGGTAATTTTTTTTTACCCAGAGTGGTGGGTGTGTGGAATGCACTGCCGACAGATGTGGTAGAGGCAGATACATTAGGGACATTTAAGAGACTCTTAGATAGACACATGAATGATAGAGGAATGGTGGGGTATGTGGGATGGAAGGGTTAGCTCGATCTTGGAGTAGGATAAAACGTTGGCGCAGTATCGTGGGCCAAAGGGCCTGTACTGTGCTATAATGTTCTATGTTCTATTGTTGTCTTTCACAGTGAAGAGTGTTGCAAAGTATTGAGTTAACTTATCTGCCATTTCTATGTTTCCCATTATTAATTCCCCAATCTCATTCTCTAGGGGTCCAACACTTACCCTAGCTACCCACTGGTCTAACACTAGCCCTTGTCAATTTTTGCACTCTGGCCTTTAATTTAATATTTTCTTTAACCTTTGTCTTTTTCCTGGGTTCCTTCATTCCAAATATGATGCATCTCTGCTGAGTGTTATAAACTAGATGCTTAAATATCTGGCACTGCTCATTCGCTAACTAATCCCTTCGCCCATTTACCAAGTACAACCGAACAGCTTACCCTTGAACCATTCTAATTGTCCTTATTTATGTTGAGGATACTAGTTATGGACCATGGTCCACCCTCAAACTGTTTCTGGAGTTCTACCATGTTGTAGTCACTACTCCCTAGGTGATCCTTAACCACATCTTTTATTAACCCTACCTCATTATGCATGACCAAATCTGAAAAAAGTTATTCTCTGGATAAGCTCTATAACATACCACTAAGAAATAATCCCTGACACACTGCACAAAATCCACTTCTAGGGCAGCACTGCCAGTTTGATTTGTCCAATGAATATGCAGATTAAAATCATCCATGATAATTTGCAGTTCCTTCTGATATGTTTTTAATATTTCCACATTTATGCTTTATCCTGTAAGTAGCAACATCTTGTGGGGGGGGGGGGAAGGAGAAGGGGGGCTATCAACAACTCCCACCATTTCTCCTTTCCCTTGCTGTTCATTATTTCCACCCAAATCAATTCCACATCACCATCTGTGCCTATATCACTTAATGTCACACCGATACCTTTCTTAATTAACAAAACCACCCCACTTCCTTTCCCTTGCCTTTACTTTTAGAATCTTGAATAACCTGAAATAGAGTTTCCAGTCCTGGTCATCTCACAATAACTATTAGATCATACTCCTATGTTACTAATTGTGCTGTCAACTCCTCTACAAGTATTAGGTGCATTGAGATAGAGACCCATAAGCTTTGCCCTTTGGCACTATTCACTTACTTTGGTTTATTTCTCCCCCTTCCTGTCACACTTTGACTTTCATTTTCCCCTCACTATCCTATACCACTACATTTTTTAAGTTTTGATTCATTAAGCTTTCCATCATTAGATCCCTCCCCACCTCCCTTTCTACATAGGTGAGCAGACTCATCTCCCATGCAATTCCAGCAAACACCAACTTGGGTGATACTTGACTGTTTATTGATACCGAACTTACTCGTAGAAGTCATCTTGGCAGTCCTGCGGAGCTGAAGTTGACTTGCCTCCACCCTTGTTCTGCAGGTCCCAAGGTGGCTGATGAGACCAATATAGGACCCACAGACTCAGTCACTGTTGGAGCAGGTGGTGTTTGAGGGCAGGCAAGGTGAGAGCGGGGTGGGGTGAGGGGTAGTTTGGGAGGTGATATCCTTGTTGTTTTTATGGGCTTCTTCATGCTCCAAAGAGATAAAATTCCCAATGCTATCCCAGATGCGTCTTTGCTGTTGAGTGGTCATAGGTCAGATTCCCAAACAAAAACAAAATCAGTGAGGATGTTACACTTTTTCCAAGGATGTTCAAGAACATCCTGGAATTTTTCTCCTTATCCCCCCATTATCTCTTAGTCAGAGCTATAGGGCCTGTTTCCATGCTCTTCGACCCAACTCGATCACACTGACCAATTGGCCACCTGACCTAGTCCCATTTGCCTGCATTTGGCCCATATCCCTCCAAACCTTTCCTATCCACGTACCTGTCCAAACGTCTTTCAAACATTGTAATTGTACCCACATCTACCACTTCCTCTGGCAGTTCGTTCCACATACCCACCACTCTTTCTGTGAAAGGTTTGCCCCTCAGATCACCTTATCCTCCAAGGAATATAGTCCCAGCCTATCCAGTCTCTCCTTATAACTCAAACCCTCCAGTCCCTGTAGCATCCTTGCAAATCTTTTCTGCACCCTTTCCAACTCAACATCCTTCCTATAGCTGGTTGACCAGAACTGCACACAATACTCCAAGTGTGATCTCACCAACATCTTCTACAGGATAGAATTCAGTTTGGAGTGCCTGCTGCAGCACTGAATAATGTGGCAATTAGGAGGTACTGACAGGGGAATGGCCAGTGACTTTGGTTCACTACTTCCACCCGTGGATTTGGACGATTCTGTGGAAACAGCATTGGTAGTACTTCACCAGTACTGAGGTGCTGTTGTTGGTAGTCCAACAACATCTGATTAGCATGGGGAAGACAGGGATCACTGCTGTCCAACAGACCATGAGTTTTATAAGATATCTTTATTAGTCACGTGTACATTGAAACACCCAGTGAAATGCATCTTTTTGCATAGAGTGTTCTGGGGGCAGCCCGCAAGTGTCGCCACGCTTCCAGCGCCAACATAGCATGCTCACAACTTCCTAACCCGTACGTCTTTTGGAATGTGGGAGGAAACTGGAACACCTGAAGGAAACCCATGCAGACACGGAGAACATACACACTCCTTACAGGCAGCGGCCGGAACACTAACCGCTGCACTACCATGCCTGCCATATTTGATGTCCTGATCTTTAAATTCTCCTCCTCAAACAGCCCAAGGCTGTGCTAGTGCACTGAAGACAATGGTGAATTTCATTATCAACACCTACCCTCACTGACAGCTAGTTCTGAAAAATGACAAGTGGTTTGCTTGCCACAATGTGGACATTTATTTTCAAAGGGAAGTGCTGTGTATCAGATGTAAGTTAGTAGTGCAAATTTGTTTTGTGGTTATTGAGCATAAGGCACATTCACTTCAGTGAATAAGTCAATGACACTGAGCGTTCCCCCTCCAAACTTGCATATATGTAAACATCATCTACACAATGCAGCTCAATAACCAATGTTGGAGTGACCTCGGTTCTGCAGTGGAGACAACACAAGTTACATGGTTTCCCATTTACACTATAGATTAGTTTCATTACAACGGGAAGCTTGACAGCAACAAACCTTGCAAGGTTTCAGTCAGCTCGGGCACCAGTGGTCAACATGATTAAAACTGCCAGAATTTTGAGGGTGCAGAAGAGGTTCACCAGGATGTTGCCTGGATTAGCGAGGAGAGAAAAAGGAGTGAATCCAGACATTGGCAGTAAGCAAGGACCAGTCTGCCCGAGCCCACCTGCTCCTCAACAGGTGCCAATGGATGTGTGCACATATTCACATCCACGAAGCAGGACCTTGACCCTTGCCAACCTGGCAAAACCTTGTTCTGCCAAGCCTGTGAAGCTGCTGATATGTAACAGCTATCCCACGTTAAAAAAAGAAACACACAGGCATCTTCCACTCTGAAATAGCTCAAATTGCTATCATTACCTTTTCAAGAGAAAACCAGCGATACCATCACAGGAATGAAAAGGAACATCCAGAGCTACGAGGTCCAAGTGGATGGAAATATGCCATATTTAGAGAAGAAAATTCTCCTTGTGCCCAATCATTGATGCTCCATAAATAGTTCTCCCTATGCCCAACCGTTACAGTTGGAAGAGAGAACTAACCATTCTCAGGTACAAAGACCAATATAAAAATATTCATTAAATCAAATCTCCCTGGTGGTTAAGTGATTGTAATTGTTTGCCTATATTAATGTAGGCCTTTGTTGCCCTTGATCAGAGTTGTCCAATACCTTAGCCACAGGCTCTATGTGACCAATTCAGAACATATATGGGTAATTATATTTTTCTCATCAATTATTACCATCAATATTAATTAGCAATGGGGTCTCCATGGATTCAGTCTTAAATGACTGTAGCCATGGGAAACAGCCTCTCAATATGCATCAAACCCCTATGAATTTTATATTCCCAAAGATTCCTCATAGGAAAACCTCTCTCATCTCTATCCCAGTAACATCTAGAAGTGGTAGAGGCAGGTACAATTACAATGCTTAAAAGGCATTTGGACAGGTTCATAGGTAGGAAAGGTTTGGTGGGATGTGGGCCAAATGCAAGCAAATGGGACTAGCTCGGTAGACAACTTGGTTGGCATGATCGAGTTGGGCTGAAGGGACTGGATAACTCTACAAACCCCTCTGTCAAATATGTGATGAAAGGTCATTGACCTGAAATATGAACTTGGTTTCTCCTTCCATAGATACTGCTTGACCTATTGATTTTTCTTACAGTATTTCAAGTACACCCTTGCTTTAGATAAGGTGATCAAAACCCAATGACTGAGATGTAGTGAGTCTTGGTTACTCTGATGCTCCAATCATTGAGCAATAGAAGACTACATTCTATTTGCATTCTCAATTTCTTACTGTAGCCGCATATTAACTTATCCATCCTATCAGTACTGCTTTCCACAACATCACCTCGTAGATAACCATCCAAATCTTACAAATGCAAAGGAATTCACCCCAATAAAAGAAAAAATAAAATGAATTTATTCATTTTTATTAAATAAATGCAGTGAGGATCTGATGAAAATGAACACAGGATACAACATATTCATTATTTTTAGCCAAACATGCATCATCTGTCATTCTATCCGGGATGCTAGCAAAACAATGTAGGTCTCCAAACTCAAATCTTTCTATTTTAAATACATATACTGCTGGCACATAATTGATAACAGGCTGTAAGGATCATCACTAAGGTCTTTTCCCTCCCTCAGTTCCCTGCATGCTGTGTAAAAAAAAACTAATGCAAATTTAAGATACTGCAGATGCTGCAAATCTGAGATTAAAACAGAAAATGCCAGGGATACTCAGCAGGTCAGACAGCATCTGTGAAAGTTAAAATTAAACAGACCAACAGGGAGGGAGAGAGAAACCAAAAGGGAAGGTCCGTGATTTGGGTGTCAAAATATTTCACCATTTTTCCCCTTTGGTTCTCTCTGCCTCTCTACTTTTCTCTGCAATTAAATACTCATTTTGAACTCCTCCACATTTGATTAATCTAAAACGTTGCTGTTTCTGCAGGGACGGTGCCTTACCCGAGGATTTCCAGCTTTTTCTGTTGTCATTTCATATTACAATACAGAAATGTTATTGGCAATTGGTTTATTGTCACATGTACTGAGATACAGCAAAAAGATACAGCACTAACCTAAAAGATGTCAGTCTGACGAAGAAACAGAACAACAGGTTGGGCAAACTTCTGCACTTTTATTTCTGCAAGTTTATTTTATAAAGTAATCATGTGTTTTTCTTTTTCAGAACATTCCTTCTTCTTCAGCCCTTTGCCTCTTCTACCTATCCCCTCAGTTTCTTGCATCTCCCCCCTCCCCCACCCACCTACCCCCTCTCACCGGCCAGCCTGTGTTCCTCCCCTCCATCCTTATTCTGGCTTCTGCCCTCTTCCTTTCCAGTCCTGATGAAGGGTCTTGGCCCAAAACATCAACTGTTTATTTCCCTCTATAGATGCTGCCTGACCTGCAGAGTTCATAGACCATAGAACAGTACAGCACAATACAGGCCTTTCGGCCACAATGTTGTGCCGACCTTTAAACCTCGCCTAAGACTATCTAACCCCTTCCTCCCACATATCCCTCTATTTCAAATTCCTCCATATGCTTATCTAGTAATCTCTTGAATTTGACCAACGTACCTGCCTCCACCACCGCCCCAGGCAGCGCATTCCATGCCCCAACCACTCTCTGGGTAAAAAACCTTCCTCTGATATCTCCCTTGAACTTCCTGCCCATTACTTTAAAGACATGCCCTCTTGTATTGAGCATTGGTGCCCTGGGAAAGAGGCGCTGGCTGTCCACTCTACCTATTCCTCCTAATATTTTGTGCACCTCTATCATGTCTCCTCTCATCCTCCTTCTCTCCAACGAATAAAAGACCTAGCTCCCTTAGTCTCTCCTCATAATGATTCCTCCAGCATCTTGTGTGTGTTGCTCCAGATTCCAGAATCTCTTGTGCATTTGTTTTTAAACAGGTTGTGAAGGCACTGTGACCAATTGTTAACACACTGCTGGGGATGACCCTGCCTGATGTTTTGCCACTTGCAGAAAAGGAGGATCAAAAAACTGCAGATGCTTGAAAATTGAAATGAAGCAAGATGTTGAAACACACAGCAGGTCAGGCAGTATCTGTGGAAAGGGTTAACGTTTCAGCTGGAAGACTCTTTCCACAGATGCTGCCCGATCTGCTGAGTGCTTCTGGCATTTTCTGTGATTGCAGAAAATGTGTTAATAAATACAGCAAAATGAAGTACACGGTAGCAACAAATATAATCGTGAAATGGGGCCCCTCCGTCAACACCACTCCCTCCCTGCATTCATACCATTACACACCCCTCCGAGTTGAAGAAACAATTCACGCAAAGTATCTAGATTACAGTAAAACTACTTCCTTTGCAAATGCACTAGCTTTAAAAAAAACACAAAAAGCAAACCGCTGCAGGAATTTAGCGAATCGAGCAGCATTTAGGGGTAGGGAAGGAATTGTCGACGTTTCAGGTCGAGACCTCACAACAACTTTAAAATCCACGCTGGACATACTCAGCCAGTGGAGGGAATAGTTTTGGGGCACTGACCTTTCAGCAGAAAGGATTTGAACGGAACTGAAACACAACGCTACTTCTCCGCGCGGGAGTTTCCAGCATCTTCTATTTACAACTTACTGCACACTCCACACACAAACCCATGTGGGCCTTCTAAACAACACACACAGGGATCTCAAAGGGAAGGACCCTGCAGACAAAAGAATCCTCCTAACGATCAAGACATCACGCCTTCCAAGCAGTAAATCAACAAGGCAAGCACAATTAGACAAGGAGAAAGTTTTTATCAGCAGCGGTAGTGGCGTTGCAGGAAAATCTCCTTCCTGCAAACCTTCCCCCCCCCACCCCCCCCAGAAGCGAGGAAGGTAAGAAACTGGGTCCACAAGGGTAAAGCAATAGAATTGCTGAACACGGCAGCTCCCGAGAGAATAAAGCAGATGGCATTAAGTTGCTATGCTTAATCCCACAGTGGGGCATTCGTGTTCAACGACAGAACCTGCAAAGTTAAGATTAAAACCAGTTTTGGGAACATGGCAATTAACCCTCCCGACGAGCAAACAAACCCACAGTCACCGGCCGTGTCAAATAGGGAAACACATGGCGGGTGGAAGAGACTACAAGGGAGGGAAGAAAGCACCCAACACCCAGCCTGCCGCTCACAACGTACCGGCTGCCAGCACCAACTCCACCCCACTGGCAGCCGCCGTGTTGGGGGGGGGGGGGGGGGGGGATTGTTGCCCAGATCCCGGGTTCCTCCACAGCCCAGGCAAGGAGGGCAAAGTCTGGAATAACCTGGGATATCCCAGGGTAAACAGTGGCGGCGGGGGTCACCAGGGAATGAACCGATGGGGAAAGAGTAGGATGGTGGGGGAGTCGAGTGGGGAGGGATAAGGGTAGGGAGATGGCGGGGTGGTGGTGAGGAAAGGTGGTGGTGCAGGGGGTATTGCTTGTTCGGAGGGGGTGGGGAAGGGAGTGCTGGGTCAGGGTAGGGTGGGGAGGGGAGGGGAGGAGATGCCGGGTCAGGGAGGCGGGACAGGGGATGGGGGACAGGAGATTGGGGGTGGGGGACAGGGGATGGGGGACAGGAGATTGGGGATGGGGGACAGGGGATGGGAGACAGGGGATGGGGGACAGGGGATGGGAGACAGGGGATGGGGGACAGGGGATGGGGGATGGGGGACAGGAGATTGGGGGTGGGGGACAGGGGATGGGGGACAGGGGATGGGGACAGGGGACAGGGGATTGGGGGTGGGGGACAGGGGATTGGGGGTGGGGGACAGGGGATTGGGGGTGGGGGACAGGGGTGGGGGACAGGAGATTGGGGATGGGGACAGGGGTGGGTGATGGGGAACAGGAGGGGGTGATGGGGGACAGGGGAGGGTGATGGGTGGGTGATGGGGGGTGTCAGGGAGCGGGAAGTGGGTGCCCCCGGCCGGGCGGGCGGGCCCTCACTGACTCCGATCTCCCCTCAGAGGGTCTCTCACCTTTCTGAGCGGAGAACGCCGCGTACCAGGACACCGAGACCACACTGCACAAGACCACAGCCGTCAGAACAGTTCCATTTCGGAGCCTCATCTCACCGGGCAGACATTATTGTGATTATTTATTATTGTATATTCTCTAGCGCGCACCTTCCACCCTCTCTCTCTGGGACCGCTCCACCTCACTACATCCCCGCGCGGATGCCTACTTACGCCAGCCAGCGGCGGCGGTGCGCCTGCCCGATGACGCATTCGTCGCCCCGCCACGCTGCGGATGGATATCCAACCCCAGACTGGTAGGTGCGCTCTTTAATTTTGCGGTTGGTTCTCGCTCGGTCGGTAGAATTTATTATTTTTATTGCTGAAGACATATGAAAAGATACTAAGATTAAAATATACTATTCCAAGGCAGTATGGACCGTGAGTTAAGTGGATGAATGAATATATAATTGCAGACCATGTCTTCTGAATGATGATGCTGTTGAAGCTGAGTGACCAGTGTCCCTGGAGTATCCATGGCAACCAAGATTGGTGACTGGAAGTTTGGCCAAATGAGAGGGACTTGCATTTTTTTTATTAAAAAACTCCAAATTTTTACCTCTTCGGATTAAATACATGTTTGCTTTTATATAACTAATCCTAATACTTGCAGAGATGTATATTTTGGAAAGCTGGTCTCTCCACAGTGTCATTCAGGAAAATAAATAAGGGTATGAGGTGGTTCAGTCATGGCTGTTCCCTGTCTTGTCCACTTTCCTCCTTGCCCATATCCTTGATTCCCTTGGTACTGTATTAAAAGCCATTGCACCATGGACCATTCTTTACTGATGCCCAGTTTGGGATTTCTAGGACCACTTCAGATTCGATTAGTTTATTGTCATATAAAACATTACAGCACAGTACAGGCCCTTTGGCCCACAATGTTGTGCCGAAATTTTATCCTGCTTTAACCCTTCCCTCCCACATAGCCCTCCATTTCTCTATCATTCATGAGTCTATCGAAGAGTCTCTTAAATGTCCCTAATGTATCTGCCCCCACAACCTCTGCCGGCAGTGCGTTCCACGCACCCACCACTCTCTGTGTAAAAAAAATTACCTCTGACATCCCCCTTATACCTTCCTCCAATCACCTTAGAATTATGTCCCCTCGTTTAGCCATTGTCACCCTGGGAAAAAGTCTCTGACTGTCCACTCGATCTATGCCTCTTATCATCTTGTTCACCTCTATCAAGTCACTTCTCATCCTCCTTCTCTCCAAAGAGAAAAGCCCCAGCTCGCTTAACCTATCCTCATAAGACATGCTGTCCAATCCAGGCAACATCCTGGTAAATCTTCTCTGCACCCTCTCCAAAGCTTCCACATCCTTCCTATAATGAGGCAACCAAAACTGAACACAATACTGCAAGTGTGGTTTGACCAGAGTTCTATACAGCTGCAACATCACCTTGCGGCTCTTGAATTCAATACCCCGACTAATGAAGGCCAACACACCATACGCCTTCTCAACAACCCCATCAATCTGCATGGCAGCCTTGAGGGATCTATAGACATGGACCCCAAGATTCCTCTGTTCCTCCACACTGCTAAGAGTTCTGCCTTCAAATTCAATCTCCCAAAGTGTATCACTTCACACTTATCAGGGTTGAACTCCATCTGCCACTTCTCAGCCCAGCTCTGCATTCTATCTGGCAGAGACTTGGCTGTCACCAGGGTAGGAATGGATATTGAATATTCCTGGATTTCAGTGTTTTAAAAGGGATAGGGAGGGGGGGAGAAGAGGAGGAGGGGTGGTGATACTGGTCAGGGACACTTATTACAGCTGCAGAAAGGGTGGGTAATGTAGAAGGATCCTCTCTAGAGCCAGTATGGGTGGAAGTTAGGAACAAGAAAGGATCAGTTACTCTACTGGGAGTATTCTATAGGCCCCCCAGTAGCAGCAGGGATACTGAGGAGCAGATTGGGAGGCAGTTTTTGGAAAGGTGCAAGAATAACAGGGTTGTTTTCATGGGAGACTTCAACTTCCCAAATATTGATTGGCACCTGCTTAATACCAAAGGTTTAGATGGGGCAGAGTTTGTTAAGTGTGTCCAGGACGGATTCCTGTCACAGTATGTTGACAGGCCGACTAGAGGGAGTGCCATATTAGATCTAGTATTAGGTAATGAACCAGGTCGGGTAACATCTCTCAGTGGGTGAGCATTTGGGGGACAGTGACCACTGCTCCCTAACCCTTAGCATTGTAATAGATAAGGATAGGAGCAGAGAGGACAAGAAGATATTTAGTTGGGGATGGGCAAATTATGAGGCTATAAGGCGAGAATTTGAGAAAGTAAATTGGGATGACATTTTTGAAAGGAAATTTACTATTGGGATGTGGTTGATGTTCAGGGATATCTTGCAGGATGTTAGGGATAAATTTGTCCCGGTGAGGCAGAGAAAGGATGGCAGGGTGAAGGAACCGTGGGTGACGAGAGGTGGAACAACTAGTTAAGAGGAAGAAGGCAGCATACATAAGGTGCAGGCAGCAAGGATCAGACAGGGCTCATGAGGAATATAGGGTAACAAGGAAGGAACTTAAGAAGGGACTGAGGAGAGCGAGAAGGGGACATGAAAAGGCCTTGGTGAGTAGGGTTAAGGAAAATCGCAGGGCTTTTTTCACTTATGTGAAGAGCTGAAGGATGACGAGAGTAAAGGTAGGACCAATTAGAGGCAAAGGTGGGAAGGTGTGCCTGGAAGGTGTGGAAGTGGGTGAGGTTCTCAATGAATACTTCTCTTCAGTATTCATCGAGGAGAGGGGCCTCGATAACGCTGAGGACAGTGTTGATAAGGTTAATGTTCTAGAGCATGTAGATATCAAGAGAGGATGTGTTGGAGCTGTTAGAAAATATTAGGACAGATAAGTCCCCGAGGCCTGACGGAATATTCCCCAGGCTGCTTCAGGAGGCAAGGGAGGAGATTGCTGAACCATTGGCTAGGATCTTTGAGTCCTCGTTGTCCACGGGAATGGTACCGGAGGATTGGAGGGTTGCCAATGTTGTCCCCTTATTCAAAAAAGGTAGTAGGGATAGTCCAGTGAATTACAGACCAGTGACCCTTACGTCCGTGGTGGGCAAGCTGTTGGAAAGGATTCTTAGAGATGGGATCTATGGGCATTTAGAGAATCATGGACTGATTAGGGACAGTCATCATAGCTTTGTGAAGGGAAGATCATGTCTCACAAGCCTGATAGGATTCTTTGAGGAGGTGACCAGGAAGATTGATGAGGGTAGTGCAGTAGATGTGGTCTACATGGAACTTAGTAAGGCGTTTGACAAGGTTCCACATGGTAGGCTTCTTCAGAAGGTCAGAGGGCATGGGATCCAGGGAGGCTTGGCCGTGTGGATTCAGAATTAGCTTGCCTGTAGAAAGCAGAGGGTTGTGGTGGAGGGAGTGCATTCAGATTGGAGGGCTGTGACTAGCGGTGTCCCACAAGGATCGGTTCTGGGACCTCTACTTTTCGTGATATTTGTTAATGACTTGGATGAGGGGGTAGAAGGGTGGGTTGGCAAGTTTGCAGACGACACAAAGGTTGGTGGTGTTGTGGATAGTGTGGAGGACTGTCAAAGGTTGCAGAGGGATATTGATAGGATGCGGAGCTGGGCTGACCAGTGGCAGATGATGTTCAATCCGGAGAAGTGTGAGGTGGTACACTTTGGAAGAACAAACTCCAAGGCGGAGTACAAAGTTAATGGCAGGATTCTGGGTAGTGTAGAGGAGCAGAGGGATCTGGGGGTTCATATCCACAGATCACTGAAAGTTGCCTCACAGGTGGATAGGCTAGTTAAGAAAGCTTATGGGGTGTTAGCTTTCATAAGCCGTGGGATCGAGTTTAAGAGCCACAAGGTAATGATGCAGCTCTACAAAACTCTGGTTAGACCACTCTTGGAGTACTGTGTCCAGTTCTGGTCGCCTCATTATAGGAAGGATGTGGAAGCATTGGAAAGGGTGCAGAGGAGATTTACCAGGATACTGCCTGGTTTGGAGAATATGGATTATGAGGAGAGACTAAGGGAGCTAGGGCTTTACTCTTTGGAGAGGAGGAGGATGAGGGGAGACATGATAAAGGTATACAAAATATTAAGAGGAATAGATAGAGCGGACAGCCAGCACCTCTTTCCCAGGGCACCAATGCTCAATGCAAGAGGGCATGGCTTTAAAGTAATGGGTGGGAAGTTCAAGGGAGAGATCAGAGGTAGGTTTTTACCCAGAGAGTGGTTGGGACATGGAATGCACTGCCTGGGGTGGTGGTGGAGGCAGGTACGTTGGTCAAATTCAAGAGATTGTTAGATAAGCATATGGAGGAATTTAAAATAGGGGGATGTGGGGGGAAGGGGTTAGATAGTCTTAGGTGAGGTTTAATCGGCACAACATGGTGGGCCGAAGGGCCTGTATTGTGCTGTACTGTTCTATGGTTCTAATATCCTGTTGTAATCTACAGCAACCTTCTGCACTATCCACAACACCACCAACCTTTGTATCATCAGCAAACTTACTAACCCACCACTCCAAATCCTCATCCAAGTCGTTTATAAAAATCACAAAGAGCAGGGGTCCCAGAACAGATCCCTGCAGAACACCACTGGTCACCTACCTCCAGGCAGAATATGCTCCATCTACCACCACTCTCTGTCTTCTGTGGGCGAGCCCATACGAGGTGAACACGAAAGATCCTACAGAACTATTACGAAGAAGTACAGGAATGTTAACTCCTGATGTCCTGGTCAAAACTTATTCATCAATCAAAACAATTGATAAAGCGGATCATCTGGTTAGTATCACATTCCTGTCTGAGGGGTCTTGCTGTGTGCAAATCAGCTGCTGTGTTTCCTACATTAAAACAGTGACTACCCTTAAAGAAGGTATTGTGTTAGCTGGAAAACACTTTGGGATGTGCTCCGTTAACAAAGCTCGGTCATCCACCCAGTATCTCCTTGTATATCTTGATGTGAAAATGTGTTTGATGCTCCTCCTGGTTGTTCTGTAATCATTTCAGTGACATTGGTGATAGTTGAACATTGGCTGCAACTTTAAGGAGAAAATTCTCCATCTGTTCTCTGAACAGTACTATCAACTTTCTTGAGGAATGAGAACTTAATTAAGTCTCATGCTTTAACATTTTATCGGAACAGCTGCAATTCCAACACTGCAGAACTTCCTTGGTACCGCTCTGAAATACCAGTGTAGATTTTGTGCTGGTGAAAGGATCAAACCTAGAACTGTCTTGCCCTTTGGTGAACCATGATTGTCTCCAAATCATGACTGATTGTTTATCCCTTCCACCCGAGTGCTTTATGTCAATGACGTATACTTTCAAAGTATATTCCCATCGTGATGCAGGGAAACAGGGCAGCCAATCCATAGAAAGCATCCTATCTGGATGCATCACGGCTTGGTATGGCAACTGCTCTGCCCAGGACCACAAGAAACTACAGAGATTTGTGGACACAGCCCAGTGCGTTGTGGACACCAGCCTCACCTCCTTGGACTCTTGTCTTTACCTCTCACTGCCTTGGTGATGCAGCCAGCATAATCAAAGACCCCACCCACCCGGGTCATTCTCCCTTCTCTCCTCTTCCATCGGGTAGAAGATACAGGAGCCTGAGGGCACATACCACCAGTGGAAGGACAGCTTCTACGCCATTGTGATAAGACTATTGAATGGTTCCCTTATAGGATGAGATGGACTCTGACCTCACGATCTACCTTGTTGTGACCTTGCACCTTATTGCACTGCACTTTCTCTGTAGCTGTGACACTTTACTCTGTACTGTTATTGTTTTTACCTGTACTACCTCAATGCACTCTGTACTGACCCAATGTAACTGCACTGTGTAATGAATTGACCTGTACGATCGGTATGCAAGACAAGTTTTTCACTGTACCTCAGTACAAGTGACAATAATAAACCAATACCAATACCAATACACAGTAACATCCCACAAATGGAATTGTGAAGTTACTTGATTTTTTGTGGTACTATTTGAGGGAGCAATGTTGACCAAGACACAGGGTGCATTCCTCCCTAAAAACCTGTCTAAATTTCATCACAATGATTATCCTAGATTATGTGCTTAACTTGCTTAAAATGTAAAATTGTTCCTGTGACCACAACCTTTTGCCCAAAGCAGGATAATTACCAGTTAATCCAAACAAACCAAAATAAAATATTAACAACACGGACCTGGTTAGCCAGCATCTGAACAAGAAAGTTGTTTAATATTTGTCAAGACTTCCCACTTCTTTTTCTGTTCCCAAGAGAAAAAAATAACTTTTCTCTTTTACCTCATCCTCTCTTATGTTCTTTTCAGAGTTGATGGTATCTTGGATTGAGTAGGATTTTGCAGTGGGAGTAACTGGGAGGATACCAGCACACACTGTTATTCAGCCCCACTACTGACAGCTGCACATCCACAGTATAATGCTGAACTCGCAAAGCTGGTGTCTGAGTTACCAAGCTCCAGCAGTTGAAATTTTTTAGCAAGAATCACACGGAATGTGTGAGATTGCAATACACAATCAGCGGAAATCTGCTGAACCTGCCTGTAAAGACAAGTTGTGGTCATTCTACTGAAAGGGAACTTCTAAATATATTATCACCAACAAATAAGCCACACATTATAAATGTACAAAATCTCATTTCTTAAGATTTTGAATACTGCTGGAGATTTTAAAAAAATAAGTATCATTTTTTAATCTTTTCTGTTCCTTTTATCTCTGTCTTACTCTCATCCTTTTTCTCTTCATGCTACTTTGCTGAATCTATGTAATTTGTCATTGAATTAAACATTTTAACCCACAGTGCCTGGTTAAGTAAGAGTTTCCATCTGATTGGTTGAGGAGGCTTTTCCTGTTCACAGTCAAAGTCAAACGAGTTTATTGTCAGATGCACAAGTCCATGTGTACACAGGTGCACTGAAAAACTTACTTGCAGCAGCATCACAGGCACAGAGCATCAGATAAGCAGCATTCACAAGAAAAACATAAATTAAACATAAATTATACACAATTTTTACGAGAAAACACAATTAGAACAATAAAAAACAAAGTCCATTTTAGTGCAAAGTGATCAAAGTGGTCATAGTGTTGCTAAACTGTAGTGGTGATTAGCGTTTTGCCAGTTGGTTCAAGAACCCAATGGCTGAAGGGGAGTAGCTGTTCTTGAACTTGGTAAATTGGTTTATAATTGTCAAATGTACTGAGGTACAGTGAAAAACTTGTCTTGCATACCGTCCATACAGATCAATTCATTATAACAGTGCATTGAGGTAGTACAAGGTAAAATCAATAACAAAAGTGCAGAATAAAGTGTTACAGTTACAGAGAAAGTGCAATGCAGGTAGACAGTAAGGTGCAAGGTCACAACGAGGTAGATTGTGAGGTCATGAGTCCATCTTATCATACAAGGGAACCATTCAATAGTCTTATAACAATGGGATAGAAGCTGTCCTTGAGCCTGGTGGTACAAGCTTTCAGGCTTTTGTATCTTCTATCCGATGGGAGAAGAGAGAATGTCCAGGGTGGGAGGGGTCTTTAATTATGCTGGCTGCTTTACCGAGGCAGTGAGAAATGTAGACAGATTCCATGGAGGGGAAGCTGGTTTCCATGATGTGCTAAGCTGTGTCCACAACTCTCTATATTCTTGCAGTCATGGACAGAGCAGTTGCCGTACCAAGCCGTGATGCATCATGATAGGATGGTTTCTATGGTGCTTTGCTAAAAATTGGTGAGGGTCAAAGGGGACATGCTAAATATCTTTAGCCTCCTGAGGAAGTTGAGGCGCCAGTGAACTTTCTTGGCCATAGCATCAGCGTGGTTGGACCAGGACAGGCTATTGGTGACAGGCTCTTGACCTCAGTGCCGTTAATGTGAACAGGAACATGTACACCGCACCACCCCCGTCTTGAAGTCAAGAACCAGCTCTTTTGTTTTACTGACATTGAGGGAAAGGTTGTTGTCATGACACCATGTCACCAAGCTCTCTATCTCCTTCCTGTACTCCGATATCATTATTTGAGATATGGCCCACTACGGTGGTACCATCTGTAAACTTATAGAGTTAGAACAGAATCTGGCCACGCAGCCTTGAGTGTATATGGATTAGAGTAAGGGGCTGAGGACGCAGCTTTGTGGGGCACCAGTGTTGAGAATATCGTGGCAGACATGTTGCTGCCTGTCCTCACTGATTGCAGTCTGTTGGTCAGGACATCAAGGATCCAGTTGCAAAGGGAGGTGCTGAGTCCTAGGTTTAGGAGTTTTGAGATGAGTTTGCTTGGGAAGGCAGAGCTGTAGTCAATAAACAATAGTCTAACATAGGTGTCTTTACTGTCCAGATGCTCCAGAGATGAGTGTAGGGCCAGGGAGATGGTATCCGCTGTAGACCTGTTTCGACAGTAGGTGAATTGCAGTGGGTCAAGGTTGTCTGGGAGGCTGAAATTATTGCATGCCATGACCAGCCTCTCGAAGCACTTCATGATGGTGGACATCAGAGCCACCGGGCAGTAGTCATTCAGGTAATCATTGGTGGTGTGGGACTTCAGGCTTCTGTACCTCCTGCCTGATGGTAGCTGCAAAAAGTTGGCACGGATGCTGGGGATCTTTGATGATAGAACTTGTCTTCTTGAGGCAGCGCCTCCTGTAAATACTACCAATGGTGGGGGTGGATGTGCCCGTGATGTATTGGGTGGAGTCCACTAATCTCTGCAGTTTTTTGTGTTCCTGTGCACTCCTCCCTACCAGACTATGATGCAACCAGTCAGGATACTTACAACAGTACATCTGTAGAAGTTTGTTAGAATGTTCGGTGACAAGCCAACCCTCCTTAACTCCTAAGAAAGTAAAGACGTTGGCTCGCTTTTGTTAAGATTGCATCTTTGTGCTGGGTCCAGGACAGGTCATCTGATATGTTAACACAGAGGAATTTAAAGCTGCTGACCCTCTCCACCATAGTCCCAGAACTACTGAGCAGAAAGTTCTGAAAAAGTTTAAATTTTAAGAACAGTTATTCATTTACTGCTGTCTCCAAAACCTGGGCCAATCAAAATTGCAGTTTCACTTCATTTGTCAGTGAGAAAACAAAAAAGTCCACAAATGATTTGAAAAAGAAGATAAGCTTTAATTTCTGCATGCCTTTTACAATCTCAATGATTGGAACAACATTTTAGCCAAGGAAGAGTCATTACTGTTGTTATAATAAGGAAACACAGCTGCCATTTGTACACAGCAAGCTCCCACAAATACCTTTGTGATAATGACCAGATCATAAGTTTTCACAGTGCATTTCTAATGAATGAAATTGATAATAAAATCAACCAATGAGAGGCAGCAAGCCTTTGCCCTTTTTAACCATGAGACTTAAAGGGCCACTATCTTTCGGGGTGATTTATCAAATTGTATATTTGCACTGAACGTTGTAATTTATCATATTGGCAATTAGTATAACTTGATTTATTTTTTTTTAAATTTCTGAATGGACCCCAGTGTCCGGAGAATTGAAGGGGGCATTCACTGGTATCAGAAGAGTCTTGGCACAGGTGCCACCTGTATAGGATCACAGGATTATTGCAACACAGAAGGAGGTCATTCGGCCCATTGAATCTGTGTGGGCATCAGACAAATAGAGTTGTGGACACAGCCCAGTCCATCACGCAAACCAGCCTCCCCTCCACTGACTCCATCTACACTTCCCGCTGCCTCAGGCAAGCAGCCAACGTAATCAAGGGCCCCTCCTACCCCAGTCATTTTCTCTTCTTCCCTCTCCCATTGGGCAGAAAATATGAAAGCTTGAGAGCACGTACCACCAGGCTCAAGGACAGCTTCTATCCCTCTGTTATTAGACGCTTGAACGAACCTCTCATACGCTGAAAGATGAACTCTTAATCTCCCAATCTACCTCAGCGTGGTCCTTGCTCTTTATCTACCTGCACTACACTTTCTCTAAAACTGCAACTCTATATTCTGCATTCTGAGTTTCTTTTAACTACCTCAATGTACTTATGTACGGAATGATCTGTCTGGATGGCACGCAGACAAAAGTCTTTCACTGTATCTCAGTACATGTGACAATAATAAACCAATTACCAATTAGTGAGCTAGGTGGTCTTTTATTGACAATCTGGTAGTTTTTGCAGTCAAAATTACTAAAACTAGTTTCCCCCAAATTCCAGACTATTAATTGAATCTGAATTCCACAGCTACTGAAGTGGAATTTGAACTTGAATCTCTGGATTATTTGTTCAGGGCTCCAGGTAATTAGTCTTGTAATTTAACAGCAGCACCACAACCAAACATATCTGTAGCACATAGTACTCAACTATCACGATGAAAACTTGCATCTATGTCAAAGTCGAGTTTATTATATTCACAAGTCCATGTGTGCATAGATGCAACAAAAAACTTACTTGCAGCAGCATCACAGGCACAGAACATCAGATAAGCAGCATTCACAAGAAAAACATAAACTGATCATGAATTATACACATTTTTTACCAGAAAGAACACAATTAGAACAAAAAAAAGTCCATTTTAGTGCAAAATGATCAAGTGGTCATAGTGTTGCTAAACTGTAGTGATTGGGGTTGTGCTGGTTGGTTCAAGAACCGAATGGTTGAAGGGAAGTAGCTGTTCCTGAACCTGCTGGTGTGGGACTTCAGGCTTCTGTACCTCCAAGGCATTTCACATTAATATTACCAAAGAATATTTGACACCAACCCATGAAAAGAGATCTTAGAGCAAACAACCAACAGTTTGATCAGAGGGAAGGAGAAACTTAAAAGAAGATAGAGAGGTTTAGAAGCAGATGCCTTTTCAAAGAGAATTGTGGAGCTGAGGGTCTCAGTGTCTGAAATTACAGTAGCCCTTGAAGGGATGAATTTAAAATAAGGAAAGCACAAAGTCCAGAATCAGAGGAATACTACAACTACACTACCTCAATCAGCATTCAATGTTGTAAAGAACTTATAAAGAACCTATAAAGAATTTAATCCAGTTATTCTAACACTGTTTTCCCTTTAACAGATAAAACCTGATACTCCTTCAGCAGTCAAGTCGTTTATTGTCATACACACAAGTACATTGCCGTACAAGTATAATGAAAAATTTGCTTGCAGCAGCATCACAGGCACGTAGACAATGCACAGAACACAAATTATACGAGAGTGAAGAAAATTACAGTAAAACAAAACATTCAAATAAAAACATAAGTCCATAATGGTGCAAGAGGTGGTCTGTAATGTTCCCTTGCTGAGGTAGGGTTAGGGTTCTGCAGGTTGGTTCAAGAACCGAATGGTTGAAGGGAAGTAGCTGTTCCTGAACCTGGTGGTGTGGGACTTCAGGCTTCTGTACCTCCTGCCCAGTGGTAGCAGTGAGAAGATGGCATGACCCAGATGGTGGGGATTCCTGATGAAAGATTCTGCCTTCTTGAGGCAGGGCATCCTGTAGATGCTGTTAGTGGTGGGGAGGGCTGTGCCCATGATGGACTAGGCTGTGTCCACTACTCTCTGCAGCCTCTTGCATATCTGTGCATTAGAATTGCCGTACCAGGCCATGATGCAACCTGTCAGGATATTTTCAACAGTGCATCTGTAGAAGTTTGTCAGAGTAGTGAAGCTGCAGGAACCCCTGCCTTTACAACTGAAGCCACTCACCTCTCACTGGATTGGCAACTCCAGATAAGGTTGTGGTCAGAGTGACACCCATGTTGATGATGGTGGGGAACATGATGTTGGTAAAGCAATTGAATGTCGAGGTGGGAATGGTCAGATTTGTGGGGCTGGTCATGGTTTACATTCACATGGTGTTAACTCTACTAATCTCCCTGAATATTCCCTGAATATCATTTTCCAAGTAGGCAACTTCAAATTTGTTGACAATTTTTCACAAGGTTGCAGAAGTAATCACAATACTTTCACACTAGCCCAACCCTGAATACCGTCTGCTACACGGGCCTCCTCTGTTACCTGTCACACACCATCCTGACTTGGAAATAGTCATCAATCCTTCGTCACCGCTGGGCCTAAATCCTTGAATTCCCTTCCCGATGGCAGGATGCGAGTTTATCATGACGAAACCGTCACTGGGAGGACTGCAATAGTTCAAGCTCAGCACCATCTTTTCAATGGCAGAAGCAGCATTATACATTGGCCTTGCCAGCAAAACTCGCACCCCATGAGTGAATAAAAAGATACAAAACAATGTTTTAAGCAGAAATTGTAGCAACATTTCTGTCTGAAACTTTCCTTCAAATCTACTTCTCAATTTAGACTGCAGAAGCATTCATAATACCTTAGTAATATCAAAGGTTCTTTTGTTGATTAAAGTCCACTGACCGCTGGATTAATGTGTGGCTTGATATTTTTAATCTGATACAGAATTTATAACTGCTTCAATTAGTTCTGAACTTGAGAGATTTCGTCAATATAAACCATTATGAAAAGTTGAGTTAGGTGCATGCTTCTTTTTCTGACATAGTTTAAAGGATTATCTAATGAAATACAAGTCTCATGATTCCTTGAATATGCAGATGCCAATCCCTAGTGGGATATAAAGGCAAGCACAGACTCAGCTGGTATTTCTTTAAATAGAAGATTAATGGATAATCTAATTGAAGTGTTTAAGATGATTAAAGGAGTTGATAGGGCAGATAGAAACTATTTCCTCTGCTGCGAGAATCCAGAACAAGTGAGTAATTTTTAAATTTATTTCGGCGTTACTGCAAAGAGCAAAGGTGGTGTTGATGTGCCTTCCTGAACTGCTGCAATGCGTCCGGTGAAAGTGCTTTCACCGTGCATTGGGGAGGGAGTTCCAGGATTTAGGGAATGGAAGGCCGGTGATCTACTTCCAAGTTAGGATACTGTGCGGCTTGGAAGGGAACCTGTATCGGGTGGTGTCCCCATCCACCTGCTACCTTTATCTATCCAGGGTGTTGAGGCATCAGGTTCAGGAGGTTCTGTTGCAAAAACATTGGCAGATAACAACAGCGTCTCTTGAAGATGGTACGTACTGCAACCTCTGTGCACCTGTGGTGGAGGGAATGAACGTCTAAGATGAAGGGTTAGGTGCCAATCAAATGGGCTGCTTTATACTGCATGAGCTTCTCGTATGTTGCTAGAGATACACTCATCCAATGTAATGGGGAGCATTCCATCACACTTATTTGTGCCTAGTCTCAGGGTGTCAGGAACTGCGTTAGGAAATGACTTGCCCCTGACCCACTCTTGTAGCCACAGTATTTACGTTGTTGGTCTAGTTAAGTTTCTGGTCAACGGTGTCTTCCCAGAGAGTTGTGGATGCAGCACAGCACATCAAGGACACCAGCCTCCCCTCCTTGGACTCTGTCTTTACCTCTCATTGTCTTGGTGTAGCAGCCAGGATAATCAAAGACCCCACCCACCCGGGACATTCTCTCTTCTCTCCTCTTCCATCGGGTAAAAGATATAGGAACCTGAGGGCACGTACCACCAGACTTAAGGACAGCTTCTACCCCACTGTGATAAGACTATTGAACGGTTCCCTGATAGGATGAGATGGACTATGACCTCACGATCTACCTTGTTGTGACCTTGCATCTTATTGCACTGTACTTTCTCTGTAGCTGTGACACTTTGTACTGTTACTGTTTTTACCTGTACTACATCAATGCACTCTGTACTAACTCAATGTAACTGCACTGTGTAATGAATTGACCTGTACGATCTGTATGCAAGACAAGTTTTTCACTGTACCTCAGTACAAGTGACAATAATAAACCAATACCAATACCAATGGTGGGGATTTGGGGATAATACCTCTGACTATTAAGGAGACGTGATTAAAATAGCATAAAGTTAATGGCACGGTATCCAACTTAGACATTGATCTCGGCTTGGAAGAGGAACAATGGTTGAAGCCTTCTGCTCTTGAGGTTGATATTCCTGCTGTGAATAGAATCCCCAGGTCATGTTGTACCAAAGAGACTGTTATTTCCCCAGTTATTTTCTCCCAACCTGGGCACAGAGCCCATGGAATTTTCAAAAGAATTTCCAGGCCACAAGCCCTTCAGGCAAAGATTGTGCCCTCAGAGCAGTGAGGTTGTCGATCTTATGGTAGGAGAAGACAAAGGATCCATCCCTATCTGGCGAGTACCAAAGGGCAGAGTAGAGGGCAGGAGCTCAGGGCTCTCCCTTAGACTCTGGTGGTCTTGTGGCTGTCATTAGACATATTCATCTGGAGCACAGATGGTGCTAAGGAGCCAACCAAGGTGGGAATAGTCCGTCCTCTAAGCAAACCCTCTTTGTGGTGCATCACCTTCAAGCTCACCATTAACATGGCACTGACCTTGGGAACTTTCTCCCAGATATTCAGGGATTGGTAATCCCTGTGATTCCTTGAGATCATAGTTGCATGGTGAGCCCAAATCCCACCCCAAGAGCATCACACCCTGAACCTGCAGAAGTCCTCAGTATCCACACGCTACTCATCTGGTGTTTGAGCTGAGGCCATATCCCCTTTCCTTGAACAGAGGGCATCAGTGGTTTCTCTGTTGCACTGGGAGCCACAACCTGGGAAATATGGAAGGGACTAGCTGTCACCACTGGAATGGGTGGGAGTTCAGGGTGACCTTCACCTCTGCTGGCAGGGGCTGTCCCGACATGGGCATGCAACTGAAGCTCTAGAGGCAGCAGGTCACAACCCTCTGTCACCACTGACTTGGAACACCATGGCCTCGAGATACAGTGGTCCTTGGAGAAATAATCATGGGAGTTCCAAGTCTGTTACCAAAACGTGAGCACCTTAATAATATCAGAAAACTGAGAAGTGATGTAGACGACAATAATAATAAAATTTTTCCCTGAGATGAACATAATGGGATCCGATAACAATATTTCTTTTCTCCAAAGAAATGGATAAAGTAAAAAGGGAAGGAGAGCACAGGAGAGATTCCAGAATAAAAAATAAGACAGAACGATGTGAAAAGGATAAGAATTTAACTTCAGGCAACATGGAGACAAATTTGAGAAGGGGTGATGAATACAGGACTGAAGGTGTTATATTTGAATGCATGTTGTATATGAAATAAGGTAGATGAGCTTACACCGCAGTTAGAAATTGGCAGGTACGATGTTGTGGGAATCACAGAGTCATGGCTGAAACAAGATCACAGCTGGGAGCTAAACATCCAGGGATACACATCCTATCAAAAAGACAGGCAGGTGGGCAGAGGGGGTGGGGTGGCTCTCTTGGTTAAAAAAAGGAAATCAAATCCTTAGCAAGAAGTGACATAGGCTCAGAAGATGTATAATCCTTGTGGGTAGAGTTAAGAAACTGCAAGTGACAAAAAGACCCTGATGGGAGTTACATACAGGCCTCCGGATAGTAGCCAGGATGTGGGGTACAAATTATAACAAGAGATAGAAAAGGCATGTAAAAAAGGTAATGTTACGTTGGTCATGGGGGACTTCAATATACAGGTAGACTGGGAAAATCAGGTTGGCACTGGATACCAAGAGAAAGAATTTGTAGAATGCCTATGAAGTGGCTTTTTAGAGCAGCTTGTGGTCGAACCCACTAGGAAAAAAGCAATTCTGGATTTGGTGTTGTGCAATGAACCAGATTTGATTAGGGAGCTTGAGGCAAAGGAACCCTTAGGAGGCAGTGACCATAATATGATAGAATTTACCCTGCAGTTTGAGAGGGAGAAGCTAAAATCGGATGTATCGGTATTACAGTTGATTAAAGGTAACTACAGAGGCATGAGAGAGGATCTGGCCGAAGTTCATTGGAAGGGGACCCTAGCGGGGATGATGGTAGAGCAGCAATGGCAGGAGTTTCTGGGAGTAGTTCAGAAGACATAGGATCAGTTCATCCCAAAGAAGAAGAAGCATTCTAAAGGGAGGATGAGGCAACCGTGGCTGACAAGGGAAGTCAAAGACAGCATAAAATCAGAAGAGAGGGCATACAATATTGCAAGATCCAGCAGGAAGCTAGAGGAAGCTTTTAAAAACCAACAGAAGGCAACTAAAAAAGCAATAAAGGGAGAAAAGATGAAATATGAAGGTAAGCTGGCTAATAATATAAAAGAGGATACCAGAAGTGTTTTCAGATACATAAAGAGTAAAAGAGAAGCAAGAGTGGACATCAGATCGCTGGAAAATGATGCTGGAGAAATAGTAATGGGGAACAAAGAAATGGTGAGTGAACTGAATTTGTATTTTGTGTCAGTCTTCACTGTGGAAGGCACCAGCAATGTGTCTTCACTGTGGAAGGCACCAACAACGTGCCAGAAATTTGAGAGAGTCGAGGGGCAGAAGTGAGTGTAGTCGCTATTACTAAGGGGAAGTTGCTTGGGAAACTGAAAGGTCTGAAGGTAGATAAGTCACCTGGACCAGATGGACTACACCCCAGGGTTCTGAAAGAGGTGGCTGAAGAGATTATGGAGGCATTAGTAGTGATCGTTCAAGAATCACCAGAGTCAAGAATGGTTCCAGAGGACTGGAAAATCGCAAATGTTACTCTGCTTTTTACCATAGAACAATACGGCACAATACAGGCCCTTCAGCCATCCATGTTGTGCCACCCTTCAAACTACACCTAAGACTATCTAACCCCTTCCTCCCACATATCCCTCTAACTTAAATTTTTAAGAAGGGAGGGAGGCAAAAGACAGGAAATTATAGGTTGATCAGCCTGACTTCAGTAGTTGGTAAGTTTTTAGAGTCCGTTATTTGGGATGAGGTTTCGGGGTGCTTGGAAGCTCAGGATAAAATAGGCCGAAGTCAGCATGGCTTCCTTAAGGGGAGATCTTGCCTGACAAATCTGTTGGAATTCTTTGAGGAAGCCACAGGCAGGATAGACAAAGGAGAGTCCGTGGATGTTGTTTACTTGGATTTTCAGAAGGCCTTTGACAAGGTGGGAGCCCGTGGTATTATAGGAAAGGTACTAGCATGGATAGAAGATTGGTTGACTGGCAGAAGGCAAAGAGTGGGAATAAAGGGGGCCTTTTCTGGTTGGCTGCTGGTGACTAGTGGCGTTCCCCAGGGGTTGGTGTTGAGTCCGCTACTTCTCACATTATATGTTGATGATCTGGGTGACGGAATTGATGGCTCTGTGGCCAAGTTTGCGGATGATACAAAGATAGGTGGAGGGGTAGGTAGTGTTGAAAGAAGCAGGGAGTCTGCAGAAGGACTTGGACAGGTTGGGAGAATGGGCAAAGAAGTGGCAGATGGAATACAGTGTAGAGAAGTGTACGGTCATGCTCTGGTAGAAGGAATAAGGTGCAGACTATTTTCTAAATGGGGAGAGAATTCAGAAATCGGAGATGCAAAAGGACTTGGGAGTTCTAGTGCAGGATTCCCTAAAGGTTAACTTGCAGGTTGAGTCGGTAGTAAGGAAGGCAAATGCAATGTTATCGATTATTTCAAGAGAACTAGAATCTAAAAGCAAGGCTGTAATGCTGAGGCTTTATAGGTGTTGGTCAGGCCACATTTGGAGTATCGTGAGCAGTTTTGGACCTCATATCTAAGGAAGGATGTGCTGGCGTTGGAGAGGCTCCAGAGGAGGTTTACAAGAATGATCCCAGAAATGAAAGGGTTACTGTATGAGGAGCATTTGATGGCTCTGGGCCTGTACTCACTGGAATTTAATATTCCCTTCTCCCTCATGCTTGTCCACATTTTTTCACCCACCCCAATTACCCCCATTCTCTTTGCTTCAGCCACTCTTTGTGGGTGGTTCTATGTTCGCCCCTCTTTGGTTTAAGATTTTTTTTTCTGAATTCTCTATTGGATTTTGTTTTGGTGACTGTCTTGACTTGATGACCTTTGATTACATTCCTTCCCTGTGCAAGTATAAATGTGCTCCCTGTATCTACTCGATCAAAACCCTTCACAACTTTAAAGACCTCTATTTGGTCACCCCTAAACTTTTCTCAAGAGTTGCCTGGAATGTGCAGCCTGGGGCGGTGGTGGAGGCAGATACGATAGAGGCGCTCAAATGGTTCTTAGATTGGCACATAATTGTGCAGGGATTGAAGGGAGATGGACATTGTGTAGGCAGAAGGGATTAGTTTAGTTGCGCATTTAATTACTAATTTAATTAGTTTGATACAGCACTATTGTACTGTTCTGTGTTCTCTGTTAAATTCCAAGAACAGGAAACAGACCACTTACAACCAATCTCAGTATCATCTGGTACAGGCATCAGTTGATTAGGCTGAGCTGGCAACTTGCACTGAGTACTGAACTCAGAGTCACCACACTACCGAACCAGCCCAAGACTGCCTTGTATATATCCCTTTTAGTTCTTAGTTCAATCTAGCTGGCAGGCTCTGTGTTCGCTCGTGCCTGGTGTTACCCAGGGTCATTCCCCTCGTTATCAACCTCCATCTGCTTCCTTGCGAATTTCCAGTGTTAGGTACCAGCAACGATAGAATGTCGAGACATTTTTGAAAAAGCCAACCCCTGTGGGATTGCAGGGGATGAGGAAGCATGATTCGTTGAACATTGCTGCAGTTGATGGTTTATCAGTTCCAGCTGTCAGTGCTGACCTGCCTGAAAGTGAGTCGAAGTGAATCGAGGAGAGAGAGAGAGACACTGACTACTGGTCTCCGTATCGATGGATGAAGAACAATAGCTGTGTCTGTCACTACAATCCATGTATGGATTTTTGGAGCAATCAAGTGGGGTCCACTTCGTCGTTAACCTGCATTGGGAAACAAGTATTTCTGTGGGCGGCCACGTATCGAATGCCTTCGGGGTGGCAGATACTTCGGAACCAAGCAGTGGAGATCATTGGAGATTGAGGTGTCGTATGGGTTCCATCAGGGAACAGGTGGATTTCGTAATTTCTCTCTGCATTCTCTCTACATTTTCTCTTCAGTCAGTGGTGGTTTTGCAAAAGCCTTTGCTCATGTTTCACCTTACGACTTGCTGAACTGAACTTTGAGAACTATTCCTAGACTTAGGGTTTGGGAATTTGCCTCACACACACTTTGAGTTTATAAGATTTGGGGTTAATGTTTAACATCTAATGTTTTTGCTTTTCTTATTATTACAAGTAGTTATTAATAAAATAGTTTCTCACACTTATACATGACTTGGTGTGTTTCTATTGTTGCTGGTACGTAACACCAGACATCTCCTTCAAAGTCTGAATTGTGAGGCACACCCTCCCTCCTAATTAACATTCCTCTTATCGTGTTCCCACCTCACGTCTACATTGTGGGCATTGGTTCAAGCTACCGTCTGTACTGTCTGTTCATTCCTCACCATCCTTCGTACTTGGTCCTGCTGTCTCCTGCCACTGTATCTCATTAGTTCCTGGACTGCTTGACGAACAAAGTTCGTATCGAGTTCAGAGAAAAGGTATATTTGCATGGATTTATTTGAATTCCTAAATGAAAGGCCTCCTTGCTCCGTCCTTGGGGGTTAGCAACTGCAGGTGTGAATCCTTCATCTCCTCCCTGGAGGCCATGTCTGCCCTGCCTCTGATGTCCATCTCCTGCTTCAGCAGGAGCAGTAACCCACCAGCACCAACACAGAAGCTCCTGAGGTCAAGAGGAGAAATGAAAGTAACTTCACCTAAGCTTGCAGCAGATTGCGCTGCCCTCCGATGTTTCCTCAGAGTACTGCAGTGCAGTAACACACAAAATGCTGGGGGATCTCAGCAGGTCAGGCAGCATCTATGGAGGGAAATGGACAGTTGACGTTTCAGGCCAGGACCCTTCATCTGGGCTGGAAAGGAAGAGGACAGAAGCCGGAATAAAAGGGTAGGGGGAGGGGGTGAAGCACAGGCTGTCAGGTGACAGGTGAGTCCAGGTGAGGGGGGGTGGTGGGTGGGTGGGTGGGGGAGGGGGATGAAAGGGAGTGATGTGGGAAGCTGGGAGGGGATAGGTGGAAGAGGGAAAGGGTTGAAGAAGGAATCTGGTAGGAGAGGGAGTAGATCATGAAATAAAGGGAAAGAGGTGAGGAGGGGAACTGGAGGGAGAACTACCGCAGACATCATCAGGCGGGAGCTCGGGATAGACAATGAATTTGCGTCTTATCCGGTTCTGACGGGACTGATGAGGCCATTGTGGAAACCACAAACTCTCCCATAGATGGGGGAAGGAGGTGAACAGTGGTACAGACAGGTGGGTGGCTGGTGAGGTGATGTATCTCTTAGATAGACACATGAATGATAGAAAAATAGGGGGCTTTGTGGGAGGGAAGGGTTAGATAGATCTTAGAGCAGGATAAAATGTCGGCACAACATCGTGGGCCGAAGGGCCTGTACTGTGCTGTAGTGTTCGATGTTCCATGTTCCTTCTGCCCTTTACACTATGCTTCAGTGCACCCCTGATACACGAGCTTGATGTTCTCAACACCAACCCAACTGCTCCTTCCCCACTTTGACCAGTCGTCGGCCAGAGATTCCCTGGAGTCAGTGGGGATGTTGCCTTTTGTTTTCCTTCAGCACAACCTTGAAAACTTTACTTCTAACAATCTGGCAGGAGTGAGTGAAAAGTAGCTGAGTAGCCCTATAACTAGTACATCTGCAGCAGATGGAGTGCTCTGAGAAGGTAGTGGAATGTGACTCAATGATTGGCAGCTGTAGTGTTTGTGCTGGTGCATCCTGTGATGGAAGAGCTGCATCCATTTTCAGGGGTGCACTAATTGCACAGTTTAAGGCCAAAAATAATAAAAATAACTGACAGTGCACGAAATTTGTATTTCCAAAGCACTTTTCGTGACTTCAGGAGATCCCTAGGCACTTCAGAGCCAATGGTACTTTGCTGACTTTAACGTGGTAAAACATCAAAGGCAACGTTACAGGAGCATCATCAAACAATGGGGCAAGGATCATCAAGATGCTGGGAATCCTAAATCAGAACATAAAAGGCTGGAAATAGTCATCAGGTCAGGCAGCATCAGTGGAAAGAAAAACAGTTAATTGTTTGGCCAGAAGTGAGAAAAGCCAGAAATTGAACAAGTTGCAGAGAGGGGGGAGGATGGAGAGAACAAAGGGAACATCCATGATAAGGTGGGGACCAGGAGAGACTGAATGACATGAAGGGCAGTGGTGCCTGCTGAGAGAGGAGGTGAAGGGGCACCATCATGTTGCATCATTCAGTCTCTATTGGTCTCATCCTATCATAGACATTCCCTTTGTTCTCACCATTTCTCCCCACTTCTCAGGAACTGGGATAAATGACCAAAATGTTGAAAATCTCAATGAAGAAAGAGGTTTAATAGTAAAATTCCAGAGCATAGGACCTAGAGAACCAAAGACACTGAGGCCAATGGTGGTGACTACAACTGGAAGTGCACAAAGTGGTGAGGCTGCACTTGGAGTACTGTGGACAGTTTTGGTCATCCTGTTATAGGAAAGATGTGGTTAAACTGGAAAGAGTGCAGAAAAGATTTACGAGGATGTTGCCAGGACTTGAGAGCCTGAGTTATAGGGAGAGGTTGGCCAGGCTGGGTCTTTATTCCTTGGAACATAGGAGAATGAGGGGCGACCTTACAGAAGGGTTTTAAATTATGAGAGGCACAGATAAGGTGGACGGTAACAGTCTTTTCCCCAGGGTAGGGGAGTCCAAAACTAGGGGGCATAGCTTTAGGGTGAGAAGGGAAAGATTTAAAAGGGACCTGAGGGGCAACTCTTTCATGCAAAAGGTGGTGAGTGTATGGAACGAGCTGCCAGAGGAAGTGGGTGAGGCAGGTACAACAGGATCAATTAAGAAGCATTTGGATAGGTACATGGAGGGGCGGGGCTTTGAGGGATATGGGCCGAATGCAGGAAATTGGGACTAGCTGGGAGGGCACCACGGTTGGCATGGACTAGTCGGGCCGAAGGGCCTGTATCTGTGCTGTATTGCTCTATGACTCTGTGACTTTAAAGGCCGGAATTGGATGAACACAGAGAACTGTAGGAGGAAGGTTAATAGAGTAGGACAGGGATTTGAAAGCAAGTTGAATTTTTTTAAAACACTTTTTAATGAAACTAAGCTGGATAGATAAAGGACAGATCTACTACACGTCATCTAACTGAATGGTACAGAGACTCGGGAGACTGAATTTCATTCTGTTCTGATATGAAGACACAACTTAATGCCAATCTGTGAACACTAGAATGGAAGAAGTGCAATTGAATCTCTGCCTCACCTGGATAGACCCCTCTCACCTGAACTCACCTGCCAGCCTGTGCTCCTGCCCCTTCCCCTCCCCCTACCCGTTCATTCTGGCTTTTACCCTCTTCCTTTCCAGTCCTGATGAAGGGTCTCGGCCTGAAACATCAACTGTTCATTTCCCTCCATAGAAGCTGCCTGCCCTACTGAGTTCCTCCAGCACTCTGTGTGCTTTGCTCCAGATTCCAGCACCTGAAATCTCCCTTGTGTCACCTGGAAAGACCTTTTGGTTTTGTGGACGGTGGGAAGGGAAGAGGTGAAAGTTCAGGTGTTGCACCTCTGGCTTTTGCAAGGGAAAGTGCCAAATGACAGAGAGTGGTAGGCAGGGAAGGAAGAGCGAACCAGGGAGTGGGTACGGGAGGAAGGAGAGGCATATGTGTCTGGTGGTGAAATCTCACTGGAGCTGGAGATTTCACCACCGGATACCTATTCAGAATCAGATTTATTATCACTGACTTATATGTCGTGAAATGTGTTGTTTTGTGGCAGCAGTACAGTGCAAAAACATAAAATTACTGTAAGTTAAAAAAAATAAATAAATAGTGCACAATAAAGAAATAACAAGGTATTGTCCATGGGTTCCCCTTTCCTCCCTGTGCACGTTGCCTGCCACTTTAATTCACCATCCCACTATCACTCTGATGTCTCAGCTGTGGCTTCCTGCACCATTACAGTGACGCCCAATTTAAACTCAAGGAATAACACCTAATCTCCCATCTGGGCACACTGCAGGCTGCAGGACTCAATATCGGATTCCCTGACTTTACAAAACTCACTCTTTATGCTTAAATGAGACCTGGCCGTTTTTGCTGGTCATCTTCATTTTTGTTTTCCATTCTTTGTACCATCAAACCCTATAACATTACATTATCAACACCTTACACAGAGAAAGACTGTTAATGGCCCCACTGTTTCATTCTATCAAAGAAATTCCCTTTGTATAATCCATCTCCCTCCCCCAATTTCCTTGCCACCAAGACTAACTCCTTTCTGATGAAGAGTTCCAGCCCTGAAACATTGTCTGTTTCTCTTTCTGCAGATGCTGTCTGATCTGCTGGGTTTTTTTTCAGTATTTTCTGCTTTTCATTTCAGATTTGCCAGCATCTGCGGGTCATTTTGGTCAATTAATGCCAGTCTACTCGCCTTCACCACCTAGTGGTCAGATAAATGGCCTCCCAGCCTGGACTCAAGTTCCTCCCTGAATGGGGGAGAATTTAAAAATGTGGGGAAAATTGGGTGTTTCTCCACCTGTTCAATTTCAGTTATGAGTCTCTACACAAAACAAATACTGTCAGAATCAGAATCAGGTTTATTATCACTGACATATGATGTGAATTTGAGTCCTGATGAAGGGTCTCGACCCGAAACATCGACTGTTTATTTCCCTCTGTAGATGCTGCCTGACCCGCTGAGTTCCTCCAGCACTTTGTGTGTGTTGCTCCAGATTCCAGCATCAGCAGAATAACCTGTGTCTTCGTGTTGCTGCTCCACTGTGAAGTCTCTCCAATTGCCTTAAAATGATGACCCCTCATGTTAGCCATTTCCACCCTGGGAAAAAGTCTCTGACTATCCACTCGATCTATGCCTCTTATCATCTTGTTCACCTCTATCAAGTCACCTCTCATCCTCCTTCTCTCCAAAGAGAAAAGCCCGAGCTCACTCAACCTATCCTCATATGACATGGTCTCCAATCTAGGCAGCATCCTGGTAAATCTCCTCTGCACCCTCTCTAAGGCTTCCACATCCTTCCTATAATGAGGCGACCAGAACTCGACACAATACTCTAGGTAGCATGTAATTCCCATCCTTAGCTGCCCACATCTTGGTGCTTCAAGTCAACCATGATGTTCTGACACTGGAGGAAAGGCTGAGTAAGTTTCCTTTCTTGAAGGGCATTGGAGAATCATTTGGGTTTAGTTGTTTCGTGATCACCATTAGTGATGCCCATTTTTTGTTCCAGAATGCATTTAATTAACTTAGGTTAAATTCCCCTGCTCCCTAAGGTTGAATTTAACCTCAGCTAACCTCCTGAAGGTTACTAACCACTTGGCACCTTGTTCACATTGTTCCTCGTGGTCCTCTGGGGTGAGGGACTAGGGAATTAGATCAGGCCATTGTAGTCCATTTAGTTCCCCAACACCCCTCACCTCCCCAGACAAAACAGTCACCTCCCAGGGGGTCTTTGACAGCCTGGGGTCATAGAGTTAACCTGCAGAGAGTTGTGGACACAGCCCAGTGCATCACGGACACCAGCCTCCCCTCCTTGGACTCTTTACCTCTCGCTGCCTTGGTGAAGCAGCCAGCATAATCAAAGACCCCACCCACCCGGGTCATTCTCTCTTCTCTCCTCTTCCATTGGGTAGAAGATACAGGAGCCTGAGGGCACGTCCCACCAGGCTCAAGGACAGCTTCTACCCCACTGTGATAAGACTATTGAACAGTTCCCTTATATAATGAGATGGACTCTGACCTCACAATCTGCCTTGTTGTCACCTTGCACCTTATTGCACTGCACTTTCTCTGTAGCTGTGACACTTTACTCTGTACTGTTATTGTTTTTACCTGTACTACATCAATGCACTCTGTACTAACCCAATGTAACTGCACTGTGTAATGAATTGACCTGTACGATCAGTATGCAAGGACAAGTTTTTCACTGTACCTCGGTACAAGTGACAATAATAACCAATACCAATACCACAGAAACCTTCTCATTGAACGGTGGAGCAGGCTCGAGAGGCTGAGCAGTCTGCTTCTTTTCCAGGTCTGCATGCTTGCCTGTAACAGAGGGCGTCAGCTGTTTGGCCAAGGTCACCATGAGTGTGCTGTGTGAGTAATGGAGTTCTTCCTGTTATGACATGATGTTAACAATATAGAAACAGCACATTGTTCTCTGCCAGAGCTTTTCCCACACTTGCCACCTCCTCTAACCCTATCAGCCCCTGACTCCCTAATCTAGTCTCTCCTCTAATGCCATTCTCAAACTCTGCTTGTGGTGACAAGCTCCACATTCTCACTGCTCCCTGGAAAAATATGCTTCTCTTTTGTTCTGCTTATATTTCACACTAAGTCTCTGACTGATAGAGCCTGCTCTGATCGGCAGAGGACGGAGCTGATCCTTTCAATCATATGTGTACAAAGGGTTAAAATGCCCAGTTTAACAAGGTACCCAGAACAAGGTACTTTAACCATTAACACTGTGCTGCCAAGACTGGTTTCATCACGATACAAAGTCGAGGTTATTGTCATTTGCACAAGTCCATGTGTGCACAGGTGCAATGAAAAACTTACTTGCAGCAGCATCACAGGCACAGAGCATCAGGTAAGCAGCATTCACAAGAAAAACATAAATTAAACAATTAAACATAAATTATAGAAAATTATACAATTAGAACAAATAAAACAAAGTCCATTGTAGTGCAAAGTGGTCCCAGTGTTGCTGTACTGAGGTAGTGATTAGGGTTGTGTCAGTTGGTTCAAGAACTGAATGGTTGAAGGGAAGTAGCTGTTCCTGAACCTGGTGGTGTGGGGACTTCAGGCTTCTGTACCTCCTGCCCGATGGGAGCTGTGAGAAGATGGCACAGCCCGGATGGTGGGGATCCTTGATGATGGATGTTGCCTTCTTGAGGCAGCGCCTCCTGTAGATACTCCCGATGGTGGGGAGGGATGTGCCCGTGATGTATTGGGCTGAGTCTACTACCCTCTGCAGCTCCTTACGTTCCTGTGCATTCAAATTGCCGTCCCAGACCATGATGCAACAGTCAGGACACTTTCAGCAGTACATCTGTAGAAGTCTGTTAGAGTTTTCACTGACAAGCTGAACCTCCTTAACCTTCTTAGAAAGTACAGACGCTGGCACGCTTTCCTTGTGATTGCATCTATGTGCTAGGCCCAGGACAGGTCATCCAATATGTTAAAAGAACTTTAAGCTGCTGACCCGCTCCACTGCTGATCCACCAATGTAGACAGGTGTGAGTTAATTCCTTACTGATGTCCCCCTTACAGCAGCAACAACTTCCATTTGTGAAGCACTTTTAGCACAGAAAAATGTTCCAGTGCTTGTCATTTGTACAAGAGCTGTCCCCTAGCCAAATAAGGAGGTGTTAAATGTCCAAACATTCGTTCAAAGGTTTCAATGAGCATCTTACAGAAGGGGAAAGAGATTTAGACCGAGAATCTGCTTATATTTCAGTAGTACTTTCTGAATCATATTTTGTTGTGGAGCAGATGTCCCAGGATGTGGAACAATTAAAAGACAAACATTGTGTGTTGGCTTTCTGGCACAGAGCAGAGCTGTGTTGACGTCAGCAGGGAACTCGGTCTCCTTTGGGGCTAAGGAATAATAATCTGGCAAACTTTCCGTCTGTTCCCCACTACCATGAGGGCTTAAGTGTGTTGATTGCCAGTGCTGACACTGATGAGGCTCACATTCTCTCAGATACAGCAGGTAAAGCAGTGATGTATCTGAGCTTGTAGAATGACAATTAAAGAGTAGACTGGACACTTGGAGAACCTTTGTTCTATTCAGGTGCTGGGAGCTGCAGGAAAGACCCCAGAACAACAGGAATAATCTTAACATTAGATCTAGGTAGTCTTGAGTTGATTTTTTTGGGAGGAAATACAAATTATAAAAGAATCAGAATCAGATCTATCATCACTGACATATGATGTGAAATGTGTTGTTTTGTGGCAGCAGTACAGTGCAAAGACATAAATTACAAAATTAAATAAATAGTGCAAAAACAAGAATAATGAGGGAGTGTTCATGGGTTCATGGACTGTTCAGAAATCTGATGGCGGAGGGGAAGAAGCTCTTCCTGAATCGTTGAGTGTGGGTCTTCAGGCTCCTGTACCTCCTCCCCGATGGTAGTAACGAGAATTGGAATTGGTTTATTATTGTCACATGTACCAAGCTACAGTGAAAAACTTGTCTTGCAAACCGTGCATACAGATCAATTCATTACACAGTGCATTGAGGTAGTATAAGGTAAAGCAATAAGGAGTGCAGAATAAAGTGTTACAGTTACAGAGAAAGTGCAGTGCAGGCAGACAATAAGGTGTAAGGTCATAACAAGGTCATGTCCTGGATGGTGTCCCAGAAAAGGTTAGGTCCCGGATGGTGAGGGTCCTTAATGATAGATGCCGCCCTGAAACCCCTTCCTTCCAAAGTCGAGGTGAGCTGGGGCAGGCACGGTAGTGTAGCGGTTAGCGTAATGCTATTACAGCGCCAGCGACCCAGGTTCAATTCCAGCCGCTGTCTGTAAGGAGTTTGTACATTCTCCCCGTGTCTGCGTGGGTTTCCTCCGGGTGCTCTGGTTTCCTCCCACATTCCAAAGACGTACGGCTTAGGAAGTTGTGGGCATGATGTGTTGATGCCGGGAGCGTGGTGACACTTGCAGGCTGACCCTCCAGAACACTCTATGCAAAAGATGCATTTCACTGTGTGTTTTGATGTACATGTGACTGATAAAGATATCCAGCTCTTTTTATTTTCATAGAACGTAGAACAGTACAGCAAAATACAGGTCCTTCGGCCCACAATGTTGTGCCGACCTTTAAACCTCACCTAAGACTATCTAACCCCTTCCTCCCACATACCCCTCTATTTTAAACTCCTCCATATGCCTATCTAGCAATTTGAATTTGACCAATGTACCTGCCTCCATCACCGCCCCAGGCAGCACATTCCATGCACCAACCACTCTCTGGGTAAAAAACCTTCCTCTGACATCTCCCTTGAACTTCCCACCCATTACTTTAAAGCCATGCCCTCTTGTATTGAGCAGTGGTGCCCTGGGAAAGAGGCGCTGGCTGTCTACTCTATCTATTTCTCTTAATATTTTGTACACCTCTATCATGTCTCCTCTCATCCTCCTTCTCTCCAAAGAGTAAAGTCCTAAGTCCCTCCTCATAATGCACACTCATTTTGGCCAACTCTGACAGCAGTGGGAGGAAAAGTCTTCTTCTGTGCTGTGAAATTCTACCGTTGAGACTTGGTTTGGGGGCGGGGATGATGGAAAATGGAAAATCTCTGAACTGGGTTTAATAGATATTTGTTGGTTGAGTGTAGTAAGGGGAATGCAGTTGAGGTAGTTATCAGCCAAGAACTAACTGAATGGGGGATTGGTCTGAGGGGGTGAAAAGGCTCCTCCTATGTGAGCGTCTGTGTTTAACCTTCATCACTGACCCCCCAGCTCCTCCCCCGATCCCACCCCCAACATTGGCTCGAGGAGAATGGGAAAGAAGACTGCAGAGGAAACAAAAGAGAACAAGCAGTCCCTTGTGCATAGTCTGAAGGAACACAGAGTCACCATCTACAGTTATAGTTGGAATAGAGACACAAGAGAGACCATAGATGCTGGAAATTTGGAGCAACACACACACTGCTGGAGGAACTCAGCGGGTCGGGCAGCATCTGTGGAGGGAAATGGACAGTCAACTTTTCGGGTCGAGACCCTTCATCTGGACTGGGAGATAGCCAGTGTAAAAAGGTGGGGGGATGGGGTGGAGCTGGCAGGTGATAGGTGGATCCAGGTGAGGGGGGTGATAGGCAGGTGAGGGAGGGGGGAGTGGGAATGGTGTAAGAAGCTGGGATGAAATGGGTGGAAGTGACAAAGGGCTGAAGAAGATGGGATCTGATAGGAGAGGACAGTGGACCATGGAATTAAGGAGTAGACTAGCCCTGGATTCAAATCTCACCCTCATCTCCTTCCACCACTACTCTCTGTCACCAACTGATTTTGGATCCAATTAGCCAGCTCACCTTGGATTCCAGGTGCTTTAATCTTCTGGACCAGCCTACCATGCAGGACCTTGTCAAATGCCTTATAAAATCCATATATCGCCCTGCCTTCATCAATCTTCATCAATGTCCATAAAAAACTCAATAAAATTAATAAGACAAGATTTCTCCCACACAAAGCCATGCTGGCTATCCCTGATCAGCCCCTGCCTTTCCAAATGTACATGAATCCTAAATCTTAAAACTCTCTCCAATAATTTTCCCACCACTGACATAACTTCACCGGCCTATAATTACCTGCTGCTCTTCTTAAATAAAGGAAAAACATTAACTATGCTCCTGTCTTCTGGTACCTCACCTGTGACTAACAAAGATGCAAAAATCTCTGTCAGGGCCCCAGTTATCTTTTCCCTTGCTTCCCATAGCATCCTGGGATAGATCTCATCTGACCCAGGATACTTATCCACATTAACGCATTCCGAGACATTTAACACCTCCACCTTCCTAATACTGGCACGCTCGAGATTATCAACATATCACTATCCCTGACCTTCTCTTTGGTGAATACAAATGAGAAGTATTTATTTAGGACCTCACACACTTCCCAGCTTCACACAGAGATTGCCCCTTTGGTCCCTAAGGGCATCCACCCCTTCCCTGGATATCCTCTTGCTCTTGATATACATGGAATACTGAGTTATCGGCTGCAGAGAAGGCCTCCATTTGTTTGTGTTTGGGGAGAGAGAGATTATTTGGAATTTAACTCAGATAAGTGCAAAGTGATGCATTTAGGAAGTTAAACCAGGGCAGGACATACACAGTGAATGGCAGAGCCCTGGGGATTGTTGTAGTACAGAACGACCTAGGGTTACGAGTGCATAGTTCCCTGAAAGTGGCGACACAGGTTGGCAGGGTGGTGAAGAAGGTGTTTGACACACTTGTCTTCGTCAGTCAGTGCATTGAGTACAGGAGCAGGGACATTATGCCACAGATGTACAGAATGTTGGTGAGACTGCACCTGAGATACTGTGTGCAGTTCCAGTTGCCACATCAAATAATATTAGCTCTACTGATTAGGCTGGCGAGGGTGCAGAAGACACTCACAAAAATGTTGCTGGGACTGGAGGGCTTGAGTTATAAGGAGATACTGGACAGGCTGGGACTGATTTCCCTGGAGTGAAGGAGGCTGAGGGGTGACCTTCTCAAGGTTTATAAACTCATGAGGGGCGTAGATAGGGTGGATGGTTGCTGTCTTTTTCACAAGACTAAAACAAGAGGTGAGAGGGGAAAGATTTAAAGGGGACCTGAGGGACAAGTTTTCCCACACAGAGGGTGGTGGGTGTGTGGAACGAGCTGCCAGAGGAAGTGGTAGAGGCGGGTACAGTTACAACATTTAAAAGACATTTGGACAGGTATGTGGATAGGAAAGGTTTAGAGGGATATGGGCCAAACACAGGCAAATGGGACTGTCTCAGTTCGGCAGCTTGGTTGGCATGGACAAGTTGGGCCGAAGGGCCTGTCTCCGTGCTGTGTGACTCTCTGAGAACCTCGAGGCCGTGCATTGGGAGCACAGAGAAGCCCTGCACCACCCCCCACCTCCTGCCCCACCTGTGACAGAGTGTGGTTCCCACGTTAACCTCATATGCCACTTCAGGACCCACGAGACCAGAGTGAAGCCAGAGAGAGTGAGTTGGCAAATGTATGGCAGATGGTGTAATGTGGGGCAAATACAGGCAGACAGATTATTACCTGAATGGTGAGATTGGGAAAGGGGGAGCGGTGGTGAGACCCACGTGTCCTTGTGCACTGAGGTAACGCACAGGTGCCGCAGGAGTTTAAGGCGGCAAATGGTATGTTAGCCTTCACAGGAGGTGAACTGAGTACAAGAACAGGGATGTCTTATTTCAATTGTACAGGGCCTTGGTGAGACTATATCTTGAGTTTTGAATGCAGTTTTGGTTTCTTTATCTGGGTTACCATTGACCAGAAACTGAATTGGAGCAGCCACATACACCGTGTGGCTGCAGGAGCAGGTCAGAGGCTGGGAATCCTGTGGTGAGTGACTCACCTCCTAGCTCCCCACAGCCCGTCCACCGTCTGCAAGGCTCAGGCCAGGAGTGAGGTGGAACACTCTCCGCTCGCCTGGGAGCGTGCAGCTTCAACAACACTCAGGAAGCTTGACAACATACAGGACACAGCAGCCTGTTTGATAGGCACCCCATCCACACCCACTCACTCACTCCACCACTGACACACAGCAGCAGCAGTGTCGACCATCTACAGGATACACTGCAGCAACTCACCAAGAATCCTTAGACAGCACCTTCCAAACCACCACCTTATGACTGTGTGGCTAGGCACAGCTCAAACGCCATCTATAAATTCGCAGATGACACCACTGTTGTTGGCAGAATCTCAGATGGCGATGAGGAGGCATACAGGAGTGAGATGGTTCAGCTGGTTGAGTGGTGTCGCAACAACAACCCCACACTCAACATCAGCAAGACCAAGGAACTGATTGCAAACTTTGGGAAGGCAAAGTCGGGAGAACACACACTGGTCCTCATTGAAGGTGAAAAGGGTGAACAGCTTCAAGTTCCTGACATCTCAGAGGATCTATCCTGGGTCCAACACATTGATGGAATCACAAAGAAGTTACACCAGCGGCTCTACTTCATTGTTTGAGGAGATTTGGTACGTCATCAAAGACTCTTACAAATTTCTACAGATGTACGGTAGAGAGCTTTCTGACTGGTTGCATCACTGCCTGGTATGGAGGCTCCAATGCACAGGATCGCAAGAGGCTGCAGAGGGTTGTAGACTCAGCCAGCTCCGTCACAGGCACAACCCTCCCCACCATCGAGGACATCATCAAGCGGCGGTGCCTCAAGGGCAGCATCCATCACTAGGGACCCTCACCATCTGGGACATGCCCTCTTCTCGTTACCATCGGGGAGGAGGTACAGGAGCCTGAAGACCCACACTCAACGATTCAGGAACAGCTTCTTCCCCTCCGCCATCAGATTCCTGAACGGTCCATGAACCCATGAACGCTACCTCGTTATTCCTTTTTATTTTGCACTATTTATTTAGTTTTGTAATTTATAGTAATTTTATGCCTTTGCACTGTACTGCTGCCACAAAACAAATTGCAGATCATCTAAGTCAATGATAATAAATCTGATCCTGATTCTGACCTCTACCATCCAGAAGGACAAAGGCAGCAAAAGCACGAGGAACACCACAACCTGGGAGTCGCCCTCCGAGACACACCCCATCCTGACTGGGAAATATATCACCGTTCCTTCACCGTCACTGGGTCAAAGTCCTGGAACTCCCTCCCTGACAGCACTGTGGGTACACCCACACCTCAGGGACTGCAGTGGGTCAAGAAGGCAGCTCACCACCACCTTCTCAAGGGCAACTAGTGATGGGCAATTAAACGCTGACTCAGCCTGTGAAGCCCACACCCCTTGAATGAATTAAACAAAAGGTTGTTCTTGCTATGGAGGGAGTGTAATGAAGGTTCTCCAGACCGCACAGACATCAGAAGAGAGGTTGGAATGGTTGGTTTATATGCACTAGAGTTAGAAGAATGAGAGAAGACTTCATTGAAACTCTGATGGGACTGGTCAGGCTAGATGCAGAAAAGATGTTCCCAATGGTGGTACAGTCCAAATCCAGCAGCCACCGCCTATGGAGATGGTGTAACATTCGATGGAGATCAGGAGACATTTCTTCTCCCAGAGGATGGTGGCCCTGTGGAACTCTCTACCATAGAAGGCAGTTGAGGCCAAATCATTAAATATATTCTGAAGGGCTTTGACATTATTCTTAGGGATAAAGGGATCAAGGGATATGAGGAGAGAGCAAAATTAGGGCACTGAATTTGGATGATCAGAAAATCACAGGGCAAGGCAGAGTTCGAAGGGATGAATGGCCTCCTGCTGCTATGTGGTTCTGTGTTTCTGTTTCTAAGTCTTCCTCAATCCCGAGGGACCACCTCAGAAGTATGAAGGATATCAGAGAATCAGGCCATTCTATCTGAGTGATCTACTGTGTCTTTCACAACACAAGGTGGTCCCAAAGAGTGTTCTTTCTTGTAAAAATTATGTATAATTTATGATTAATTTATGTTTTTCTTGTGAATGCTGCTTATCTGATGCTCTGTGCCTGTGATGCTGCTACAAGTAAGATTTTCATTGCACCTGTGCACACATGGACTTGTATATGACAATAAACTTGACTTTGACTTTGAAGACCTTCAGACAATGAGGAAGGTTTAAGATGTAATCCCTGCTGGAATGACAGAAATTTGGGCACAACATAACTCCCACAACCAGGAACGAGATTAACGTACAGATGTGTGATGTCTGGGCAATACGTCAGTGATAATTACTCCTCATCCTGGACATTACCGGCTACACAATCTGCATTCCCCACAGAGGTGACAGGACCTCAGCTTTACACCTTATCCTAAATGTGGCACCACCTGTTTGCTTGCAGTGAACTGTCACCTATGTTTGTGGGACTTAATCTTGAGGTTTGCAATGAGTGTTATCCACCGAGCAAGGGCTGACACAGAGAAACCCCTTGCCCGAGAGTGATCGAGAGGCGGAGGTTTAATCCTGCACAAACTCTTTTCCCTTTTCTATCCTGGCTCTGGTTTGTACCATATGCTGGCTGATTTTCCCAAGTTTTCATTCCTAGGTTCGTTCCTTGGCAATTCTTGTAAACTGTAATTATTGATTCCAATATTAGCAGACCATCTTGATGTGTAGGAGCTTGTCTCAGAGTGTAACCCAGGCTGGGCAGTCTAGGTTACAACACTGAGGCCAAAGACACCTCGTGTATGGAACCAAAGCAAGGAGCATTTATTGCAATACAGTTATTAATAATTCCAACTGGAAGGCGAGTGGTAGCAAAGAAGCATTTAGTTGGAAATTGGATATCCACAAGGGAGAAGAGACCTGAAGGATACGGTGGCAGCGGGGGAAGAGGAGGGCTGGGAAGTGATCGGATGCCGTTGAAACATCAGCTCAAGTTGTGCAGCATTGTTGGCTGTTGGCACCACCTGCTGGTTATCTGTGCCACTGCAGGTGTTGGAGACAAGAGACTGCAGGACAACGGTTATAATCTCCACAACAGACCCACAGTGCCCTGACATTTCATGCCCCCTGAAATGGCTCAGCTAGGCCTCTGGTGTGTTGTAAGTGCAAGATCTGTCTTGGCACTGAATTCATATATGGCAAAGGTACTCCCTCTCCAGTCGACATTGTAAACTCTTCCTCATGACCACCTGGGGACTGGTGTCCAAGTTGGGGAGAACTTGCCCACAAACTGGTCAAGCAATGGTTGGACATAGTGGTATTGATAGAATCAGAGCTTACAGGGAACGTGCCAGACTCCTGCATCACAGTCCCTGTCCGACCCCCAGGACAGACCCACAGTTGTGTATAGATGGGAGGGTGTAGCCCCCAGAATCCTCAATGTTGACTCCAGACTTGAAGTCTCAGGGCATCAGGGTGAACACGGCCAAGGAAACCTCCTACTGATCACCACCTACTGCCCTCCCTCAGCCGATGAGTCAGTGCTCCATATTGAACACTTGGAAGAAGCAGTGAGAGCAGCAAGGGTACAGAATGTCCTCTGGGTGGGGGCTTCAGTGTCCATCAAAAGATCAAAAGTGGCATGGTAGTACCACCACTGACTGAGCAGCCAGATGTGTCCATGCAAATGAACAAACATGAGGGGTGAACCTTGTTCTCATCAGTCTACCTGTAGCAGATGCATCTGTCCATCTCAGCATTGGTAGGTGACCACTGCACAGTCTTTGTGGAGACAAGTCACATCTTCACACTAAGGACTCCCTCCATCGTGCTGTGTGGCACGATGTTGTGCTAAATGGGACAGACTCACAACAGATCTGGCAGCTCAAAACTGAGTGTCCATGAGGCGCTGTAGACCATCAACAGCAGCAGAAATGTTCACCCTCACAGCCTGTAACCTCACAGCCTGACAAGTCCCTCACTCTTTCAAACCAGGGGATCAGCTCTGGGGAGGTCAGGGGTGCAGAAGGACATGCTGAGAGCAGAGCAAGTGTACCTAACGCCAGCAGAAGTGCATACAAACACAACAGCAAAAGCAGCAATGCAGTACCCAGAGCGGAGCGATGTCACAACCAACAGATCAGGCCGAAGCTCTGATCCTGCCAACTCTTTGGTGGTGATGGGCAATTAAACAACCAATGGGAGGAAGTGGCTCTGGGAACACCTCCACTCTCGGTGACGATGGGGCGCAGCACGTGAGTGCTAGAGACCAGGCCAAACATTCGCGACCATGTTCAACTGGGATGTCCCCGTTGACCCTCACCGGTTTTTACAGATGCACCATGGAAAGCTTCCTATCTGGATGCATCACTTGCTACAGCAACTGCAGTGCCCGAAACCGCAAGAAGCTGCGAGGGTTGTGCACGCAGCCCAGTCCATCACGAAAATCAGCCTCCCCTCCAGTGACTCCACCGACAGAATGTGCTGCACCTTCCTTGTCCAGATCACTCTGACTGTACCTCCCATCCCTAGAACAAAAAAGGACAAGGGCATCGGGAGCTTGGGAACATCACCACCTACATTGTGGTCTGGGACAGCAATTCAAATGCCCAGGAATGTAAGAAGCTGCAGAGAGTAGTGGACTCTGCCCAATACATCACGGGCACATCCCTCCCCACCATCGGTAGTATCTACAGAAGGCGCTGCCTCAAGAAGGCAACATCCATCATCAAAGATCCCCACCATCCGGGCCGTGCCATCTTCTCGCAGCTCCCATCGGGCAGGAGGTACAGAAGCCTGAAGTCCCACACCACCAGGTTCAGGAACAGCTACTTCCCTTCAACCATTCGGTTCTTGAACCAACCGGCACAACCCCAATCACTACAGTTTACCAACTCTATGACCACTTTGATCCCTTTGAATTAAAATGGACATTTTTTTGTTCTAATTGTATATTCTTCATGTAAAAAGTGTGTATAATTTATGTTTAATATGTTTTTTATGAATGCTGCTTATCTGATGCTCTGTGCCTGTGATGCTGCTGCAAGTAAGTTTTTCATTGCACCTGTGCTCACATGGACTTGAGCACAACTTGATAAACGTTGGTCTTGCAGTGATCAAATCCAAAAAAAAAGAATATTTTTTTAAAAAGAACACTTATTTGGAGGAAACTTCTGTTCTGATTGTTGGAGGACACTCTGTCAGTTTCGAGGCTGAGGGGCAGTGAGACAGGCCGTTGTCACAGTCTACAAGTGGAAACTGACAGTGTATGTGGGATGGTGATGGAAATTGCTGAGAATGAAAAGACACAGAGGAAGCAATCCTGTGAACAATCCCGGTGAGAAAAAGATCTGTTTTAGTTGGGTGGGGAGCAAAGAAAAAATATTTTAAATTAGAGGCAAGAGGGGTGGAGTGAGATGAGTTCTGCCAAAGGAGGTTATGGAGGTGGGGGAAGAGAGCAGGGTGTGATTTGGTGATGAGAGCCACACTGACTCCGGGATGGTCTGTGGGGTGGGAGGGAAGGGGGGGTGGGAACAAGGTGGTCAGCGGAGGGGTGGGGACAAGTAGGGGGTGTGGGGTGGCTGTAGGATTTTATTATGGGCAAAGAGCCATCACCTCAGGCTACAATCGTCAAATCATTCACAGCAAGCTTCCAGATGGAAAGGACCATTTTATCCAGAGCAGAGACACTGGAGGGAGGTGCTGAGAGGAACAAAGAACAGTACAGCACAGGAACAGGCCCTTCGGCCCACCATGTCTGTGCTGACCATGATACCAGTTTAAACTAATCCCATCTGCCTGCACCTGGTCCATATCCCTCCATCCCCGACCTGTTCGTGTCTGTCAAAATGACTCTTAAACATTGTTATCGTATCTGTTTCCACCACCCCTCCTGGCAGCCCGTTCCAGACACCACTTCCTGTGTAAAAAACTTGTCTTGTAAATCTTCTTTAAACTTTCCCCCTCTCACCTTAAACCAATGCCCTCCAGTATTTAACATTTCTACCCTGCGAGAAAGAGTCTATTTACCCGATCTGTGCCTCTCGTAATTTTATAAACCCCTGTCAGGTCTTCCCTCAGCCTCCGATGCTCCAGAGAAAGCAACCCAAGTTTGTCCAACCTCTCCTTATAGCTCATGCCCTCTAATCCAGGCAGCATCCTGGTGAACCTCTTCTGCACCCTCTCCAAACCCTCCACATCCTTCCTATAGTTTGGTGACCAGAATTGCTCACAATACTCCGTATGTGGCCTAACCAAAGTTTTATACATGACTTTCTGACTTGTATACTCAATGCCCCACCCACAGGAGCATGCCATACACCTTCCTTACCTGCTGTCATGACAACAACCTTCCCCTCAATGTCAGCAAAACAGAAGAGCTGGTCATTGACTTCAGGAAAGGGGGGCGGTGCACGCACTCCTGTTTACAACGGTGCCGAGGATGAGAGGGTTGAGAGCTTCAAGTTCCTGGGAGTGAACATCACCAATAGCCCGTCCTGGTCCAACCACATAGATGCCACTGCCAAGAAAGCTCACCAGCGCCTCTACTTCCTCAGGAGGCTGAAGAAATTTGTCATGTCCCCTTTGACACTCGCCAATTTTTATAGATGCACCATAGAAAGCATCCTATTCAGATGCAACACAGCTTGGTTCAGCAACTGCTCTGCCCGGGACTGCAAGAAACTGCAGAGAGTTGTGGACACAGCCCTGCACATCACAGAAACCAGCCTCCCCTCCTTGGACTCTGTCTTTATCTCTTGTTGTCTTGGTGAAGCAGCCAGCATAATCAAAGACCCCACCCACCCGGGACATTCTCTCTTCTCCCCCCTCCCATCGGGCAGAAGGTACAAAAGCCTGAAAGCACGTACCACCAGGCTCAAGGACAGCTTCTGTCCTGCTGTTATAAAACCATTGAACAGTTCCCTAGTATGATAAGGACTCTTGACCTCACAATCTATCTCATTGTGACCTTGCACATTAATGACTGCCTGCACTGCATTTTCTCTGTAACTGTAACGCTTTATTCTGCATTCTGTTACTGTTTTCCCTTGTACTACCTCAATGCACTGTTGTAATGAAATGATCTGTATGGATGATATGCAAGACAAGTTTTTCACTGTACCTCAGTACATGTGACAATAATAAACCAATTTACCAATTTTATTTATTTTACCACCCTATTCTCTGCCACATTCAGGGAGTTACGGACTTGCACACTGGATACCTCCTGATAAAGGTTATTACTCATGGGATGAGATGTCAGTGGGTGCACTAGACAGAGAGGAAGGGAGAAAGGGAAGGGTAGTCAGGAGCACATGCCAGTGAGGAGGCAGTGACAAAGATCTCTTCCGAGGATACTGTGGGAGGCGCAGAGAGGAGTCCTGGGCTTTTGTCAAGATACCCAGCCTAGGATAACAGTAGGAGGGTGAGAGGGTCAGAGTCACAGAGTCATACAGCGTGAAACAGGCCCTTTGGCTCAACTCGTCTATGCCGACCAAGGTGTCTGTCCGAGCTAGTCCCCCGTCTGCGTTTGGCCCATATCCCTCGAAACCTCTTCCATCCACATACCTGTCCAAATGACTTTTAAACACTGTAATTGTACCTGCCTCGACCACTTCCTCTGGCAGCTCGTTCCATACACTCACCACCCTCTGTGTGAAGAAGTTACCCCTCAGGTCCCTTTTAAATCTTTCCCCTCTCACCTTAGACCTATGCCCTCTAGACTCCCCTACCCTGGGGAAAAGACTGTGATTATCTACCCTATCTACACCCCTAATGATTTTATAAACCTCCATAAGGTCACCCCTCAGCCTCCTTCAGTCCAGGGAAAACAGTCCCAGCCTGTCCAGTCTCTCCTTATAACTCAAGCCCTCCAGTCCCGGTGACATCCTTGTAAATCTTTTTGCACCCTTTCCAGCTTAATGACACATTTCCCGTAGCTGGGCAACCAGAACTGCGCACAGTACTCCAGGTGTGGTCTTGTACAGATGCAACATAGCATGACGTCTCAACTCCTGTACTTGCCCTGACCGATGAAGGCCAGTGTGCCAAATACTTCTTCATCACCCTGTCTACTTGTGTCGCCACTTTCAGAGAACCGTGTACCTGTACTACTAGGTGTCTGCTAGGTATGAAAGGGTTGAGGGAGGTGTTTGAGATGGCTGGCAGAATCTATCCGGGCAATTCTGAAATGACGGCACAAAGACAGAAGCAGGAACAGTTGGAGCTAAAAGGAAGAATATGGAACCAGAATCGGTTCGCTAATATCCAGAAGAGCGGCCAACGCACACACACACGCACGCACGCGCGCACGCACACACACACACACACACACACACAAACAAAAGTCTAGGGAGAGATTTGATAGAAGTGCTCAAAATGATCATGTGTGCTGATGGGGTAAATCAGTAGAAACTGTTCTCAGTGGCAGGAGGGTCAGTGACCCGGGAAACAGAGCAGAGCCAAGTGGATCAGCAAAGGAGCCAGAAGGGGAGGATATTCTCTTCACATGGAGCATTGCCGTACTCTGGGATTTGCTGCTTTCACAGGCAGTGGAAGCAGATTCACTGGGACTTGCAAGAGGAATTGGAAAAAATATCTAAAAGGGAATATGTTGTGGGGAAAGGTCTTTACCATCTCATAGCCAGAGACCCAGTAAAACTGGATTTGACTGTGCTAACCAACATTGTGGTCAGATGTATAAACAGTGAAGGAAGGCAATCCTGCATCTCCAGCTTAGTGAGAAGGCCCGATATCGAAGGCTCCGAGAAACTTCAGGTTCCAAACAGGGACAATCTACACAGAACAAGTGACATGAAGCTTTCAGATACACTGGTTTCCTCAAACATAAAATTGGAGGAAGTCTGTTCCACTGGACTGATAGGAATAGTTAACTCTCAAACGTAGGCCCCACTAGTGTGAACGATTTGCCAATATATGCGAGTAACAGAGGACTGCGGATGCTGGAATCTGGATAAGAAACACGATGATGCTGGAGGAACTCAGCAGGCCAGTGTAGCTGGCAGGACTGTAGGAGGTCAAAAGTGATGTTGTTTACGTAACAATTGACTACCCTTCAAAAGAAGCAATTCATTGACTGTATGACATTCTATAAAGCCCGAGGTTCCCAAAGGCCCTGTAAGAGCACAACCCTTTTATTCCCTTTTCCTGGAATTTAGAAACTGGAGATTTATACATTGTAGGAAAAGACTAATTGGAGCGATCTTTCAAAGAACCAGCCCAGATACAAGGGGCTGAATAGCCTCCCTCTATTGCATAAAATTCTACAGACATTAACATCTTTGACCTTTAGTCAAGATGTTCCATCTCAAGTCAATATTTAATTAATTATTTTGTCAATGGGGTAAATATTGTGACAGTAACTCCTTTTTCCAGGATTCAGTGTAGGTGTGGCGATGTGTGTCCCTGTCCTCCTCTGGTACTGTTTACCCAATGCGTTTTGAGAGACAAAATCAAGGGTTTGAAAGCTAATTTGAGTTGCTGCAGTCACTGTATGCTCTTGAGGAGTATAACGTGGCTGTTCCTGCAAGTTATGAGATACACAATGCTGAACAGCTTGTATACACTTGGTACAGTTTATAAGTTGCAGGAAGAGGCGAGGCTTGTGTTATATGGGGCCTTTTAGAGGCTTGAGCCTTATATAATGTCTCACAGCCAGTGAACTACTTCTCGGGGTAGTCACATTATGTAAACAACATCACTTCTGAATGTTGACTCACAGAGTCGTACAGTACAGGAACAGGCCCTTTGGCCCATCATGTTCATGCCAACCCTTCCACCCATCTACACATCCCATTTCTCTGTTTACCTCCTACAGTCATGCCATCCATACGAAAATGGCAAATCTTTAACATGGCAAGTTTTTTTACACAGAGAGTGGTGGGTGCCTGGAATGCGCTCCCTGGGGTGGGGGTGGAGGCAGATACGATAGAGGCGTTTAAGAGACTCTTAGACAGGCACATGTATGTGCAGAGAATGGAGGGATGTGGACATTGTGTGGGCAGAAGGGGCCAGTTTAGTGGGCATTTAATTACCAGTAGTTTTTCTGGTACAACATTGTGGGCTGAAGGGCCTGTTCCTGTGCCGCACTGTTCTATGTTCTACCAGTGGGCCCTATGTTTCAGAGTTAATGTTCCTGTCAGTCCAGTGGCTCTTTTCGAATTTTATATTTGAGGGAGCCAGTGTACCTGAAAGCTTCAGGCCATTTGCTCTGTGTAGATTGGCCTCCATTTAGAATCAGAAGTTTCTAGAAGCTGATTACCCTTTGTTGCCGGGCATTCTCCCTAAACTGGTTTGCATTCCTTCACTGTTTATACGTCTGACTGTGATGTTGTTTGACACACTCATAACCAGCTTCACTGGATCTTTGACTACAAGGTGGCAGAGATCTGAAGTTTGCATCAGCTGTTCACAGACATCTCGGTCTGATGGCTTTAAGTATATCTGTCAGATTGTCTCCTCTCTGATTCAACAGAAGCCCATTGTGTCTGTCTCACCACAAGAAACTGCAGAGAGTTGTGGACACAGCTCAGCACATCACAGAAACCAGCCTCCCCTCCATGGACTCTGTCTGCACTTCCCGCTGCCTCAGTAAAGCAGCCAGCATAATCAAAGACCCCACCCACCCGGGTCATTCTCTCTTCTCCCCTCTCCCATCAGGCAGAAGATACAAAAGCCTGAAAGCTCAAGGACAGCTTCTATCCCACTGTTATAAGACTATTGAATGGTTCCCTTGTACGATAAGATGGACTCTTTACCTCACAATCTACCTTGTTATGACCAGAATCTTTTTCCCAGGGTAGAAATGTCAAACACTAGAGAGCGTAGCTGTCAGGTGAAAGGAGGAAAGTTTCTTACACAGAGAGTGGTGGGTGCCTGGAACAGGCTGCCAGGGGTGGTGTGGAAGCAGATACAATAGTGGTGTTTAAGAGGCTTTTAGACAGACACATGAACATGCAGGGTATGGAGGGATGTGGATCATGTGCAGGCAGAAGTTATTAGTTTAATTTGGCATCATGCTCAGCACAGCCATGGTGGGCCTAAGGGTCTGTTCTATGTTCTATATTTTCTGACTAAGGCTGAGGTTAACAGTGATGGGCACGAGGTGTGCAGGCAAGTGTGATACAGGAGGAACAAAACCACTCTGCACATGGCAAGCTCCCACAGTTACAAGGTACTGACTTGATAACATACTGTACTGAGGTAATCGATGAAAATAATGTTCCAAGGACTACTGTTCCTCATCAGTTTTGCCCTCAGATCTTTGACGTCCACCTGAGGAACCAGCGAGGGCCCCAATTCTGCACCTCACCTGAAAGGCAGCAGCGTGTCAGTGCGTCACTCCCGCGCTTGGTACGGCCACTGTTCTGCCCGTGACCACAAGAAACTGCAGAGAGCTGTGGATGCAGCCCAGTGCGTCACGGAAACCAGCCTCCCCTCCTTGGAGATACTGGATATCTGGAGCAACACACACACAATGCTGGAGGAACTCAGTGGGTCAGGCAGCATCCATGGAGGGAAAGGACTAGTCAATGTTTTGGGCCGAGACCCTTCATCAAGACTGGAAGGGAAGAGGGCAGGAGCCGGAATAAAAGGGGAGGAGGAGGAGCACAGGTGACAGGTGAGTCCAGGTGAGAGGGGGAGGTAGGTGGGTGGGGGGGGGGATGAAAGGGAGTGATGTGAGAAGCTGGGAGGTGATGGGTGGAGGAGGCAAAGAGCTGAAGAAGGAATCCGGTCAGAGAGGACAGTGGACCCTGGAATAAAGGGGAGGAGGTGGGCAGGTTGTACAGGAGGGGGAGGGGAAAGAGAAGGGGTAAAGGGGCCGGAGAGATAAGGGAAGACGGAGGGGATGGGGGGACAGAGGGGGAGGGGTCATCGATGTTGATGCCGTCAGGTTGCAGACGGAATATGAGGTGTTGTTCCTCTAACCTGCGTCTGGCCTCGACCTGGCGGTGAAGGAGACCCGAGGACAGACGTGTCGGTGTGGGAGTGGGATGTGGAATTGAAGTGGGTGGTCACCGGGAGACCCCGGCTGTTCCGGCGGACGGAGTGAAGGTGCTGGACGAACTCCCACTACTGGTGACCACTCCCCTCCGTCCCTCCTCCTTCCCCTCCCCACCCTCACAACCTGCCCATCACCCACATCTACCTCCCTCTGGTTCCCCACCTCTATTCTGTTCACTGTCCCTTCCTATCAGGTTCCATCTTCTTCAGCCCTTTGTCACTTCCACCTATCACCTCCCCCCACCCTCCTACCCCCCCCCCCACCCTCCTACCTCCCCCCCCTCACCTGGACTCACCTCTCACCTGCCAGCCTGTGCTCCTCCCCCTCCCCCCCCCTTCTTATTCCGGCTCCTGCCCTCTTCCTTTCCAGTCCCAATGAAGGGTCTCGGCCCGAAATGTTGACTGTTCATTTCCCTCCATAGATGCTGCCTGACCCACTGAGTTCCTCCAGGAGTCTGTGTGTTACTCCCCGCCATGGACTCTGTCCACACTTCCCGCTGCCTTGGTAAAGCAGCCGGCATAATCAAAGACCCCACCCACCCTGGACATTCTCTCTTCTCCCCCCTCCCATCGGGCAGAAGATACAAAAGCCTGAAAGCACGTCCCACCAGGCTCAAGGACAGCTTCTATCCCGCTGTTATAAAACTATTGAATGGTTCCCTACTATGATAAGATGGACTCTTGACTTCACAATCTACCTTGTTATGGCCTTGCACCTTATTGTCTGCCTGCACTGCACTTTCTCTGTAGCTGTGACACATTATTCTGCATTCTGCATTCTCCCTTCTACTCCCTCAATGCACTGTGTAATGAATTGATGAATGTAAGACAAGTTTTTCACTGTACCTCGATACGTGTGACAATAATAAACCAATTCCAATACCAATTCTCTCCTCAGCCTAAAGCCGCTGATTTATTAATCTACAGTCAGAGCCAACACCACCAACAGGCAAAGGAGAGGTCACCAGTGCCTTTCTGAAGGCGAGAATGGGCAGGCACCATCCTGCTGGTCACTAAGAATGAGAATGAATAAGAAGCTGCAGAGAGCAGTGAACTCTGCCCAATACACCAGGGGCATATCCCTCCCCACCATCGGGAGTATCTACAGGAGGCGCTGCCTCAAAAAGGCAACATCCATCATCAAAGATCCCCACCGTCCGGGCCGTGCCATCTTCTCGCAGCTCCCATCAGGCAGGAGGTACAGAAGCCTGAAGTCCCACACCACCAGGTTCAGGAACAGCTACTTCCCTTCAACTGGTTGGCTCTTGAACCAACCGGCACAACCCTAATCACTGCCTCGGTACAGCAACACTGGGACCACTTTGCACGAAAATGGACTTTGTTTTTTTTTTGTTTTAATTGTGTTCTTTCTTATAAAAATTGTGAACACACACCAGTCCTCATTGAGGGGTCAGCGGTGGAAAGAGTGAGCAGCTTCAAGTTCCTGGGCGTCAACATCTCAGAGGATCTATGCTGGGCCCAACACAATGATGCAACCACGAACAAGGCATGCCAGCAGCTCCACTTCATTAGGAGTTTGAGGAGATTCGGTACGTCACCAAAGACTCTTGCAAATTTCTACAGATGTACGGTGGAGAGCATTCTGACTGGCTGCATCACCGCCTGGTACAGAGGATCCAATATACAGGATCGAAAGAAGCTGTAGAGGGTTGTAGGCTCAGCCAGCTCCATCACGGGCACAACCCTCCCCACCATTGAGGACATCTTCAAGAGGCGGTGCCTCAAGAAGGCGGCATCCATCACTGAGGACCCTCACCACCCAGGACATGCCCTCTTCACATTACTAGCATCGGGGAGGAGGTACAGGAGCCTGAAGACCCACACTCAACGATTCAGGAACAGCTTCTTCCCCTCCGCCATCAGATTTCTGAACAGTCCATGGACCCATGAACACTCCCTCGTTATTCCTCTTTTGCACGATTTATTTATTTCTGTAACTGATCGTAATTTTATGTCCTGCACCTCACTTCTGCCGCAAAACAACAAAGTTCACGACAAATGTCAGTGATAATAAACCTGATTCTGATTCTGTATAATTTATATTTAATTTATGTTTTTCTTGTGAATGCTGCTTATCTGATGCTCTGTGCCTGTGATGCTGCTGCAAGTAAGTTTTTCATTGCACCTGTGCACACATGGACCTGTGCAGGTGACAATAAACTTGACTTTGACTTAACTTGAAATGAGGCCTATGGTGAGTCAGCAGTACAGTGTGTGGACAATGATTCAGAACATGCTGTAACAGGGACCGGAGTCCCCCTAAGGGGCCCCCATCGCATCATCTATTTCCAGAGACTCATTCAATCAGCTGACACTGAGTCACAAGGTCATGTGACTAAAACACATTTGGGTTAATTACTTTCAATGGCATCATAACTGCACACTCATTGAACATTAGTTACTGAACAAAACCAATTCAGACAAGTTTGCAAAATTGACTTCATGAAAAACTGGCACAATTTAGCACAAGGCAACTGAATTTCACTCAAAGTCGTTCTCACAGAAATTTTATCTGGTGCATTACATTTACGTCTGCTCCACCTAGACCCACCTGTCCCATTCTCTGTGGCCCTCACGTATCTGCTAAAGTCCTGACTGACCAGCAGTGAGTTCCAGATCACCACTCGCTATGTTAAAAAAACATTTCTCCTCACATGTGGAATGAGCTGCCAGAGGAAGTGGTTGAGACGGGTACAATTAGAGCATTTAAAAGACTCTCAGACAGGTCCATGGATAGGAAAGGTTTAGAGGGATATGGGCCTAACACAGGCAAATTCAATGATTCAGCAACAGCTTCTTCCCCTCCGCCATCAGATTTCTGAACGGTCCACGAACTACCTCGATATTCTTTTTTTTTGCACTGTTTAGTTTTGTAATTTATGATAATTTTATGTCTCTGCACTGTGCTGCTGCCACACAACAACGCATTTCATGTTATATAAGTCAGTGATAATAAATCTGATTCTGGAAATGGGACTGGCTTGGATGGGCATCTTGGTCTGCATGGACCATTTGGGCCGAAGGGCCTGTTTCCGTGCTGTATGACTCTATGATTCTATCTCCCTTGTACCTTTTGTTGATAATTTTAAATCTGTTCACCTGGTCGGTTCTTGAACCGTCCACTAATGGGGGCAGATTTCCTCTATTTACCCTTCTGAACAAGTTTTAATATTGCCTCTCTTTGCCTCATTGAATAAAGCCCAGCCTCTCCAGTCAAACCTTGTAGCTGAAATCACTCATCACGGGACCATTCTAGTGAAGAGAACAATTTCTGTTAAGCATTTTGCAACAATTATGTGAACATTTTCCCTTCCTAACTCTGTCTCTCTCACCAATACCAATGAACTGACGGCATCTCACTTCATTTCCATCTCCAATTGGGCCATTACTGTGAACTCAGTGGACTCTGTCTATACCTCTCGCTGCCAGCATAATCAAAGACCCCACCCACCCAGGTCATTCTCTCTTCTCCCCTCTCCCATCAGGCGGAAGATACAGGAGCCTGAGGGCACGTACCACCAGGCTCAAGGACAGCTTCTATCCCATTGTTATAAGACTATTGGATGGTCCCCTAGTACAATAAGATGGACTCCTGACCTCACAATCTACCTTGTTATGACCTTGCACCTTATTGTCTACCTGCAATGCACTTCCCTGTAGCTGTGACACTTTACTCTGTATTCTGTTATTGTTTTACCCTGTATTACCTCAATGCACTGTGTATAGAATTGATCTGTACGATCGGTATGCAAGACAAGTTTTTCACTGTACCTCGAAACAAGTGACAACAATAAACCAATACCAATACCAACCTGCTCTGAACAACAACAAATAGAACACCTTCATATTGGCAAAAGGTTATCTCACAACATATAATGCAGAACTACATAAGGAAATATGAGAGCAGGGTAAAGTGATGTGTTTTGAGGAATGCTGGAACACACTAGCCATTAGGCAGGGCATTGAGTACAGGAGTTGGGAAGTTATGTTGCAGTTGTACGAGACATTGGTGAGGCCACACTTGGAGTATGGTGTACAGTTTTGGTCACACTGTTATAAGAAAAATGTTATTAAACTAGAAAGAGCGCAGAAAAGATTTACCAGGATGTTGCCTGGACTTGGGGGCCTGAGTTACAAGGAGAGGTGTGTAGACTAGGACTTTATTCCCTGGAACGTAGGAGATTGAGGGGTGACCTGATAGAGATGTATAAGATCATGAGGGGCATAGACAGGGTGAAAGCACACAGTCTTTTTCCCAGGCTGGGGGAGCTAAAAACAAGAGGGCATATGTTTACGATCAGAGGCGACAGATTTAAAAGGGACATCAGGGGCAGCTTCTTCACACAAAGGGTGGTGAGTATTTGGAACGGACTGCCGGAAATAGTGGTTGAGGCGGGCACATTAGCAACGTTTAAAAGCCACCTAGATAAGTCCATGGATAGGAGGGGTTTAGAGGGCTATGGGCCAAACGCGGGCAGATGGGACCAGCTCGCTGGGCAACACAGTCGGCATGGACGAGTTGGGCCGAAGGGCCTGTTTCCATGCTGTGTGACTCTGTGATTGTTTTAAAAGGAGAAGAGAGATTTAAGTAGGGAATTTCACACCTTGGGACCCAGGCATGGCCCTCAATGGTGGGGAACACCGGGAGGCCAGAATTGGAGGCATGGAGTGATCCTGGAGGTTTGGCAGACATGACCCAGTCATTGGGGGGGGGGGGGGGGGGGCCCAGAACTGCAGTAAAATTTAAAAACAAGGCTGAGGATTTTAAAATGGAGCCTCTGCAGATGTGGGAGCCTGGCCCCAGTCAGTGTTAGCCCAGCAGAGGAGCATTTCACTGTGGGTAGGGAGGGAGGGAGGGAGCCTTGACCGAACTCATTCCTCCCACACATTCGTACAGGAAGTCAGAAACCAACCACCCAAACATTTCACAATTACATCAGGGATAAAGGTGGTCAGGGAGCAATGTGGGCACCTTACAAACAATACTGTGGCTGAACCTGAAACACAGACATGTGGAAAAGTCTCTTTGCATCAGTAATTAGAGAGGAGCAGGTTAATATCCTGGACACTGAGGAAACTCATTGAATCTGAGATGAGGACTTACCAAAGCGAACAGTAGCAATGTACCACTGGAAACACTCAGCAGGTCAGGCAGCATCTGCGGGAAGAGAAACAAAGTACTGACAGAGGGTCTTCAACCTGACGCATTAACCCTGTTTCTCTTCCCACAGAGGCAGCCTGACCTGCTGAGTGTTTCCAGCATTTTCTGCTTTTATTTTAGAGTCCCAGCATCTGCAGTGATTTTGATTTTCATTGATGAAACCCCTGGCAGTGAAGACTGACAAATCCCCAGGACCAGATGGTTTTCTGATACAACTGACTGGGTGCATCACGGTCTGGTACCATAATTTGAATGCACAGGGAATGTAAGAAGCTGCAGAGAGGAGTGGACTCAGCCCAATACATCACGGGCACATCCCTCCCCACCATCGGGAGTATCTACAGGAGGCGCTGCCTCAAGAAGGCAACATCCATCATCAAAGATCCCCACCATCCGGGCCGTGCCATCTTCTCGCAGCTCCCATCGGGCAGGAGGTACAGAAGCCTGAAGTCCCACACCACCAGGTTCAAGAACAGTTACTTCCCTTCAACCATCCGGTTCTTGAACCAACTGGCAAAACCCTAATCACTACCTCAGTGTAGCAACACCATGACCACTTTAATCACTTTGCACTACAATGGACTTTTTTTTTGATCTAATTATATTCCTTCTTGTAAAAATTGTGTATAATTTATGTTTTCCTTGTGAATGCTGCTTACCTGATGCTCTGTGCCTGTGATGCTGCTGCAAGGAAGTTTTTCATTGCACCCGTGCATGCATGTACTTGTGCATGTGACAATAGACTGGACTTTGACTTTTTACATCCCAGCTTTATTAGTTGGTAACAACATCACAGGTAACTGACCACAATCTTCCAAACTCCTTTTGATTCCTCCAGACTGGAAAATTGCACGTCACTTCACTCTGCAAGGAAGATGGGAGAGAATGATAGACCACTTAGCCGAACATCTGTTGCTGGAAGTACCAGACGGTCTGACTTAGGATAAAGCAATTAAACATCTTGAATGCTTTCAATTGGAGGCAGCCAACATGAACTTGTAAAAGTTTGGTCGTAATTATAGAACCAGACTCAGGTTTATTATCATTGACTTAGATGACATGAAATGTGTTGTTTTGCGGCAGCAGTACAGTGCAAAGACATAAAAATTACTATAAATTACAAAATAAATAAATAGTGCAAAAAGAGGAATAACGAGGCAGTGTTCATGGGTTCATGGACCGTTCAGAAATCTGATGGCGGAGGGGAAGAAGCTGTTCCTGAATCGGCTCCTGTACCGCCTCCCCGATGGTAGTAACGAGAAGAGGGCATGTCCCGGATGATGAGGGTCCTTAGTGATGGATGCCGCCTTCTTGAGACACCACCTCTTGAAGATGCCCTCGATGGTGCGGAGGGTTGTGCCTATGATGGAGCTGGCTGAGTCTACAACCCTCTGCAGCCTCTTGTGATCCTGTGCATTGGAGCCTCCATACCAGGCGGTGATGCAACCAGTCAGAACGCTCTCCACTGTACATCTATAGAAATTTGCAAGCATCTTTGGTGACGTACCAAACATCCTCAAACTCACTAGAAGTAGAGCTGATGGCGTGACTTCTTCGTGATTACATCAATGTGTTAGAAGCTGACTGAGGTTTGGAGCAGCAACTAATAAAGGGGGTCAGCCCCAGAATAAAGGGACGTCCCTTTAGAAGTGAGATGAGGAGGAATTCGTTGCCACAGAGGGCTGTGGAGGCCAAGTCTTTGTGTGTATTTAAGAGTGAGATTGATCAGCTCTTAATTGCTAAAGGGGTTAAGGGTTATGGGGAGAAGGCAGGAGAATGGGGTTGAGGAAAAGCCAGGATTGAATGGCGGAGCAGACGATAAGATTAGATAAAGTATTTTTATTAGTCACATGTACATCGAAACACACAGTGAAATGCATCTTTTGTGTGGAGTGTTCTGGGGGCAGCCCACAAGTGTCGCCACGCTTCCAGTGCCAACATAGCATGCCCACAACTTCCTAACCCGTACATCTTTGGAATCTGGGAGGAAACCGGAGCACCCGGAGGAAACCCACGCAGACACGGGGAGAATGTACAAACTCCTTACAGACAGCGGCCAGAATTGAACCCGGTCACTAGCGCTGTAATAGTGTTACGCTAACTGCTGCACTACCGTGCCTGCACCGTGCATACCGTGGGCCAAATGGCCTATTTCTGCCCCTGTATCTGATGGTCTTATGGGTCTGTAGTAAGAAAATAAAACATGCTGGAAACATTCAGCAGATCAGGAGCATCTGTTGAGACCCACACTAATGTGTCAGGTTGCTGACCTTTCAGCAGCACAGGGGGATGCCAATGGAGATTATTTATTGTGAATTACTGGAAGGCATCTAATAACATCCTTTGTAAGAGACAGTGGTTGAAGACAAAGCTTGTGGTATCGATCTGGCTGAGAGGCAGGAGACAGAGTGGTGATATTGGGTAGCTAATTTGATTGGAAAGATGTGATTAGGGAGTCCCACAGGAACTGTGTTAGGGTGCAACCACTCACCGTAGTTATAAACCAAGTCGGTGAGACAGGAAGACACGTATCCACGTTAGTCAATAACACAAAAATAGCCAGTGTTGTTGGCAGTAAGGATGAAAGTACTGGATTACAAAAAGATATTAATAGATGAATGAACAGGCAAACTTGTGCCAGGTGGACTTCAATGTGGGTAAATCTGAGGTCATGCACTTTGGACTTCTTAAGGATAGAACAGAATACTTTTTAACCTGTGAAAAGCTAGAAGATACCAGGGGGTTGGGGGTGTGCAAGAGACTTGGGAGTATATGAACCTCGATCATTAAAATATCTCAGCTCGATACGGAAAATGGTCAAAGACCTCCAGGGAGTGGTGACCACTAGAACTAGAGGGCTGAAATAAATGGGAATGGAAGTTACTTAGATCACACCTGGAGCAGCTGTGCAGTTCTAGAGCAGCTGTGCAGTTCTAGAGTGGTTCTGCAGTTCTAGAGCGGCTGCGCAGTTCTGGAGCAGCTGTGTAGTTCTGGGTAGCACACCTCAAAGAGATTTGCCAGCCTTGTGGGGAAGTGCAGTGTAGATTTACCTGGGTGATGGCTGCACAGGGAATTGTGAGGAGGATACAAAGAATTGCAGAGGGGTCACTGACAGATGATATTACATGGTATTATTTGAGAAAGTGTTAAATTATTCACAGTGGCAGTGGAGAGAACAACTGGAATAGTTTGTAAATGGAGTGCAACAATTTAATATCGGAGAGATTTAGAGATAGATTTGTTTTTGGGCGTTAGTGTGCACATTCACTTAATCTAATAACAATCCTTTACAATTCAATACTTTATCTACACAGTTTACAACACCACCTATTTTTGGGCCATCAGCTACCTTGGATAGGTGGCCTTCTGTCCCATCATTTACATGATTTACAAGTATGGTAAATGGTTGTGTCCTGGCACAGAACCTGTGAGACTTCACCAATCACATCCAGCAATGCACGGACATCAAACGATTCAAAATGCAATTGGCCTTCATTGCAAGGAGTTGGAGTAAGAGAGTAGGGAAGAGCTGCTACAAGTAACAGGGTTTTGCTGAGATTATATCTGGACAGATTTAGTTGCTTGATCTCCTTGCAATGGGGGAAGATACCAGTTTCACTTCAGGGAATCTATTTACAATATCTAGCTGTGCAAACGGCTAATAAATTAAGCAGAGGAAAGATTGAGTGGAATGGTCCTACATTCTCTGAAGCTTTGAAGAGTTGCAGGTGATCTTACATAAACCTGGGCTTACAGGTCTTGACAAGGCTGGGAGTGGGGATGAGGAGAGGTTGTTTCACCAGTCTCAGACAAGGATGTCAGGAATTTAGGACCAAAATCAGGAGCAATTAGAGACATAGAGTCATAGTGTAATACAGCATAGAAACAGGCCCTTCAGCACAACTAGGCCCATGCTGACCAAGATGCCCATCTAAGTTAGTCCCATTTGGCCCCTATCTCTCTCAACCTTTCCTATCCTTCCCTATTCCTTCACAGCTGTCAATTTTTGGAATTTCCTAACCCAGAGCTGTTGTCTTTACAAGGCTATGATCGATACCTTTTTGGCATCCAGATAAATTCAGGAAGATGTGGATTGATGGCAAAGTGGAGTTGAGGTAGGTCATCCAAGGTAGGTCACCCAAGATGAGGTAGGCCACCCAAGGGGGAGGGGGAGGAGCCAGAAGTCGTGGTACACATTGGAACCAACAACGTGGGTAAGATAAGGGGTGAGGTCCTGAAGAGCGAGTATTGGGAGTTAGGAAGGAAGCTAAAAATCAGGACCTCAAGGGTAGTAATCTCTGGATTGCTGCCTGTGCCATGCGCCAGGGAGGGAAGGAATAGGAAGATACGGCAGACTAATGAGTGGCTGAGGAGTTGGTGCAGGGGGCAGGGGTTCAGATTTGTGGATCATTGGGATCTCTTCTGGGGTAGGTATGACCTGTACAAAAGGGACAGATTACACCTAAACTGGAGAGGGACCAATGTCCTTGCAGGCAGGTTTGCTAGAAACTGTTGGGGAGGGTTTAAACTAGGTTGGCAGGGGGATGGGAACCGGAGTGTTAGATTAGAGGATGGATCAATTGGTGTTGAAGTAGATGCGATGTCTACAGAGAAGGTGACGAAGGACAGGCAGGGGTTGGGGCATAAATGCAGTCAGTTAGATGGGTTGAAATGTGTTTACCTTCATACGAGAAGTGTGAAGAATAAGGCTGATGAACTTAGAGCACGGATCAGTACATGGAATTACGATGTTGTGGCCATTACAGAGTCTTGGCTGTTGCAAGGGCAGGAGTGGCTGCTTGAGGATCCGGGGTTTAGATGCTTCAAAAGGGACAGGGAAGGGGGTAGAAGTGGTGGGGGGGGCATTGTTAATCAGAGATAACATCACAGCTGTAGGAAGGGAGGACATCACAGAGGGTCATCTATTGAGTCAGTATGGGTGGAAGTCAGAAACAGAAAGGGAGCGATCACTCTATTGGGAGTATTCTACAGGCCCCCAATAGCCATAGGGACACTGAGGAGCAGATAAGTATGCAGATTTTGAAAAGGTGCAAAAATAGGGTTATTGTCATGGTTAACTTCAACTTCCCAAATATTGATTGGTACCTCCTTAGTGCAAAAGGTTTAGATGGGGCAGAATTTGTTAGGTGTGTCCAGGAAGGATTCCTGACACAGTATGTGGACAGGCCGACTAGAGGAGAGGCCATACTGGATCTGGTATTAGTCAGGTGATAGACCTCTCGGTGGGCATGCAGTTCGGTGATAGTGACCACAACTCCCTGAGCCATGGACAAGGATAGGAGCAGACATTATGGGAAAGTGTTTAATTGGGGGGGGGTAAATTACCATGGTATTAGGCAAGAACAGGAGCGTAAACTGGGAACAGATTTTCTCTGGTAAATGTACCGCAGAACTGTGGAGGTTGTTTAGGGACCACTAACATGGGGGTTCTAGATAGGTTTGTCCCACTGAGACAAGGAGAGGATGGTAGGGTGAAGGAAACATGGTTAGCAAGAGAGGTGGAAGGTTTAGTCAAGAGGAAGACAGAAGCAAAAATCAGACAGGGCTCTTGAGAGTTACAAGGTAGCCAGGAAGGAGGTTAAGAAGAGACTTAGGAGAGCTAGAAGGGGACATGAGAAGGCCTTGGCAAGTAGAGTTAAGGAAACCCCTAAGGCGTTCTACACATATGTGAGGAAGAAGAGGATGATTAGGGTGAGGGTAGGACCGCTCGGGGACAAGGGGGTAAAATGTGTCGGGAGGCGAAGGAGGTAGGGGAGGTTCTGAATGAATATTTTGCTTCAGTGTTCACCACGGAGAGGGACTTAGACAAATGTGAGGTTAGCATAGAACAGACAAATGTGTTGGAGCATGTCGAGGTTAAGAAAGAAGCAGTGCTGGAGCTACTAAAAAGCATTAGGATAGATAAGTCCCCGGGGTTGGACAGGATATACCCCAGGTTACTATGGGAAGCGAGGGAAGAGATTGCTGGAGCGTTAATGATGATCTTTGAGTCCTCCCTGGCCACAGGAGTGGTATCGGAGGATTGGAGGATGGCAAACGTTGTTCCATTGTTCAAGAAAGCTAAAAGGGATAATCCTGGGAATAATGGACCATTGAGTCTTACATCAGTGATGGGCAAACTATTGGAGAGGATTTTTTGGGACGGGATTTATGAGCATTTGGAGAAGCATAGTCTTCTAAGGGATAGTCAACATGGCTTTGTGAAGGGCAGGTTGTGCCTCACAAGCTTAATAGAGCTTTTTGAGGAAGTGACAAGCCAAATCATTGAAGTTACTGCAGTGGATGTGGTATATATGGATTCTAGCAAGGTGTTTGACAAGGTTCCCCATGGTAGGCTCATGAGGTATGGGATCCATGTAAAATTGGTTGTGTGGATTCAAAATTAGCTTGCCCACAGAAGGCAGAGGGTGGTTGTAGAAGGAGAGTATTCCACCTGGAAGTCAGTGAGCAGTGGTGTTCCACAGGGATCTGTTCTGGGACTCCTGCTCTTGGTGATTTTTATAAATGACTTGGATGAGGAAATGGAAGGATGGGTCGGTAAGTTTGCAGATGACACGAAGGTGGGTGGTGCAGTGGACAGTGAAGAAGGTTGTCATAGGTTGCAATGGGATTTAGACAGGATGCAGAGCTGGGCGGAGAAGTGGCAGATGGGGTTCAATCCGGAGAAATGTGAAGTGATACTTTTTGGAAGAATGAACCTGAAGGCAGAGTACATGGTTAATGGCAGGATTCTCAGCAGTGTGGAGGAACAGAGAGATCTTGGGGTCAAAGAACATAGATCCCTCAAAGTTGCCTCACAAGTGGATAGGGGCGGTTAAGAAGGTGTATGAGTGTTAGCCTTCATTAGCCAGGGGACTGAGTTCAAGAGCCGAGAGGTAATGTTGCAGTTCTATAAGATTCTGGTTAGACCACACTTGAATATTGTGTTCAGTTCTGGTCACCACATTATAGGAAAGACATGGAAGCTTTGGAGACAGTGCAGAGGAGATTTAAAAGGATGCTGCCTGGGATGGAGAGCATGTCTTATGAGGGGAGGTTGAGTGAGTTCGGGCTTTTCTCTTTGGAGCAACAGAGGATGAGAGGTGACTTGATAGAGGTGTATAAGATTATGAGGGGAATAGACAGAGTGGACAGCCAGCACCTTTTCCCCAGGGCGGCAATGGCCAATACTAGAGGTCACCCATTTGAGGCGTGTGGGGAAAGTTCAGGGGAGATGTCAGAGGTAGGTTTTTTACACAGAGAGTGGTGGGTGCCTGGAACTCACTGCTGGCGGTGGGGGTAGGGGCCGATACGATGGGGTCATTTAAGAGGCTATTAGACAGGCACATGGATGAAAGGAAAATAAAGGGTTATGGGAGGTGAAATAGAGAGGGGGATAGATTGAATGGGGACAAGGTTTATATCGGTCGGAACAACAATGTGGGCCGAAGGGCCCGGACTGTGCCGTATTGTTTTTTGGTCTATCTGGTTGAATGGTGGAGCAGGTTCGAGAGGCTTTGAAATCAGGTCAGATGCTACTGTTTCTTCCCTTCTGAAGTTATAGAAGGGCAGGCACGGTAGCGTAGTGGTTAGCGTAATGCTTTACAGCGCCAGTGACCCGGGTTCAAATCCGGCCACTGTCTGTAAGGAGTTTGTACGTTCTCCCCATGTCTGCGTGGGTTTCCTCCGGGTGCTCCGGTTTCCTCCCACATTCCAAAGACACATGGGTTAGGAAGTTGTGGGCATGCTATGTTGGCGCCAGAAGCATGGCGACACTTGTGGACTGCCCCCAGAACACTCTATGCAAAAGATGCATTTCACTGTGTGTTTCGATGTACATGTGACCAATAAAGTTATCTTATCTTATCTTATCTTATCTAGGTTGTGCAGGCTGGGCTTGTGTGTAGGCCGTTTGGTTCGTACAATGCAACAGTGCTGAAATTTAGCACAACAAGCCATGTGACCTGCAACCTGGTGACTGTTCTCAGACCAGAAATTGTGGGGTGAATACTCTAAGGCGCAAGAGAGCTTAAAAAGCTGTTTCCATCTTAAATATTTATGCATTGCATGGATAAAAGACTGATTTACTAGACTTGGACCTTTAGTCTCTTGGGGTCATCTGACTGTCACCAGATTCCTCCCTTTGTTGTTTGTGTTTGATAACTCACAAACATGTTATTTCTGCATCTGCCCTGAAAGCATTGGCCTGTTCTCAAGAGCTGTAAACTCTTTCCATTGTAAGGAGAGGGAAGGAACAGCTGGGGCCGATGTGTGGAACAGTTGTGTTTAAAAACTTCTGGTCTGCAGAAAGTAATTTGGGATATGTACTCCTGAACATCACAGATGCAGGCACTGATTGGGAGGCACAGACACAGCACACGGAGCCTGTTCTCCAACCATTGATTCAATCCCTCTCCTCCACACTCGGTTGAGGTTGCACAGTGACACAGCTAGCTGAGCTGCTGCCTCACATCTCCAGAGACCCGGGTTCAATCCTGACCTGGGGTGCTGTCTGTGTGGAGTCTACACATTCTCCCTGAGACTGCGTGGGTTTCCACCAGGTGTTTCCAGTTTTCTCCTAAAGTCAAAGTCAAATTTATTGTCCTATGCACAAGTCCATGTGTGTACAGGTGCAATGAAAATCTTACTTGCAGCAGCATCACAGGCACAGAGCATCAGATAAGCAGCATTCACAAGAAAAACAGAAATTAAACATAAATTATACACAATCTTTACAAGAGAGAACACAATTAGAACAAAAAAAAGTCTATTGTCGTGCAAAGTGTTCAAAGTGGTCCTAGTGTTGCTGTACTGAGGTAGTGATTAGGGTTTTGCCGGTTGGCTCAAGAACTGAATGGTTGAAGGGAAGTAGCTGTTCCTGAACACACCCCAAAGGCATGCGGGTCGGTGGGTTAGTTGGGCGCTGTAAGTTGCCCCTTGTGTAGGTGAGAGGTAGAAGTTGTGGGGAGGAAGGGTGTTGAGGGGAACATGGAGGCAATATCATGAAATTAGTATAAATGGGCCTACAGAACTTTAAATTAAAACAGCTAGAGTCCACAGGCTTTTGAGCAAGTTACTCGTTCTGTGAAGACGAGTTCCGGGAGGAAACAAGAATTGAAAAGAACAAAACTGCAGATGCTAGAAATCTAGAATAAACACAGAAAACGCTGGAAACACTCAGCAGGTCAGGCAGCGTCGGTGGAGGGAGGGAGGGAGGGAGGGAGAGAGAGAGAGAGAGAGAGAGAAGAGAGAGAGAGAGAGAGAAATTGAGAGAGAGAGAGAGATTCAATAGCTCAGAGTTCAGACGCAAGGTCATTAACTTGAATTGTTGACGGTGTTTCTCCACAGAGGCTTCCTGAACTGTGGAGTGGTTCCAGCATTTTCTGTTTACGTCCAAGAAACACTGATCAATTTAAACAGAGTGACTTCACAGGCAAGGTGCAGAACCTGTGCCACAGCTGCTGGTCAGATAAAGCCCAGGAGGAGCCAACTGGAAATGGAGCTGGCAATGGGAGCAGAAGACGTAGATGCAGGCCCTTCCCTCCTCCAAGTCTCCGGCTGATCTTTCAACTTTGCACCACTTTCCTGCACTAACCACATGTTCTTTAATTCACTTAATATCCAGCGACTCTTGGGTAAAGAATTCCAAAGATTCATCACTCTCTGGGAGAAGAACTGGTTTATTATTATTGTCACATGTACTGAGCTATTGTGAAAAGCTTTTGTCTGCGTGCCATCCAGACAGATCATTCCGCACATAAGTACATTGAGGGAGTACAAAGGAAAACAGAATGCAGAGTGAAGTGTTACAGTAACAGAGAGAGTGCAGTGCAGGCAGGCAATAAGGTGCAAGGCCATAATGAGGTAGATTGTGAGGTCAAGAGTCCATCTTATTGTACTAGGGGACCATTCAATAGAATGGGATAGAAGCTGTCCTTGAGCCTGGTGGGACGTGCTTTCAGGCTTTTGTATCTTCTGCCCGTTGGGAGGGGGGAAAAGAGAGAATGTCCGGGGTGGCTGGGGTCTTTGATGATGCTGGCTGCTTCACCGAGGCAGCAGGAAGTGTAGATGGAGTTCGTGGAGGGGAGTAGACAACAGACAATAGGAGCAGAAGTAGACCATTCGGCCCTTCGAGTCTGCACCGCCATTTTGAGATCATGGCTGATCCTCAACAATCAATATCCTGTTCCTGCCTTGTCCCCATATCCCGTAACACACAAACTCCTGGAGGAACTCAGTGGGTCAGGCAGCATCTATGGAGGGAAATGAACAGTCAACATTTCGGGCCAAGACCCTTCATTGGGACTGGAAAGGAAGAGGGCAGGAGCCGGAATAAGAAGGTGGGGGGAGGGGGAGGAGCACAGGCTGGCAGGTGAGAGGTGAGTCCAGGTGAGGGGGGGGAGGTAGGAGGGTGGGGGGGGGGTAGGAGGGTGGGGGGAGGTGATAGGTGGAAGTGACAAAGGGCTGAAGAAGATGGAACCTGATAGGAAGGGACAGTGAACAGAATAGAGGTGGGGAACCAGAGGGAGGTAGATGTGGGTGATGGGCAGGTTGTGAGGGTGGGGAGGGGAAGGAGGAGGGACGGAGGGGAGTGGTCACCAGTAGTGGGAGTTCGTCCAGCACCTTCACTCCGTCCGCCGGAACAGCCGGGGTCTCCCGGTGACCACCCACTTCAATTCCACATCCCACTCCCACACCGACACGTCTGTCCTCGGGTCTCCTTCACCGCCAGGTCGAGGCCAGACGCAGGTTAGAGGAACAACACCTCATATTCCGTCTGCAACCTGACGGCATCAACATCGATGACCCCTCCCCCTCTGTCCCCCCATCCCCTCCGTCTTCCCTTATCTCTCCGGCCCCTTTACCCCTTCTCTTTCCCCTCCCCCTCCCGTACAACCTGCCCACCTCCTCCCCTTTATTCCAGGGTCCACTGTCCTCTCTGACCGGATTCCTTCTTCAGCTCTTTGCCTCCTCCACCCATCACCTCCCAGCTTCTCACATCACTCCCTTTCATCCCCCCCCCCACCCACCTACCTCCCCCTCTCACCTGGACTCACCTGTCACCTGTGCTCCTCCTCCTCCCCTTTTATTCCGGCTCCTGCCCTCTTCCCTTCCAGTCTTGATGAAGGGTCTCGGCCCAAAACATTGACTAGTCCTTTCCCTCCATGGATGCTGCCTGACCCACTGAGTTCCTCCAGCATTGTGTGTGTGTTGCTCCAGATATCCAGTATCTCCAAGGAGGGGAGGCTGGTTTCCGTGACGCACTGGGCTGCATCCACAGCTCTCTGCAGTTTCTTGTGGTCACGGGCAGAACAGTGGCCGTACCAAGCGCGGGAGTGACGCACTGACACGCTGCTGCCTTTCAGGTGAGGTGCAGAATTGGGGCCCTCGCTGGTTCCTCAGGTGGACGTCAAAGATCTGAGGGCAAAATTGATGAGGAACAGTAGTCCTTGGAACATTATTTTCATAGATTACCTCAGTACAGTATGTTATCAAGTCAGTACCTTGTAACTGTGGGAGCTTGCCATGTGCAGAGTGGTTTTGTTCCTCCTGTATCACACTTGCCTGCACACCTCGTGCCCATCACTGTTAACCTCAGCCTTAGTCAGAAAATATAGAACGTAGAACAGGCCCTTCGGCCCACCATGGCTGTGCTGAGCATGATGCCAAATTAAACTAATCTCTTCTGCCTGCACATGATCCACATCCCTCCATACCCTGCATGTTCATGTGTCTGTCTAAAAGCCTCTTAAACACCACTATCGTATCTGCCTCCACCACCACCCCTGGCAGCCTGTTCCAGGCACCCACCACTCTCTGTGTAAGAAACTCTCCCCCTTTCACCTGACAGCTATGCTCTCTAGTGTTTGACATTTCTACCCTGGGAAAAAGATTCTGGCTGTCAACCTATCTATGCCTCTCATATAGCACCACTAAACCATACAGTTTCCACATATTAGGCCCAAGTTTTAATACACTTTTTCATAAGGCACTGAATAACAGTAAAATGCAGCACTGAAAAACTTACATACTAAAATACAGAGTCATATAGTAAGGAACCAGGCCCTTCGGCCCATCTCATCCATGCTGACCAAGGTGCCTAGCTAAGCTAGTCCCATTTGCCTGCATTTGGCCCATATCCCTCTAAACCTTTCTATCCGTGTACCTGTCCGAGTGTCTTCTAAACATTGTAACTGTACCCGTCTCTGCCACTTCCTCTGGCAGCTCATTTCATACACCCACCACCCTCTGTGTGAAAAACTTGCCCCTCAGGTCCCCTTTAAATCGTTCCCCTCTCACTATAAACCTCTGACCTCTAGTGTTGGACTCCCCACCCCCACCTTTATAAACCTCTATCAGGTCACCCCTCAGCCTCCTTCGCTCCAGGGAAAACAGTCCCAGCCTGTCCGGTCTCGCCTTATAACTCAAGCCCTCCAGTCACCCTTGTGACTGTTTTCTGTACCCCCTCTGCCTTAATCATATCCTTCCTATTGCATAGTGACCAGGACTAACAACACATTAGTGATGCAATGAAGCTCGGTGCAGCCACTGTAAAGGTTCTGTGGGGAGGGACCACGGTCTGGGTTCCTGCTACAACTGGATACTGAGGGGCTGTGCCAAGAAACTAATCCCTTCCGCCTGCACGGGATCCATACCCCTCCACTCCCTGCATATTCATGTGTCTAACAGTCTCTTAAACACCACTGTCATACCTGCCTCCACCAACTCCCCCGGCAGCCCGTTCCAGGCACCCACCACTCTCTGTGTAAGAAACTTGCCCCACACATCCCCTTTAAACTTTCCCCCGCTCATTTTAAATGAATGTCCTCCAGTTTTTCACACTTCCACCTGGGAAAAAAACTCTGTCTACCCTATCTATGCCTCTCATTATTGTTTCCCCTCAGCCTCCGACACTCCAGAGAAAACAATCCAAGTTTGTCCAACCTCTCCTTATAGCTAACACTCTAATTCTTGGAAATATAGCACCGTTCCTTCACTGTCACTGGGTCAAAATCCTGAAACTCCCTCCCTAACAGCACTGTGGGTACACCCACACCTCAAGGACTGCAGTGGTTCAAGAGGGCAGCTCACCACCACCTTCTCAAGGGCAATTAGTGATGGGCAATTAAATGGTGACTCAGCCTGTGAAGCCCACATCCTTTGAAGATGTTGCCTGACCTGTTGAGTGTTGGAACATTCTCTGTTTCATTTCTGCAGGTTTTTTTTGTGTGTTTTTCGGTTCCTTTCACCATTTTCCCTTGCTTAGAGATGTCACTGAAAAAAAGTGTTCTGACCAGGCAAGTAGATAGGGTGGGAGAGAAGGTGTACGGCACGCTTGACTTCATTGGTTAGGGCATTGAGTATAAGAGTAAGGAAGTCATGTTGCAGCTGTATAAAACTTTGGCTAGGCCACACTTGGAGTATTGTGTGCAGTTCTGGTTGTCCCATTACAGGAAGGATGTGGAGGGTTTGGTGAGGGTGCAGAAGATGTTCACCAGGATTAGAGAGCATATGCTACAAGGAGAGGTTGGACAAACTTGGGTTGTTTTCTCTGGAGCGTCGGAGGCTGAGGGGAGACCTGACAGAAGTTTATAAAATTGTGAGAGGCAGAGACAGGGTACACAGTCAGAATCTTTCTCCCAGGGTAGAAATGTCAAATACTAGAGGACATGCATTTAAGTTGAGAGGGCAGAGTTTAAAAGGGATGTGTGGGGCAAGTTTTTGTTTTACACAGAGGGTGGTGGGTGCCTGGGACAGGCTGCCAGGGGTGGGTGTGGAGGCAGACATAATAGTGGTGTTTATGAGGCTTTTAGACAGGCCCATGAATATGCAGTGAATGGAGGGATATGGTTCATGTGCAGGCAGAAGAGATTAGGTTTAATTTCAAGTTTTAAGTTCAAATTGGTTGTCATTGCCAAGATTCTTGGAGCAGGCCTATGTGTTTTATGGATTTTACAGAACAGATGACCTGCGTTTTGACGATTTTCACTACAGTCTACCACTTGTGTGTTTCATTACAACACAGGGTATAAATGCCATGAAGATCAGCACCATGGTCGGCACAAATACTTTGTTAGGAGTTTGAGGAGATTTGGTATGTGTCCCGGGCCGTGTGCTCAGATCCTGTGCTGATCAGCTGGCGGGGGTATTTGCAGATATTTCTCTCCCTACTTCAATCTGAGGTTCCCACCTGCTTTAAGAAGACCACTATCATCCCAGTACCTAATAAAAACAAAGTAACATGTCTTAATGACTACCGACCAGTGGCTCTGACATCCACCATCATGAAGTGCTTTGAGAGACTGGTCATGGCACGCATCAACTCCAGCCTCCCAGACAACCTCAACCCACTGCAATTCGCCTCCTGCCGTAACAGGTCTACGGCAGATCCCATCTCCCTGGCCCTACACTCATCTCTGGAGCATCTGGACAGTAAAGACACCTACATTGGACTATTGTTTATTGACTACAACTCCGTCTTCAATACCATAATTCCAAGCAAACTCACAACCAAACTCCGAGACCTGGGACTCAACACCTCCCTCTGCAACTGGATCCTTGACTTTCTGACCAACAGACCACAATCAGTGAGGATAGGCAGCAATACCTCCAGCACGATTATTCTCAACACTGGTGCCCCAAAGGGCTGCGTTCTCAGCCCCCTACTCTACCGCGTGGCCAGATTCTGCTCAAACTCCATTTACAAGTTTACACTTACCGTGGCGGCACAGTAGCGTAGCGGTTAGCGCGACACTATTACAGCGCCAGCGATCGGGGTTTGATTGCCATCGCTGTCTGTAAGGAGTTTGTACATTCTCCCGTGTCTGCGTGGGTTTCCTCTGGGCAGTCCGGTTTCCTCCCACATTCTAAAGATGTATGGGTAGGCTAATATGGGTTTAAAATGGGCAGTGCGGATTCACTGGGCCGGAAGGGCCTATTACCACGCTGTAAATAAAATTAGAACATAGAACAATTACAGCACAATTCAGGCCCTTCGGCCCACAAAGCTGTGCTGAACATGTCCCTACCCTAGAACTTACCAGGCTTACCCATAGCCCTCTATTTTACTCAGCTCCATATACTGATCTAACAGTCTCTTGAAAGACCCTATCGTATCAGCATCCACCACCATTTCCGGCAGCCCATTCCATGCACTTATTAAAAAAATTTTAAAAAAAGTTTGCAGATGATACCACCGCAGTGGGCCATATCTCAAATAATAATGAGTCGGAGTACAGGAAGGAGATAGAGAGCTTAGTGACAAAGTGTCATGACAACAACCTTTCCCTCAATGTCAACAAAACAAGAGAGCTGATCATTGACTTCAGGAAGGGGGGCAGTGTACACACACCTGTCTACATAAATAGGTTGAGAGGGTTGAGAGCTTCAAGTTCCTGGGAGTGAACATCACCAATAGCCTGACCTGGTCCAACCATGTAGACGCCACGGCCAAGAAAGCTCACCAGCGCCTCGACTTCCTCAGGAGGCTAAAGAAATTTGACATGTCCCCTTTGACCCTCACCAATTTTTATTGATAGACCATAGAAAGCATCCTATCTGGATTCTGGATGCATTACGGCTTGGGATGGCAACTGCTCTGCCCGTGACCGCAAGAAACTGCAGAGAGTTGCGGACACAGCCCAGCACATCACGGAACTCAGCCTCCCCCCCGCGGACTCTGTCTACACTTCTCGCTGCCTCAGGAAAGCAGCCAACATAATCAAAGACCCCTCCCACTCTGGACATTCCCTCTTGTCTCCTCTCCCACTGGGCAGAAGATTTAAAAGCCTGAAAGCACGTACCACCAGGATCAAGAACAGCTTCTATCCTGCTATTATAAGATTATTGAAAGGTTTCCTAGTACAATAAGATGGACTCTTGACTTCACAATCTACCTTGTAATGACCTTGCACATTATTGTAAACCTGCACTGCACTTTCTCTGTAACTGTGACACTTTATTCTGCATTCTGTTATTGTTCTTCCTGTACCACCTCAATGCACTGTGTAATGAATTGATCTGTATGAACGGTATGCAAGACAAGTATTTCACTGTACCTCGGTACAAGTGACAATAATAAACCAATACCAATTCTCTTGCAAATTTCTACAGATGTACAGTGGAGAGCATCCTGACTGGTTGCACCACCGCCTGGTATGGAGGCTCCAATGTGCAGGATCACAAGAGGCTGCAGAGGGTTGTAGACTCAGCCAGCTCCATCACGGGCACAACCCTCCCCACCATCGGGGACATCTTCAAGAGGTGGCATCTCAAGAAGGTGGCATCCATCACTGGGGACTCTCACCATCCGGAACATGCCCTCTCCTCATTACTACCATCAGGGAGGAGGTACAGGAGCCTGAAGACCCTCACTCAACGATTCAGGAACAGCTTCTTCCCCTCCGCCATCAGATTTCTGAACAGTCCATGAACTCATGAACACTCCCTCGTTATTCCTTTTTGTTTTGCCCGATTTCCCCTAGAGGACATGGCTTTAGGGTGAAAGGGGAAAGGTTTAGGGGGAACTTCTTCACTCAGAGAGCGGTGGGAGTGTGGAATGGGCTGCCATCTGACGTGGTAAATGCAGGGCCACTCTTAAGTTTAAAGAATAAATTGGATAGATACGTGGACGGGAGAGGTCTGGAGGGCTATGGACTGGGTGCAGGTCAATGGGACTAGGAATAAAGTTTTGGCACAGACTAGAAGGGCTGAATGGCCTGTTTTCTGTGCTGTAGTGTTCTATTTATTTATTGTGTAATTTATGGTAATTTTATGTCTTTGCCCTGTACCGCTGCCACACAAGAAGTTTCAGTACATTTCAGTCAGTGAGAGGAATCTGATGTAAGGAGGCAGTTTAACCGGTCAGTGGTGCAGCAGCCGGGGTGAATCGCCGGTCGGTGCTCGGCTTCCCCCTGGGTGGGGACCGTCACACACACACGGAAGCGGCGGCTGTGGGGGGAGAAGGTCGGCTGGGAGCTGAGGGAGCGCCGCGGTGCCCGGGGAGGCGGGCGGAGGGAGGGACAGAGGGAGGCGGATATAAGGCGGCCGCCCGGCGCACCCTCCCCACTGCGCCCGGACGCCTGTCAGCACACGCACCGCAGCCCAGCCCAGGCTCCGCAATTTCTTGCTGCGCCACCGACCGCCGACCGATGGCTTTCAACGTGAAAGTCTACCTGCTGGCCAAGGATGAGAGCAGCCGGGAGATCCGGCGCTTCACCGTGGACCACAGCGTCTCCACCAGCTTCGCCCACCTCTACAAGAAGGTGGGCAGCGTCTTCCAGAGCCTCCGCTCCGACAACTTCCAGATGTACTACAAAGGTGAGGGAGCACCTCCCCCCGGGGCACTTGTTGTTGGGGGGGGGGGGTCAGTGTCGCCCCCAACTCTTGGGGTCACCTTGTGCTCCTTGGCTTTCCTCTCCGCCCTTGGCCAGCTCGGGACACGGGACCTTCGACGGTCAGAAGGTCTCCAGGCCGATCTACTAATGCTGAGGAGTGGCTTCCCCTCCCTTACCTCCCTCCGCCCTCCTCCCTTTTCTTTCCTCCCCACCTTTCCCTTCCTTCTCCCCTTTTCCCGCCCTCCTCTCCTTTATTTCTCTCTTTGCTCAGCAACAATTATTTATGTAGTGCCTCCAGCAAGGAGCTAGACCAAACCCAGCACCCAGTAGAGTGTACCACCACACTGGGAGCTCCGGGGAGAGCATGAGAACAAGAAACAGAAACAGGAGTAGGCCATTTGGCCCCTTGAGCCTGCTGCTCCAGTCAACAAAATCATGGCCATTCTACTTCCAAACTATTCTCCAGAGTGCAAAAGGTGGGGGTGGGGGCAGATCTTGTTGAAGTGTTTAAAATTCTAGCAGGGTGATGTTCACGCTCTCCTCCACCCCCCTCCTCCTCCTTCCCCCCCAGCTGAGGAGTCTAGGATCGGGATACAGAACAAAGGGTCAGTTGTTTGGTACAGAGATGTGAAGAAACTTCTCCTGGGAGGGTGGTAAGTCTTTGGAAGTGTCTATCCTGGAAAGTTGTGGAGGCTTAAAGCAGAGATGAACAAAATCCCTAGACTGGAGGGTTCTAGGGATCATGCTGGAAAATGGTGTTGAGCTGGAAGGTCGGCCATGATCACAGTCATTCAGTATGGAAACTCTTGCGTGTTGCCCAACCAAGCTGGTCCTAATTGGCCAAAACCTTTGTCCTGTCTCCTGGAGAAGACTGAAAGGACCACGTGACCTATTCCTGCTCTTCTTCCTTGAGTTATGCAAACACCATTTTCCTCTCCCCTGCCCACATATCCCTTGATTCCTTTAATATCCAGAAATCCATCAACCTATTTAGTACCTAATCAGTGATTGAGCATCCAGAGCCCTCCAGGGTAGATGGATTGTAGGAAGGAGAGGTTTGGGGTGGGAACCCCACAATTAGGAACCCAGGCAGTTGAATGGCCACCAGTTGTGGAGCACTTAAATCTGGGGATGAACAAGAGGTTAGAAGTGGAGGAGATGGTGGAAGAGGCTTCCAAAGAGTGAGACCATGGAGGGATTTGAAACTGGGTTAGAAATTTTAAAATTGTTGCTTAACCAGGAGGTATTAACAGTGGAAACCCTGCACTGCCTACATCAGACATTCCAGTCCTGCTGGAAGTAAGACAAACTGGTGAATAGTTGCTGATATTTTCATGGAAAAATGATGTATACTTGTTCTAAAGCATGCAGGAGTGCACTCACAATTGTCTGCTGATTTGTTAGTATATTAAAGTAATTCTGTTAGAAGTGTAACAGGAAATTTTTGAGTACCTATCACTGTTCCATGCATGTGATTATTGCCCTACTTGGGGAAACTCCCTCTGTACTCTGGTCTGAAAAAAAGTTTTGACAGCTCTAAATGTCCTGTGATCTCTCCAGCCCTTTGGGGTGAGAGGGGCTGCTGGAGCTGGGGAGAGAGCCAGGTTCCCACCCTTACCATGAAAGTGCTTTTTGACTGTGGCTCAATGTTCTCGTTGTGTTTTGTTTCCCTACCAGAGGAAACTGTTTTGATTTTTAGCATTTAAGAGTTGAGACAAAAAATGACAAACTTAGTGCCGTAATGGAGTTCAAAGTGTGACTTGACTTAAAATTTTCCGTTTAGATGCTGGAGTGTCATCTTGGTTCAGGTTGGATTGTGAAAGGGAATTTCCATTTTCAGCTGTCAACAGACATCAGTCTTGGCTCCCGTCCAGTCTGCTTTCTGTTTAAATTATGCAACACAACAGGAAAAACAAACATGCAGAACATTCTGAGGAGCTGTCATTTTGCTTGAAGTCTAGTCCTTCCTTTTGCTTTGGATTCCCCACACCCTCATTAATCCCCTCAAGACATGGGCTCACAGAGTAATGCAGCACAGAAACGGGTCCTTCAGCCCAACTTGTCCATGCTGACCAAGAAGCCCATATCCCTCTAAACCTTTCCTATCCATGTGGCTACTACATTTTGTCATTGGGCAAAGCTCCCAGATGAAATTGCTTGGGCCATTTTCCATTAAATGGAGACACGAGACTGCAGATGCTGGAATCTGGGATGAACTTGGTGAGTCAGGCTGCATCCGTGAAGGGAAATGGATGGTCGATGTTTTGGGTCGAGACCCTTCATCTGGACCATTAAATTGAATTTGACCCAGAGCCCCACAGCCCCTGGGACAGTGACCAAAAGCTCAGCTAAAGAACTAGGGATTTAAGATGCACCTTGAAGGGGTTAAGAGGGAACATCTAGACACCTGAAGACAGCTGCTAATTGAGGCATGAAAATAGGCTGGAAGAATGCAGCAATGTCCCAAGTTGCGAGGCTAGGGGAGATTAATGAAGGCAGTGGGAACTTTAAAACTGAGGTGTTGTTGGAAGCATGGATTGGCCAACTCCAGATGTGTTGGGAATCTGCCTCAACAGATCATTTATTCTTTAGTATTACCGCACACCATCATCTATCCTATCAGTGACATTTCTCAATGCCTTGGGACTAATTGGCCTGTATACTCTGGTTGACAGCTTTCTATTTACCTCCTTTGCCTCATTTCTCTGCCTGACTTCTCGAGTGCAGTCAATGATTGCTCGTGTGTGAAGGTAAAGATTGTTTTGTAAGTAGTAGCAGCAGCTGGTTCCGGCAATCTGCTGGTCTCAACACCTCCCCGCAAAAAAAACTCACTCCCCAGCCTTGAGTAAACTTGTTTCCCAACCACTCAGAGCCCTGGGATTCCAGACACTTGCAGCAAGCTACCTGAGCAAATCTCAGTATCTCAGTATTAGATGGCCACTCCCCCCACGACCAGTTTTTGTTTATTGTCATATGGGTAAACATACTCGGGATATAGATGCCGTGAAAAATTCTGTTTTTGCCGAGGCAGCGCAGGATAAGGAGAAACGGGAGCTAACAAACTTAAATTAACATAAACGATACATGAGTGTGTGGAAAATAAATAACAAACAATGACACTGTCTCTACATAGAGAGAAACCAATCAGAATTGTTTCCACTGTACATGTGTATAGGTTTGTCAGACCATGCCCCCTAGTGCTGGTTCTCAAGAGGAAATAGCAGCAACCCTGTCAAGCCCTCAAAAGCTTTCACAAGATTCTCTTTCAAACCTGAAAGAATTTGAGTCTGTTCTCTCTCTCTCCACACAGAGATTCAATCTGCTGACCACTATTCTGTTCCCCCTTCTCACTTACGACTAGTTTGTTTTGGATTAAACTCCAAGTTTAGTTTCATCAAACCTTGTAATTTAGCAAGACTTTCTTTAGTCTTATAGTTCAATCCCCTTCCTCTAAAGACCAGCATAGTAAATTGTCTGCTGGTAAATTCAGGGTTTGAGGTGAAACTGCAAGGTAATTTTTTTCCCTTGGTCTTTCCTCAGACGAGGAAGGGGACATGATTGCTTTCTCCACTGATGATGAGCTGTCGATGGCCCTGTCCTACCTTCAGGATGGAACCTTTCGTGTCTACATTAAAGGTAAGAATACCCAACTACTCCTTGCTAAAAATTGCTTTTAGTTGTCTAACATTCCCATTGGGATCTGCTGCAAATGATTTTTTTTATATACCCTGGAGGGGAAAATAGATGGTATCTTCCACACAAATAACGTACAATAAAATGTCCAAACAGGGTCAGCAGAGTGCTGCAGATGGGGCACATCACTGAAGCTTTTCATTTGTTACTTCAACTACTGTTCTAGCTTGATACAGCCATGTGTTAAATAAACCTGCTGACTGTAAAGTTAATTGGCTACACCTGTGTCAGTCATTGGCTACACCTGGCTTTGGACTTCCTGGGGTTGTGAAAGTCAAATAGATGCTTTTAGCACAAAGCCTCATCAGTGATGGTTGAGATCTTTCCTGCTTCATGTTATAAGATTCTGTTAACTGCAATATATAATGTGCTTAACTAAACTTCAAGCCCATTTGGTGGGTATGATCTAATTTCCATCACTTTACCCTTCAACAAATATAGGCATTCTTAACATTGTCCATTTAATCATTAGTCCAAGTAAGAAGCCTTGTTTAGTTTCTGCTCCCATACTCTTTGTCTCCAATTTGGAACGATGATCGGCAATAGTCATTGTAAAGGGTTTACAGGAGGCTTGAAATGGTTTTTGCAGTTTTAAAACTGTTACAGGGAATTGAAACTGTCATTGTCTGAGCTCTTGTAGGATGGTAATGCAATAAGCCTTGTCAATCTTTTAAACAATTATGTTTAAGATTAATATTGGGGATATGGGCAACACAAGCAATTATGGTTCTCTAACTGGGCTGAGAAGGAAGTGGTGAACTGTGCCTTGTAGTTTGAGTGACACCTCTTGATGTGGCAGAGCAGATACTGGTGTGGTTAAGTGCCAAGCATGTTGGTATAGAACTGGAGTCACCGGACAAGAACAGATTTCCTTTCTTGAACATTGGTAAACAACTGGGACTTTCATAATTCCCTTGCTCTTTTCCCAATCTAGAAAAGAAGGAATACAAACATGGCCAGGACAAGGCTGCTGGGATGCTTCATCCAAACATCATCTGTGATGCCTGCAATGGCCCAGTGATTGGCCCTCGCTATAAGTGCTCCATGTGCCCCGACTATGATCTGTGTGGCAGCTGCAAGGGAAAGGGGTTCCACAAGGAACACGAGATGATACTCCTGCAGACCCCACAATTCTTCCATCCATTTGAGGTGAGACTTTTATTTTGTATAGTTCATAAATGTATCAACTTGGTTGGGCCATTTCATGAACTTTGGAGTAGTATCAAAATCTAGAGCCAGTTGCACTCAGAAAAATGTAAGTACTGAACAACACAACACCTGGAAAATACCAAGTTTAGATAATGGGGCAATCTCACTGGTTGGGTTCACCTGGATTATTGTTTAATCTCCTAATAAACCACAGCAGTTGATCTGAGTTCTGTATCTCCAAGGGCCCTATGGGTTTGGGAACCAGTTCTGTGGAGATTAGTAAAGCTGATTTTTTTTTTCTTCTCATTGGAAGAGAGCAAAAGGGAGGTGTGACAAAGGTAGTAAAAATCTTGTAGAATTTAGAATAAAGGAGGAAAAAACAGTTCGGGAGGGTTAGTGATCAGGAAACTGATTGAAGGTGATTGGTCAGGGTGGAGGGGGGGAATCGGGAGGGAGATGAGAAATACTGAGGCAGAGTTGTGATCTGGAAGCTTTCCTTAAAGGGCAGTGGAGGCAGATTTAATGGGGACTTCCAATAGGAAATTAGATAATACTCAAATTGCAGAGATTGTGCCAGTTCTTTGAAAGAATTTCCCAGACACAGTGGGCCACCTGTGCTGTGTTGGGGACCTAAGGCAGTAGTAATAGCCTTGTACTACTTTAGGAATGCCTGGTTAGATGAGTGTTTGGCTGGGAGATGCAGTGTTACCACCCTGGTAACTTACCACTTGAGTGGGAGCTGGCATTGACTCTCACCAGTGTAACTTGAGTATACCGGTCACTGACTAATTACAAACCAGAACTGTTGGTGAGTAACTCTGGTTTGGATCTTCTGGTTATGCAGTATGCTGGATAAATCTCTATGCAGAAAGCAGAGCTAGATTAATGCGCAGGTGTCAACTTCATATTCCAGGGCTGAGTCTTTCTCCCACACCCTCACATTCTTCATTACCAGACTCCTGAAAAATTTCAATGCAAATGTTTCTCCAAATCACCTCCATTTAAGCTGCTTCCACTGTTTTTAGCCACACATTGCAGATGATCATTTGAGTTTCACTATAATAAAATTTCTCTTCCTCTTCCTTTTGATTTGTTCTTGCTAGTTATTTTAAATCTCTGCCCTCTCAGTTACCAACAGTTCAGCACAAAAACTGCTGCCAATCCTGAATTCAAGACCCTACCTTTGACCCAGCCTTGCTTAACCCACTGCACATAGTGTGTTGTGTTGCTGTTTAATTATGGATCATAATCAATAAATGCCATCTTAAAACAATTGGTCTAACTGTGTCATTGTAGTTAATGATTTCCCTTTTGACTTTGCACAAGTTGTATTTATTTTAACAATCCACATCTTTCTCTTGCTGTGGGTAGCGGATTCCCAGAGGAATGTGGTTCCATAAGAAGAGGAATGCAGGTCCATGTCGCTGGGCTATGGTACAACAAGATTCCTGCGCTCAGGCTGCATCGTGCCCTGGTAGACAGCAGTCACCAGCAACTGAGCCAACCCCAGCTGAGCAAGGTATGTTAGTTAATGATGAGAAAACAACCCCTTCCTACACTGGGCACCTGCTGTAGCAAGGGAAGGCCACTGACTTTTAAACTAGAACATTATGCAGAATAGTCCCAGGCTGAGGTCCTGTGGTTGTTTCAAGACCTGAGAATTGTACGAAGGTGGTGAGGACAGTTGTTCATCACTTGTACTTGGAGTTTTGCAAGAGTGAGTGAATATAACCTACTGCTCATGACTGGAGGTTCACTGGCCAAAAGGCAGTGATTTCAGGTGACTGACAGCAGCAGGAAACACTTAACATGGTGAGGCTTATACAGTTGTACAGCACAGAAACAGGCCCTTTGGCCCATCATATCCGTACCAACCATTGAGTACAAAAACTGAACATTGGAAGAACTTGGTGGGTCAAGCAGCATCTGGAGTTGATGTTTTGGGTTGAGACCCTGCATCAGGACTTGTGGGGGTGGGGAAGAGGAAAAGTTGCCAGTAGGTAGGGGGATGGGATGAAGGCTGGTGGGTGGAACCAGAAGGGGAGGGAATGGTGGGGGTAGGACAGGCTGGTAGGTAGTGGGTGGAGCCAGTTCATCATTTCCCTCCCCATTAGGTTCCACCTATCACCTACCAGCCTCTATTTTCCCCCTCCCCCTGTACTGCTATACACTGGCAATCTTCCCCACCCCCTGCAGTCCTGATGCAGGGTCTCAACCAGAAACGACAACTTGCATCTTTTACCTCCACAGATGCTGCTTGACCTACTGAGTTCCAGTGTTCTGTCTTTGTTCTAGATTCCAGCATCTGCGGTCTCTTGTCTTCAAAGTCAGTCGAATTTGTTTTCACAAGTCCATGGGTGCAGTGAAAAACTTGCTTGCAGCATCACAGGCACACAGCATCAGATAAGCAGCATTGATAAGACATAAACAATTTTTACAAAACAATGAGAACAAAAGCACGCCCACTTTAGTGCCAGCACCACCATTTCTGTATCTGCCTGCTCCAACATTCAGTAAGATTATAGTTGACCCTTGGTGCTACTTTTCCTGCATTAACACTATATCCCTTAATATCCAAAAAAAAATCCCTGCCTTGGATGGACTCTGCATCTGAGCCCCCACAGTCTCTTGGGCAGAAAATTCAAGGTTTGCCACTCTCTGGATGAAATTTCTCTTCATCTCAGTCCTGAATGGCTGACCATTGTTTGAGACTGTGTTCCTGGTTCTTGATACCCAGGCCAGAGGAAACATCACTGCATCTACTCTTCAAGTCCTTCAGCACTGTTTCAGTGAAGTCAGAATCAGGTTTATTATCACTAACATATGTCGTGAAATTTGTTGTCACAGTAGGTAAGACTAGCACCTGGGGACGTTGCCTCAAGATTTGGGGAAAATAGATTTGGGATGGAGTTAAGGAGAAACTGCTTTTCCCCAGAGAGTAGTGAATCTGTAGAATGCTCTGCCTGGATTTAAGATACAATTAGATTTTTGCACTTTAGTAGGGGAATTAAGGGTTGGGGGGGGGGGAAGGAAGGGGGAGGTGGAGCTGAGTCCACAGCCAGATCAGCCATGATCTTATTGAATGGTGGAGCAGGCTCGACAGGCCAGATGGCCTCCTCCTGCTCTTATTTCTTGTGTTCTTATCAGCAGTACAGTGCAAGACATAAAAATTACTATAAGTTACAAAAATAGTACAAAAGAGGAATAATGAGGTAGTGTTCATGGACTGTTCCTGAATTGTTGAGTTTGGGTCTTCAGGCTCCTGTACCACCACCCCAATGGTAGTAATGTGTATAGAGGGCATGTCCCAGGTGGTGAGGGTCCTTAATGATGGGTGCCACCTCTTGATGTCCTCAGTGGTGGGGAGGGTTATGCCCATGATGGAGCTGGCTGAATCTATGACACTCTGCAGCCTCTTTTGATCCTGTGCATTGGAGCCTCCATACCAGGCTGTGATGCAACCAGTCAGAACACTTTCCACTGTACATCTGTAGAAATTTGCAAGTCTTTGACATACCAAATCTCCTCAAACTCCTCTCAGCCATTCTGCTAAACTTGAGAGTACAGACCTGGTCTGCCATGTTCTCATCCCATAGCACAATTCCACCATCCCAGGGATCAATCCAGCAATTCCCTCACTGCAGTCACTGCATTCTGCTGTTTGTCATTTACTTGCACAGAAGCAGGCCTTCATACCACTTGGGAGTTGTCGGACTGCCTGACTCAGGCAGGTCTTGTTAGATGCACCTTCTTGCATTCAGCCCCAACTTTGCTCCCTCACCCTGATCCCAGCATCTAATTATCCCTGGATACCTCATTTCCCCAAATGAGGAGCGTATGTCCTTGGGCTCTAGAACCAAACACTTTCCAACCTGCTGTAAACTGATTAATCAACAGTGTAACAGAATATTAAACAGGAGTTTTTATAAATTCACACTACTTGTGTAAGAAAATAAAATGGAATAGTAGGAGAAATTGTAGCAGACTGTATGAGGAATGTCTCCTGTATGTGTTCTGTCTCCTCTATGTATAATCTGCAGCTTCTGAGAGCCACAGCCAGAGCCAGGATAAGAACGTGAGCTACTTGCAGAGTGTGGGCCGAAATGTGGCTGCAATGTTGAGCCCCCTGGGTAAGTTTGAAAGTTTCTGCACCTGTTGTCACCTGCCAATAGCCCTAACTCCTACTCTGCCCAAAGGCACTCTGATCAAATGGCAAAGGGGGAGGAGGACTGAGCATCCAAGACGGTCACCAGTGTGACCCCTAAGCCCCAGAACAATGCTTGAAGTAAAAATGTCAGCTAGAGCAGTCACATTTCCTGTCCTTTTCCAACATCACTCTCTGCCTCATGATTTGCAAGGGCTAAACTAAAAAGTTAAGTTCTATTATGGGATGGGTTTTGCTAACCAGGCCCACACCTACTTGTGTGGAAGAGGTGGCAGTGAGCTGCCAAATGCATGCCTTTTGATGCAAGGAGAAAAAGCAACTAGCACTTTCTTCTTTGTTTATCCAGCTGTTCCCTGTGGTAGTGAGTTCTGTGTTCCCTATTAAATCTGCTGGTGATGGTCTTGTGTTGATGGCTCCCTATTTCTCCTGCCCTTCTCTTCTGTCCACCCTGTATACAAAGACCACTAATCAGTTCACCCCTCTATCTTTTGGCTAGCGTGGCAACCTGATTGGTCATTCCTTATAGAGACATGAGATTCGGTGGGGCAGGAGCAGGCAGTACTGGGGCAGTTTAGCTCGTGAACCTTGGGTAGGAGGTAGGAATGGGTGGTACAGGGTTAGGGAACAATTTTTCTGTTTTTATACTGGCTATCTTCCCCTCTTTCTTTTCAATCCTGATTAAGGGTCCATTTCCCTCCACAGATGCTCCTGAGTTCCTCCAGCTCCTTTTGTGTGCTGGTCATTTCTGATGGTTGCTGCCTTTTGGTTTCATTGTGAATATTTTAACACCACCTACAGCATCTGTCTAATTTGTAATGTGGAAACCAAACCTGTTCTTGTTTTGGGTTACAGGTATTGATGTCGACATTGATGTGGAACACGGGGGCCAGCGGTTCAAAGCTGCTGAGTGCTCCATAAACAGCCAGCCAGAGTCTGCAGGCAGCAGTGCACACTCTGATCTACTGACTGCCAACCAGAACAAGCCGAGAGGAACCTCCAGCCTGGAGCAGAGTGAAGCGGTTCTAATGGATGTGGAACAGTCTGTCCCAAATCCAAACTCTTTGGTGGCTTTTACTCCAATAGACGGGGAGTCCAAGGTAAAGGGAATTGCTTCAGTGTTTGAGCAGCCAATTTGCTTTGTTTCCTGCAGTGAATCTTAAAGTACCTATCATGGTCAGCAGTTGTCTAATAAAATGGTGGAGTAAGCTTGAGGGTTATTGCTACTCTTAGTGTTATTTTTAAAATGCAGGAGCTAATGAATCTGAGTTAATTTGCAAAATGTCCATGATCTTCCCAGATTTACTTGTTTATAAAAATTAGTTGAACCTCTTCTACTTCCTGACAGACTTCCAGTGTTGACAGCAACAGTGAAGAGGAATGGACTCATCTTTCACCAAAAGGGGTTGATCCATCCACTGGAGAGCTGCAGTCAATGCAACAACTTAATCTGCATGACCTTGAGGAAGAACAGTCATCAAACCTGCAACGAGGACCTGAGTCCTATGAGCAGGGACCCACTGGTCTGAGGGAGGCAGCTGTGTATCCTCACCTTCCACAGGGTAAGTGTGGCTTTCAAGCTGAGCTGTGTAGTTTGTGTATCTGACTAGTTTGGAGTGCTTCAAATGTATTCACCCTACATAACAATCTTTGAGATTCCATTGACCAAGTGTATCCCATGTGGCTGGCTAACACCTAGCCTATTGTTGAGCTTTGTACCATAAGTAAGAAGCCATTTACTCCAAGTGGTCTTTACTGGAATGTATGCTCCCACAAGGCTCCTCCCAACCCTCCTATCAGCTCAAGAACAGCTTCTTTCCCACTGCTATCAGATTTCTGAACCATTCACCTCTTTGACCCCTTCCCAGTGGTGCTGCTACATTCTCAACCCCTTCATTCTACATCTATTTTTGTCACTTCAGCATTTCTGTTTGCACTACTGTACTTTGCACAATTCCATTGTCTAGCACTTGTCACTGTATTTATTGCCATGTATGCAATTTACTGAGCTTTTTGCCAGCAAGGAATTTCATTGCACCTTGCATCTGATTCTAAACTAATCTGAATTCTAAACTCATCTGAATCTATACCTCCCCTCTTATTACCCTTTACTGAAGTATCACTTTCCACTTTTAGGCTAAGTTATTTGAGATGTGTGCATTCTCTTTCAGATGCAGAGCCCCGGCTGATAGAAGCCCTGTCTCAGATGCTGTCCATGGGGTTTCACGATGATGAAGGCTGGTTGACCCGACTCCTGCAGGCCAAGCAATGTGACATTGGAGCAGCACTGGATGCCATGCAGCCTGCCAAGGGGTCAGCTCGCCAATGAACCACTTTGAGGCAGAAAATATCCACCAGCAGCAAACATCTAATTATTCTACTGTTGCAATATTACTAGGCTGTTGCACCTTCTGTTAATGGATTGCAACCATACTCATTGTGCTTAAACCATTCTGCTTCTGAGAGGCTTGGCAGGGCTCAACAGGTTCTCAGTTGACCCATTTCAATTAGTAGCCTGGAACCTTCCCACTTCCAGGTATCTTTCTCACAACAGTCAATGTTTGATTGGATTTTTTAAAAAATTATGGCTAAAGCTTTTTGGTCACCCAAATTACTTAGTATTGTGTGAAAATAATCCTCTTGTATGGGAGAAATTCAACTTGTTTTTTCTAGCTTGGATAGTAATTACTTCATTTCATCACTGCTCTATTCACAATACTGTATTCCAGGCCAGTCACTTCCTTTGCTATGATTTAAGGGACACATGCAAGAGAAGTACAAACTTCACAACTATTATTGGAGCAACTGTCTACCACTCACTATGAAGTAGCCACTTTGGTTACTGGGTGAGGTGCAGACTTGATGGAAGTAGTTGGATAATAGCAGTACTGATGTACAGGAATTGTTTTTGTTTAGTTTCTTTGTTCGTTGTCAGGCACCACAATCTCTTAAAAATAAAAGAGGGACCAATCTCTGTTTGTGCAGAGGAGAGAGAGAAATAAATGTTCCAAGGAGCCTTGGAGAACACTCTCTGGGAACAATGAGTTGAGTCACTGCTTTGTAATTGCAGGCAGGGTAACTCCAGCAGTAGCTCCCTCTTCCCTGTAGTGGCTATAGAAGCCAGAGGAGGGAGATTGCATGTTAAAAGGGGCCAGGCAGGTGCATGATGCCTTCCTTTGGTGCAATAAAGGAGCAAGACTGCCTGAAGTGTTTCCCAAGTGCAAACAAATAGTTGACAGTAAGCAACATGAGATCTTAAGGAATTGACTGGAGCTCAAAGAGCTGGGCTTCAGGGAGCTGCTTGGAGGGCAAGGCAGATGTGCTAAGAGTTTTAGCAAATGAAGTCACAGCTACCATTAAAAACCAAGGGTGAGTCAGGAGCCAGAAAGGAGTGAGCTCAGCATTAAAACTGGAAGGAGCCAGAAAGGAGTGAGCTCAGCATTAAAACTGGAAGGAGCCAGAAAGGAGTGAGCTCAGCATTAAAACTGGAAGGGGCAAGACCATGAAAGTGTGTGAAATCAAAGATCAGAATTTTAAAACATTGGTGGACAACCAGTCATCTTTTTATCAACAAAGATGTACAGTCTTGATGTAAGGCAGACCCATAAAACTCAGGACAGGCTGTCTGCAAGCTACAGAGGAGGTGCAAAAGAAGGTGTGGCTGCCATTGGCTTTCTTCTCACTCAGCTGATGTAGTCTAAAACAACTTGAATGTATCTCTCTCTCTCTTTTTTTCTCCCATGCACTTCATGTAAGTTTCCCTGTGTTTCAGTTCAGCCCTGCTCAGCCCTAGTAGAATGATCTTTAAAATTAATTCAGCGTCAGAACCTCTGTATTTGTTATTTTATTCCTAGCAATAAAAAGATGCATTTTAAAAAGCAAAATGATGGTGCATTAAAGTGATTGAGAGCGTGAACACTAAAAAGTTATGGCAATTTTGCACTTGCTGCACAAGTTCACACACAAGCACCATGTGGTCAATAACCAGTCAGTGATCTGGGTTCAATTCCAGCCACTGTCTGTAAGGAGTTTGTATGTTCTCCCTGCATCTGTGTGGCAACACATGCAGGCTGTCCCCAGAACACTCTATGCAAAAGATGCATTTCACTATGTACATGTGACTAATGACAATATCTGGAGTAGCAAGGTAATTGATATGGAATCATTGTGTTAGGGGACTTGCTTCCAACACTAGGGAGAAGGTTTAACTAGGGCTAACAGGATGCTTGAGAGAGCTGAAGATGTGCGGAGTGCCCTCCTGCCTTTCTCCATTCTGTACTGCAGCTGCAATAACCCCCTCTGCATGTATTTCCACAAACAGCTTCTAAAAGAAATGAACAAAGTGGCTACAACAGGCAGATGTTAACAGCACTAGAAACATCAAGTCTTGGGTGTTGTCAAATAGAACAAAGAATACAGAATCAAGGAAAGGCACCAACTCTTTAAAAATAAATTGGCCATGTAGAAATTTTATTAAATCACATGATTGTATGAATCTCTGGTTAGGTTGCAGCAGGAGCATTTTATAGAACTCGGGGCCCCCTACCAAGAACCTGGAAGGGGGGGGGGGGGTGGGTCAATTGTGTGGACAGGCTGAAGAATCTAGTGATTTTTCTCTTAAAGAAATTAACAAGATGCTTTAATGGAGAAACTATTTCTTCTAGCATGCACGCACACACACACACACACACACACAAAAAAAAATACCAGGAGAGCTTGTGGCAGTAAGTTAATGGTTCTGGTGGTGACACCACTGTAATCAGTAATACAGGTAGGTGATTAATTTCCTCCTTTGTCAAAGGAACTGTCAGGTGATCAGAACGTGAGCAAAAATATGATGGAGGAATATCAATATGCTGATATCTGGTGAGTTGGCATCTAAAAACAAACAAGCAGATCCCCGATACACTTTAAACAGAGTGATAGATTCATAGGGCAATACAGTACAGATACAGGCCTTTCGGCCCACCCAGCTAGACCCAATTCCCTGCGTTCAGCCCATATCCCTCCAAGCCCCGCCCCTCCAAGTACCTATCCAAGTGCTTCTTAAATGACACTGTTGTACCTGCCTCACCCACTTCCTCTGGCAGCTCATTCCATATACTCACCACCCTCTACGTGAATGTTGCCCCTCAGGTCCCTTTGAGATCTCTCCCCTCTCACCCTAAACCTATGCCCCCTAGTTTTAGACCCCCCCCTACCCTGGGGAAAAAGACTGTTATTGTCCACTTTATCTACGTCTCTCATAATTTTAAACATTTCTATACGGTTGCCCTTCATTCTCCTGCGTTCCAAGAAATAAAGACCTAGCCTGGCCAACCTCTCCCTATAACTCAGGCCCTCTAGTCCTGACAGCATCCTCATAAATTTTACGTCTTTCCTATAGCAGGGCCAAAACTATACACAGTACGCCAAATGTGGTCTCACCAATAACTTGTACAACTGCAACATAATGTCCCAACTCCTGTACGCAATGCCCTGACTGATGAAGGCCAGTGTGCTAAACGCCTTCTTCACCACCCCGTCTACCTGTGACGCCACTTTCAACGAACTAAGCACTTGTACTCCTAGGTCCCTCTATTCCACTACACTCCCTAGTGCCCTACCATTCACAGTACAAGTCCTACACTGGTTTGACTTTCCAAAATGCTTCACTTCACACTTAAAACCATTTGCCACTCCTCGGCCCACTTCCCTAACTGATCAAGATCCCCCTGTAATCTAGAATAAAATGTTACAGGAGTTGCTGTTGTTGACTGAGGAGGTCTAGTTTTGGAATGATACATGTTGGTGTTTTAGGTGAATCTACAGGTTCTCATGAAAGTTTTCTATGACAGTAAGTATAGGCAGTATTAGCCATTATATGTTTAGGTCTTCTCAATAAAGCACACATACTGAATGGGAAGGATTTTCACAGCAGATCACAATATGCTGAACTGCTGTCAAATGTCTTTAGTGTATTTGTTGGTCAAGCAGTGAATGGTGGCAGTGACAATATTTGTCAGAGACAGCAGATTTGTAGGTTCAGGGGAAAAGATATTTTCATCTCAATGCCAAGGAAAAGATTTATTAAAGTGAATAAAATGCACAATTTATTTAAGGAAAATGAAAAAGCATTAGCAAGACATTTAGCGGCTAGCCCAGGTAATGCAGCCTGCCCATTGAAGGGCAGTAGGGAAGTCCTTTAAGATGAATTTTATACAGGACCTTCCTGGGTTACAAACACCCAACTTATAGACACCCCTACATATGAACAAGCTCCCATAATACTATTAAATTCAAAAGGTCCAAAATAGAACACAGAACAGGCCCTTCAGCCCACAATGTTGTGCCGAACCAATTACATTAGTAATAAAATGTCCAACTAAACTAATCCCTTCTGCCTACACAATGTCCATATCCTACCATTTCCCTCACATTCATGTGCCTATCTAAGAGCTTCTTGAACACCCCTATTGTATTTGCCTCACCCACCACTCCAGACAGTGCATTCCACGCACCCACCACTCTCTGTGTAAAAAAAAACTTGCCCTGCAAATCTTTGAACTTCCCCCTCTCACCTTAAATGCATGCCCTCTGCTATTAGACATTTCAACCCTGGGGAAAAGATATTGGCTGTCTACTCTCTCTATGCCTCTCATAATCTTATAAACCTCTATCAGGTCTCCCCTCAGCCTCCGACGCTCCAGAGAGGACAACCCAAGTTTGCCCAACCTCTCCTTATAGCACATACCCTCTAATCCAGGCAGCATCCTGGTAAATGTCTTCTGCACCCTCTCCAAAGCCTCCACATCCTTCCTATAATGGGGCAACCAGAAATGAATGCAGTACTCCAGATGTGGAGTAAGTTTTATAAAGCTGCAGCACAACTTCCTGACTCTTGAACTAAATGCCTCAACTAATGAAGGCAAGCATGCCATATGCCTTCTTTACTGCCCTATTAACCTGTGTAGCCATACGTATGTAACAGACGTACATAAGTTCGTTCCTACGATAGCAGAACTACTTTCCTCTCTCTCTCCACTCGGTCATTTTTTCTTTCTCTTCAGTCTTATGTGCTTTTGATGCCATTCATTACAATACTCAGGAGGTATGGTTAGCATATCGACTGATTTTTGTGTATTTTCTGACAAGGACAAAAATGGAACCAGTTCGTTATCCAGGGATGACCTGTATTATTATCAGGCAGATATTGCCAAGTTTAGACCATGTCTGTCCAAAGCAAATAATGAAAATTTATTAGAGGTAATTAGTATAGCAGAGATGACAATGATGGACAAACAGTTTCCATTCCAAAAATATGACCTCTTGGTTAAATTGCAAAATATTGACAACTGGAGGCCTATAATCCACAGGTCTATTTTACTCAGGGTTCTTACCAAGATTTTAGCCTGGAGACCAACTGCGTCAATAACCCTGAATAGATGCCAAAATGGTTTTTAAGCAGTCACACCTTGATGTTACTAGAACATTATGATTTTAAATAATTTATTATCAGGGACTAAAAAGAATCGTAAGATTTGACTGCTATTTTGCTAAATCGACTAAAGTTACCCACTCTGTGGGACACAAATTAAAAAGAGAAGCTTTGGGTCACATTGGGGTCGACAAGCACTTCATTAACTGTTATGGATCTTCATTCAAACTTTACCACAACAACCAAAGGAAATAAAGCAAAAACTGAATCCATTTCTGTTAAAAAGGGAAGTTAAGGAGGACAACTCACTCTCCTCAATGTTATTTAATACTGTATATTTTGTTATGGTGTTTGGATATTGTATGTACAAGTCATACCACCTTAACTTTTGCCGATGACGTAGCCCTCGTGAATGATGCTCTGATGAGCGATTCTCACATAGGTATGATTAAGAATCTTAAATCGTCATGATAATGATAAATCTAGCATTGGTGTGCAGAGTACAGGAATTTGTGGCAAGTGGCAATCACTCATGACTGTACTCTCGAATGAGGTATCTATACTGATTGAAAGGAATGATCCACACAGCAGCTCACAAAGCACCAACTGCTGTTGAAAATAGAGTTTAGTTGTTGGTCAAGTTATTAAAGACGATAATTAGAGCACCTGTTCAAGATGAGTTGTAGATTTAAGAGAAAGAACATTCACAATATGGGTGTGAGGGTTCCCCAAGAATGGCAACATAAGGTATCAAAAACAAGAGGGCGCAGGTTTAAGGTGAGAAGGAGTTATAAAGGGGATCTGAGGGGCAACTTTTTATTCACACAGAGAGTGTTGATATCTAGAATATGATGCCAGAAGAAGTGGTGGAATCAGATACAATTAGAACATAGAACAGTACTGCACAAGAACAGGCCCTTCGGCCCACAATGTTGTGCCGAACTAATTAAACTAGTAATTAAAAGCCTACTGAACTAGTACCTTCTGCCTACACAGTGTCCATATCTCTCCAGTCTCTGCACGTGCCTATCTAAGAGTCTCTTAAATACCTCTATCGTATCTGCCTCCACCATCACCCCTGGCAGCACATTCCAGGCACCCACCACTCTGTGTTAAAAAAAACTTTGCCCTGCACATCTTCTTTGAACTTTCCCCCTCCCTCTAGTATTAGACATTTTGACCCTGGGAAAAAGATTTCTTTAATAGTCACATGTACATCAAAACACACAGTGAAATGCATTTTTTGTGTAGAATATTCTGGGGGTAGCCCACAAGTGTCGCTACGCCTCCGGCGCCAATGTAGCATGTCCACAACTTCCTAACCCGTACGTCTTTGGAATGTCAGAAGAAACTGGAGCACCCGGAGGAAACCCATGCAGAGCAACACAACAGTGCTGGTCTAAAGGTAAACCACCAAATGACTTAATTCCTTAAAAATATCCTCAACAACAACAAAAAAAAATCACAGATCATCAAAGTCCTCATCCATCTGAAAGAGTGACATAAAGCAGGGTTGCTTGGTGTTTAATGCTGGTGACCCTCCAGCTGATGGTTGATGGTGAGTTAGAGCCAGCAAGGACGAGGAAGTCCCTGGTTTAAGAGTGCCTGAAACTCCGGCAGCGTGGAGCATGAATTCAGGGAAAGGCTTTTGTGCTTGGCCATCCTTCCCAGCCCCACATGCGTTATTGCTCACTCTTTTAGAGTCACTGCTAAGTTCAGGTGAATCCACTGTCCCACTGGCTCCCTCAACAAGTTCCGCACAGGCAGCATTAAGTGGGCTAGTCACTACCTTCTCTGTTGCTGTTCCTGTTGTAGGTGATACACATAGCCAAGTATCACCCGTCAGCACTGAACAGTCAGAAAGAGCAGAACGACCCACATCATCATCTTGATCTTCCGGTAATGAGCATGTCAAGGGAAAGTGAGTGGAAGGAGAATCCTGTGTCCACACTTGCTGCCCAGAATTGACTGTGCTTTGATTGAAGAGTTCACTACCTGTTGCACGGCTGAGAGGTAGGAACCTATCCCACCTCGAGGCCTTTGGTTGTTTGGTTAGGAAAGCTTTATCACTTCGGCTTTTGTTACCCAGCTGGACTGCAGAGTTGAAATCCAATTTGGACTGGTTTAAAATATCACTCCCTTCTCCAATTTCTGGGTTCCCGTTTCTGCTTCCATTCACCTGCTTCTGAAACACAGATTAATACCTGCATAAGCTTATTCAAAGAACCCAAGTCAATGATAAGAAAATCCCAGTGAGCTGACTGTAGCCCATTCCTCTGGAGAAACATCCACATCAAAGCCCATCCTTGTGGCATCCTAGTTGTTCTAACAAACCCAATCCCTCCGGTACATCAACACCGAAATGGCTGGTACTAAGATGGCTCCCACAAACCTGAAAGGTAGCAAATGTAAGCACATGAAAGGAGGGAAAAAGAAAACAGGGAACTTGCCCTAGGAGGTTAACACAAGACTATGCTGTATGGGCATTCACATCTCCTTCACCTCGTTATGACCTTGCACCTTATTGTCCACCTGCACTGTACTTCTTCTGGAGCTGTTACACTTTATTCTGCATTCTGTTGTTGTTTTACCTGGTACTACCTCAATGCACTGTGTAATGAATTGATCTGTACGAACGGTATGCAAGACAAGTTCTTCACTGTACCTCAGTACATGTGACAATAATAAACCAATTCCAATCATTCAATAAGATCATGACTAACCTTGTGCATTAGCCATTTTCCTCTGATTCTCTGTTTAAACAGCTATTGACCTCATCAAATATACTCAGTGTTTGAGCATCAATTCTAGATTCTCCAGCTTGAGGAAACAGGGAGAGGCCATTCAGTTTCTCAAATCTTTACCACCATACAATGCTATCATGGCTTTGTGACAGAGGGGGAATGCTTAAAGCAGATGGGGGGGGGCAGGTTTGTTTTTAATCATTAACACAGAGAGTGGCGGGTGCCTGGAACAGGCTGCTGGGGTAGTGGTGGAAGCAGATTCAATAGTGGCATTTAAGAGCCTTTCAGACAGGCATATGAATATGCAGGGAATGGAGGGATATGGATCACGTGCAGAAGGGATTTAGTTTCATTTGACATCGTGTTTGGCACAGACGTTGTGGGCCGGAGGGCCTGTTCCTGTGTTGTTCTATGTTCTTGGTCTGGATGAATTGTAATAGGATGGGAAGTGGGGAGGATGTATAACTCAGGGATAATCACGCGACTTCCACACTTGGTAGAAAGTTACATTCTCACCAGATAACGCACCATTTTCTTTCTGGCAGTCTCCTTTCCATTGCTATCAGTACAATGTCCATATGGATCCAGCTTCTCAGGGTCAAGATGTGATCCTCTTTTACGTTTACTATGAATGAGAATAAAAAGTATTCCAATAGAGATGCATGACCCACAGTCAGAACTACACCAGGTGAAATAATGCCCTCTGGGATAACACAACTAATTTGATGTTACATCCTGAAACTCTGACCTTCGATCTCTGCTGGCATTCCTCATGTCTGCCTGGAACTGTTGCCTGTCGGTGTACACAACCTCGCCATCTTCTCCTCCTTCCTCGAACGGTTCTTCTGCAGGCTTCTGGTCCAAATAAATGTTCCAGCGACTGGTTGCTTGGCTCTGAACCCATCAGAAAGCAATTTGTAAGGGATCCAATTAGAAGGATGATACTAAATGAGGTTACAAATACTTTCACTTTAAAGCACAATTTTTTTTTACAACCCCCAGCTTTAACCAAGCTCATCTTAAAAAGCCAGATCTTTCAGGGTACAGGGGCTGTTGATTAAAAGTAGCAGTTGCTCTGCATTCAGCATTCCAGCAACACCAATTGACAGTAACTGAGTGGCTATTGAACTGGATTTTAAGTTCAGCTTATGAAGTCAAGTTCGATAAATCTGATAGTACATGGATGTCACCATTAAAAACATGACTGCTTCACTGAACCTTCAAGGAAAGAAACCCACCTTCCTTTCTTGGTCCCACATTACAAGGTTGACACTTAAACCACTCTGAATAGGAATATAGAATTAGGCCATTCATTTCCCTTCTGTCATTCAACAGATTCATAGCTGACTTGTGATCTAACTCCATGTATCTGCCATTTCCCCATGTCCCTTAATACCTGTAGTTAATAAAAATATGAAATTAACCCACACAAGCCTTTTCCACGATTAATGACTGGTCTGATCTGCTTCCACTACCTTTTGAGGAAGAGCTTCAAAGACTCATAATCCACTGAAAAAAACTTCTGCCGTTTCTTATTTTTAAAATAGTGACCCTGAATCCTACACTTTCCCAAGAAGAAACATTCTTTTGAAATACATCCTATCAAGATTACTTAAGGTTTTATACTTCAATCAAGTCCTCTAACCTCTTGTGCACACAAGCCATCTTGTTTAATCTTTCTTCATAAGACACCTATCCATTCTGGATATTAGACTAGTGAACCTCCTCTGAACAACACATTTACATCCTTCCTTCAATAAGGCAGCACAGCCACGGTGGTGCAACAGGTAGCAACTTGATAAGGTTTATTGCAAAAAAAAGGTCATTGTGCAGGAGGTACGACCCCAGTTTGATCCTGATCTCCAGCAATGCCTGCATGGAGCTTCCATGCTCTTCCCGTTACCATGTGTGTTCCTGCTGGGTGCTCCGGTTTCCTCACACATTAGGTTAATTGGTTACTGTAAATTACCCCTTTATGGATGGTAAGAAAAATCTAAGGGGAATTGATGGGCATGTGAGAGGCAGGCGAAAACGGGATTCCTCTGCTGGGAGCTCGCATCGATCGGACAGCCAAATGGCCTCTTTCTGTGTAATAAGTAGAAACATAGAAAGAAAACACAGAAAAAAACTACAGCACAATTCAGGCCCTTCAGCCCACAAAGCTGTGCCAAACATGTCCCTACCCTAGAAATTACTAGGCTTACCCATAGCCCTCTATTTTACTCAGCTCCATGTACCTATCCAACAGTCTCTTAAAAGACCCTATCGTATCCGCCTCCACCACCGTTGCCGGCAGCCCATTCCACGCACTCACCACTCTCTGAGTGAAAAACTTACCCCTGACACCTCCTCTATACCTACTCCCCAGCACCTTAAACCTACGTCCTCTTGTGGCCACCATTTCAGCCCTGGGGAAAAGCCTCTATCTACATGATCAATACCTCTCATCATCTTATATACCTCTATCAGGTCCCCCCTCATCTTCCGTCGCTCCAAAGAGAAAAGGCCGAGTTCCCTCAACCTGCTTTCATAAGGCATGCTCTGCTTTCCAGGCAGCATCCTAGTAAATCTCCTCTGCACCCTTTCTATGGCTTCCACATCCTTCCTGTAAGTGAGGCGACCAGAATTGAGCACAGTACTCCAATTGGGGTCTGACCAGGGACCTATAGAGCTGCAACAATACCTCTCGGCTCCTAAATTCAATTCCCCGATTGATGAAGGACAATACACCATATGCCGCCTTAACCACAGAGTCAACCTGCACAGCCGCTTTGAGCGTCCTACGGACTCGGACCCCAAGATCCCTCTGATCCTCCACACTGCCAAGAGTCCTACCATTAAGACTATATTCTGCCATCATATTTGACCTACCAAAATAAACCACTTCACACTTATCTGGGTTAAACTGCATCCGCCACTTCTCAGCCCAACTTTGCATCCTATCTATGTCCCTCTGTAACCTCTGACAGCCTTCCAAACTATCCACAATGCCCCCAACCTTTGTGTCATCTGCAAACTTACTAACCCACCCCTCCACTTCCTCATCCAGGTCGTTTATAAAAATCACAAAGAGCAAGGGTCCCAGTACAGATCCCTGAGGTACACCACTGGTCACCGACCTCCATGCAGAATACAACCCTTCAACAACCACTCTTTGCCTTCTGTGGGCCAGCCAGTTCTGGATCCACACTGCAATGTCCCCTTGGATCCCATGCCTCCTTACTTTCTCAATAAGCCTTGCATGGGGTACCTTATCAAACGCCTTGCTGAAATCCATATACACGAATCTACTGCTCTCCCTTCATCGATGTGTTTGGTCACATCCTCAAAAAATTCAATCAGGCTCGTAAGTGTAAAAACTCTTACACAGATGTGGTTTCACAAATGCCCAACATAATTGAAGCATAACCTCCCTACTTTTGTATTCAATTATCCTAGCAATAAATGATAACATTTTGTTAGCTTTCCAAATTTCCTTGCACCTTATTGTCTGCCTGCACTGCCTCTGTAACTTTAACACTATATTCTGCATTCTGCTATTGCTTTTCCCTTGTACTACCTTGATGTACTGATGTGATGAAACGATCTGTATGGATGGCATGCAAAACAAAGTTTCTCACTGTACCTCGGTACATGTGACAATAGTAAACCAATTTACTAATTTAATTGCTCGCTGCACCTGCATACAAGCCTTTGGTGAATCACGCACTAGGACACTAGATCCCACTGTGTCTCCGAGCTCTGTAATCTCTCACCATTTAGATAATATGCTGCTTTGTTTGTAAATTCCTCCTGCCAGGATGGATAATTACCCATTTTTTTCCCCAGTCCATTTGCTACTGGCAAAACCTATTTGCAAGATCTACTGGCAAACTATTTGCCAGATCTTTGCTCACTCACTGAATCCATCTATATCCCCTTGTATGTCCTCTTCAGAACTCAACTTTCCTAACCATCTATGTATCATCAGCAAATGTAGCAATCATATTTTTGGTGGCTTCATTCAAGTCATTTTGCAAAAGTTTGAGCCCCCATTTGCAGTCTGTGGTACAGCACTTGCCAACCAAAAGATGACCCATTTATGCCCTCTGTTTCCTGTTAGGCAACCAATCTTCTATCTTTTATTTTCTGCAAAAAAATGTTGACGCAGCATCTTATCAAATCCCATACAGAAATCTTAAGTATACCACACCTGCCCATTCTGCTTCATCCAGAGCACGTCATTTCTTCAAAGAATTCCAATAAATTGGTCAAACATGATTTTCTTTTCAAAAAACCATGCTGACTATGCCTGATTTCCTTGAATTTTTCTAAATGCCCTGCCTTAACACCTGCATAATAGCTTTTAGCATTTTCTCTGAGACAGATATTAAGCTAACTGGCCTGTAGTTTACCACTGATCCCCTCTACAGCCATTGTCTTATAGCACAGAAACAGGACTAAGATCGCACTCATCAATTTCCCCCAGATTTTCTCATGCATACTAAGAACAACTTGCAGTGACCAATTAACTTACCAACCTAACAAATCTTTGGGATGTGGGAGGAAACCAGAGTATTGGTATTGGTATTGGTTAATTATTGTCACTTGTACTGAGGTACAGTGAAAAGCTTGTCTTACAAACCGATCATACAGGTCAATTCATTACACAGTGCAGTTACATTGGGTTAGTACAGAGTGCATTGATGTAGTACAGGTAAAAACAATAACAATACAGAGTGAAGTTTCACAGCTACAGAGAAAGTGCAGTGCAATAAGGTGCAAGGTCACAACAAGGTAGATCGTGAGGTCATAGTCCATCTCATTGTATAAGGGAACCGTTCAATAGTCTTATCACAGTGGGGTAGAAGCTGTCCTTAAGTCTGGTGGTACGTGCCCTCAGGCTCCTGTATCTTCTACTCGATGGAAGAGGAGAGAAGAGAGAACGTCCCGGGTGGGTGGGGTCTTTGATTATGCTGGCTGCTACACCAAGACAAGGACAGGTAAAGACAGAGTCCAAAGAGGGGAGGCTGGCGTCCGTGATGCACTGGGCTGTGTCCACAACTCCCTGTAGCTTCTTGCAGTCTTGGGCAGAGCAGCTGCCGTACTAAGCCGTGATACATCCAGATAGGATGCTTTCTATGGTGCATCAGTAAAAGTTGGTGAGAGTCAAAGGGGACATACCCAGAGGAAACACACACAGTTTTGGGGAGACCATACAATCTCCACATACAGCAGCCCCAGAGGTCAGGATCAAACCCAGGTCACTGGAACTGTCAAGTGGCAGCTCTACTAGCTGTGCCATTGTGCCACCCACTGCACCGCTCTCCATTTTTGAATAATTTGTTATTTTCCAATCAAATAGAACCCTCATCAAATGTAAGGAATTTTGAAAACCAATATATCAACTGTCCCACCAGTCACTTCTATTAAGACCCTGGGATGAAGTCCATCAGGACTTGGGAACTTGTCAGCCTAAAATTCCAACTATTTGCTTAATACCACTTCATTGGTGTTTGTAATTCACACCACCCCCACCCCCCTCCCACTCCAGGTTTCTTCCCCACCTTCAATTCCCAGTTGACAACTATTTCTGAGGTGTTACTTATATCCTATATGGTGCAGATCAATGCAAAATCTCTTCATTTCATTGTTGTTTTCCATTATTAATACCCAGAGTCATTTTCTATGAAGCCAACGTTCACCTGTTAACTCTATTCTTTTTGAATGATCTATAGAAACTCTTCCAGTGTTATTTGTGTAATTGAACAAGCTTCATCTCATATTCTAATTTTTCTTTCCTTATTAATCTTTCAGTCATGTGTTGCTGTTTTTATATTCTGTCCAATTTTCTGACCTACCACCTGCCCTTGCTTTAAACTTTGATACCGTCTTTAATTTTTTTAGGTAACCACAGATGTTGGGCCTTCCCCTTAGAACTTTTCTCTCAGTGGAGTGCAAATGTTCTGTGTATTCTGAAAGACTGCCTCAAAGATCTGCCACTGCACCTCAACTAACTTATCTCTTAACCTAATTTATCAGTTCATTTTAGACTTCTACTTTCATGTCCTTATATTTGCCCTTTTTCAAGCTTAAAATACAAGTCTTGGATCTGTTCTTCTCTCCCTCAAACCAAATCAGATTGCTGCTTCTTGGGGTGCCTTCAGAGAGTTATACAACATGGAAACAGGCCCTTCGGCCCAACTCATCCATGCCAACCATGGTGCTTACCTGAGCTAGGCACATATCCCCCTAAACCTTTCCTATCCATATACCTGTCAATATGTGTTTTAATGTACCCTGCTCTACCACTTCCTCTGGCAGCTTGTTCTGTATACCCACCACCCTGTGTGGAAAACCTTGCCCCTCGGGTCCACTTTAAATCTTTCCCCTCTTACCTTAAGCCCTCTGGTTTTAGACTCCCTTACCCTGGGAAAAAGACTGTGACCATTCACCTAATCTATGCCCCACTATAAGGTCACCCCTCAGCTTCCTGCACTCCAAGGAAAACATTCCCAGTTTATCCTTATAACTCAAGCCCTCCAGTCCTGGCAACATCTTTGTGAATCTTTTCTGCACCCTTTCCAGCTTAATATCATTCCTGTAGCTGGGAGACCAGAACTGCATGCATGATGTTCATGATGAGGTTATTAGTTAATTAGGTGTTGCTTAATACCAGGTCTCTCATTGCATGCTCTCTGGTTGGCTTCAGAACATGCCACTGTAAGAAACTATCCTGAAAACCCCCTATAAGCTCATCTGTGCTACCTGTGCCCATCTGAATTTTCCACTCCACATGTAGGTTAAAAAGCTCTCACAATTATTCCCACACATTCTGACCAGCTCCCATTATTTCTTCCTTTATATGCTGTCCTACAGTTGGTTACTGTTAGGGGCTGGTCCACCACTCTTACAAGTGACTTCTTGTTTTATCTTCCACTTTTTCCGAGCTTTAGTCTTCCTAAATGTCAGTTACTCTTCAATATCCAGGTCCCAATTTATGTCATCCTGGACCCATACCTCAGATCAGACATTTGCTTCTACGCTGCTGGTATCGGATGCTCCAACCAGTGGAAATAATTTCTGTCCACATTATCAGTTTCCTCAACTTCTTGAAATCTTTCACCAAATCATCTTCTAAGTTCCATGAAATACCATCCAAGAGGAATCTTTTCACATAATTTATAAAATCACATGGGGTATAGATACAGTGAATAGCCAAAGTCTCTCTTTTCCCTGGGGTAGGGGAGTCCAAAACTAGGGCATAGGTTTAAAGTGAGAGGGGAAAGATTTAAAGGGGAACTGAGGGGCAACTATTTCCACGCAGAGGGTGGTGGGTATGTGGAACAAACTGTCGGAGGAAGTGGTAGAAGTGGGTACAATTATGACCTTTAAAAGGAAATCACACAGGTACATGGATAGGAAAGGTTTAGAGGGATATAGTCCAAATGCAGGCAGACGGAACTAACTCAGTTAGGCAACTTGGTCGGCTGTTTCCACGCTCTAATTCAATATTGGAGTACAGGTATCATCCTGGTAAATCTGTCTGCTCTCAGAGTTCAATTCAAGAAAAATACGTCACTCTTAAAGTGTCGCTTTTATTCAGTTGACATTAAAAGCACTGGACACTCAATATTAAGTCATGGAGATAGGCTATGGGGTTCAAGAAGCCCCAGTACTGAAATGGATGGACAGCTGATGTGGAATAAAAACAGAAGATGTTGGAGATGCTCAGCAATGGCCAGAATATCTGGCGTCTGTGGCATTTTCCTTTTGCATTATGTACTGATGACAATCTACCCACCATTTTGATTCTTCTCACCTGTCCACACACCGCACTAAATGTCTGGGGTTGGCAGTGATCGCTAGAATACGCTCGTTCCTCAATGGGCCTTATCAAAAAAAGAAATGACTCACATTATAATGGAAAAACACAGATGAGGTGTATGAGCACATCAAGTCTAAACCCACCTGGGAAAGCTGCAAATGGGAATTCACTGAATCTAGTCTTGGTGAGGAGGTTCCATATGGATTCATAGAACCTGCTTTAAAGCTCAACTGATTAATACCGATCCTTCAAAGAAAGGAGTTTTTGCACTATGGCTTAATGCTGTTCCAATCCACCTCAATCAATTCCCATGTGCCATTCATTGACTTTTGCTGGAATATGAATGGATATTTGATGAGGTTAGTTGGTGGATCAGGTCTTTTCAAAATCAAACTGATATACCAGAGGAGGATGGTGGGGGAGAAGGAACAGACCAGCACATCTTGAGATCATTTGTTGTGAAAGGAATATTGGTGATTAGGCCCAAGTTGGTTTACTAGATCCCACACTCTAGAGAGTATGTCAGGTTATTTGATAAATTACAAACACTTTGGTAATCGAGGAACCAAATGGTTAAAATAATTTGTAGGATGGCACCAGCAGCTGTTTGAAGAGGTTAAGAAAACACATATGAATAAGGATTGGAATTAAGTCTGTGTAGAGGCAATAAGGAACTAAACAATGTTTGGTAGGTATGTATACACAAGTTGCCTTACGAGATGATCAGCAGCAGTGACTCCGGAGACCAACCACTGAAGAAGGATATCGTGAGTCAGAGACTCAGAAAAACACAAGATCGAATCCCAGCCAGGTTCATCAAGAGTGGGTACTATCTGAATACAAGTAGTGGGTTTTGGAAGTTGTGAAAGTAAACTAAAGTGTTGTGCAAGTAACTAAAAGCGTTATGGAACTAAAGAGTTAAGTGATTGAAACTATGTGGTGAATCTTTGAGTTGTGTGAATCAATCGTGATTAATAAAGAAAATTAATTTTATTGTGCATTGTATTTAATTGGTAACAAAGGAATTGGGGAAATAAAGGATGCTGGACCAAACAGTCGCCTTCTGTGCACCTTTACAAATTACATAATTATCCCAATGGAAAATAATGACAGGTTACCGAGTAGTGGCTTCCATTGCCTGCATCTTCAGCCCTCGCAGCATGTTTAGCTTCTGTACGTGTTGTCGACAGTCAGCCCCCGAACCCTGGCCATATACCTGGCAAGATTGTTACATCAGATTATTAAACACAGGGAAAAGGATCAGAGGAAGAAAACCTGCATTTATAGGGCAAGCTTCATGACCTCAGGACATCTCTGTGCACTTTATGAATCAATGAAGCACTTTCAAAGTGTAATGTGGAAAATGCAGCAACCAATTGCACAACAACCTCGTTATGACCTTGCACCTTATTGTCTGCCTGCACTGTACTTTCTCTGTAGCTGTGACACTTTATTCTGCACTCTGTTATTTTGTTTTTTTACCTTGTATTACCTCAATGTACTGTGTAATGAATTGATCTGTATGAACGGTATGCAAGACAAGTTTTTCACTGTGTCTTGGTACAAGTGACAATAGTAAACCAATTCCAAATTCTAATTCCAATTTGCACACAGCTAGCTCAAAAAAATATATAATTAGTTTTGTATTTGAGGGATATATAATATCCCACGACACCAGGAACCCTTCTCTTCTAAGTTTGTGCCAAAGGATCTTTTACATCCAACTGAGGGGCTAGGTGAGGGTTTGTTTATATTCCTCCTGAAAAGTGGTAATACCAATACCTCAGATTATGTGTTCACATCTCTGAAGTGGGGCCTTAACCCCTTCTGACTCAGGGATGAGAGCGTCACCTAAGAATTTATGGTTGGTACATCTGTCAAGCATTGTCCATGTTTCAGCCCACTTCCAGCTTGTGGACCCCAGGATAAAAGGCTCTGGGATTGTAATTATACACTCATTAATTTGTGCATGATGAGAAATTTGCCTTTTTTTTGTACTAGTTAACAGACACATTGGAGAAATGTGAAAGGATCATCATTCTCAGAGTGAATTGTGCATTCGTCTCACTTTCTAAGAGGCAGAATGTTCTCATTTCAGGCTGTGACTCAATACCACAAAGTCAGCAACCTCACCTTCAGCACTGACTGTTTCTCTCCACATAATTTGCAGTTCCACTTCTTGCTCTTTTTAACCTGAAATGAACAAAACTAATTAAGTTTCATTAAAATTGCACATTAAATGAAAATTTGAAAATGCAGTGGAAACAGATACAATAGGAATTTTCAAAAGGAAACTAGATAATGACTTGAAAAGAAAAATTTTGCAGAGCAAGGAGTGTCCAATAACTAGAGAGCTCTTTCAGGATAGCCCGCTGTGCTGTGTGACTCCCATAAATCGCACAGGGAAACAAGGGATATGGGGTTAGTGCAGCACTAAAGTAAAAGGCCAGACTTGATCTACTGAATAGCAGAGCAGGCCCAAAGTGTTGAATATCCTATCTGAATGGAATGGAGTCCTTACAATAAATAGGGTGGGAAAGAAGTGTGGTCAAGCTTCCTGCTGGAGTGTAGAAGATCGTAAGTTGAGTCAAGTGAAAGATAAAAGATCCTAAAGGGCCTTGACTGTATCTACACTTTTGGCCTTGTTCTCAACCACATTCTAGTCACCACCACCAACGCCCGCTCACGCCATCCCCCCTGCCGCCCCTGTTCACATGGGAGCTCTAAAGGTTGATGATTCACAGGCCTCACAAAGAAGACACTATATTAAGGGAATCAAGGGATATGGAGTTATCGCAATAGATGCTGCAAAGGTACAAGATCAGTCATGATACTACGTGTGGTGCAGCAGGCATGACAGGCTGAATGGCGTACTTCTGCTTCCTTTGTTTAGGTTCTCTGTATCACTTTCTCTGCATTGCACTCCAACCTCTTGAGATAAAGTTAACGCTTTATTAAACTCTCTCTGTAACTTTTTGCACCTCTGCACTAAATCATCATGACTGATGTACATAGAGTCATACAATACAGAAACAGACCCTTCGGCCCAACTCATCCATGGCAACTGTTGCCCAGCAAGCTGGTCCTGATCTACCTGACCCCTTCCCTCCACCTTTTTTATGCTGGCTATCTTCCCTCTTCCTTTCCAGTCCAGATGAAGGGTCCTGGCCCGAAATGTTGACTGTTCATTTCCCTCCATAGATGCTGCCTGACCGGCTGAGTTCCTCCAGTGCTTTGTGTGTTGCAGCAAGTTTGGATATACACCTATCATTAGCCTGCATTGGTGCCTGAAATAGATGCTCTTTTTGAAGTTCTGACATGAAAGAAATTACCAGCCAGAGAAAGGAACAGACTCAAAGATGCTCTCAAAACCATCTTAAAAAAAGGTTGGAACATTCCCACTGACTTCTTGGAATTCCAGGCCCATGCTAGTGGAAGCAGAGGAGCATTCTGCATGGCACCGTGAACCTCTAGACCAGGTGTCGGAAGCACAAATGTTAAAAAGGCAAAATTAAAAGCATTAGATCTAAACGAACCCCAGCATTCACAGAAAGGTAGGTGAGACAAAGGCAAAAGTGATCTAATTGCCATCACAGAAATGTGGCTGCAGGATGACCAGAGCTGAGAGCTGAACGTTCAGAGTCAGGTATTTAGCAATGAAGGCAATAAGAAAAAGGAGCCATCATCCAACCTGTCAATCTCCAACAGATCTTATGTTTTAACAATATCACCTCTCATTCTTCTAATTCAGAATTCAGTGTTCAGAGAAGATTCACTAGAGTGATTCCAGGAATGAGAGGGCTAATATATGAGGAACGTTTGACAGTTCTTGGGCTGTACTCCTCGGAGTTCAGAAGAATGAGGGGGGACCTCATAGAAACATTTTGAATGTTAAAAGGCCTGGACAGAGCAGATGTGGCAAAGTTGTTTCCCATGGTAGGGGAGTCTAGTACAAGAGGGCACGACTTCAGGATTGAAGATGAACAGAGATGCAGAGAAATTTCTTTAGCCAGAGAGTGGTGAATCTGTGGAATTTGTTGCCACAGGTGGCTGTGGAGGTAAAGTCATTGGGTGTATTTGAGGCAGAGATTGATAGGTATCTGAGTAGCCAGGGCATCAAAGGTTATGATGAGAAGGCGGGGGAGTGGGGCTAAATGGGAGAATAGATCAGCTCATGATAGAATGGTGGAGCAGACTCGATGGGCTGAATGGCTGGCTTCTGCTCCTTGGTCTATGGTCTAATCACCAATGAGTGTAGACCCAATCTGCTCAACCATACGTGAACACCTTCATCCCAGGAGACAACCTAGAGAAATTTCTCTGCACTGCCTCCAATGCAAGTATACAGTGCTAACATACGGAAACCAAAACACCAGCAATTTTCCAGATGTGGTCTTACAGCACGAAAGCTTCCCAAATTTTATACTCCATATGTGGTTGCCGACTGACTGGACTCTGACAACTTGCACTCGTTTCTCAATCACACTTTATTTACTTGTGCACAAGGAGAATAGTTGGCCCCCGTCACCAAACTATTCTAAAGTTTCAACAAAGAGTTGTCCTTTTAAACAGATATTGACTAATTAAAATCTTGTGCACCTCAGAATCCTTCATTTGCATACATAAAATACCAATCACATTCCATTAATATAGGTGTTAATGACCAATAGAAAGTACATGTTAATAGCCAATAATACCTTAGAGTCTTGGTGTGCCTGGTGACCTCGGGCCCCATGCTGTATAAAGAGAAGCTCTATTCTCCTTGCTTAACACTGGTGACTGCACATTGTCTGCAAACCATCTCTGCCTGCACACTATCTTAACCCTCGCCTTGCTGCAGCTTCCTCACATACTCTTTGCAACAAAGACCAATATTCCATTAACCTTCCCAATAACTTGCTGTACCTGACGGCCAACCTTTTGTGTTTCATGCAATAGTTCTCCCAGACCCCTTTATACCATGTTGGAGGAATCTGCTGTTTAACCAGCACCGTGAATCTGGCTTTCACGGGGGGTTGCGGCCCAGCCACCTTCTTCATTACAGCTCAGATCACGACAGCACACAAAGAAAATCTCTTGTACAGCAGTGGTGAGTTTCTCAAACAAGTCTGTTTATTCAGGCCTGTTACAGTGTACACTGGGGAGCACTTTGAGTGAGGGCTCAAAGATACTCCACTGATCCAAAAGACTTCCAGCAATTCACAGTATTCACGTTACAATAGTTACATGCAGATTTTACAATTTCATCAATGACCCACCTCTTCTCCCCACAGCATTTTGTACTCTCATTTACTTTTTCATTTTTCCTTCCCATAACCTGACATTATACATTCCAGCTGCCAACTTCTCGCCCACTCACCTAACCTCTCCATACTACTTTGCCGACTCTTTGTGCCCTTCTCACAACCTGCTAACCTACTTATCTTTGGTTAAAGTACACACTGAGTCTTGTCATTCAAGTCATTAATGCAGATTATACATGGATGAGGCCCAACATTGATCCTTGTGGAACCCGACTAGTTACTGACTGCCAATCCGAAAATGACCCATTTATAGAGTTTATACAGCAAGCAAATGGGACCTTTGTCCCAACTGTCCATGCCGACCAGTGTCTTCCTAAGCCAGTCCCATTTACATGCATTTTTGCCCATATCCCTCTAAACCTTTCCTATACATGTACCTATCTACAATGTCTTTTAAAGGCTGTAATTGTACCTGCCTCTACCACTTCCTCTAGCAGCTCCTTCAACATACCTATGACCCTCTGAGTGAAAATGTGGCTCCTCAGGTCCCCTTTAAATCTTTCCCCTCTCACCTTAAACCTATGCCCTCTAGTTTTAGACTCCCTACCCTGTGACCATCCACCTAATCTATGCCCTTCATGATTTCTACATCAATCCTCATTTGAGGGGTCAGCAGTGGAAAGGTTGACCAGCTTCAAGGTCCTGAGTGTCAACATCTCAGAGGATCTATTCTGGGCCCAACGCAATGATGCATCACAAAGAAGGCACGCCAACAACTCTACTTTGTCAGGAGTTTGAAGAGATTTGGGTATGTCATCAAATACTTTTACAAATTTCTATAGAAGTGTGGAGGAGAGCATTCTGACTGGTTACATCACAGCCTGGTATGGAGGCCCCAGTGCGCAGAATCACAAGTGGCTGCAGAGGGTTGTACACTCAGCCAGCTCCATCATGGGCAACATCCCTTCCCACCATCAAGGACATCTTCAAGAGGCAGCGGCTCAAGAAGGTGACGTACATCACGAAGGACCCTCACCATCCAGGACGTGCCCTCTTCTTGTTACTACCACCAGGGAGGAGGTACAAGAGCCTGAAGACCCACACTCAATGTTTTAGGAACAGCTTCTTTCCCTCCACCATCAGATTTCTGAAACGATCCATGAACCCATGAACACTACCTCATTCCTTTTGTTTTTCACTATTTACTTATCTTTTTAATTTATGGTAATTTTATGTCTTGCACTGTACTGCTGCTGCAAAACAACAAATTTCACATCATATGTCAGTGATAATAAATCTGATTCTGATTTCATAAACTTTTGTAAGGTCACCCTCATCTTCCTACACTCCATGGAAACCAGTTCCAGTCGATCCATTCTCTCCTTGTAACTCAAGCTGTCCAGTCCAGGTAACATCCTTGTGAATCTTTTTTGCACATTTTCCAGCTTAATGACATCCTTTCTGTAGCCTGGCGACCAGAACTGCACACAGCACTCCAAGTGTGGTCTCACCAATGTCTTGACTCTATGACATCCCAACTCTAGTGCTCAATACCCTGACCAACGTCCTCCAGTCCTGAGGACCACCAGTCCTCATTGTGGAGTCAGTGGTGGAAAGGGTAAGCAGCTACAATTTCCTGGGCATCACCTTGGAGGATCTATCCTGGTCCGAACACATTGATGGAATCGCGAAGAAGGCATGCTAACAGCTCTACTTCATTAGGAATTTGAGGAGATTTGTTATGTCACCAAAGACTCTTACAAATCTCTATAGATGTACGGTGGAGAGCATTCTGACTGTTGCATCACAGCCTGGTATGAAAGCTCCAATGCACAGCATCACAAGAGGCTGTAGACTCAGCCAACTCCATCACAGGCAAAACCATCCTCACTAACAAGGACATCTTCAAGAGGCGGTGCTTCAAGAAGATGGCATCCATCACTAAGGACCCTCACCATCCGGGACACACCCTCTTCTCATTACTACCATCAGGGAGGAGGTAAAGGAGCCTAAAGACCCACACTCAATGATTTGGGAACAGCTTCTTCCCCTCTGCCATCAGATTTCCGAACAGTCCACGAACCCAAGAACACTACCTTGTTATTCCATCTTTTGCATTATTTATTTATTTTTGTAATTTATTGTAATTTTTGTGTCTTTGCATTATACTGCTGCCGCAAAACAATAAATTTTACGTTGTATGTCAGTGATAATAAACCTGATTCTGACTCAATGAAGGCAAGTGTGTCTAATATCTTCTTCACACCTCGTCTACCCATTTCCCTTGACCCTCCATTTTCTCTGAGTTAACCACTCCCATCCATGCCAATATATTACCCTCAACCCCCACACACTCTTAGCTTTTATGTGGCAACTTATGAAAAGGCTTCCGGAAATCCCAATGCACCACATCTACTAGTTTCCCTCTTATCCACCCTGCTTGTAACATCCTCAAAAATCCCGAGTAAACCTGCGTCGTCAGAACGAGGAGAGCTGCAGTGGAGGCAGGCCATCCTAGGAGCAAACATCACCAATGGCCTGTCCAACCACGTAGACGCCATAGACAAGAAAGCGCACCAGCGTGTCTACTTCCTTAGGGAGGCTAAAGAAATCTGGCATGTTCCCTTTGACCCTCACCAATTATTAATCGATGCACCACAGAAAGCATCCTATCTGGATGCCCCACCGCTTGGTACGGCAACTGTTCTGCCCAGGACCGCAAGAAACTGCAGAGAGTTGTGGACACAGCCCAGCACATCATGGAAACCAGCCTCCCCTCCATGGATTCTGTCTACACTTCTTGCTGCCTCGGTAAAGCAGCAACATAATCAAAGACCCCAACCACCCAGACATTCTCTCTTCTCCCCCTTCCCATCAGGCACAAGATACAAAAGCCTGAAAGCAACGTCCCACCAGAACTCAAGGACAGCTTCTATCCCGCTGTTATAAGACTATTGAAACGGTTCCCTAGTGCGATAAGATGGATCTTGACCTCACAATCTACCCAGTTATGACCTTGCACTTATCGTCTGCCTGCACTACACTTTCTCTGTAACTGTAACACTTTATTCTGTAATTGTTTTCCCTTGTACTACCTCAATGCACTGATGTGATGAAATGATCTGTATGGATGGTATGCAAAACAAAGTTTTTCACTGGACCTCAGTACGCGTGACAATAATTTACCTTCCTTGACCCTGCCTGAGGTGAACGGTGAAAGGCTGAGGTACAGGTCCCTGGTATCCCCCCCACCCCCCCCACCACCCCCCTGGTCCTCGTCCCCTTTCCCCCACATCCCCGCCACCCAATCCCCCTTCCCCCACATCCACCCCTTTCCCCATCCTTCCTCCCATCGTCCCCCTCCCCTTCCCCCTCTTCCCCTCCCCACCTCTTCCCCCCGCCCTCTCTTCCCCCCTCCCCTTCCCTCCCCTCTTCCCCCTTCCCCCTCCCTCTTCCCCTCCCTCCCCTTCCCCCTCCTCCCCCTCCCTCTTCCCCCTCCCCCCTCCCTCTTCCCCTCCCCCTTCCCCCTCCCCTCCCCCCTCCTCCCCCTTCCCTCCCCCTCCCCCCCTTCCCCCTCCTTCCCCTCTTCCCCCTCCCCCTCTTCCCCCTCCCCTCCCCCCCTTCCCCCTCCCTCCCCCCTCCCCCCTTCCCCTCCCCTCCCCCCTCCCCTTCTTCCCCCTCCTCCCCTTCCCTTCTTCCCCCACCCCCTTCCCCTCTTCCCCCTCCCCTCCCCCTTCCCCCTCTCCTTCTTCCCCATCCCCTCCCCTCTTCCCCTCCCCTCCCCCCTCCCTCTTCCCCCTCCCCTCCCCTTCCCCCTCCCCTCCCCTCCCCCACTCCCTCTTCCCCCTCGCCCCTCCCCTCCCTCTTCCCCCTCCCCCCCTCTCCCCTCCCCCCCTCTCCCCTCCCCCCTCCCTCTTCCCCCTCCCCTCCCTCTCCCCCTTCCCCCTCCCTCCCTCTTCCCCTCCCCTCCCTCTCACCCTCCTCCCCTCCCTCCCTCTCCCCTCCCTCTTCCCCCTCCCTCCCTCTTCCCCTCCCCTCCCTCTCCCTCCCTCTTCCCCCTCCCCTCCCTCTTCCCCCTCCCCTCCCTCTCCCCTCCCTCTCCCCTCCCTCTTCCCCCCTCCCCCTCTTCCCCCTCTTCCCCCTCCCCTCCCTCTTCCCCCTCCCCCCTCCCACCCCCTTCCCTTCTTCCCCCACCCCCTCCCCCCTCCCTTCCCCCACCCCCTCCCCCTCCCTTCCCCCTTCCCTTCCCCTTCCCCACCCCGCCCCCCCTCTTCCCCTTCCCCCCTCCCCCCCTCTTCCCCCTCCCCTCCCTCTTCCCCCCTCCCTCCCCTCCCCCCTCCCCTCCACTCCCCCCTCCCCTCCTCCCCCCTCCCCTCCACTCCCCCCCCCTCCACTCCCCCCTCCCTCCCCTCCCACTCCCCCCCCTCCACTCCCCTCCCCCCCTCCACTCCCCCCCTCCACTCCCCCTCCCCCCCCTCCACTCCCCCTCCCCCCCCTCCACTCCCCCCTCCCTCCCTCCACTCCCCCTCCCCCCCTCCACTCCCCCCTCCCTCCCCTCCCCCCTCCCCCCCCCTCCCCTCCCCCTTCCCTCCCCCCTCCCCTCCCCTTCCCTCCCCCTCCCCTCCCTCCCCTTCCCTCCCCTCCACTCCCCCTCCCCCCCCCTCCCCCTTCCCTCCCCTCCACTCCCCTCCCCCCCCCTCCCCTCCACTCCCCCTCCCCCCCCCCCCCTCCCCCCCTCCACCCTCCCCCCCTCTCCCCTCCCCTCCCCTCCCCCCCTCCCCCCCCCTCCCCTCCCCTCCCCTCCCCTCCCCTCCCCCCCCCCCTCCCCTCCCCTCCCCTCCCCTCCCCCCCTCCCCCCCCCCCCCCCCCCCCCCCCCTCCCCTCCACTCCCCTCCCCCCCCCCCCCTCCCCTCCACTCCCCTCCCCTCCACTGAAGCCGGGACCCCGGCGCCTCCTCACCTGCTGCACCTGGTAGGTGAGGCAGGAACAACACCTCAGCGCCTGGAACTGCGGAGCCATGGCCGGCACCGCGGAACTCCCGCCCGGGGCCGTCTCCATGGAAACCACGTCCGCCCGCCAACCGGCAGCAGCTGCGCGCGCAGCACCTCCCCGGTTTCCCCGCCGGCAGCGGACCACAATGCGCACGCGCAAAGCCGGGCCCGTTCGTCAGCCGGCTGCGCATGCGCAGATGCACGGCGATGCCGGCATAACAACGCCACCTGTCGCAGGGAGGTTCACACAGCAGCGGCCGCCGTGAAGGCATCAAAGCAGCTGAAGTGGTTCACAGGCGACCCCCGTGTTACGACCGTTCGGGTTACGGAAATTCGGGTTACGGGTTCTGATGTGGCTGAGCTTTACTGTTTATTTATTCATCTTTTTCAGGGATCTGGGTGACAAGGCCAGTATTTATTGCTCATTCTTAATTATCCTTGAGAAGCTGGTGGTGAGTCAACTTCTTAAGACTATTGTTTATTGACTACAGCTCTGCCCTCAATACAATAACCCCAAGCAGGCTTGTCACCAAACTCCGAGACCTAGGACTCAACACCTCCCTCTGTAACTGGATCCTTGACTTTCTGACCAACAGACCACAGTCAGTGAGGATAGGCAGCAATACCTCCGGCATGATTATTCTCAACACTGGTGCCCCACAAGGCTGCGTCCTCAGCCCCCTACACTACTCCCTATACACTCATGACTGTGTGGCCAGATTCTGCTCTAACTCCATCTACAAGTTTGCAGGTGATACCACCGTTGTAGGTCATATCTCAAACAGCGATGAGTCGGAGTACAGGAAGGAGATAGAGAGCTTAGTGGAATGGTGTCATGACAACAACCTTTCCCTCAATGTCAACAAAACAGAGCTGGTCATTGACTTCAGGAAAGGGGGCAGTGTACATGCACCTGTCTACATCAATGGTGCTGAGGTCGAGAGGGTTGACAGCTTCAAGCTCCTGGGAGTGAACATCACCAACAACCTGTCCTGGACAAACCACGTGGATGCCATGGCCAAGAAAGCTCACCAGCGCCTCTATTTCCTCAGGAGGCTAAAGGAGTTTGGTTTGTCCCCTTTGACTCTCACCAACTTTTACCAATGCACCATAGAAAGCATCCTATCAGGATGTATCATGGCTTGGTATGGCAACTGCTCTGCCCAAGACCACAAGAAGCTGCAGAGAGTTGTGGACACAGCCCAGCGCATTACAGACACCAGCCTCCCCTCCTTGGACTCTGTCTTTACCTCTCATTGTCTTGGTGTAGCAGCCAGCATAATCAAAGACCCCATCCACCCGGGACATTCTCTCTTCTCTCCTCTTCCATCAGGCAGAAGATACAGGAGCCTGAGGGCACGTACCACCAGACTCAAGGACAGCTTCTACCCCACTGTGATCAGACTATTGAACGGTTCCCTTATACAATGAGATGGACTATGACCTATGACCTCACAATCTGCCTTGTTGTGACCTTGCACCTTATTGCACTGCACTTTCTCTGTAGCTGTGACACTTTGTACTGTTATTGTTTTTACCTGTACTACATCAATGCACTCTGTACTAACCCAACGTAACTGCACTGTGTAATGAATTGACCTGTAAGATCGGTTTGTAAGACAAGTTTTTCACTGTACCTCAGTACAAGTGACAATAATAAACCAATACACCACTGCAGTTCTTCTGGTGAAGATGCTCCTACAGTGCTACTGGGACATGGGTACAAGGTAAGGGTAAAGATTTAAAGGGGACCTGAGGTGCACCTTTTTTTTAAAACTGAAGGTGGTGGGTATGTGGAACGAGCTGCCAGAGGAGGTGACAGAGGCAGGTACAGATACAACCTTTAAAAGACATTGGGACAGGTACATCAATAGGAAAAGTTTAGAGGGACATGGGCCAAATGGGACTAGCTCAGGTAGGCAACTTGGTTGGCATGGGCAAATTGGGCTGAAGGGCCTGTTTCCCTGGTGTACGACTCTATGAATCTATAACAATCTCAGTGGAGACTGGTGTCAAGCAAGCCTGCCCCAACACTTCCCATTCTCTCTTGGGCACAAGCTGCCCCTCAGCCATCAGAGTGTACACCCGAGGAGGTGCATCCTCTTCGTCCAGAAAGGCCCAGGAACTTGGACACCAAATCTGAGCACTGGCAAAAATA